>NC_073302.1:78430532-79037796 GCF_027595985.1 Sorex araneus | reverse complement strand
TGATTAAAAACCATAGCACTGTAGCACTGTTATCCCACTGTTCAATGATTTGCTCCAGCAGGCACCAGTAATGTCTCCATTATGAGACTTCTTGTTACTGTTTTTGGCATATCGAATATGCCTCAGGTAGCTCTGCCATGAAGGTGGGATATTCCCAGTAGCTTGCCTGGCTCTCTGAGAGGGACGGAGGAATTGAACCTGGGTCAGCCACGTGCAAGACAAACGCCTTACCCGCTGTTCTATCGCTTCAGTCCAATGAAAACCATAGACAGATAAAATTCTGAAAGCATCAAGATTGAAGAAAGAAATTGCCTAGAAAGGAGCCTCCTTAAGATTCACAGACAATTTATCTGATTAAACCCTCAGGGCCCAAAGACAATGGTGGGATATAGTGAAAAAGCTCGAATAAATAAACACCTCACTAAGAATGCTGTACCCAGCTAAACTCTCATTCATAACAGAAGGAACAAACAGCTTCACAGACAAACAACTCAGGAACTTCATAGATTCAAGACCATGGTTACAAGAACAACTAAACAGGCTACTTTAAGACAAGGACCTCAAAGACAGCAAAGTTTGGCAGAAAAAGGGAACAAACTCCTTAACAATAATCTGTCTCAATGTCAATGGACTAAATGCACCAATGAAAAAAGACACAGAGTGACATGACGGATCTGAAAATCGAACCCAACATTCTGCTGCATGCAAGAAACATCTGAACAGTCAGAGCAAATAAACACTCAAAGTCAAAAGCTGGAAAGCAATTCTACAGGCAAACAACTTCCTCAAAATAGCTGGAGTGGCCATTGTGGTATCAGACCACATTTATTTCAGACTGAAGAAGGTCACAAGACACAGTGAAGGTCATTTCTTATTGATCAAGAGATCTGTATCTCAGGAGGAACTCATTCTCCTAAATGTATATGCACCTAATGAGGGACCAGGAAAATACTTAAAACAACTACTCATAGACTTGACGAACGACAATGATAGCAACACAATACTAGTGGGAAATTTCAACACCATTTTATCACCTCTCAATAGATCAGATTCAAGCTTAGCAAGGACATACTTTTTCTGAGGGAAGAAATGAAAGAAAGGGGCTTAGTAGATATATACAGGACATTTCATTCTCAAAGAGCTGAATACACATTCTTCTCAAGTGCACATGGGACATTCTTCAAGACAGACCATGTGCTGGCTTCGAGGCTGGCCTCACGTTCCGGGGAAAGGTCAACTCAGAGAAGCGATCACCAACTACATTGTAGTCGAAGGCCATGTGGGGGAAGGGAGTTGCGGGCTGAATGAGGGCTAGAGACTGAGCACAGAGGCCACTCAACACCTTTATTGCAAACCACAACAGCTAATTAGAGAGAGAAAACAGAAGGGAATGCCTTGCCACAGTGGCAGGGTGGGGTGGGGGGGAGATGGGATTGGGGAGGGTGGGAGGGACACTGGGTTTACGGGTGGTGGAGAATGGGCACTGGTGAAGGGATGGGTTCCCAAACTTTGTATGAGGGAAGTATAAGCACAAAAGTGTATAAATCTGTAACTGTACCCTCACGGTGATTCTCTAATTAAAAATAAATAAATTAAAAAAAAAAAAAAAGACAGACCATGTGCTGGGCCACAAAATATACTTCCATAAAATTAAGAAGATATTTGTATCAGACCTGAAAATAGAAGTGAATCACACACACAAACAGAAAATCAAATCAAATACCTGGAAATAAAACAGCTCACTACTGAACAACCAATAGCTTACAGGCAAAATCAAAGAGAAAATCAAAAGATTCCTGGAAACAAACAAGAATGAAGACATGAGTTACCAGAATTTATAGGACATGGAAAAGCAGTGTTAAGAGGAAAGTTTATAGCTCTACAAGGATTTATCAGAAAAAAAAAGCAAACCCATATCAATAAGCTAATCTCATGGCTTAAGATCTTGGAAAAATGACCAACGAAAGTAGCCTAGATCAGGAAGACGGAAGGAAATAATAAAACATAGAGCAGAGATTAATAAGATGGAAGCCCAAAAAAACAATCCAAAAGATCAATGAAACCAAGAGCTGGTTCTTTGAGAAAACAAACAAGATCGATAAACCTCTAGCAAGACTCACAGCGAAAGTGAGAGAAAAAAACCCTAATAAAGAGAATCAGAAATGAAAAGGGGGACATCATAACAGAAATTACAGAAATTTAAAGGATCATCAGAGATTAATTTGAGAATCTTCATGCCACAAAACAAGAAAACCTCAAGGAGATGGATAAATTCCTGGATTCCTATAGCCTCCAAAGTATAGCCTCCCAAGGCTGAACCAAGAGGACTTGGAATATCTGAACAGACCTATCACCATCAAAGAAATTAAAATGGTAATAAAAAGTTTCCCCATAAAAAAGTTTTGGCCCCAATGGATTCACTAGTGAATTCTTCCAAATGTTTAAAGAAGACTGACTTACTCACAGTGAGGACTAAATCTCCGGACAGCACAGCAGCAGAGAATCCAGGCTGCCCTCCCCAGATCCCCGCCCACCCAGCAGACTAGCAGTCACACCCACAATTTGCCTCTGGGCGCCAACTTAGCACATCAACAGCCCTGGCCCAGAGACATAGCAGCAAGTCCCAGAAGACACCACAGCGCTGGAGATCTCTCCAGGTCCCCTACCTGGCCAATATCACCTGGGCATCCCAGATGAAGCAGGTGCAGTCTCCCCACCTGCTCCAGATGGAATCCCGGTGACCAAGAGCTTCCACAAGCAAGCCCCCTTGGTATCTGGGTTCTAGGACTAAATCTCCAGACCAAATGGCAGCAGAGGATCTGGAATGTCCCTCCCCAGGCCCCACCTGCCTATCAGACTGGCTGTCTCGCCCACAATTTGACTTGGGTGCCATCTTAGCACATCAACAGCCCTGGCCCTGAGACTGCCAATTGAATCCCAAAATGGATTAGTGCCAAACAGACCATACAGAGATGTCTCTGGAACCCAACCATTTACAATCTAGAAATTTACATTTACAATCACGACCACGGGAGTTCTCATGATATTCAAAATGAGCAATAGAAAATAAATTACCTAGTGTCTGCCCCTGGCAGGTAGGCCTGAACGGTAGTGGGAAAATTCGAGCAAAACATAATGCCCAAATTACAGAGAGAGTATTGGAGAAATTGCCATGGAGGCAGGATGAGGACTGGGATGTGAGTGGTGGAAAATGTGCACTGGTGAAAGGATGGGTGTTCCATCATTGTATGTTGAATCTCAAACAAGAAAGCTTTGTAACTCTATCTCACAGTGATACAATAAAATAAAAGTAATGTGGAGTTCATGCCCAACTCAGTCAGCTTAATCAATAACTGAACAAATAGCAGTATTCCTACATTATTAAAAAAAATCGCAAGTCAATCAGTATAATACAACATATCAATAAAAAAAAGATAAAAACCATATAATCATATCAATAAATGCAGAGAAAGCCTTTGACAAAATCCAGCACCTGCTCCGGATACAAAAAAAAAAAAAAGACAAAAAAATGGGAATTGCAGGAGCCTTCCTTGGTATAGTTAAAGCCATCTACCACAAGCCCACTGCAAGCATTATCCACAATAGGGAAAAACTACTTGCCAAAAAATGAACTCAGACCTCTGTCTAACGCCAGGCATAAAGGTCAAATCAAAGCGGATTAAAGACCTGAAATATCATATCTGAATCCATAAGGTACATGGAGAAAAGTGTAGGCAGAACCCTCCATGACATTGAACCTAAAAACATCTTTGACAATGAAACACCATTGACCAAGCAAGTGGGAACAAAAATAAACAAATGGGACTACATTAAACTAGAAGTTTTACACCTCAAAAAAAAAAAGTAACTAAAATACATAGAGAGCCCATGGAATGGGAATAATTATTTACTCACTATCCATCAGATAAGGGGTGAATATCCCAGATATACAAGGCATTAATAGAACTATACAACAAAGGACCCCAACCCCATCAAAAAATGGGGAGAAGAAATGAACAGAAACTTCCTCAAAAAAGAAATACAAATGGCCAAAAGACACATGAAAAAATGCTCCACATCACAAATCATCAGGGAATGCAAATCAAAATAACAATGAGACATCATCTTTTACCGCAGCAATTGGCACATGCCAAAGAAGAACAAGAACAACCAGTGCTGGCATGGACGTGGAAAGAAAGCGACTCTTTTTTATTGTTGGTGGTAATGCTGACTGGTCCTTTCCTTATGGAAAACAATATGGAAATTCCTCAAAAAACTAGAAACTGATCTTCCCTATGACCCAGAAATACTACTTCTGGGAATATATCCCAAGGGTACAAAAAAGCACAGTAGAAATGACATCTGCACCTGTGTGTTCATTGCAGCACTGTTCACAAGAGACAGAATCTGGAAACAACCCGAGTGCCCAAGAACAGATGACTGGTTAAAGAAACTTGGGTACATTTACACAATGGAATGCTACACAGCTATTAGGAAAAATGAAGTTATGAAATTTGCTTAAAGTGGATGGACATGGAGAATATCATGCTAAGTGAAATGAGTCAGAATGAGAGAGACAGACCTAGAATTACTGAGGACAGACAGAGAAAGACTGCACTCATTTGTGGAATATAAAACAACATAGTATGAGACTAACATTCAAGGACAGTAGACACAGGGTCCAGGAAGACTGCTCCATCGTTGGAAGCCTGCCTCATGAGCTGGGGGAGAAGGCAGCTGGGATAGAGAAGGCATCACTAAGTCAATGATGGTTGGAGGGATTGGTCCAGATGGTGAGATGCATGCTGAAAGTAGATAAAGGACCAAACATAATGGCACTCAGTATCTATATTGCAAACCGTAATGCCCAAAAGTAGGGAGAGTAAGAAGGAAATTGTCTGCCATAAAGGCAGGGGATGGGGTGGGGTGAGTTGGCAGGAGGGATACTGGGAACTTTGGTGGTAGAGTATGTTTACTGGTGGAGGGATGGGTGTTAGATCATCATATGAATTAAACTCAATCATGAAAGTTTCGTGATTATTTCACAGTGATTTAATTTTAGAAAAGTCTTTTAGTAAGAAAAAAAGAAAAAAAAAGAAAGAGAAAAAAAGGGAAGAAAGTTTCCCTGAAATACCTTAAAGCTGGAAACCTAAACAGCACCTTTTTCTTTGGCTGCCTCCTTTTGGAAGCCCTTTCCTTCAGTCTGGCTAGTACACAGCACGGAGGCCTCCCACCGGGCACCTTTCTCTGGGCTGTCCACCTCTATAAGTCAGGTCCTGTCCTTTCCTTTCTCTATGGAGAGGGCAAAAGGCAACACCTGGAAAGTTCCCCTCCAAAAGAACGGACTGGACTGCTGCTTCCAGGCTGTGGCAAGACTCGGAATGTTCTTTCAAGTGCCTGTTACAACCAAGAAAAGAGTCATCACACATGGTATACCATGACAGTGTGCTTTTAAAGACACTTTGCATTGTGCACACATTCCCTCAGGTGTTGTTCCCAACGGGGCTCTGCCTCTGGCCCAAAGGCAATCTCTAGGGGCAGTTTGGCTGAAAACAGAGCTGGGTGGGGGCGGGAGGAGCAGTGAGGGAGAGAAGAAGAGTGCTACACTCCTAACCAGCTACAAAGTCAAAGCAATCTCCAAGTTAACAAAGGGTTTTATTTTGGGTTTTCTTGATTGTTTGTTTTGGGGTCACACGTGGAGGTGCTCAGTGGGTACTCCTGGATCTGTACTCAGGAATCAGTCCTGGAAGAGCTCAGGGGACCACTTGGGGTATCAGGCATCAGAACCCAGCAGGCCGTGTGAAGGCATGTGCCATATCCACTTTATGAGGGCTCCAGCCCCTCAACTTCCAAAGTGTTAAGCACCATCTGCCCCGCTTCCCAAGCAACTTTGTTGCTTTAGTGCCCTCCAGCACCCTATGCAGAAGAACTGGAAACTCAAAGCTATGGACTTGAAATGCCAAAGACAATGAAGAAGAGGAACCTCTTACCACCTACACACATCACGGCTGACCACTGTGGAAATGGTTAATAGCCAGAATCCCAAGAGGCGACTTTTTTTACCTTCTGGGACTACTTAAGAGTCTCCCAAACTAACCTTTTATCCCAGGGCTAAACCTAGTGTGCTTCTCATAGAACTTTTATTGCAGAAGCCGGAGATGTCTTTACTTTTGCAACAAAGTAATTTGTCTTCACTACAGGATGGTGTAGTAACAGGAAGAACAGACAGCAATTTCACCATGCTGTGGCTCTGCCAAACAAGTGTGATAAAACAAGAAAGAAACAAAGTACAGTCTCTTTGAGGGACAGTAACTACCAACTGTGGAATTCACTCTCTCCTCTCTGCTGGGTGGCTGTCATCACAGTAAAGTCTTCTGATTTCCCGTTCAGGGAGAAATCACCTTGCTCCCACTTCAATTCTGCCACCATCCTTGGTCCGCTCGGAAAAGAAGACTTGTTCGCGCACAGGCGGCCAGTTCCCCAGTGCTTTCACTGTGGAACACACCGAGGCCAGGCTTCCCCACCCCACTCATAAACATCACTGTGGTGAGTTCTGACCTGCGTGCCTTCTCACTGAGGGACAACCTTGCGACAATTCCCTGCCCCTCCAGCACAGCCAGGGCTTCCTGCTCCCCTGCAGCCCCTCTGGCTCACTCCTACCCAAGAAAAAGGCGTATGCACGAAATGACCTTCCACCAGATGCCCAATAACCAACCACCACCTGTCAGGAGAGCACCCTTTCAACTCTGTGCCCACCTCTTCTATAGACCGCCAACTGCCTTGAAATCCAGCACACCCACCGCCCTGTCTGAACCTAGCTTGTCTTTCTCCAGAGTACTTATCCATCTTCTAAACACACCTGAACAGTTTCAAAATTCTATGAATAACAGCAAGGGTCAGAACAGTAATGGAGGGACTAAGGCAATTGTCTTGCATGTGGTCTACCCCAGCTCAATCCCCTACATCACTAAGTCCCCCAACCACTGCCAGGAGTGATCCCTGAGCAGAGCCAAGGGTAACTCCTGAGCAAAATAAACAATAAAAAGAAATTAAATAACTAATTACACATGTAAAAAATCAATTTAGAGGGCTGGAGCGATAGCACAGCGGGTAGGGCGTTTGCCTTGCACGCGGCCGACCCGGGTTCTAATCCCAGCATCCCATATGGTCCCCTTAGCACCGCCAGGGGTAATTCCTGAGTCAAGAGCCAGGAGGAACCCCTGTGCATCGCCGGGTGTGACCCAAAAACAAAAAAAAAAAAATCAATTTAGAATGGGTCAGCTCAGTTGTATAAATTTACAAATACTCAATACCCCTCAAGAGGCATCACTCATGTATTCTAATTTGTTCCAGACCCTTAACAGCTAATCGCCATTTATAATCACGAAGGCAACCACAAACAGCTCCTTCAATTCCTCCAGGATTTGAAGAAAAAGTGGGTAGAAACCCATGATTCTTGACAGAACCACAAAAGAAATTACATGACTATATACTGAATCGCCAGAGTCATTGACCTTATAAACCTAAGAACTTAATTATGCATAACATTTATCTGCCTTTCTCCATGAGGGCTGAAACCTTTGCTTTCTTCCCTTAAGTGGCTCCTGGTATCTATACTACTGCCAGCATATTACATATGCTAAATTTTTAAATGTGAGAAAACGTTTTATGCAAACAAGAAAATCCCTGGGCTCTTGGTCACACCCAGCAGTATTCTGGGTTTATTCCTCACTC
Organism: Sorex araneus; assembly: GCF_027595985.1. NCBI lineage: Eukaryota > Metazoa > Chordata > Mammalia > Eulipotyphla > Soricidae > Sorex > Sorex araneus. Next base: position 79,030,062 of record NC_073302.1, on the reverse strand, counting down.
TGTGCTAAGAGACCAGTGGCCATGGTCAGGGGAGGTACTAGGGATTCAAACCCGGGTTAGTGGAACATGGGGGAAACACCTTACCCCTTGTACTCTCTCTCCAGCCTATGGAGTCTTCATTTTAAACAATCCGCCAGTAAAGTGAATATGGTACCATGACACATTAGATCCACCTCTACCATGGGGGCTTATAAAAATTTGGATGTGGTTTTCGTGGCGCATGTGTGAGGCCCTGGGTTTAATCTCTAATACTGTAAAGGAAAAAAATCCCATATATCCCTGCAGGTTTCAGATATTTGGCTTCATATAAGACCAATTGCATAATCTGTGAAAGGTGTAGAAAACTAGAAGCACAGACATGTTTAATATACTCCTAATTTTTTTGGTGCAGGATTTCTAGCCTGAGGTCCATTTGCTATGGACCTACCTAAAGAGCTTTTGAGGTGGGTGTTTTGTTTTGTTTTGTTTTGTGGGGGAGTGGGAAGGAAATCTGCGCAGCAGGCAATGGTGGCATCACAGGAACTGAAAATTTGTACCACTGAAAGCTGCATGAAACAGAGCAAGTGAATGATTGATAAACTGAGTCTCTCAGTTGCATTCTCAAGTTACCTCTCATAATCTCCCCTTAAGCACTTCCAATTGGCTTACAAAAAACAAGTCCTATGAATGTGATGAAAATACAAGGAAAATGCTATCTATATATATATAGATATAAATTTTTAGTGAAACGAGTTAGTTTTTATCAAATGAAGATTTACTTAGTAAAACATGAGGGGAGAGAAAGAAAAGAAATACATGTTCAAGAGAGAACACAGGCTTCTCCAGAATGAAAAAGTCTAAGAAATTCAATCTTAATGGAAACACAAAATATTTACACCCTACAATCTAATGCTCCCGTTTCTAATGTCTTGCTGTTGGTATGAATCCTTCAAAACCTGGGCTGAAACAATTACAAGAGACCTTTATTGTAAGTGTTCTGCATGTGTCTTTCTCACTCAGTTATTATCCTCTGATGGCTTACATACTAATATTTGTATTAATTACAAATGTACTTGGAAATTCAATGAAAATAGTGGAGAACTGCAACTTACTCAGTATACTAGTGCAACAAAACTAGAAATGAAGAAAGTTTACCATGAAAACCAATTAATCAAAGGCTGTACGTGTGCTAGAACTCACAGTCCTATTTTGCATTGTCTTTGGAAAACAACTTTACAAATGCAGAGGCATGGATCAAAGCCTGACTACACATTTTAGTCATTTTGCAAGTTCCATTTTGCATATTCAAAAAAATCAAAAATCTTTTTTAAAATTACATATAAACCAGGGAACTATCCCCCAAACCACAGGACCACCCAGATATCACCAAGTGTGACTCAGGGTGCTTCCAATGGTCCTAGCACCTCAGCACCGAGCAGCACCCCATCATTCAGCCCCATCACTGAGTCAGGTGGGCCTGGGAATGAGGCAACACTCTGAGCAACACAGGTGAAGCCCCTCCCCACAAAATCACCTATGATGAAAAGGCTCAAGTTGGAAGCTATTAGTAGAATTTAAGAACAAAGAAAGGTTGTAAAATTATGACACTGAAAAGTTATTGCAAGATGCAAAATTCAGAGCTAGAAAATGCAGGCATCCAGATCAAAGAAGCCTGAAGGACCAGCTAAAAGACACTGCAGGATAATATTAGTTTGTCCTTTCTTGCTGCAGGGAGCTTAGGTTTTACTGGGTTACACCCATCACAGTGCTCCCAAGACACTCCCATTCCTCTGTGTTTATCTATAACTTCTCTGTGCTCTCTTCCCCAACAGGCTAATCACCTATATCCCCTAAGTAGTACCTGTGACTTGTAAAGTCAAACTCTTCAGAGATCTCTGGATTTGTATTTGTGAGTTATTGCTTTTCTCCTTCCCTTATGTCCTTTTGCATAGTTTACTTTAGAGCAATGCTCTTTTTGTATAGACACAGGAAGACAAATGCTATGCTTTTGTAACTTCGAAGTTAATTATCTCTGAATAATATTTACTCCTGGACATCACTCATATTTTCTCAACGTAAGCCTCAGCTGCCCTTAGCTCCTACCACCTCAGAAGCAGGGTCCTGACAAAGGGACTAGGTGGTAAGCTGTGAGCTATCCTGGCATCAAAATGGGCCAAGCGCCATCATACTTAAGTATAAGTTAAGAGCACAGCCATGGACAAATTATGTCATGATCCAAAGAGAAACAACTGGACAAGGACCCTGCTTAGGGTTAGGAAGGGCTCGTCTGGCCTGAGTACTGTAGTCTGGGATCTGTATTTAGATGTCTCCAGGAGAGCCACCCTATAAGCTTACTGTATCTCTTACTGTGTCCATACAAAATGACTAATATTATTAAGAAACAGAATTAAGATGAATGTTTAAATGGTTGTTAGAATAAGGAAAGGAAAAACATACCCATAGCTGTATTTTGCCCTAGAGCAGATCTCCTGGCTGCAGGAGATCTTTGTTTTATTTCAGAAGAGCTTTCCTGGGAAGGAGGGGCTTTCATGTGTTGATTCTTCGGTAGCTCTTCTGGGTGTAGTTGCTTCCCCAACCTTTGGGGAGGTTGGGGCTAGACAGCAAGACAGAGCACAGGGAGGAGGGGGGCGGGGCAGGAGGAACAGTGGGTGAGACTGCAAGGAAGCAGAGGTAGATGAAACTGGAATAAACTGCGACTGACCACCAAGCAGCGGGACAGCCCTGTTCCCCCCTTCCTGCATCTGTTGGCAGCTGCTGCAGGCCGTGGTGGGGAAGCAGCTGATGGCCATTGACTGCATGTGGCAGGAGAGACCAGCCCACCCTCACCTCCAATCATTCATTTTGTGAATACACAAGAGACGACAATAAAATGACCCCAAGACATATCCTAATCAGAACTCCAAACATCATAGAGATACAATATTGAAAGCAAGATCAAAGAAGGAAATTAGATACAAAGAATAGTCCCTTATTTACATTTCCTATCATATGAAACTCTCTAGGTCTGAGGTCAATGGTGGGATAAAATTTTAAAACTAAATGAAATGAAGGCCTCACCAAGCATACTTAACCCGGCTAGATTCTCATTCAGATTTGAAGGAATGATACACAACTTCATGGATAAACAAGTGCTCAGAACTTTATAGATTCAAAACCAACCTTATAAGGCAAGACAGACCCTACAAATACAACAGATTTCTACAGAAAGATGGTACACAACTTCATGACAATAATCTCTCTCAATGTCAATGGACTAAATGCACCAATAAAGAGACACAGAGTGGCAAAATGGATTAAAAACTAAATCCAAAATTCTGTTACCGACATGAAACGCATTTGAGTAGTCAGAGCAAACGCACACTAAAAGTCAAAGGATGAAAGAATAATTCTTCAAACAACTCCTTCAAAAAGAATGGGGTGGCTATACTAATATCTGACAAAATAGATTTTAGGCTAAAAAGGGTTAAAAGGTACAGCAAAGCCATTTCTTACTATTCAAGGGATATGTACATTAGGAGGAAATTATACCCCTAAACATATACACACCCAATGAGGGGCCAGCAAAATACTTAAAACAGCTGCTAGTAGACTTTAAGGAGGACATTGGCAGAAACATAATAGGACTTCAACACCGCCTTGTCACCTCTTGATAGGTCAACAAGACTAAATCTCAGGGAGGAAATACTCACTTTGAAGGAAAAAATAGAAGAGAGAGGACAAGTAGATATAAACTGGGCTTTTCATCCCCAAAAAGACATATTCTTCTCCAATGCACTAGGACATTCTCCAAGGTAAACCACATGATGGGCAACAAAATTTACCTCCATAAAATCAAGAAGATAGAGTATCAACTATATTCTCAGACTATGATGCACTTAACATAGAAGTTAATCACACACAGAAACAGAGAATTATCAAACACCTGAAAATTAAACTGCTCATTGCTGAATGAACAATCAGTGGAGCAGAGAGGAAATCAAAAAAGAAATCAAAAGATTCCTGGAAACACATGAGAATGACACAAGCCACCAGAACAGCTAAAACAGTTGTTAAGAGGAAAGTTTATGGCTCTGCAAGCGTTTTTCAGGAAGGATGAAAAGCCCCACATAAAAAACTTAACTTCACAGCTTAGGTTCTTAGGAAATGATCAACAAAAGGAGCCCAACTCAGGCAGGAAGAAAGAAATAATAAAGTTAGAGCAGAAATCATCCAAAGATCAATGACACCAAGAGCTGGTTCTTTGAAAAAATAAACAAGGTAGATAAACCACTAGCAAGATTCTAAAACAGAGAGAGAGAATCCTAATAAATCAAATAAGAAAAGGGGAACATCACAACAGAAACTACAGAAATTAAAAAGATCATCAGAGATTACTTGGAGAATCTGAATGCCACAAAACAAAAAAAAACTTGAAGAAATAAATCAATTTCTGGATTTCTCTTAACATCCCAGGGCCGAAACAAGATGATCTAGAATACCAGAACAGACCTATCACTATCGTGGAAATTGAAATGGTCATCAAAAGTCTTTCCAAGGGGAAAAAAAAAAAAAAGCCCAGGTCCAGATGGATTCATTAGTCAATTCTACCAAACCCTTAAGGAGGACCTACTGCCATTCATCTTTGGACTTTTCCCGGAAATTGTAGAAACAGAAACACTCTGAAACAGTTTCTATGAGGCACATATCACCCTGATTCCAAAAGCAGACAGAGACATCACCAAAAAAAAAGAAAATTAAAGGCCAATATCCCTGATGAACACAGATGCAAAGATCTTCAACAAAATATTAGCAAAAAGAATCCAATGACTCATCAAAAAAAGATTTATCTGGGGGATGCAAGGATTGTTTAACACAAGTCACTCAACATAATACAAGTTATCAATAAAATAAAAAATAAAAATCATATGATCATAACAATAGGTGCAAAGAAAGCATTGGACAAGATTAAAACTCTCAACAAAACAGGTGTTGAAGGAACTTTCCTCAATATAGTCAAAGACCTCTAACACAAGTCCACAAGCATTATCCACAACAGGGAAAAGACATCTAACACAACACAAGCATTATCCACAATGGGGAAAAACTAAAAGCCTTCCCTGTAAGATCAGGGGCAAGACGAGGATGCCCACTCTCTCCACTTCTATTCAATATAGTACTAAAAGTACTTGCCATAGCAGTTAGGTAAGAAAAAGATATGAAGGGCACCCAGATAGTAAAGGTCAAACTCTTACTATTTGGAGATTATATGATACTATACTTAAAAACCTAAAGACTGTACCAAAAAGCTCCTAGAAATAATAGATTTATAAAGTAGAGTGGCAGGTTGTAACATTTATAACACAAAAGTCCATAGCTTTCCAATATATGAATAATAAAAGAGGAGAAACTAATATTATAAAAACACAATCCCGTTCACAGTTGTGCCTTATAAAACCAAGTACCTAAGAATCAACTTAACTAAGAAGGTAAAGGACCTGTGTAAAGAAAAAAACTACAAAATACTATTCCAAGAAATAAAAGAGAACACCAGGAAATGGACACTCAACCCCTGCTCATTGACTGGGAGAATTAACATTGTCAAAATGGCAAGACTCCCCAAAGCATTCTACAGATCCAATGCAAACCTTGTAAGGATACTCATGACATTTTTCAAAGAAAGAGATCAAACACTCCTGAAATTCACATGGACCATAAAACCCCATGAATACCCAAAGCCATCCTTGGGGGAAAAAAAGATAGGAGACATCACCTTCCCCAACTTCAAACTGTACTACAAAGTGGTAGAATTGAAACAGCATAGTTCTGGAATAAAGACAGACCTGCAGACCAATGAAATAGGGTTGAACATCCTGCTTCATATATATGACCATTTAATCTTTGAGAAAGGAAAAGAAATGAAGTGGAGCAGGGAAAGCATCTTCAACAAATGATGCTGGGAAAAATGGGCAGCTACATGTTAGAAAAAAGAAAAAAAAAAAACCTCAGGCCTCTTTCTAACACCATGCACAAAAGTCAGATCAAAATGGGGATTAAAGATCTCACCATTAGTCCTGAATCCATAAGGTATATGGAAGAAAAAGATAAAACAACACTAACCAAGCAAGTGGAAGCAAAGATAAAACAAATGGGACTACATGAAACTAAGACACTTCTGCACCTCAAAAGAAAAAATGACCAAGATACAAAGACAGTCCCATGGAATGGGAAAAATTACTTATCCAATACCCAACGGATTTTTAAAGTTACTTACATTAAAGTTATGTAAGACTGGTATAACTTCACAAGAAAAAAAAATCCTACCCCATTAAAATGGGAAGAGGAAATGAACAGAAACTTCCTCAAAAAAGAAATACGAATGGCCAAAAGACACATGAAAAAATGTTTTACATCCCAAATCAGCAAGGAGATGCAAACCAGAACAACAATGGGGTATCATCTCACACCACAGAGACTGGCACACATCAAAAAAATTAAAAAAAGAGCAACCAGTGCTGGTGCAGATGTGGGGAGAAGGGACTCTCTTTCATTGCTGATGGGAATGCCGACCGATTCAGCCTTTTTGGAAAACAATGTGGACATTCCTCCAAAAACTAGAAATTGAACTTCCATTTGTCCTGGCAATGTCACTACTGGGAATATACCCTAGGAGCTCAAAAACAGATTAGAAACGTCATGTGTAATTCTATGTTCATTGCAGCTTTATTCCCAATACTCAGAATCGGGAAACAATCCTGAGTACCCAAGAACAGATGACTGGATAAAGAACTACATAATGCAATACATCTAACAAGATGGAAAACTACGCAGCCATTATAAAAAAAATGAAATTTGCAATTTGCTAATAAATGGATGGACATGCTGAGTGAAATGAGTCCAAAGGAGAGGGACAGATATAGAATGAGAGAGAGACAGAGACAGAGAAAAGAGTGCCTGCCATAGAGCCATGGGGATAAAGGGGAGGAATCTGGTAACACTGGTGGTAGGAAATGTACACTGGTATTGGGTACTGGAACACTGTATAACTGAGACCCAATCATAAACAACTTTGTAACTGTATCTCACTGTGATTCAATTTTTTAAAAAGAAAAAAAATGTAATTAGTGAAGTAAGCTAACAGACTGACACTTCATGGTTTTAAAGGCCACTGCAACAAACAAAACATGCAGTTACTCCACCTAGATTGATAAATCTACAGTGTTCATCACCTGTAGTATATATAAAATTGGATTAGACTCAGCAGTGAATCCAGGAAGACAGCAGTTTGCTGGAGATTTCTCCGGACCCCATGCCGAGCTGATTTCACCGGGTGCCTCAGATGGAGCAGGTATTCTCTCTGCCTACTCCAAATAAACCCCTGGTGGTCACAAACTTCCAGGGAAAAAAAAACAGGTACTCGGGACCAGGGACTGAAGAGTCCAGGCCACATAATCCAGAGATTCACCAATGAATCTCAGAACGGATTAGCTCCCTACAGAGATATCTCCAGACCCCAATCATTTACAATTTTAGAATTCCAGGAGTGCGGATATGCAACCACTCATGATATTTATAAAAAGGCATCAGAAAATAAATTACCTAGCATCTGCCTATGGCAGGCAGGCTTGAATGGTGGTGGGAAGATGTAATGGTGGTGGGACAGGTGTTGAAATATTGAATATAATCAATTAATGTGAACAACCTTATAAAATAAAATTTAATAGCACTGTAGCACTGTACCCCCCCATTGTTCATCGATTTGCTGGAGCGAACACCAGTAATGTCTCCATTGTGAGATTTGTTGTTACTGTTTTTAGCGTATTGAATATGCCACAGGTAGCTTGCCAGGCTCTGCCGTGCGGGCAGGATACTCTCGGTAGCTTGCCGGGCTCTCTTAGAGGAATGGAGGAATGGAACCCCGGTCGGCCACATGCAAGGCAAATGCCCTACCAGCTGTGCTATCGCTCCAGTCCTAAAATTTAGTAATTAAAAAAATGAATTAGGTGCTCATAAGTATATTTACAAGATTAGATGATGAAATTTTAAAAATTATTTTCCTAGAGCACAGGCCCCAACCAGCAAAAGACAGGGTGTGTGCTATGTGGGCCTCCTATCGGAAAAGAAAAGCTATGTCTTGGAAAAACAACCCTGCCACCTATACAGATCCCATCAATGGTCAGTTCTATAAACTATGTCACTCTTGTTTAAACAAAAATGCTGGAACTTTACAAACAGTGTTTTCTTAAAGAGGTCTGCCTGTTATCAAAAGTTCTAGATGGGAAAAGAAAACCTCTGCCTAGTCACCGACCCTCCCAAGTAGAATATCTCTCCCAGCTGACCCCTCTGGGCCCTTATGGGAATGAAAAGCCATCCCCTCCCTTCCTGCTAGTTCCCTAGCCTTCAGCCTGACCACCACCTGATGACCATGTCAGCAGGCCCAGCCACACACCTCTGAGGCCTCCCATCAAATCCCATACTACACATACCCACATATCCACTCACTGAGTGAACACCAGGGGCAGGAAAAGAGCAGCTCCCAGCCAAACCCCTCAGAGACCCCAGAGGAGACCAGCTGCAAAGACTCAACCTTAGCACAGCAGGAGCACTGCAAACCCACTGCTGAGGACCCCAAGAGCTGTATTCTTGTCCTCAAGCACACAGAGAACACTGAAGAGCCCAGCAAGTCCAGCAGGTGGAAACAGAAACATGGCAGGCTCGCATGCACCAACCAACTCCGTAAATTATCTGAGACTGACTTTAGTGACAACACTGTGAGGGTGTTTGAAGAACTCAGAGTAACAATGGCATAGATAGCAGAACAAAAGAAAGAATAAAACTTAACATCATGCTAAGTGAAATGAGTCAGAAAGAGAGGGACAGACAGAGAGGGACTGCACTCATTTGTGGAATATAAAATAACATCACATGAGGCTGACACCCAAGGATGGTAGATACAAGGGCCAGGGGTACTGCCCCATAGCTGGAAGACCGCTTCATGAGCGGAGGGGAGAAGGCAAATGGAATAGGGAAGGGATCACTAAGAAAATGATGGCTGGAGGAACCAGTTGTGATGGGAGATGCATGCCGAAAGTAGATAATGGACCAAACATGATGACCTCTCAGTGTCTGTGTTGCAAGCTATAATGCCCAAAAGTGGAGAGAGAGTATGGGGAATATTATCTGCCTTAAAGGCAGGGGGAGGGTGGGAAAGGGGGGGTATACCTGGGATTCTGGTGGTGGGAAATGTGCACTGGTGGAGGGATGGGTGTTTGATCATTGTGAGATTGTAACCCAAACATGAAAGCCTGTAACTATCTCACGGTGATTCAATAAAATTTTTAAAAAATTTTTAAATTAATTTATTAATTAAAAAAACCTTAACATGAGAACATTATATCAGTATCACTGTCATCCCGTTGCTCGTTGATTTATTCGAGCAGGCACCAGTAACGTCTCCATTGTGAGACCTGTTGTTACTGTTTTTGGCATATTGAATAAGCCAAGGGGACCTTGACAGGTTCTGCCATGCGGGTGAGATACTCTCGGTAGCTTGCTGGGCTCTCTGAGAGGGGACAGAGGAATCAAACCCGGGTTGGCCACATGCAAGGCAAACGCCCTACCTGCTGTGTTATCACTCCAGCCATTATAATCAGTAATATCAGAAGTTAAGAGCATGGGAGGTCATATTAAAAAAAAAAAAAAAAAACACCTCAACAGAAGGTCTGAGCAGCAGAATAAGAACTGCTGGCGAAGGCTGAGGAGCTCCTAGATGAATGTAGAAAACAGCTAGGAAAAAAGCAGAAGATCAATAGCACAGAGAACTAATCATGAGGAACAATATAGCCATCACTGCAGTCCCTGGGGAACAGGGAGGCAAATTCAATGAAGAAACAACAGTTTCTAAAATCATTGGTTAGAATTCCCCAGAGTTCAGGAATACTGCTACCCAGATCCAAGAGGGTCAGAGGGTCCCAGCTAAAACAGACTTGGAGAAATATTCCAAGACACATTGTACTCGAATGACAAAAACCAAAGACAGAAGCAGAATACTGAAAGCAGCAAAAACAAAAAAGGAACTTACATGCGAAGGAATGCCCATAAGATTTCACAGCAGATCTATCCAAAGAGACACTCAGAGCCAGAACAGAAGGAGAGATGCAGCCCAAAAACTCAATGAAACGAACACCTCACCAAGAACACTCTACTCGGCTAGATTATTATTTAGATTTGAAAGAAAGACAAAGAGCTTCATGGACAGGCAACAGCTTAGGGAACTCATAGCATTAAACCCAGTTTTGCAACAAGCTCCTTTAAAGAACAAACTCCACAGTCCTTTACACTGAGGTAAGACTCGCTCCTGGCACTTACTGCTGCCCTCTAACAGATTAAGAACCGTTTGTTTACTCCGGGCTTGCTAAGGGGTTTTTTCATTTTTAATAATGAATTTTCAATAATAAATTCACACTCCATTTATACTGAATCATCTATTGAATAAGGTAGTTCTTTTTTCACACCCATGGAGATTTTTATTACAATCTTTTGATGCTTAGAGAGTATCTAAAACATTTTCTAACATAAAGTCAATATTCCCTTTCTTAGGATAAAACACTCTTTTGTTCTTTATAGACCTATTCAGATTTTCCCCTTAAAGTTTTCTTAATTCTTTTCAGTCTTCCTAAATTTAACATTTTTAGAATTTATCTATTTTATGTAAATCTTAAAATTTATTAACACAAAATTAACACAAAGTTTATTAACACAAAATAGTATTAATTTTTAATTTATGTACTTATAAAATATGGGCTGGAGCAATAACACAGTGGGTAGGGCGTTTGCCTTGCACACAGCCGACCTGGGTTCAATTCATCCACCCCTCTTGGAGAGCCCAGCAAGCTACCGAGAATATCTCACCCGCACGGCAGAGCCTTGCAAGCTACCCGTGGTGTATTCGATATGGCAAAAATAGTAACAACAAGTCTCACAATGGAGGCATTACTGGTGCCCACTCAAGCAAATCAATGAACAATGGGATGACAGTGCTACAGTAATACTTATAAAATATATTTTTAATTATTTTATTTAATAAAGAGCTAGACAGAGGAAGACTTTTCAGTAAAATATCCCAGTATAAAGGCAAAAATGCAAGGGTACTTTCACAACTACATTAAGCTAAAGTCTGTGTACCTAGCTGCAGTATGAAGAATGACTTAAAATAGCCAATTCAACATGCATGAATTAGCAAAAAGAACAAATCCCCCCTTTCAGCTCAAGTGTGTATTGCTGAATGGAACGTCCATTTCTCTGAACATTAAGCTCAAGCTGAAAGCTTTATACTACAAATTGTACACATTATGTTACAATCTGATTATATACTCAAGATGAGGTTTACCGATGCATCCCCAAACTGCTAAAGATTCCCATGAAAAATAACCTTCCTGTCAGGCCAGAAAGATAGCCCAACCAGGGTGCAGTCCTCATTCAGCACATCAGAGGCCCAGACGGGATACCTATACCACACAGCCAGGCCCTGAGCACCTGCTATGCACACCTCCACCCCCCACAAAAAAGGAAGTGCACAGGCAGGGGCTGTAGCTTGTTAAAAGCCACTTGACCACAAAAACTAAACAAACAAATAAAAATGCAAGTATTTATTAAATAAGATGTATAAAAAAAAAGCATGAAAACTCATTTCAAGTTTTCATTCCTGCGAATAAATGGAAAACTTTTTCTCACCTCACAAACATACTAAGAGGTAGTAATCTCCCATCAGTTAAAAAAAATATGCGAATGGCTATTTCAAATTCAACAAGGCAAAATAAAAATAAGTTTCACTGAGGGTCACCCAGCAGGTCAACCTGTACCTGCAGGGCGAGTGCATGAGCAGCCTGATGGTGCCTTCAGGCTTCTTGATACCCCAAAATTGCCACTGTGCCTCTCTGTCCAGATCCCAACAACTTTGGATCAAGTTTCCCAAGAAATTAAACGGCCAAAAGTTCGGAGTGTGTAAGTCACACCCACAAACCACCTCTGGCTCAGCTATACAAGTTCCTTTATCGGCCTTGCTTCAGAGACCCATAAATAAATCTCAAAAGAGACCAAAATCAGGCCATTGAAGCACAGTAACAGCCACGATTGATGGGGTGGGGGTGGTGGGAGGGATACTGGCATCATTGGTGATGGAGAATAGGCATTGGTGGAGGGATAGATACTCGATCATTGTATGACTGAAATGCAAGCACAAAAGTTGGTAAGTCTGTAACTGTACCTCACGGTGATTCACTAATAAACTTTTTTTTAAAAAATGAATCTCTAAGGAGAGCAGCATGCCACAGAGAAGTCTCCCACCTTGCACCAGGCTGATTTCATTGGGGCACCTCAGAGGGGGGCAGATGTGTCCCTCCACCTGGCCAACATGAGACCCAGCAGCCACAAACCTCCAGAACCCAATCGCCAACACGCTCATGGCCGAAATTCACAGATTCCTCAGAAGCCCCCTGACGTATGAAAATGAATCCGCTGAAAAAAGCAGGTATGTGGGATCAGTGACTGAAACTCCAGGCTTCATGGCGCAGGGGATGGACAACCTCCCCCTATCTCCCCGCCCTTAGGGCTCCCTGGCAGTCATGCCCAAGAACTGCCTCTGGGCGCCATTTAAGTGCTTTACAGCCAAGATTCAGAGACTCACAAATGAATCTCGGAAGAGAGCAGCACACCACAGAGATAACTCTGAACCCCAAATTTTTAAAAATTTTAGAATTCCAGGAGTGCACAGCAGCTTTTGCAGCCTCACAACATCTCACACTACTCATAACAAGCAATACAAAAATAAATAAATTATTTAGCATCTGCCAATGGGGCAAGCTTGGGTGGTGGTGGGAAAATTCGAAATAATGGTGGTGGGAAGGTGTAATGGTGGTGGGATTAGTGTTGGAATGTTGAATATAAATAATTATTGTGAACAACTTTATGAAAATAAAATTTAAAAAATAATTTTTTAAAAGTCATGTGGAGTTTATGCCTGCTTCAGTCAGCTTAATCATTAGTGGCTGAATAAATAGCAGTACTCCAACATGAAAAAAAAATTTCATATGAAAACAATTAACTCAGAGAAAATATTTACAAATCACGTAAATAAATGTATATAAATCACTGACAAGGGGTTTATATACAAAATACATCAACCCAGACAACTCAACAGTTGAAAAAAGCAAATAATGTGAAATGGGAAGAAGATCTAAAGACATTTTTCCAAAGACAGGCACAGACAGCAAACCGATACATGAAAAGGTACACAACCCATTGTCAGGAAAACGGAATCAAAACCACAAAAAGCTGGAAACCTCATACCTGTTAGAATAGCAGCTGTTGGCAAGAGTAGAGGGAAAAAGGGAATTCTGTCAACTACTACTGAGAATGTAATTCAGTAAAGCCACAATAAGAAACAGCGGTTTGTCAGAAATTAGAGCTATGGCCCAAACCAACAATTTCACTTATGGGTATTTAGCCAAAGAAAAAAAGTTTACTCATTTGAAAATCCCCATATTCACTGCACAATATTTACAATAACCAAGAAATAAAAACAATCTACAGACCCATCCATGGATGAACAAGCTGTCATGTTAGACATATGTTATATAGAATTATATAATATATAACAATTACTCAACATTCAAAAAGAATAGTTCTTTTTGTTAGTAAATTCTTTTTACTGATACATGTTTCTGCCATTAAAAATTCTTTTTTGTTGCTAAATGCTTCTGCCATTTGCAAAAACATAGATACTCAACAACTGAAAGAAACAAAAAAAAAAGTATTTTTAATCATGAAAAGAAAAGTTAGTTTCCAGAAAGGTTACTAAGTTTACTTCTGTTCTTTCAAGATTTGTTAAACACTTACTTGCTTTAAAAAAAAAAAATGCTATTTTCACACACTGAAAACAAGTAAAGCTTTACTAGTATCTTGAATAGTAGAAGTGGCGAGACTCTGAGATCACTCAAACTATTTTTAATAAAAGATTATTTAGGGCCAGAAAGATAGCATAAAAGCCCTGACTATGGCTGGTTCAATACCCAGCACTGCACGGGCCCAGCACAACACAGAAATGATCCTGAGCACAGAGCCAGGAGCATCCCTGGAGCACAGATGGGCATGGCCCCAAACACAAGAAATAAGGAAATTTAACTCACTCATCTGTAGAATACAAAGAGACAGTATCAGTGACAAACCCTTGGTCCTGGATCATAAAACTGACCACCAGCAGGGAGAGTCTGAGAAAGGAAGAGGAGACTAAGGTGGCCAGGGGCACTCAGAGATGGCCAGGGACAGCGTGGAGGGCCAGGGGCAATTTCGGGAGCCGGGGGGGAACAACATTAACTGAACATCAATACCATGTATTTTAACACTACTGCAATATATTAAAAAAATGAATTTAAGGAAATTTTAAAATGGAAAATTCTTATTTGAGTTCAGAGAAATGGCTTTCTGTCTGTATTATTTTCATTAACACTGATGTCTTCTGTGGGAACAGAGACCCACACAAGAGGAGGTTAATTACATGGCCAAAAATAAAGATGGACAGAAAAAAGAGTCTCTCAAAAAAACATCAGCAATCGTTACCTGAGAATTATATTATAAAGGCTAAAATATAAAGTATTACTCTGGCGTTTTTAGTTCTTTGTTTTTGACTTTAATTGAGACATCATGATGATAGTTTTGTGCACACAAGACTGCAACACCACACTCACCACACGCACACCTCACAGGGATCCCAAGGATCCCTCCATCTACCCCACTTCCCGATCAATTCCACAGAGCTTGGGGTGGGGTAATGGGGACAGGGTTTAGGCACACCCAGCTGTGGCAGGCTTAATCCTGACTCTTGGGTTCAAGAACCAACCCCAGAGGGGCTCAGGCAGCCATATGTGGTATCAGGGATCAAACTCCGGTCAGGTGCTCGAGTTACGTGCTTCTCCCTCCTCTGACAGTCACTCTGCATCTGTCCTGCTCCTCCTGCCAGGCTTCATTCAGAATGACACCCTCCAGTTCCATCACCTTGCAGCCAGTTTCATGAATGCATCTTCTCCTACAACTAAGTACTATTCCATTGGGATACATACCGCAACTTCTTTATCCACTCTGAGGCTCTTGGACACTCAGGCTGTTTCCAGATCCTGGCTATTGTGAAGAATGTTGCAGTGAACACGGTTGAGCCTGCTGGGACCCCAATACCCACAGAGATTTCTCCCATCAGTCAGGGTGCATAGAGCAGAGAAGGTTCCTCACCCAGTTAGTCCCAGTGTCGATGAACTGGGTCCTCCACCTAAGGAGTTCCAGTGCCTCTTGTGCTGAGAATTAAACTACTCACATACTCCCTCGAGGCCTGACAAAGCCTCCTCCTGTGACGCAAACTCAGACCCCACACTTGTATCCTGCAGCTCTCCCTGGGTACTGCTCCTGCAGCACTCTCCCCACTGTCTGCCCCCGGGGCTAACGAGCTCCTTACCATCAGGGTTCCCCCTTCCAAAGAACAATTACTATACATCTTCTGTTTAATTACTATCGAGCTGTAAATCTCATGTTTATGAAGGAGCTCTCTGAAACTCTGAAAACTGCTTTAGACATTCCTCAAGTTATAGAGACGAAAAACACTAATTTAGGGTCTTACAGGCAATACTGAAGCATGATTCAGTCCAGGATGATTCTTCTACAGCCAGCAAATATAACAGAGATTCAGCCCCTGGTACTGCATGTGGTCCCCTGAATTCTGCTAAGGGTGATACCTGAGCGCAGTCAGGGCTCAGTGCTGAGCAGTGTTGGGTGTAGACAAAAGTTAAAAAAAAAAAAAAAAAAAAGAACTTGTTCAACCTACATCTTTAGATCTCCAAACAATTTTGTGAACCGATTACTATACCCATGCCATATTACTGATCAAAAAAATTATAGTGTCAACAAATCAGTAGCAACCTTTATCAAATGCCCCAAATTCCAAATTCGCTCTGTCCATTTTTTGAGAATGAATTTATGCCCCATGTGGTAATAACTTCTTTGCAAGCTAGAATATTAGTAAGCCTTGTCAAAAGAGCACTGGACAGACACTGCAGGACAGGACTGTGCTCACTTGGTCACGGAAGGCAAAGGTCCTCCAGGATCCAGAGGCTGGCATCCATTAGAAGCAGGCTGGCATCCCAGAAACAGACGCTCCAGGCTTCTACGCAGATGCAGCTTCTCATAGGAGGCAAGCCACTTCAGAGCCTTCCAGGAGGCCCCCCGGGAAAAGCTTTCTCTGGCACAAGCAGCAGATAGTCAACAAATCTCACTAGTGCCACAAGCAGAGCTTTGTCTTAACAGTGTCCTTTCCAAGGCCTACACCTCAGCGTTGGTGGGGCTCTATTCACCAGATTCCTAATCCTTGTTACCTTTACTTGCTAGCAGCTTAATCCCTTATTGGCCCAGTCCCTATTATAATCATTTATATTAAAATTTCACTACTATTATGTGGCTTCTATTATCTGACTAGACATAAATGTAACAAGCATGTCAGGCCAGTCTCCTGTCCCAGAGCAGCTCTGGGTGGCAGCCTCTGGTTGCAGCTGCTAGTGACATTCCAACCTCAAAGGGAACCAAACAGAGCCCTAACATTTCTCTCCACTACCAAGTACTCAACCTGCATCAGCACAAGACTTTCTCCAGCTTAACCCCAAAGACACACTAGCCCTCAATGAAGTCCACAAAACCCTCGTGCCTCCAGAGACTGAATCACTAAAAGTCTCCATGAGTGAACTATGAAAATTCACCCCAGAGAACCCCAGAGTTCACAAACTCCAAGAAATGAAGATAACAGCCTACAAGACTACCTGCAACAACCAGTTCTATAACTCTCAGATAAACTTTGGAGACACCATGATATGAATGATGAGTGAGACACCACGACATGAGGGAGCTAAAAAAAAAAAAATACAATGGTACAAACACAAGGAAGCATGAGCACAGAAATGAGAAAGCTACAACCAGAAATGACGGGGACTGAAGACGCCCATGTCCTACTGCCACCACCATGCAAACTCATCTACCAGACTTGTTCCAGAGATTCATAAATAAATCTCAAGAGAGATCAACTAGCCACAACGATTTCTCAGAAACCAGTCCCAGGCTGAGCTTCCAGGGCCATCTCAGAAGGGGTCAGGCAGCAACCACCCAAAGCCCCAGCAGCCACTCCCATGTCCCAGAGCCACGACCATGCCTCTGGCTGGCCACCCCCTCCCCCGCCCCCTGCCTAAGGACTGAGTCTCACAGAGAATCTAATTTGCTGGCAACCCGGGTACAGAGGTCCTGGTAGCTTAAAACTCCAGGCTTTCTTGGGATAGAGACCTCCCCCTGCCTTACTGTACTTCCAGAAGACCCGTCCAATCCCACCACTTCCACCATGTCAGCTTATCTACTGGCCTTGTTCCAGAGACACAAAATTAAATCCTGAAAGAGATCAACTAGCCACAAAAATTTCTCTGTAACCTATTCCCGTTGAGACTTCTGGGGCAATCCTGGATGGTGGGTGGGCCAGCTCCCACCCAAATAAATTCGTGGAGGTCGCTCCCACAGCCCAAAGGCACCACCATGCCTCTGACCAGACTTTGTTAAATATTCTGGATTTTCAGGACATCTCCAAACTCTGAACAATTCTAAACACTGACATCTCAGTAGTAGCAGTATACCAGATTGGATGGGAAGCCAACCAATCTCAACTAACACAAGCATAAATACAGAAGGCTTAACTTAAAACAACAGTTTAGTAAATTCCTCAGACAAGGATTTACAGTTCCCATGATGAGATACAACTTCCACAAATTTTCTTCTTCAAAAATATTTTTTGATCATCCAGTTAGCTATTTAGTGGTAACAAGCAACATAAAATAAATTACTATGGGCCTGTTATGGGGGCAGACTTGAGGGGTGTGGGTGGGAAAATGCAGACAGTGGTGGAAGGAAACAGTGGTGGTGGGACTGGTGTTGGATATTGTGTATCTGTAACAATTAACCATGAATAACTTTGTAACAACGGTGTTTAGATAAAGTGGAGTGGGGGAGAATAAAAAATGACAGAACTGAAGAGTATGCTGGGTAAAATCAAAAATAATCATAACAACCTCAAAGGAAGGCCTCAAAACGGAGTGAAAATATCTGAGGGAAAAATTAGTGCACTCCAAGGTGGGACACAGAAAACCTCTAGAAACCAAAATAAGATAAATGAAAGAAGGAAAAGAAATGAGCAGGACACCAGAGAACTAGAGGATGAGTTCAAGAGGAACAATTAAGAATCATCAGAGTGCCTGAGGAGATGGAGACTGGACCGATAGTCCAGCAGGTAGGGCGTTTGTCTGTGATTCCTCTGTCCCTCTCGGAGAGCCCAGCAAGCTACCGAGAGTACCCTGCCCGCATGGCAGAGCCTGGAGTATCCCACTTGCACAGCAGAGCCTGGCAAGCTATCCGGGGCGTACTCGATATACCAAAAACAGTAACAAGTCTCACAATGGAGACGTTACTGGTGCCCGCTCGAGCAAAGTGATGAGCAACGGGATGATAGTGATGACTATTATCTATGTAGAACCTGTTATAATGTGACAAAGTCTGTGTGCTTATTCATGTTTTTGTTTTCCATGCCAAAGGAGTCCACCACTGAGCCTATCATCAGGAGGTGTTTGCCTATGTTTTCTTCTATGTGTTTTAGGGCTTCAGGCTTAACAACCCAGTCTTTGACCCATTCTGAATGTTTCTGTGCCCAACTTCACACAACAATCCAGTTTCATTCTCTGCATATAGCTATACAGTTTGTCCAGTAACATTTATTGAAGAAAGCTTATTTTCTCCAATATATGTTCTTAGCTCTCTTGTTGCAAATGAATTTTGATTAACATGTACATTAGGGCTGATTTCAAGGTTTATTTCTATGCTGTCAATTCCATTACACTATTCCGTGTGCCTACTTTTATGCAAAAACTACATTGCTTTGATTACTATACTTTCATAGTATTAAGTCAAAACAGAACGCTTCCCATTATTTTTTCTATTAAAAATAGAGGTGAGAAAGATAGTACCAAAGTTCTGCCTTGCATGCAGCTGACCCCTGTTCAGTCCCCAATATTGTATGGGCCCCTGTACCACAGGCTGTGGTCCCTGTGTGGGAGGAAAAGAAAGGAAATGAGAGGGCAAGAAAAGGCAATGTAGGGAAAGAAAGAAAAGATTAGGAAATAGAAAAATATTCCCTGTCATAGTTTGAAAGATGTCACATTTGTTAAAATGACTGTCCTATCCAAGGCATTACGTAGACTTCCTGCAATCTGTATCAAATTTCCAAAGCCATTCTTCAAAAACACAGAAGTAAAATTTGTATGGATCATACAATTCCCTGATTAACCAAAGCAATTCTGAAAATAGAAAATTTAAAAACAAAAATGTGAGGCAATACATTTCCAAACCTTATATAGTAATCAAAACAGTGTGGTACTAGAAACAAAACAGACTCTTAGATCGGTGTAATAGTCTCAGAGCCCAGGAGTATTCTCAAAAATATAGACAGTCAATTTATGACACAGGAGCATTAAGGAGAAGGAGGAAAGTCTCTCCAACAAATGATTCTGGGAAAACTAATTAGCAAAAAAATGGAATTGTACTTCTACCTCACACAATTAACAAAACTTGATTCAAAATGGACTACAGACCTCAAAATTAGACCCAAATACATCAATTTGAGGAAAATATTGGCAGAACTCTCCATAATATTGAATTCAGAATGTCTTCAATGATACCCTTTCACTGGCAAAAAGGAAAAAGAACAGAAGCAAAAATAAATAAAAAGTTCCTGCACTGATAAAATAACTGAAATAAAAAGAGCCTACAGAATGGGAGAAAGTATTTTCATAACATACATATGATAATAGGTGAATACACAAAATATATAAAGATTCATAATGCTCAAAAAAATCATAAAATGGGGAAGGCACTGAATAGACACTTCCTCAAAGACATAGAGATGGCCAAAGGGCATGTAATAAGAGTATTCATCATCAAATACTAGAGAAAATGCAATCAAAATGAAATGCCACCTAACATAAGTAAGAAGCGGCCTCTATCAAAACGCCAAGAAGCAACCAGTATTGGTATAGATGCAGTGCGGAACAAAGGAATCCCTTCATTCCATGTGGTGGAAATGTCATCCAGTTCAGCCTCTATGCAAAATAGTAAAACTTTAAACTGAAACTATGATGTGATCCAGCAAATTCACTTCTTAGCATCTACGCAAAGAATTTAAAAAATTAATTTGAAAAAATATATGCACACCAATGTTCAATGAAATACTATTTGCAATAGCCATGGTCTAGAACCAAAACAGCTACCAGATGATAGATGAGTGATAAATTATAGCAATATACACAAGGTAATACTACTCCACTCTCAGATGAAACCCTGGTCTTGCTGTAACTTGGGTGGTACTAGAGGTCGCCAGGCTAAGTGAGTGGGAGCTGCCAGATACCATCGCTCCTTTGTGGTGTGTCAAGAAACAAGGAGAAAAACGAACAGTGGCAAACGGAAATAGACCCCTGGGCTCTGACAGCAGAACTGGGGACTCACAAAGGTTGGGAAGGGAGGGATAGACTAAAAGTGACTTAGGTGGTGGAGGGAGGGTAGGGAGGCAGTTTGGGGGTCAAGGCACTTGCCTTAAATGTGACCAATACACGCCTCCTCTGCTCCCCAGCACCACATATATTTCCCCCAAGGACTCAGAAGGGATCTGAGCACAGATCAGTAAGCCCTGAGAATGGCTGGCAGTGGCTTCCCTCCTCACAAATAAAGCAGGGGAGGGATCATGGCAGATGATTTTTGGCACACTGGTGGTAGTGGGCATGCATAACTGCACACCAGATACATAAATATGATCAACATTATAGTAGCAATGTAGCACTGTATCACTGTCATCCTGTTGTGCATCGATTTGCTTAAGCGTGCACCAGTAACATCTCTATAGTGAGACTTGTTACTGTTTTTTGCACATTGAATACGCCAAGGGGAGCTTGCCAGGCTCTGCCATGCAGGCGGGATACTCTCGGCAGCTTGCCGGACTCTCCAAGAGGGACAGAGGAATCAAACCCAGGTCAGCCACGTGCAAGGCAAATGCCTTACCCACTGTGCTTAGAACATTATAGTAAAGAATTATAATTTTAAAAAATAATTTGAACATGTAGAAATGAACGGCCAAGCCTGATTCTTGTTTTCAGTGTAATTTCAGATTACTAATAGTTGCCTATAAACTCTACTACTGTATCAGCAGCTGACTAAAACCTTCAAGAAACTGCCTGGCAGCTCGACAGGTCAAGCACATGCTCTGCATAAGAGGCCCAGACTCCACCCTCAGGAACACACAGTTCCCACCACACAGCCAGAGGCAGCCCTCAAACACAGCCACATGTGACTCTCAACACCGCCAGATATGGCCCTAGAACAACAACAAAGAATAAGAAACCTCTCAACTTTCTGTGAACTCTTCAGTAGGGAGGGGTCGAGGGATGGAGGGAGGCCTCTTGCACTTCTTTCACTTAAGAATATCCCTGATTGTTAAAAATTTATTAAATCCCACTGTTAAAATAAGTCCATTTAATATTTCTATGCCTATTTGGCACATTTCCGATTACATCATCATCATCATCATCATCATCATCATCATCATCATCCCATTGATGGTGGAATTTCTCCAGCGGTCTCAGTAACGTCTCCATTCGTCCTAGCCCTGAGATTTTAGAAGTCTCTCTTTTGTTGTTGTTATTGTTGTTGTTGTTTTATTTTTTTTTATTAGAGAATCACTGTGATGTACAGTTACAAACTTATGAACTCTTTACATATCCTTTCCAATGGTGCCATATTGGACTACATAAACTACAATGGTTGGCTGGCTGTCTCAAGGATAAGTACTTAGGGTGCGGTGCTGCCGGCAAGTCAACCTGGATCCATGGGGCATGTGTATCAGCAGCCTGATGGTGCATTCAGGCTTCCTGATACCCCAAAAACTGCCACTGTGCTCTGGCCAGATTCCAACAAATCCAACAACTCCAACAAGTTTCCTGAGAAATTAAGCCACCAAAAGTTAGGTATGTGGGAGCCATGCCCACAAACCATCAGTTATACAAGCTCACTCATTGGCCTTGCTTCAGAGACCATAAATAAATCTCAAAATAGATCAAAACCACAACTAATCTCAGATCTATGCAAGGCCGAAGAGACCGGGGTAAGTCAGAGGGAGGCAGGTTTGCCTGGTGCCCACCCAAACAAAGCCCCGGCCAGCCACTTGCTCCCACAATACAAAACTGTTACCATGCCCCCAGCTGGAATCCACCATCTCAGGACGGATCTCAGAAAATTCAGATATGGGCTGGAGAGATAGTACAGCGGGTAGGGCATTTGCCTTGCATGCGGCCAACCCGGGTTCAATTCACAGCATCCCATATGGTACCCTGAGCACCAACAGGAGTAATTCCTGAGTGCAAAGCCAGGAGCAACCCCTGTGCATCACCAGGCATGACCCAAAAAGCCAAAAAAGAAAAAGAAAAAGAAAAAAAATTTAGAGATGGAGGTTTTGTGACTGAAATCTCCAGGCTTTCTCAGAGTTGGGATGGGCTACCTCCCCCCACTTCCCAATACTCCTGGAAGCACTGGCAGTCACCCTCACGAACCAACTCCAGTGCCACCATATAAACTCTTCTACTGGCCTTGCTTCAGAGACCCATAAATAAATCTTAAAAGAGATCAAAAACTGCAGTTAAACTCAGACCCACGCAAGGCTGAATAGACTGGGATAGATTGGAGGGGGGCAGGTCATTCTGGTGCCCACCCAAATAGAGCCCATGGCAACTGCTTGCTTCCACAATCTAAAATCACTGCCATGCCCAGGCCAGACTTCATATCTTGGGACTGACCTCACTGAGATACAATCTGTTGAAAATTTGGGTACGCAGGTTTTGAGACCAAAATCTCCAAGCTTTCTTGGGGTCTGGATGGGCAAAGGGGCTACCTCCCCCAACCTCCCTGGGTTCCAGAAGCTTTGTCAATCATGTCCACACCCCAAGGCTGCCACCCAGTTAAAAATAAAGCTACTCCAGCCTTACCTTCTCAAAAATAGTGCAACACCCTGAACAAACACGATGACATCTTAGTACCTGTATTGCAAACCATACTGCACAAAAGAGGAAGAAGAAAAGTTCCTGCCATACAGGAAGGCTGGGGGTGGGGGGAAATTTGGGGGATGGGAATGTTGGGAGGGAAACGGGGGAAACTGGTTGTGGGAAAGGTACACTGGTGGAGGGATGGATGATGAATCATTGTTTGAATGAAACCCAATCACGAACAGCTTTGTAATGGTCCATCTCATGGATATTCATAAAAAAAAGTATTTTAAAAAAGGATAAGATTCACTGAGCATAACTGAGCATCATAAAAAAGCATAACTTCACTGAGATTTTGGACTAGTCCCTTTTATCAAGAAACAACATTTTTATCTAAAAAAATGAATGATAATGGTCCATCATACTTACGTATTTTGGCCTAGTTTTCTCAGAAATAAAGAAAGTTTGATACTGCTCAAGGAACTCTCACATCTTGAACTGTTGTGAAACCTCAATGAGCTTTCAAGATGCTGCTCTGTCTATCGTTCATTGATTTAAAGAAGGTCTTTGATTTTGTTGAGACTGAAGCCGTCATCGAAGCCCTAGCCAATCAGGGCATTCAAACCCAGTACATAAGGATCCTCCATGAGTTGTATAATAGACTCAACACCAGGATCTCACCATTCTATAAAGAAGTGATCATCGACATAAAGAGAGGGGTTCAGTAGTGTGACACCATTTCACCAAAACTCTTCAGTGCCACCCTCAAGAACATCATGCGACGACTGGAATGGGAAGGAATGGGAGTGAAGATAGATGGTCGGTGACTACACCACCTCTGCTTCGCTGATGACATCGCTCTAATAACACTAAACATTAGCCAAGTGGCACAAATGCTGGCTGACTTCGACCATGAGTGTGGAAAGGTCGGACTGCAGTTGAATCTCATGAAGACGATGTTCATGAAAAATGGGCTAGTTCCTGATGTTCCATTTGCTCTCAATGGAACAAACATCTCTGAATGCAGCAGTTATGTGTACCTGGGTCGGGAACTCAACAACCTGGCACCTGAGTTGTGCAGGAGGAAGAGAGCGGCGTGGAACGCCTTCAAGAGCGTGAACAAGTTGTTAAGGGGACAAAGGACCTCCAGCTCAGGGCATATCTTTTCAACTCCACCATTCTTCCTGCACTAACATACACCTCAGAGACCTGGGCCCTATGAAAACAGTATGAGAACGCTATTCGGGTCTCCCAAAGAGGAATCAAAAGAGCTATGCTTGTAGTATCACATTTCACTCAAGAGAGAGAAGGTTTCCAGAGTTCTGACCTCCGTTGACGATCGAGAATCAGGGACGCTGTCTCGTTTTCAAAGGCGTCGAAAATCAGATGGGCTGGAAACGAAATGATATTTAGAGATGACCGCTGAACTAAAGCTGTTACCAACTGGATTCCACAGGATGTCAAAAGACTGTATGGTCGCCCACCTACGAGATGGTCAGACTTCTTTATCAAGACCCTGAATGAACTGTTTGAGGCTCTTCGTGTTCCAGATGCCATTGGGCTACACTAGCACACAACAGGGATGAATGGCAACATTATTGGCGCCCACTTGAGCAAATCGATGAGCAAGGAGATGACAAGTGATACAAGTGAAGAGATACTTCTCAAGGTAATACCTAGAAGGTATTATTTGTTACCTGTGGTATTTTTGTTTTTAAGGCAAAAATAAAACTGACTTCTTGAAAACTCCACTATCACACCATGATTCCCAGTAAAGTTTCTGACATAGTAAGGATGTAATGTCAACAAATGTGATTTTTACTAGTGTAGAATAAAACATCCAATTTGGAAGTTTTGCATAACTTGCAATATTTACAAATGACCAACGCATGAATTAAAAATTCTGGCATAAGATCAATTCAAAGTTCAGACCAATGGATATTAATTTAATAGTATGAAATATCCAACATTGAGGCTGAAGAGGCAGTACAGCAGGGAGGGTGCTTGCCTGACATGTGGTTAACACGAGTTCAATCCCTGGCATCCCATATGGCACTCCAAGCACTGCTAGGAGTAATTCCTGAGTACTGAGCCATAAGCATTACTGAGTGTCACTTAACACCCCCTCAAAAAAGGGAAATACCTAACATTTCAGATTCCATATTGCAACTAAAATCTATCACATGCTGTTTTGTATACAGTACCAAGAAAAATATCCACAATTATCTGGAAGGTTATTAAAATATTCCTCCCTTTCCAATGATTAACCATGAGGATACAGATGTATACATATATAAAACATTCTATGTACATAATGCATATGTGTGTGTGTATATATATACATGTATATATAGGAACTCAAACATGCTGCAATAGACAATGCAGAAAAAGAAATAAGTTGTTTCTATTAGAAATTTACAAAAATGTAAATGCCATTTTCTCACTATCTTTTCTTTGAAACTCACTTTACATTACAAATACGGTGTTTATATTAACATGTAATGGGTTTATAATGTCACTGTAAGTGAATCAATAAAATGAAAGTATACTGTCCTAATTTGTAGAATAATCAAAAAAGTTCTTTGGATGCTCAATAATCTTTTGAGAAAAAGGAAATCTAAAATAAAATAAATAAAACCATCTAATGTAAAGAACAAGGTGTTAGGGTCCGGTGAGATAGTACAGCAGATAAAACACTTGCTTTGCACAATGCCAACCTGGCTTTTGATCCAGGGCACCCCATATGGTCCCGTGATCCCACCAGGAGTGATCCCTGAGTGCAGAGCCAGGAATAAGCCCTGAGCACAGAGCCAGGAGTAAGCCCTTAATACATCTGGGTGTGACCTAAAGACCAAAAATTTATATCAAAAATAAGTAAGAATGCAGCATTCCTCAAACAAACAAAAACCCGTAAAATTCTTTTAAAAAAACTTTCCCACAGCTTCCAACAAGTAAACTCATCCATCGGCCCATCTCTACATAGTCATGACAAAATCTCAGAAGAGATGCTAACATTTGTGGGTATGCCAGTCTCCCAGCTAATATCCTTGGGACACCATCAGGAGGGTAGTGAGCCGAGACTCCCACTGCTGGAGTTCCAGCAGCGGCAACCACACCCCACAGCGTCCTCTGTGCCAATGGCCCAACTCCACTGCTTCTGACTAATCTCCGCAGAGAAGCTGTACCTATGAAAATTCCAGATAAACGTGCAGACTGAGAGTTTTGGGCTTTTTTTTTGGAATGGGGGCGGGAAGACTCCCCACACCCACTGACCTCTGTACTCCCAGAAGCCCCAGAAGTCACACACACATTCTATAGCCCATCACGTAAACTCATCTGCTCAGTTCTACATATCCTCAAGAAGCGACACCTCCAAATTCCACAATAGGGGCTGGAGTGATAGCACAGCGGGTAGGGCATTTGCCTTGCACGCTGCCGACGCGGGTTCGATCCCTGGCATCCCATATGGTCCCCCAAGCACCGCCAGGAGTAATTCCTGAGTGCAAAGCCAGGAGTAACCCCTGATCATCGCTGGGTGTGACCCAAAAAGCAAAAGAAAAAAAAAAGAAAAAGAAAATTCCACAATAACTCACAGCCCAGTAAGAGCACACCAAATGAGATGGGAAAGTAACATGGAAAGCAACTAAGCTCAATAAACAAAAACAGGGGGCTGGAGCGATAGCACAGTGGGTAGGGTGTTTGCCTTGCATGCAGCCAACCTGGGTTCGATTCCCAGCATCCCATACAGTCTCCTGAGCACTGCTAGGAGTAATTCCTGAATGCATGAGCCAGAAGTAACACCTGTGCATTGCCTGGTGGACCCCCCCCTAAAAAGGCTAAATAAATAAATGAAAACAATAACAGGAAAGGCTCAATAGTTTATTGAACTCTCAGAAAAGAACTTAATGATGCCCTGGTGAGATAGAACAATTTTCACAAATTTCCTTTTACTGAATTATTTCTTAATAACTCTATTAGTCATTTAGTTGTAACAAGCAATATAAAGTAAGTTATTTTGTGCCCGTTAAGGGTGAAGGTTGAGAAAATTAGGACATGGTAGAGGGAAGGTCACTCTGGTGGTGGGATTGTTGTTGGAGTCCTGAATGCCTGTAATGACTATATTATGAACAACTGTGTAAATCACAGTGTCTAAAGTTTGAAAAATATTTTTATTAGGAAAGTTACACAGAACTTTAAAAGGAACACAAAGCCCCAATGTCAAATCAAGGCTAACTTTACTCTGTATAATAAAGAATAAAACAAAACAGAATGCTTAGATAAAAGTGATTTTGTAAATTCCAGGAACAATGTTTAATAACTTGATCAAAAAACACATACTCATACACATTAACAGACTGACAGGTCAAAATTTCTCAAGTGACACATTCTAAAGAAATAACACCACAAATCCAAGACAGATGATTAAAACAGCAGCCATCCCAACTTAGAGAGACCATCCAGTGCTCTGTCATGAGCGACAGCAACACCTCAGCAGCCCCTTGGCCGTGTCTCATGGCTAGAGCTGTTCTATTTAAAACTAAATTACATGCTCCCTAAGAAGGACAGTGAAACTATGCTCTCATTTGAACCCAAGGCACTAATTGGGCCAAAATGAAATTAATATGTGCTAATAATGTTCAGTCAACCCCAAGTCCTTTTTTAGATTGTTAGATCCCGGGAACATTGAGGACAAATCAGAAGTAATAATAATCTGAGTACTTACTCTGCACTAAGCACCTAGGATAAGCACTTTATACCTATTAACTCATGTAAGAGTCAGGATCTTATAGCTATATACAACTACTGGCCCCTCTTTCAAATTAGGAACACAGAGGCCAGCAGAGTGCGAGGTCAGCACTTGCCCTTGCTGTCTCACCAGCCCTGATCACCTAGCTCTTTAAATCAGAGGTGTTTTCAATTGTCTTAGATTGGGGCCTTTAATTCTCAAAAACACAAAAAGTATAAACCACTTGTATACAGCAAAGCCAGAATTCAAAGGCAGCCACTCTGACTCTGAAGCCACTGTACAAAACCACTCCATACTACATGCTAACCACAGCACAAAGACACAGCTCAGTTAACAGGAGGCAAGAAAGTGTAAAATTCATTGCCCATTCTACTGTTGTCTTGTTTTCTATGCTAAGATGCCAATGCTCACAGAACACTCCTAACTTGCAAGAAAGTTTCTAATTGATCCACTACTTCCAGGTACTAGGGGGCTTCAGGCAAGAAGAGTAAATGTAGGAAGGTGAATGTGGGGAGATTTACTTTTATGCCAATAGACAAACAGATCTTTTCACAACTCTTGGACTTCTTCATCCTGCTAATAGAGATGTATTCATATGTACATATATATACACATATGTATACACATACACACGCATATTACATGGGAGATTAGCTGGGCTATTCTAAAGAAAGTATCACAATACAAGTAAATTGGGAAATCTTTATAAAGCTGCTCCTGCAGAAGCTTAAAACACTTCAGCACATTTAAATGTTTTTGTAGCAGCTAGTACTGGGATAGTTCCAAGTCTTACCCTCAAATATAGACTGAAGCAGTTCAAGGCAGTTTGAGATCATTATAAGTAAACTTCAGGAACACTGAATACCCCAAGCTGTTATTAAAAATTCTATAAATCACAGTCCTAACTTTTATATATAGGGTTTTTTTTTTCTTAAGTAATCTTGGGGGTCAGAAGTGTAGTACAACGGTTAGGGCACACAGGACTGACCTGGGTATGATCACCAGTCCCCAGAGCACCTCCAGGAGTAATTCCTGAGTGCAGAGCGAAGAGTAAGCCAAGAGCACCACCAGGTATACACTCCCCCACAAAATAAAACTTCATTAAGGGGACCTCAGGTACATCAGTAATGTGGGGAGGAAGGAGGGAGAACAGACAGTAAAACTATACATCCAAACATAGACTCAGCAATACTGAAACGTGAGATCCAAACTACAACCACCGAACTTTAAAATGTGCCGGTCAAGGTAGCAGACTGGGGGGAAGTGGGGTGGAGAAAGGCCCAAATTGCGGACATTAGTGTTGGGATGGTGTTAGAACATTACATGCTAAAACTCAACTTAAAATGAATAAAAAGTAAAACTTCACTGTAAATTGGGGCGGCGGGGGGGGAGAGGGGGAGGAAGGGGGCAGGGAAAGGGGTTACTCCCTACTGTGCTGGAACCAGGGTCAGCAGCAGCAGGCAAAGCACTGTGGAATTGGACTCAAGAAAGTGGAATGGCAACAAGCAGTATTATAAACCTCCAAAACAGAAATTAAAGAGGGATCAGAACTCACTCATGGGGATCACTAAGAAACGATTACAGACCCTTCGGGTTTTTTGTTTGATCATCTGGCGCATTTTAAGATATGGACTATTTAAACTGTCTGAAATAAACGACTGCTTGTGGGACTTAGCGAAATGAAAATATTTCACAGTGCATTTACAAAAGTAACTTTATGGCTTACTCCAGCCGGACTGGGAGAATTGGTAAGAATTCCAGAAGTAAACAAAGTAATGACTCAGTTTACAATAAAGGGCATGA
This sequence comes from Sorex araneus, assembly GCF_027595985.1. Taxonomy (NCBI): domain Eukaryota; kingdom Metazoa; phylum Chordata; class Mammalia; order Eulipotyphla; family Soricidae; genus Sorex; species Sorex araneus. The sequence continues at coordinate 79,000,392 of NC_073302.1, read as the reverse complement.
GCCGCAAAGAAAGCAATCAAAAGATTTGTGATGAGCGGTCCAGGACTAGAACGCTGATCCCTCCGGTACTAACCCCTGCATTCTGCATAGCCCAAGACATTTCCAAGTGTCCCGACGTGCCTGCTGCACTGAAGGGACAGGTGCGGGGTCAGTGACACAAACAGGGACCCAATTAGGAGGGTCCAGCTACATCAGGATGTGACAAACGCCCAGGGAGAGAGAAAGCCCCGAGTGCACGGGTACGATGGGGGCTGCCAGGGTCCAAGGGCCGAGCGAGAGCGGAGTTCGGGGGACCGGAGGCTTACGGAAGTAACGGGCTGCTGGACGTTCCGCACTGTCCCCGGCGAGGGGGCCCGGGTTCCCATCCGGCACCCGGTGACAGTCGGCCGAGGAGACGCGGCCAGTCCCTCGCTGACGGGGCCGCGGCGCCCGCGTCTTGCGCGCCCGCCGGAGGCCCCGCGCCCGCCTCCGCGCCGCGTGCCCGCCCGGCGCCCGACCGGGACCCGGACTGGACGCCCCCGCCCGCTGGCCTGGGCTCGGCCCCGAGCAGCCCGGCGCCCGGAGCCCCGGGAGGGCGGAGGCGCCGCGCAGACCCGGCCCCGCCGCCCGCCCTCCCTCCCTCCCTCCCGCCCCGGGGAAGGGGCAACCCCGCCCCCCGCCTGCGGCCGCGGCGCTCACCGGCTCGGGCTGGGCGCTGCGGGGCGAGGAGCCCCGAGGCACGGCTGGGCGCCCGCGGCCGGCGGATTCCTGCCCCGCCGCCGTCCCGCACGCACCCGGCTCGGCCAGGCGGCGGCGGAACCGGCCGCACCGCGGCCAACGTCAGCGCGCCGCCCCGCCCCCCGCACGCCGGGCGGGGCTCGAGCGCGCCGGGGCCGGGGGCGCGGCGGGGGGGAGGGGCGGGGAAGGGGCGCGCGGGAAGGCGGGAGCGCGCGAGCCGGGTGGGAGGAGCGGGACGGGGACGCGCGCGGGGGGGGAGGAGGGCGGGAGCGCGCGCCCAGGACCCGCCGGCTGCACGCACCCAGTAGCGGGCACGCGCTCAGGGGCGAGGCCTGACGGTCTCTGGCTCCGCTGGACACCGAGGCGCGCGGCGAGTGCTGCGACCCGGCTCCCAGTCGCTCACAGCCGCACGGAAGCTTCGTCCTGCGGGACCGACGCCCACATCAGGCTCCGGGACCGCACCCGCGCCCCAGGCCCCGCACCCCGCGGGAATGCGGCGCGGCTGGTCCAGGTACTGCCGCCTACTTGCTGTGCCCGCACCGGGTGGCGGGAACGCCAGTGCGGACTCGGCGATAGGACGCCAAGGTCCGCTTTGAGCCCAGGCTGCCAGATCCAGCCTCCCCTGAGCCAGCGCGCAGGGCACAGTCGGGATAAACACTGACTTGTCCCAAGAACAAAGGGAGCCTCCACCTTGAGGCTCGGAGTCTTGGGAAAGACTGAAGCGGTCTCAGGGCTCGGGAAACACACGGAAAGCGGTTCCGTCTGTCGTGTTTGACGGGATCAGCGGGGCAGGGGGCAGTCCGAGAGAGGAGCTGGGCCACCTCCGCCCGCGTGCAGCTCGCCCTCCGCGAGCACCCCTGCCGAGCATCCCTGCCGCTCCCCTTTGTCGGTGGCAAAGGTGTTTTCATCTGTGTATTTATCGTATATAAAAACTTTTATCGTTTGGGGGTAGTTTGAGGTTTGAGCCAAACCCAGCGACGCTGGGGAGGCTGTCGCTGGTTCTGCTCAGAATGACCCCAGCAATGTTCCGTGGCCGTTTCTCTCCAGGGTCCTGCTCCGTGGCAGGCAAGTACCTGACCGGCTGTATATCTAACCCCAGGAATTTTAAAACATCTCCCACTCCAAACCTCCCTATCTGAGAATACATGATTGTTTAAGGGTCGTAATACCTTACGAACGTGAAAAGCATTTCTTAAAAACGCAACAAGCGTGAAAGTGTTTGTAGAATTTGAACTCTATTTTAGCAAATATGATCGATCTGATGGTCAAGGGAGACTCAGTAGTAATACACACACACAAGCAGGTAAAAGGCAGAGCCTCCTGGCCACTGCGGTGCTCTGCAGCTCCTCCTGGCACTATTCTCAGAAGTGTGTCCTGGTGATGTTCGGGGAATCTCCTGTGGTGCTTAGGGCTTGTCTGTGTGCTCCTGTATTTTAAACTGTTTCCTCAACAGGAGGAAACTAAATACAAGTTAACTTTCATGTAGATCAGAGTCTGGCCAGTTTTTTTAAAATCAGTTGAATTCTATTTCTTTGCGATTCTTTAAATTAGCTTACCCTATGCCATGTAGGTGTTGGATAAATCTTTGCTTATTTTAACTTTGTACTAGTTATTAAGAATAGAAAAGTAAACACGACAACGCAGCATCTCATCTTTGCTGATTTCCTAATCTCCATACCCCTTATAGAGTAACACAAAATACTACAACTTTTATAACACAATTCTATGGCCACAAATTTTAAAAATAAAAGTGTACTTCTCAAAAGTCTACAGCCATTTTCATCCAGCACGCTAAATCTTAGAAGCATATGTTCAGTGGTGAAATTTCCTGAATGCTGGGGCACAGAGCTTAGTGCACCTACCTTGGAAGTGCCCCATGCGTTGCAGATTGCACCAGCTTGCTCCTGCAGCTCTGATGTCTGTGATATGCATTTACAATGGCACCACAGTAAGGCTGTGTGTGGGAGAGAGAGAGAGGGCATCATCAAGAAAGGAGGTACAGCCTCCAGTGAGCAAACTAAAAGATGTATAAATGTCACAACCAGGAATTTCGACCTCTGGTATGAGCCTGTGTGTGAGCTGCAGCAGCCACCCCTGTAAGAGCATCTCAACAAGATTTGTGTGCCCAATTAAGAACACAAGGGCATGTGCCAGTGCAGCAGCTGGAGAAGTACAATTCTTAGGTGGAGAGGCTTCAGAGAAGTGTGTGTAGTGCAGCCTGCGGTGAGACTCTACTCACACCACAGCCCACAGTCAGGCAACACACCTAGCACCATGCCCAAGTGCAGTACAGCCCTAGAGGACCACAGAAACCATATCAACTAGAACAGCTACATATAAAAGGATTGGGAGAGGGAAAGGGGAAATCCTCTGGCGTTGTGGTTGAAAGTATTCAATATCACTTATTTTTTTTTGAGCTTCTCTTTATGTGTTAGACACAATTCATTTTTTAAATTTTATTTTGTTATAGCACATTGATTTATAAAGTTATTCATGGTTGACTTTTAGACATACAATGTTCCAGTGCCCATCCTGCCACCAGTGTCAACCCTCCATCAGGGTTCCAAGGTTCTTTTCCCTACCCCCAACTCCCACCCCCACCCTGCCATATTGACAGGCACTGTTTTAAGATCAGTTGTTCCCAGCAGGTGAAACCCTCCAGAACCCAACCACCGCCATGCCCAAGAGCACTATTCTCTTCACCCAAAACGGGATGAACCTCACCAGAGAGCAGACTGGCAGGAAAACCCAGATATGCGAGAACCCATGACTGATATCTCCAAGCATGCTTGGATCAGGACTGGGCCTCCTCTCCCCAGATCCCCAGTTTTCCAGAAGCTTGGCAGTAACACCCACAAATGCCCATGGCGCCATGTAATCTCATCAATGGCCAAGACCCAGAGACTATAAACTAAAGATCCCAGAAGAAAATGACACAGATTTTTCTGGACATTATATTCTATCCATAACAAGCAATACAAAACAAATCATCGAGCATTGCCTTTTCAGCAGGTTTGAGTGGTGGTGAAACTGGTGTCAAAATATCGAATGTAACTAAGGTAGAGAGTATGGGGGAAATTGCCTGCCACACACAAGCAGGGGAAGGGTTGAAACAGTGTGTGTGTGTCGGGGGGGAGCTCAAAGAACCAGTAGAATAGACATGCAATAATAGACAGCAGCTCCCACGACACAGTCATTTGGGGAGCAAAACCTGGTACAGTGGTGAGCAGCTTCCATGCTCATGTGATGGCAGTCTTTGAATGATCTCTATTTGGGATTCAGAAAAGTTGACTGCTAAGACCTGTATCTGCTAAGACACTATTACATTCTTAATTTATTTATTTGTGAAATAAATGGTAAATAGTTCTGCCAAATCAAACTTTTATAATTTGGATTATCCTTTGCCCACTTACTGAAATTTATAATAAGGAAAGAAGAAAAGAAGTATGCAAGGACTTAACAGTAAGGATGATTATCTCAAAGCTGTTTGCAATTCCATGTTAAATATTCAGCAGAAGGCATCTAATTAAACATTCTTGCAGTCTGTGGGATGGGTCACTGCAACCATTAAGAATGATATGGTAGCTCTAGGGTGGCATGCCAAGCAAACAGGCACAGTAAACTGGAAGGCCCCTCCTCAGCCAAGGTGCCCAAATGACAGGGGACACCTGCTGTTTGAGAAGTATATCGGAAGTCAAGCTGTATCCCAAAATCAGCAACAACGCTGATTGGTCCCTCCCCCAAAGGTAAATCAGTGGTGGGGGGTGTTGCCTCCAGGGCAGCCACCAGTTAATTTCCCCTTTCACAGTGCACTGGACTTATATCTCAACCTCTGTTACCTACCTCTTATGAGGGCAGTTTGGCTACCCCAACCACATTAGGCCAATAGTCAGCCCTCAATAGTCTACTAGCCTATTCCAGTCAAAATACTCCCCAAACTCACGAAAATAATGGTGAACTCAAGAATCTGTACAAACCTAATCTAAAAGAACATATTCCCTGAAGCTGACTAGAGACCCCACATAAGTCACACAGGAGCACCAAGGAGGAAGTTAATATCCTTGAAGGGGAAAGAGGAGATCACCATCAATCGAGCTTGTTCAGAGTCCTCCCTGGCAGTGGGAGAGGGACACCAATACTGAATTGGAAGGATCCACCTCCATACAACTACAGCAACAAGAGAAACAACACAGACACCCAGCAAGAGGAGTGGAAGAACAAAAGAACCCTGAAGACTCAATGGAGAACCCACATACACAGTCTCTCTGATAAAGAATTCAGAGATGAAATGGTGAGGATTTTCGATGAGCTCAAAGAAACAGTGGAATAGACATATAATAAAATACAGGAGGATATAAACGAAACAGTGGAACAGACAGCCAGTAAAATATAGAAAGAAATGAAGGCAGAAATAAGAAAGCTACAAAAGTGTCACTAATAAAAAAAAATTTCGCTAGCTGAACTTGTAAACTCAGTTGGTGCCCTCAACAGTATAATGACAATAGACAAAGAAAGAATCAGTAAGCTTGAAAAGAAGCTGCAGAAAGCATACACACTACAACAGAAGATGAGAAAAGACCTGAAAATAGCTTAAGGGCAACTGAGAACTGTATGAGATAAATTCAAGAGGAACAACCTAAGAATCATCAAATTACCAGAAGGATAAGGAGGCAACCCCAATGAGGTACTAACACTTTAAAGATATCATTGCTGACAAATACCCACAGCTGTAGAATGCAGGTATCCAGATCTAAGAAGCCCAAAAAGTACCAAATAGAAGAGAACCTAATAAAAAGACTCCAAGACATATCATAATCTGAATGGTAAATACCATAGATAAAAATATATTACTGCAAACAGCAAGATCAAAGAAGAAAATCACATAAAAAGGAGCATCCTTAGATTACAGCTGACTTATCAGAGGAAAAATCTGAGCCCGAAGACAGTGGTGGGATGTAGTGAAAAAAACTCAGTGAAACAAATGCCTCATCAAGAATACTACTTAATCCCAATAGACTCTCACTCAGACTCAAAGAAACGATACACTACTTGATGGATAAACAACAGCTCAGGAACTTCATAGACTCAAAACCAACCTTAAAAGAAGGACTAAGGGGGCTACTGTAAGGCAAGACAACCACACAAGGACAACAAACTTCTACAGAAAGAAGAATAAAACCCCATGATAAAAATTTCTCTCAATGTCAATGGACTAAATGCACCAATTAAGAGACACAGAGTGGCAAAATGGATTGAAAAACTGAAGCTAACATTCTACTACTATAAGAAACACATTTGAGGCGCTCCGCCGAGATTCAAGCCGGGTGGCCACACTTTTGTGGGGCCACTTTGCTACTGATCATCCATGATCCAGAGGCCAACTAAACTACTTTTGGTCCCAGCAACTGCTTGCAGCCATGTCTTTAGACTGTGAACTAAGACATAGCCTCACGCCGGCCGAGAAGGGGAAATATCCTCCTTTCTCATTTTTTCCCCCTTTATGGGGAGAAGCGGCGTGGCGTCCGCCATATTATGAGGACTATTAAGCAGGTACAAACTTGGCGGGAAGGAGAAAAAAAAAGTGTTATGAACTTGAAACAGCGGGACGCTTGGGCAGTCTCGGGCCAGGGTCGATACTGGCTCGTGCTCCGCTGAGATTCGACCCAGGTGGCCACACTTATGTGCGGCCGCTTTGCTGCTGATCATCCACGATCCGGAGGCCAGCTAGACTACTTTTGGTACCAGCAACTGCTTGCAGCCATGTCTCTAGACTGTGAAATAAGCGGTAACCCCATACTTCCCCAGGAAGGGAAATGATGCGATCTCTAACATAAATCTCCCTGGACTTAATTACTAAAATACTAAAATACAGAAATCCTAAACCATGCAGCTGCGGTAGCATATCTGCATATCTCTTCATTCTCAGCAATGGAAAACTAATTATCAAATGCTTCCTTGTCAGTAGGGCTGTTCTTTTTTGGGGGGGAAACTCCAACAACAATAGTGAGTTTTGTGTTGAAATATGGAATGTAATGAAGGTAAAGAGAAAATGAAGTGAAATTTATCAGTTACACAGGCAGGGGGGTTGAGGGGTGGGAGGTATAACGGGGTTTTTGGTGGTGGAATATGGGCACTGGTGAAGGGATGGGTTTTTGAGCATTGTGACATTGTGACACTGAGACAAAAGCCTGAGAACTTTGTAACTTTCCACATGGTGATTCAATAAAATAAATAATTTTTTAAAAATTTAAAAAATAAACAAAACACCAAAAAAAAAAGAAACACATTTGAACAGTCAGAGAAAACAGAAAATTCAAAGTCAATGGATGAAAAACAATCCTTCAAGTAAACAACTCCCTCAGAAAAGACATAGTGGCCATAGTAGTATCTAAAAACATAAATTTTAGGGGCTGGAGAGATAGCACAGCGGGTAGGGCGTTTGCCTTGCACGCGGCCGACCCGGGTTCAAATCCCAGCATCCCATATGGTGCCCTGAGCACGGCCAGGGGTAATTCCTGAGTGCAGAGCCAGGAGTAACCCCTGTGCATCGCCAGGTGTGACCCAAAAAAAAAAGCAAAAAAAATAAAAATAAAAACATAAATTTCAGGCTGAAAAAGATTAGAAGGGATAGTGAAGGCCATTGCTTAATATTCAAGCGATGTGTACACCAAGAAGAAATTAGGCTCCTCAACATATATGCAGGGGGTACGATGCTGCCAACAGGTCAACCTGTACCTGCAGGGCGAGTGCATCAGCATCCTGATGGTGCCTTCAGGCTTCCTGACACCCCAAAATTGGCGCTGTGCCTTTGGCTGGACCCCAACAACTTGGGACCAAGTTTACCAAGAAATTAAATGGCCAAAACTTAGGACTGTGGGAGCCATGCCACAAACCACCTACAGCTCAGCTATACAAGCTCATTTATTGGCTTACTTCAGAGACCCATAGATAAATCTCAAAAGAGATCAGAAGCCACAGTTAATCTCAGACCCGCACATGACTGAACAGACTGGGGTAAGCCGGAAGGGGGCAGGTTGGTCTATGCCTGCCCAAGCAGAGCCCCCAACAGCAGCTTGCTTCCAGAATCCAAAATCACAGCCATATGCCCGGCCTGACTCCACCATCTCAGGATGGACCTCACCAAGATATAATCTGCTGAAAATTTGGGTAGGTGGGTTTTGTGACGGAAAGTTCCAGTCTTTCTCAGAGTGGAGGTAGGCTACTTCACCCCACTTCCCAATACACATGGAAGCACTGGCAATCACCCCCATAAACCAACTACAGTCCCACCCTGTAAACTCTATTACTGGCCTTGCTTCAGAGACCCATAAATTAATCTTGAAAGAGATCAAAAGAAAGAGACATAGCAGTGATTCCCAGAAGACACTACAGAGCTGGAGATCTTTCCGGGCCCCATACTGGGCCAATTTCACCGGAACACCCCAGATGGAGCAGGTGCAGTCTCCCCGCCTACTCCAGATGGAATCCTGGCGACCAAGAGCTTCTACAGCAAGACCCAGGTATGAGGGTTCCAGGAATAAATCTTCATGCTCTATGGCGGCAGAGATGCCAGGCTGTCCTTCCCCAGCTCCCTGCCCACTCATTGGCCTGACTATCACCCCCACAATGTGCCTCCAGGCATCATCTTAACACACCTACAGCACTGGTCCAGAGATGCACAATTGAATCCCAAAATGAATTAGTACCCTACAGAAATGTCTCTGGAACCCAGCCATTTACAATCTAGGGTTCCAGTTGCACATGGCCATGGTGCCCATGAAATTCAAAATGAGCAATGGACAATAAATTATCTAGCATCTGACCCTGGCAGACCGGCTTGAATGGTGGTGGGAAAATTCAAATTTGGAATTTGGAAAAAATTGGAAAAACATAATGCCCAAAAGTAGAAAGAGATTGTCTGCCATGGAGACAAGGTGAGGACTGTTATAGGGGTGGTGAATATTCTGGGGACATGGTGGTGGAAAGTGTGCACTGGTGGAGGGATGGGTGTTCGATCATTATATGTCTGAATCTCAAACATGAAAGCTTTGTAACTATCTCACGGTGATTCAATTAAAAAAAACGTAATGTGGAGTTCATACCCAATTCACATGATCATAATCACGATCACGAAATCCTGTTAATCGTCGATTTCTCGAGCCGGCTCAGTAACCTCTCAATTGGTCCTTTTCCTGAGATCTTAGAAGTCTCTCTTGACTCGGCCCTCCCAACGATGTCGCACTGGAGGCTCTTTCAGGGTCAGGGGAATGAGATCCAGTTTGTTACTGGCTTTAGCATATGAATACACCATGGGAAGCTTGCAAGGCTGTCCCATGTGGGCAGGAAACTCTCAGAAGCTTGCCAGTTTCTCCCAGAGGGAGAAGTAGGCTACAAAATATCGCGCAGCCAAGAAGTGGACACGCACTTCTAGGAGCTTGCTTTTAAGTCTTTGGATGTTGGCCGTTGATGGGATTACACACACCTGGGTTCCTCTGCCGGTACCTTCATGCATGAGGCCTGTCCGAATGTGTGGTTAAGGGCCTCAAGCATGGCTGTAGCTAGGTTCCGGTGGTCTTCGGCCGCCGGGAGCTCTGCTCGGGGTGGGGAGGGAAGCTGGAGCCCATCCCCTCCGAGGGGCCCCGGGGAAGACAGCCAGGCGTGCAGGCAAGAGACTTTGCCCAATTCAATCAGCTTAATCAATGACTGAATAAATACCAGTACTACAATAAAAAAATATATATATACCCAATGAGGGGCCAGCAAAATACTTAAAACAACTTCTAATAGACTTCAAGGAGATCATTGGTAGCAATAGAATAGCAGTTGGAGACTTCAACACCACCTTTTTACCTCTTGGTAGATCAAAAAGACTAAAGCTCAGCAAAGAAGAACTGGCTCCGAAGGAAGAAATGGAAGAGAGAGGGCTAATAGATGTAAGGAGGACTATTATATGTCTTTTATAGAGCCCCAAAAGCCAAATACACTGGAGATACTCATATCTCCAGTGCATATGGGACATTTTCCAAGATAAACAAAATTCTGGGCCACAAAACATACCTCAGTAGAATCAGGAAGATAGATAATGTATCAACTATCTTTTAAGACCACGATGCACTGAACACACACAAAAATAGAGAATCAAATCAAACACCTGAAAGTTAAACAGCTCATGCTTAATAACCAATGGGTTAGAGAGGAAATCAAAGAAGAAATAAAAGGATTCCTGGAAACAAACAAGAATGAGGACGAGGACACAAGTTACCAGAACTTATGGTACATAATAGCTAAAGCAGTATTAAGGGAAAAGCTTATAGTGCAGCAAGCATTTATCAGGGAGGAAGAAAAGGCCCATGTAAATAACTTGACTTCACAGCTTAATATCTTAGAAAATGACAAACAAAAGGAGCCCAAGCCAGGCAGGAGGAAAGAAATAATAAAACTTAGAGCAGAAATCGATGAACTGTATTCCCAAAAAACAATCCAAAAGATAATGAAATCAAGATATGGTTCTTTGAAAAAATAAACAAGGTTGATTAACTCATAAGACTCACAAGAAAGAAAGAAAGAAAATCATAAATGAACGGGGGACATCACAATATAAATCACAGAAATTCAAAAGATCTTCAGAGGTTATTTTGAGAAGCTGTATGCCACAAAAACAAAAGGACCTAGAAGAAATGGATAAATTCTTGGTTTCTTTATCTCCCAAGGCTGAAAATTTATAATAACTGAATAGACCTATCACTATCAAGGAAATTAAAACAGTAATCAAAAGTCTTCTCAAAAACAAAAGCCGAGGTCCAGATGATTCATAAGTGAATTCTTCCAAACCTTTAAAGGGGACCTATTACCAGTCTTTATCAAGCTTTCCCGGGAAATTGAAGAAACAGAAACACTACCAGTTTTTATGAAGCACATATCACCCTGATACGAAAAACAGAGACACCACCAAAAAAGAAAATTACAGGCCAACATTCCTGATGAACACAGATGCAAAGATCCTCAACAAAATATTAGCAAATAGATTCAATGACTCTTCCAAAGACCAAGTGGGACTCATCCTGGGAATGCAAGGATGGCTTAACATTTGCAAGTCATTTAATATAATGCAACATATCAATAAAAGAATGAAAAAACATGATTATATTAATAGATGCAGAGAATGCATTTAACAAGATACATCACACACTTATGATGAAAACTCTCAAAAAAATGGGAATTGAAGGAACATTCCTATATAGTCAAATTCATTTACCACAGCCCACAGCAAGTATTATTCACTGTGGAAAAACTAAAAGCCTTCCCTCCTTCTAAGATTAAGGACAAGATAAGGATGCCCACTCTCACCACTTCTATTCAATATAGTACTGTAAGTACTTACCAAAGCAGTTAGGGAAGAAAAAGATACTAAGGGAAACCAGAGAGGAAAGGAAGAAGTCAAGCTATCACTGTTGCAGATGACATGAGACTCTACCAAGAAGCTTCTAGAAAAAATAGATTTATATAGTAAAGTGGCTGGCTACAGAATCAATACCCCAAAATCCATGGCTTTTCTATAGGTAAATAATGAAAGAGAAGGAAGTGCTATGAAGAAAAAGCAATTTCATTCACAATTATGCCTCAGAAAATCAAGCACCTCGAAATCAGCTTAACTAAAAGGTAAAGGACCTGTACAAAGAAAAATACAATACACTACCTCAAAAATAAAAGAAGACATAAGGAAATGAAGACACATCCCCTGCTCGTGGATAAGGATGATTAACATTGTCAAAATGGCAATACTCCCCAAAGCATTATACAAATTCAATGTGATCCCTACAAGGATACCTATGAAGTTTTTCAAAGAAATTGATCAAACACTCCTGAAATTCATATGGAACAATAAACCCCCATGGATAGCTAAAGCAATCCTTGGGATAAAGAATATGGGTGGCATCACCTTCCCCAACTTCACAGTATGGTATTAGACTAGAAACAGACCCACAGCCCAGTGGAACAGAGTTGAATATTCTGTCACAGACTCTCAAATATATGACCACTTAATCTTTGATAAAGGAGCAAGAAATGTGAAGTTTAACAAGAAAAGCCTCTTCAACAAGTGGTGCTGGGAAAACTGGACAGCTACCTGCAAAAAAATGAACTCAGACCTCTGTCTAAGGCCTAGCACAAAAGTCAGATCAAAATGAATTAAAGACCTCAATATCAGATCTGAATCCATAAGGTACATAGAGGAAAATTTAGGCAGAACCCTCCATGACATTGAAGCTAAAGTCATCTTCGAGGATGAAACACCACTGACCAAGCAATGGAAACACAAACAAATGGGACTACATTAAACTAAGAAGGTCCTACACCTCAAAAGAAACAGTGATCAAAATACAGAAAGATCCTATGAAATGGAAAAAATTAGTTATCCAATATCCATCAGATAGGAACACTAGTTTACTGTAGAATTTAGTTACCCAATAGTTAATCAAATTAATCATGATGAATCCAATAATGTCCCAAGATTTTTAAAAAATAATCTTATACAAAAGAATTTAAATGTGTGAAAAATATTTAGAATAAACATATTTCCAAGCAGAATATAAGTCAATTTTATTAGATGGTTTCAAATATGTGATTTTTAAGGAAACATAAATCTATGTAATTTTATCTTTTGTCTCTATAAATCTGTTTCAAGATAGAAGCTATTGAGAAAAATAAAACACCAAATTTATGTAGATGGCATAGCTTTTTTTAAATTGGATTATGAAAAGTTTTCAGTTTTTTACCTTTTGGATAGCTATAGTTTATTTTTATTATCATCACTTTTTGTTCATCTGCCACTCACTGGGGCAATTTCTGGGAGTATAGTGATTTTTTTAAAAATTACACTTATATTTATGTTTTCCATATAGGTCTACCTAAAAAGTCTAATGAGCAATTTGGGAACAGGAGTTACAGCTTGTTCACCTAATATATGTTCAATAAAACTGTGGTGAATATTAGTAGGTAAAGCATCAGTTAATAAGCTATTGGATATATGTCTGTTGCAAATCTTTTGTGCCATATTATAAACATGTTTTGTGTGTATAAATACTGTCTGAAAAAGTATTCTTTAAAAATTTTAACCTTTGGTAGTGAGTTACAGGTCACCTAAATTTTATTTTTTTATTCATTATTTGTTAAATTTTCTATCATATTTTAACAAGAAAAACTAAAAGGCCACATCAGGGGGATTGCCCCATACCTGGAAGACTGCTTCATGAGCGGAGGGGAGAAAGCAGATGGAATAGAGAAGGGATCATTAAGAAAATGAGGGCTGGGGCTGGAGTGATAGCACAGCGGGTAGGGCGTTTGCCTTGCACACGGCCAACCTGGCTTCGAATCTCAGCATCCCATATGGTCCCCTGAGCACCGCCAGGGGTAATGCCTGAGTGCAGAGCCAAGAGTAACCCCTGTGCATCGCCAGTGTGACCCAAAAAGCAAAAAAAAAAAAAAAAAAAGAAAAGAAAAAGAAAATGATGGCTGGAGGAACCAGTTGTGATGGGAGATGCATGCCGAAAGTAGATAATGGACCAAACATGATGACTTCTCAGTGTCTGTGTTGCAAGCCATAATTCCCAAAAGTAGAGAAAAGTATGGGGAATATTGTCTGCCATAGAGGCAGTGGGAGGGTGGGAAAGGGTGGGTATACCTGGGATATTAGTGGTGGGGAATGTGCACTGGTGGAGGGATGGGTGTTTGATCATTGTAAGATTGTAACCCAAATGTGAAAGCTTGTAACTATCTCATGGTGATTCAATAACATTTAAAAAATAAAAAATTTTTTAAAAGAAGGAAAAAGAAACTAAAAGGACACCTTTAAATTCTGTAGCACTGTCGTCCTATTCATCGATTTGTTTGAGTGGGCACCAGTAACATCCCCATTGTGAGACTTTTTTTTACTTTTTTTGGCATATTGAATGCGCCATGGGTAGCTTGCCAGGCTCTGCCATGCAGGCAGGATACTCTCGGTAGCTTGCCGGGCTCTCCGAGAGGGACAGAGGAATCGAACCAGGGCCAGCCTCGTGCAAGCTACCCGCTGGGCTATCGCTCCAGCACCAGAGATGTGTAAAGAGGAAATGAAAATCTTTTTTTTTTTTTTTTGCTTAGAGACCAGAGAGACAGTACAACAGTTTAGGCGCTAGCCTTGAAGGCAGCTACCCAGGTTCAGTCCTGGACAGCTGCCTTCAAGTGTATGGTCCAAGTTCAATGTCAAGGTACCTGCCAGGTAGAGCTACCCAGATTCAATCCCCAGGTAGCTGCCTTCCAACATTGCCCTGAACACCACCAGGATGCTTGAACCCAGAGCCAGGAGGCACTGCCATATGTACCAGAATAAAAAAAAATACAACCCTGCACCCCCATTCAGAATAGAGAAATATTACTTCCAGTTTAGGAATAGAGAATGGAGAGTATACTAAACAAGCAAGCATTTATACAGTGCCTAAGAGCAGCATGACCAGGATGTGTAGGGGTGGATAAAAGACTTTAAAGCAAAGACAGAAAGAAAAGCACAAGATGGGGATACAGAGCAGGGATGAGTTTGATGAGTTGCCCTAGGGAGCATTAGAAAGCCCTAGGGAGCATTAAAAAGAACAGAAAAGCAGGCCAAGGACAGAAAACAATAGGTCCTGATGCACAAATTTTAGCTGGTCAGTGGGGAAGCAGTCATCATTTCTTTACTCAGGGAGCATAACTGTGCTCTGACAAAGATAACCAAGATGTGGTATGGAAGACTGAGTGTGATCAAGAGGGATAAAACTGAAGAGCAGAAATGTGTAAGTCCTCACCTAAAATAACAGCTATGGGAATGATGGATGAGATCAAATGGACATTTCATGAGCTTTGTAACTACCCAGACAAGACACAGCCAACAAAAATCACTAGTATCAGATTTTCAGAAAGAAAAGAAAAAAAAACAACCCTACAGAGTTATAGGTCAAGCCAATTTCCAAGTGTAAACAAAGCATGAAAACTAACTCAAAAGCATAGAAGATAAAATTATGTAATCATAAGCCAGCAACAAGGATTTATTATTTTTCAGACTTTGAAACAAAAGCATAAACCTAAATAGATTGCATCAATTTGAGATCAAAGGCAAGTATTGAAGTCTCCTTCACATTTGATGTCTTCTGTGCAATCAACTGGATGGACAACAGCCCTTAAAGCAGAAATTATACAAAGCACTTGTATTTTTTCTACAGACTTAGATTTATAAAATTGAACATTCAGCTTGAGAACATTCAGTTTTGCAAAGGTAAGTCCATCTAGTTGAGCCCATACAAAACCCCCATATTGTTGAGGGGACAGCATTGAGCAAACCCTGGGGTGACTGGGGAGAGTGACACAACTCAGAGAGCACCATGTTGTCTGCTTGATCACTCAGAGAATTGGTGGGCTTTCATATAAATCACACTTACCTTCTTAGTGTGTGCCCATTTTAAAATCTCAAACATACTGTTGCAGTATCTCGTTTCTCATTTACAGGGGTCCGTTTGCATACTTCTCCAAAACTTCCTATACCAATATTTCAATTGTATTTTTTTTTGCTTTTTTGGGTCACACCTGGCGATGCACAGGGGTCACTCCTGGCTCTACACTCAGGAATTACCCCCGGCGGTGCTCAGGGGACCCTATGGGATGCTGGGAATCAACCCGGGTCGGCCATGTGCAAGGCAAACGCCCTCCCCGATGTGCTATCACTCCAGCCCCCTCAATTGTATTTTTTTTAAGTCTTTGACACATCAGCCCAATAATTGGCAACTACCCTTGAAGCAATATTGTTTCTTACTTCTGATCATCTTTCACTCCCAACAGGAACACGCAGGTACATTGCTCACTGCTATTTAGAGGAAGGAAACTCCTATGCCATTGTTCTGTAGGGCTATCCCTGAAGGCAGCTATCCTAGACAGCTGTCCACTGTTAGATGGTCTCAGCTTATTGTACAGACATCTATCTATAAATGAGGTTTGATTTTTTTTTCTCAAACAAGGAAATATGCAAATGTCCTCCAAGTATGTAGGTATTATGGTTTTATGATTTTCTGTTTGATGATATGTTTTCAGTTTTCCTTCTATAGAGAGGAATCCCCAATTATTCAAAAAGCTACAGACATTTCATTATTCCTGTAATATTGAGGACAGACAGCAGTATGGTCTCTGCAAGACTCAACAAGCTTTAATTCTGGAACCTTGGTAAAACTCAACTTCTCTTGAGGTTCAAACTTATGATTAAAAAGAAATTATTTAATTTCTATTGACTATTTTTGAAGTCTTTTAAAATAAGGCTGCTTTTGTGAAAAGGAATACATATTCAAAAAGAATTGGAAAGGATTTGTAATGAAAGAAATATTAATCACAAGATTAGTGGATGGTACTTGGTGATTTATGAAAATAAATTGAAGTCACTCTTGCTTTTGTTTCTTATGGACCATATCATGATATTCTGAGGTATACTGTAACTATAAGCAATAAAAAATTATCATTTGGCTAGGACTAGACATTTCAGCTTACCTTTGAGGATTTTCCCTCAAATCCCTCACAACACAGCTTTCCTTCCATAGAAGGAAAACTTCTTTTCTGTGGGAATTTATTTATCTTGGATCCTGAGATAGGCAGATTCATGCCCCCACACCAAATATGTTCACATTAGAACACACATGAGTCTATTACCTTCATGGCAAAGAAACTTTACGAATTTGAGTCAAGAACTTTGGTCAACGTTTGGAAGCTTGCCATAAGGGGACAAAGGGCAGTTAGGATAGAGAAGGAATCAGTATGATGATAATAGCTGGAAATGATCACTTTGAATACGAACTGAGTATTGAAAGTAAATAAAGGGATATACCTGATAACCTTTCAGGATCTGTGTTGCAAACCAGAAGTAGTGAGGCGGGGGGGCGGAGAGGAGAGGAAGAGAGAGAGAGAGAGAGAGAGAGAGAGAGAGAGGGAGAAGAAAATTGCATGCCATAGAGGCTGGGAGTGGGGGCAGTGGTGGGCAGAAGGAAAATTGGGGGCATTGGTGGTGAGAAATGTACACTGATGAAGGGACAGGTGTTGGAACAAACCCCAGTAAAGAACAACTTTGTAACTGTGCATCTCATGGAGGAAGAGGAGAAAGAGGAGGAGGAGGAGGAGGAGGAGGAGGAGGAGGAGGAAGAGGAGAAGGAAGGGAAAGGGAAGGAGAAGGGAGAGGAGAAGGGGGAGGAGTAGAGGGAAGGGGGAAAGGAGAGGGAGGAGGAAGGGGAGGGGAGAGAGGGAGGGGAAGAAGAAACTCTTCTTTGAAATAGTCTTGTCTATGTCATTGAATATGTGGATTTTTATAAAAGCTAAAATATACAACCTGCTGGTGGGTCTAATTTTCAACATGAATAGTCAAATGCATTTTGTTAAGGTGAAACTGGAGGTGCATCTGGGGACCGTAAGTAGTGCCAGGTATTGAAACCTGGCTGGCCTTGTGCAAGGCATACACCCACTTTGCTGCATTCTTTCTTCAGCCTCTTGATAGTGCATTTTAAATCAACATGAGGGGTAACCAGTGACCTATATCATGGAAAAGCCTAAAGGAAGAAGCTAGTAATACAGGTCAGTCAATCTCCTCATGGATCCTAGTCTCCCTCTCCAACACACTGCAGCCTCTTTGTGCCTGGCTGAATGGGAGAAAGCAGCCAGTCTTGTGTGTGTGGGTGTGTGTGTATGTGTCTCAGACAGTGAGAGAGAGAGAGAGAGAGAGAGAGAGAGAGAGAGAGAGAGTGAGTTCTAGCGCGTGTGTGCGTGTGTGTGGGAAATCAAAGGAAGTCAAAAGGACTAAGACCAGCAGCAATGAGAGGCAAACCACAGAGCATCACCACCAGACCAGCAGGCCACTGACCACACAGAGACATTGAGAGACAGAACCAGCAAGACCAACTTGAACCAAGAAAACAATCCCTAGCACCACACATGTCCCATGAGCTTTGCCAGGAGTGATCCTGGAGGGAAGAGCCAGGAGTGAACCCTGAGCACTGCCTGGTGTGGTTCCAAAACAACAACTACAAATTAAAATAAACAAAACCACCTATATACAAAACTTCAGTAGTTTTCATCAAAGGTAAATACACCGGTTACATGTTGACACTAACTGGCTTTTTCAAAGGACACCAAATTCTGAAAGTCTATCTAGATAAAAACAATTCTGACAAATTACAGTTTGGAGTAATCTCTTTGGCCTGGTTATGATTTAATATCTGATGGCTCTTTCCGTTCCTTATGAAGGATACTACTACTAATTCCCAGAGATAGACATGTATTTTAAAATGCACTTTTCAGACAGCCATAGAAGAACTGGACATGAACAAGTAATAGGCTCAGTTCATATGTCTGAATTTTATGCTGATAATGTGAAAATCAGTTTTGCTTTTCAGATAATAGCTCCTGATTCAGTTTTCAACAAAATCATGTAAGATAAAGTGTAGAATCTTGTGTAGAATCACAAACATTGTAAACGATTTCTACTCATTTCCTAGGTTTTTTCAGCTAGCATTAGGGGCTGATGTGAAGAAAACAAATTTTCAATAGCTGTCTACGACAAGAATCTAACTGCAATGAATCAAAACACTTGGAATTCTTAGTCTAGGAATCATTATGAGTTGAATTATAGTTCTCCAAAGGAACTTAAATAGCACTGAAATACTTTACAAACATTCAAGGGTTCTTGGCAGTTAGAAACACAGGTTTTCTGTATTTTTAATGGAATACAAATAGACTACAGGAGAATAAGTTTCATGACAGAACCAGTATAAGAAAACTGTGTGTTTTGGGCAGAAAGGAACCGGGAGCCATGACCGCGGAGTGCAGGTAAAAAATGAAAGACAAACTTTAATTCTGAGCCTTTTCTTTCCTTGTCTTGATTGCTGGCTTTGGTTCTGCCACTCACATGATCCTAAAAATAGAACACGGTGTTTCTATTTGTAACTGAAGAGTTTTACATTTCATTGAATTGTAACTTATCACTTGGCATCACTTGTCTTCCTGTTGATCTTCAATTTGCTCAAGCAGGCGCCTTGAGTAACGTCTCCATTTGTCCCTGTCGCATGCTAGTGTAGCCCAATGATATCTGCTTGCTCAAGGAACAGGAAGAGCCTCAAACCATTCATTCAGGGTTTTGCTGAAGAAGTCTGACCATCTTGTTGGTGGGTGGCCATGTGGTCTTTTGACATCCCGTGGAATCCAGTCAGTAACAGCTCTAGTCCAGCAGTCATCTCTGTATCGCATTACATGTCTGGCCCATCTGATTTTTGATGTCTTGGTAAACGAAACAGCATCCCTGATTCTTGACCATCAACGGAGGTCGGAAATCCGGATTCCTTCTCTCAATTGAGTGAAACATGATACTCTACTCTTATCATAGCTCTTTCAATTCCTCTTTGGGATACCCAAATAGCGTTCTCATCCTGTTTGCATAGGGCCCAGGTCTCTGAGGTGTATGTTAGTGCAGGAAGAATGGTGGAATCGAAAAGATGTGCCCAGAGTCCGAGGTCCTTCGTCTTCTTAACCACTTCTTCGATGCCCTTGAAGGCATTCCACACTGCTCTCTTCCTCCTGCACAGTTCTGACACCAGGTCATTCCTCATGTTGAGTTCTCGACCCAGGTACACATAGCAACTGCATTCGGAGATGTTCGTTCCATTGAGAGCAAATGGAGTGTCAGAGACAAGTTTGTTTTTCATGAGCATTGTCTTGTTGAAGTTCAGCTGCAGTCCGACCTTTCCACACTCTCGGTCGAAGTTGGCCAGCATTTGTGTCACTTGGCTAATATTTGGCGTTATGAGAACAATGTCATCAGCAAAGCAGAGGTGGTGTAGTTGCTGACTGTCTATCTTCACTCCCATTCCTTCCCATTCCAGTTGTCGCATGACGTTCTCGAGGGTGGCACTGAAGAGTTTCGGTGAAATGGTATCACTCTGCCGAACCCCTCTTTTTATGTCAATGATCACTTCCTTGTAGAATGGTGAGATCCTGGTGGTGAATCCATAATACAGCTCACAGAGGATCTTGATATACTCAGTTTGAACACCCTGTTTGGCTAGGGCTTCAATTACCGCTTCAGTCTCAACAGAATTGAAGGCCTTCTTTAAGTTGATGAACATTAGACAGAGTGGCATCTTTTTTTAAAAAATAATTTATTTGTTTTTTTAATTAGTGAGTCACAGTGAAGGTACAGTTACAGATTCACATCTTTTCGTGCTTGTTTTTCCCTCATGCAATGTTTGAGAGCCCATCACTCCACCAGTGTCCATTCTCCACCACCAATGAACCCAGTATCCCTCCCACTCCCCGGTCCCATCCCCCCATCCCACCCAACCTCTGTGGCAGGGCATTCCAATTTGTCCTCTCTCTCTCCTTTTGGGTGTTGTGGTTTGCAACAGGGGTATTGAGTGACCATCGTGTTTAGTCTCTAGTCTACTTTCTGCACACATCTCCCTCCCTGCACAGGATCTCCAATCACATTTTACTTGGTGTTCCCTTCTCTATCTGGGATGACTTTCCCCCAACATGTGAGGCCAGCTTCCAAGCTATAGAGCCAACCTCCTGGCATTATATACTACTATTCTTGGGTGTAAGTCTCCTACTCTGTTATTTTATATTCCACAGATGAGTGCAATCTTTCTATGTCTGTCTCTCTCTTTCTGACACATTTCACTTAGCATGATACTTTCCATGTTGATCCACTTATATGCAAACGTCATGACCTCATTTTTTCTAACAGCTGCATAGTATTCCATTGTATAGATGTACCAAAGTTTCTTTAACCAGTCATCTGTTCTTGGGCACTTGGGTTTTTTCCAGATTCTGGCTATTGTAAACAGTGCAGCGATGAATATATAAGTGCAGATGTCCTTTCGATTATACTTTTTTGTTTCTCCACGATATATTCCCAGAAGTGGCATTGCTGGATCAAATGAAAGCTCAATTTCTAATTTTTTGAGAATCGTCCATATTGTTTTCCAAAGGGGCTGGACCAGTCGGCATTTCCACCAGCAGTGTAGAAGGGTCCCTTTCTCTCCACATCCTCTCCAACAGCGGTTGCTTTTGTTCTTTTGGATGTGTGCCATTCTCTGTGGTGTGAGGTGGTGTCTCATGGTAGTTTTGATCTGCATCTCCCTGATGATTAGTGATGCAGAGCATTTTTTTCATGTACCTTTTAGCCATTCATATCTCTTTCTTGGAAAAGTTTCTGTTCATTTCTTCGGCCCATTTTCTGATGGGGTTGGATGTTTTCTTCTTGTAGAGTTCAACCAGTGCTTTGTATGCCCTTGATATGGATGGGTATTGGGTGAATATCCTTTCCCATTCTGTAGATTGCCTTTGTATTCTGGTCCCTGTGTCTTTTGCGGTGCAGAAGCTTCTTAGTTCAATGAAGTCCCATTTGTTTATCTCTGTTTTTACTTGATTGCTTAGTTCCGTGTCATCTTTGAAAATACCTTTAGCTTCAATATTGTGAAGGTTTTGCCAACCTTGTCTTCGATGTACCTTATGGATTGTGGTCTGATGTTGAGGTCTTTAATCCATTTAAATCTGACTTTTGTGCATGGTGTCAGGTCAAGGTCTAAGCCCATTCTTTTGCATGTGGTTGTCCAGTTATGCCAGCACCATTTGTTGAAGAGGCTTTCTTTGCAGAGCGGCATCTTGAACTCTCGCGAAACTTCAATGAGTTTGGTCACTGTGGATATGGTCAATCGTGCTGAATTCTTTTTGGAACCCAGCTTGCTTGCATGGTTGTCCTTCACCTAGTGTTCTGTCTATTCTATTCAGGATGACACAAGTGAACAACTTGTAGACAACAGACAGCAGTCAGATTGGGCGATAGTTGCTGATGTCGTGGATGTCTCCCTTCTTGTACAACAGAACGGTTCTACTGATTTTCTACTGGGACGGAACCTTACATTCAGACAGGTAGCCTGTGAAGAGCCGAGCCAGTGCATTGATGAGTACTGGCAGCAGATTCTTCCGGTGTTCGGGTCTGACCTTGTCTGGATGGGTGCTGTACGCGTCTTTACCAACGAAATGGCGTGTTGTATTTCAGAAGGGAGGACATTGGGAACTACATATTCATCCTGCAGAATTTGGTATGTGGGAAAGTGGAGGTAGATGTCAAAGAGATCTGAGTAGAAGTCATGAATAATCCTCTCCATTGCCTTTCTGGAAGATGTGATAGCTCCATTGGGACGTCAGAGGGCAGTCATCTTGGTCTTGTACTTGGCGAAGGACAGGCGAGTGTTGCGAACACTTTTCCCAGCTTCTGCTGCATCAGTCAACACTACTGACACTTCTCTCTCTGAGGTCTTCCTTTATCGCTTCTCTGCACAGGTTTGCAAGCTTGGACGTTAGCTTGTGATTGCCTGAAGCTCATGCTAAACCACGTTGATGAATGAGCTCGAGAGTTTCCAAAGACAGGCGTCTGCTTATGGCTTTCTCACTCTCAGCATTCTTCTTGCAGTCATGGAGGTGCTGAACCAGTCAATCATATTCCTTGTTGATGTTGTCAAGGATGGCATCTTCCCACGTTGCCGCAATAGTGCCAAAGAGCCCCCACTTGGTGGTCGTTCTGGGAGTTCTTTTCTTAAACTTAAACTTTGCAGACCTTTCTCCCCGCTCCGTGAAGTAGAATTTTGCACAAAGGAGACAGTGGTCCAATCCCGTTTGGAATTTTGGGACAACAGCAAATCGGTCAGGGAAAACCTTTGATTGAATATGATGTGGTCCCGGTGTGGAACTGTCCACTGGGAGACTCCCATGTCCAACATTTAGATTCAGCCTTCTGGAACTGTGAGCTACCATGGATGGTCTTGGTCAATATGATGAACTCAGAAAGTCTCTCACCCTGATAGTTCCATTCTAGGCCATGGGTCCCAATGTGGAGTTCTTCAGGCAACTTTCTCGGTCCTATCTTGGCATTAAAATCACCAACAATGATCTTGTAGAAGGTGTGGTCTTCTTTATAGAACCTCTCCAGTTCCATGTAGAATTTCTCAATTTTTTCTTCATCGTAGTTGGATGTTGGTGCATAGACGATGAAGATAAAAACTGCTGGCAGTGAGCTACATCTATTCAACCGTAGTTGTCTGATTCGGGTTGTTAGGCATTTGAATGAATCAATGCTCGTGGTCAAGTTTGTGTTGACAAGGACACCGACACCACCAACACCTCTGTTGTCGCATGTTCCGAGGAGCAATTCTTTTTCAATGTTGAAAATGGCATGATGTGATCTATGTCTTCTCGTTTCGGTCAGACCAATGATGTCGTACTTGATCTGTGCTTGCACCATCAGGTCCTCGATGAATGCTTCCAATGCCAGCCAACGAGCATTAAAAGTACAGACAGTCATTTTAGTCCTTCTTCATTTTGGCAGCCTAGTTCGGCCCTGAGATTTTAGCAGCTTCTTCTTGCACTTCCCTCTCAATGCTGCCATACTGGGGGCTCTTTCAGTGTCAAGTGAATGAGGCCCATTGTTGTTACTGTTTTTGGCATATCGAATACACCACAGGTAGCTTGCCAGGCTCTGCTGTGCAGACGGAGTACTCTCGGTAGCTTACTGGACTCTCTGAGAGGGATGGAGGCTTTTAGGGTGGCCTCCAAGCACCCTTAGAGGTGTTCCCATAGTTCGCATCATAGTTGAACCCTATCAAATATGGTGTGGGAATTATGGAAAATGGGCATTAAGTGTCTTATGGTGTGTCTTATTAAGTGTCTTTGCAGCCGCACGGTCTGGAAAGCAGCCTAGAACGTGGCGGTGGCTGGATAGTGGAGGTAGTGGGGGTTGGCCGGTGAGGTATTTATCTGGGTAGGGTAGGTTGGGGCGTCTGGGTTTGACCCCCCCCAAGGTGCCAGAGATTGAAGGAGGCAGACAGAGGATCTTGTTTCCGGGTCTCGTTGAGCCTAGAGTCCAAGGTCGCAAAGTTCTGCTTACCTGTTTTTGTGGGGCTTGCGTGAGGTTCGACCCAAGTGTCTGGAGAGCAGCCTGGAGCATGGCAGTAGCTGGGTAGTGGAGGTACATTGTAACTACAACTGAAATACATATGAGAACACTATACAGATACATGAGCAATTCACAGGCTTTCCTCTACGAATTAGCAGCCACTGTGATTATTAGTGAGCAGCTTATACCTGGCAGGCCACCAGCCTGTAATGGGATCAAGCATCACTAAGCATTACTGGCAGGTGAAAGAAGACAGTAGCTAAAGAAGAAATTTGAGCTGAGGTGTATAGCCTGAGACAACTGAAATACCAAATCATAATGTGTGCAAAATGACTCTTCCAGTCTTTGGGAGACTACCTTATTGACAAGAAGAGTTTAATTTAGTTAGTGAAGGAAAGCAGTGCCAGGAAGGGGGCCTGAGTATGAGGCTTTGTGCAACTTTAAGGCCTTTAAGGCCAACTTTAAAGGCTTGTGCAACTTTAAGCATCACTGGATATCCTTAGCAAAGCTATTTTGGGATAATCACTTACTTCAGCACCTAGTCCATCCTGGAAATGCTTTCTGACACTCAGAGGAATACTCTGTCCTATGTCCCATATTTCTACGTATGACCTCCCATGAACCTGCTGTTCCCTGCACCCATCTGCCTCCTCCTACTGCAGTTCTACTGAATATCTTAATTTTATGGTGAGCTTCTGTGTACCTCTTTCTGAATTGGGATAGCAAATTATTTTAATCCCACACTGGGAGGACATCACTCATGAGATGGAGAACCCTGCAGCGCATATTGGCTTTGTATCTTCTCCTTTTCCATAGGAAGAAACTGAGACTCAGAGAGGACCTGTAACTTCCTGTCGTCACAGAGCTAAAAGAAAAACAACAGTTAGTATTTACCATTTGATGTATCTATGTTGAGCTATTCACATACACTATCTTAGAATCAGAAGCTTAGATGTTAGAGCTAGCTTTGAAGCTTTTCTACTTATTAAATATAATGGCAATTACCTTGAAAACTCTGATAGTGCAAATTAATGTTTAAAGCATTGTGGAAATGAAATGTAATAGGAGTGTCGAAAAATGAAATCTGTTCTATCCATACAACATATCGATACAAGGAATAGTTGGCCAGAAAATGAACAAACAACTGATGTAGCAACATTGTGGTCAAGTTGCATAATAATAGCCTAAACAAAAATGTCAGGAACTGGACTATTGTTGAATTTTATTTATAAGAAATTGAAAAAAAACCCACAAATCTAATTTATGGTGACAGAGGGTGAATGAATGATTGCCTCAGATGAAGGTGGAAGTAGGAAATGACTATTTGAAAAGGGCATGAAATAACTCTTGGGAGTAATGAAACTGTTCTTTGTACTATGATAGTGCATAAGCAGGTATAAATATTTGTCAAAATTCATAGTACTTGGCGATAGAGACATACTACAGTGGGTGAGGTGCTTGCCAAGAAGTGATCATTGAGTATACAGGAGTGATCCCTGAGCACAGCCAGGGATAGACCAAACCCTCCACCCCTACCAAGTTCAGGGCACTATACAGTAAAAATGAGTGCAGCTCATTGTATATAAACTATATTTCATTAAAGATAACTAAAGTCTTTAGTTATCAGAAATGTATTAGTAAAGGAGGGTGGTGCGGCTAATAGCTCAAGGTGGCTAGGGTAGTTTAGACAAAGGAAATTAATAATCTAATTGAACTTTAAAGGAGCAATAGGAAATTTCTGAGATGGGAGGAAGAATTTAGGGTGGAAATGGTGGGCTTTTAGAATATATATGAAAATAAGAAATTGGGTAACCCGGACTAAGAATATTATATAAAAAGAACTGATCTTTGGAGATAAAATAATATTTAAAAAATAATAGTGATAAATACAACAACAAAGACACAACCTAAACATCTAGTATTAGGTGTCTAAGTCTCAATGAGTGACTTACTTATCCACAGGGGACTGAGATTAGCTCTCAAATCCTATAGTTCCTTTAGTAACTAATCCATTTTTGCAATGTGTTGATATACTTACTTCGGGGTTGGGTCGTATACCGTGGTGCTCAGGGGACTATTCCCAGCTCTGTGCTCAGGAGTGACCCGTGGTGGTAGTTGAGGATTCAAGCCAGGTTTGTGGCAGACTCAGTGACATGCAGGGTAAGTTCTTCACTTCCTGTACCATCTCTCCAGCCCCGTGGCTCTTCTCTTCTAAGAATTGTCACTGGTCAAGACACTCCCTAAACACAGTGGAAACTACAAATGCTCCCAAGAAAATTCTGAAGAAGAATTGGAGGAGCATGGGAAATGGCCTCCAGAAACGCAGTGAAAATCAGATTTGCCTTGACCCTAGAGAGACTTTCAATGAACATAACTGAAAGTTATGTTACATAACAGTATGCTTCTTTTTTATGGGGATGACAGTGATAGTGAGGAGAACTGGGACCACTCCTAGAGATGTAGGACTAGGCTGGACAGTATCTGCCTGGAGGTGGGGTGGTTGCCTTAGTGACTTGTTTCAAGGTCCTGATGGTGCAACCCATGGACTCACACTCACACTATCTCCCAGGCCTCATACTACTCATCTCTAATGCATTTGTTTGGATATTTCATTGATTATCTTTGCTCATGAGCATCTTTCTCTAGGTGGCTTCTTCCCTCTGGAACTCTCAGGTTCACGTTTTCTTCTAGAAAGCTCACTCCCCTATTTTCGATGCAGGTGCTTCAAGGGCAAATTCTGTTCCTTGCTCTGACAATGACCAGGAGATTGTGACTAGGATATAACATAGTCAACCAGAGAGAATGTTCTCTGACCTGGATGGTTGACGCCCATTCACCATAGTGAGAGAGCTTGTTTAGTGCTCAAACCAGACACGGGAAAACAGAATAGAAATGGGGGAGAAACTGGGTTTGCCTTGAGGTTCCAGAAATTGTTGGTGCTCCTACATGAGACTTTTTGTTTTAATCACATCACACTCCCTTCCCTAAAAGGAAATCTGGGCAACAGTTCTCCACATCAACCACTCCTTCAATAGCTGATTACTCAAAAACAGTTCAGGAATTTTTCCATGGTTCTTTTTGTTCTTAGGTTGTATATCCCTTGGCACATTCAATTAAATGATTGGTTTGTAATGGCACATTCAATTAAGTGATTTTGAGCCACATCTGGCAATGATTGCAGGTCACTTTCCTTATTGCTCAGCAGTTATTTTGAGCATTGTTCAGGGGACGATGCAGTATTGGAGATAGAACCTGGGCCTTTTTAATGCAAAGCATGCCCTCAGCCTGTTGAGCTATCTCTCTGGTCTCTAAATTATTACATTTTAAAGACATTTGCAGTAAGATCCAACTGAGGTGATGCCATCAGTTGGATCTATTTTTAAAACACTGTCTATATTTTAATTTTTGCATAAATGTTATAATGATTACGTAAGACATGGTTCCAAAATCTGGAGTCTCCTATTGATGCTTGGGTTCAGGCAGTTCCTGCAAGGAATAGAAGGAACATTGTGCCATCAGTGAAGGGCTGGTCAGAGACATAACTTCACTGTTTACAAGGGTACCCATGGAGGAAGCATGCAACTTTGGTGCACAAGAGACCTATTTTTCAAAAAATGTTATGGTTTGTTCTTTCATCTTACTATTAATGTCAAAACATTTAACTAAGTAATTTTTGATAAAATAAAACATTTGTTTGATGAGCCAGAGAGATAGTACAGTGGGCAAGGCACTTGCTTTGCATGTGGCTGACCTAGGTTGGATCCCTGGTACCACTTGTGGTCCCCTGAGCATTACTGCCAGGAGTGATTCCTGAGCACAGAGCCAGGAGTAATCCATGCATGGCCCAAAGTCAAAAACAAAATGAAAACAAAAGAACATTTGTATAATAATAAAGGTAATCTTACATTTGCCTAGAACTCACAGTTTATTGAGGTCTTCCTTGACCAATGACTGCATTGTGTAAAAGGCTTCCAGGAAAAAAAAGGTACCATTATGTCTCCTTTTGGGACCCATTCTCAAGTAAGAAATGACTCTAAAAGACACACATTCTTCTTTCCTGAAAATTGGAACAATTCAGACAATTTGTGTCTTTGGCATCCAAGTCATCACATTAAGGGTCTGTGTGCCAGTACACTGGAGTTAGCTTTCTGAAAACATGAAAAGAATCCCATAGATTAATTATGGTCTATCTCCAGCTATTACCTGACTCAAGCTACTCTCTTTTCTTTTGGTTTATCTTCAACAAATAACTTAAAAAAGTAGGATTTTTAAATTCATTTCCACAGTACAGCACATATAAGTGGTTAATAGTAGCTATGAGAGATATGACAAAAGGCCAGACGGAATGCTTGACTTCAAAAGTTTGGAATCAAGTGGAGTTTTAATTCTATTGTTGTTGTTGTTATTACTGAGACACTGTGACTCATAGTATTGTTAATAATGATTGCCCCTTCTCTCTCTCTCTCTCTCTCTCTCTCTCTCTCACACACACACACACACACACACACAGACTCAGTTGTATGAATCAGTTCTTTCGTTTTGCTGCATTTGTTGCTACTTGCTATTGATTTTTAAGTCTCAGGTGGACTTTTGTTCTGCTTTGCTTTCTTGTGTGTCTGGGGATGAGGTGGCGCCATACATTGCTGTGCTAAGGGCTTACTTCTGGCTCTGTGCTTGGGTATCACTCTGATCAGGGCTCAGGGATCAAATACAGTGCCATGGATCAAACTCCGATTAGATGCACACAAAACAAGTGTCCTACCCACTTTACTATCATTCTGGCCTCTCAGATAGATTTTTAAAATCCATTCTAGCAACTGTACAGAATTTTGTCCTTGGATAACAATCCTGGTTTGCAGAGAACTTATATTTTGTAGGAGGAGCCAGCAAATAAAAGGTTTAAACCCGAGATTGGAAGGACACTGAAATGCTATCTTTAGTTTATTTCTCTTCAAATAAATTGTGGGAAAACTGTTTCCTGATCTGGGGGCTGTACCCATGGTTCAGTAAGAGCTTCAATATTTTTTCTTCAATGCGGTAGCCATAAGGCAACAACACATAGCAGCTCTCTCAGACAAAGAGTGTTCCCACTGAGAGGTAAGAGACCTGAGGAAAACAAAGTCCAAGAACTGTCAGAATGGCTTACACAAAATTTCCACAGAGCTGCAGCTGGTGCCTCTCTAAGGCTTTATTTAAAGCAGAATCTCCTGAGAGTTGCCATTAAAACAGAGTTTCACTTTCAAAGAGGCAGTATAAGAAAAATGAGCTCACTAAGTAATTTCATGCTTTACCCCGTATTTCTAAAACCTCCTTATTATCTTGTAATAAAAGAAAAGGCAAAATTATTTTTTCCAATGTTGTCAAACCTTTGGAAAGTTATGAGTACAAAGGTCTGTCATTGTAAACTTTTATTTTCATGAAAGAGAGGACACTGCTAATACTGCTATTATAATATTAAATTTCTTTTAAGTTTAGTCATATTTACCTGACATTGAGCCAGATATCTTCCAGCTAACTCCAAATCACTCTCTGTATTTAAGATATTAGATAGATAGATAGATAGATAGATAGATAGATAGATAGATACATTTAGTTCAAGACTCAATTGTCAACTAATTTCATTTTCTTTTTTCTGTCATTTTAGACAATTTAACTTTTTGACTATATACTTGAATTGATTAATAATATATGTCCATGCAGTATGCTATAACTTCTAGATTCTTCTGAGAATATTTATTTATATTTTGAAGTGATTAGGGTGAAGGATACCAACAGAAAAGTTATGCTTTGAACTCTCCATAACGTTGAAGCTAAAAGCATCTTTAAGGACGAAAAGCACTGACCATGCAAGTGGAAGCAAACATAAACAAATGGGACTACATCAAACTAAGAAGCTTCTGCACTTCAAAAGAAACAGTGATCAAAATACAGAAAGAGCCCATAGAATGGGAAAGAATATTTACCCAATACCCATCTAATAAGGGATTAATATCCAGGATATACAAGACACTAGTAGAATTGTATAAGAAAAAACCTCCAACCCCATCAAAAAATGGGGAGAAGAAATGAACAGAAATTTCCTCAAAAAAGAAATACAAATGGCCAAAAGGCACATGAAAAAATGCTCCACATCGCTAGTCATCAGGGAGATGCAAATCAAAACAACAATGAGATGTCATCTCACACCACAGATCCTGGCACACATTCAAAAGAATAAAAGCAACCAGTGCTGGCATGGATGTGGGGAAAAAGGGATGCTCCTTCACTGTTGGTGGGAATGCCGACTGATCCAGCCTTACTGAAAAACAATATGGACAGTACTTCAAAAACTAGAAATTGAGGCAGAATGTCTCCAGCCTGAGAACTAAGCCTCAGCCCCGTGCCCGCCCAGGAGGGAAAAGGTATTTCTCTCTCTCTCTCTCTCTCTCTCTCTCTCTCTCTCTCTCTCTCGCCTCTTTCTCTCCGGGGATGAAGGGCGCGGTGTCCGCCATATTAAGACGACCACAGATGGGATTTACGACAAAAACTGCGGCAAAAGGACACGAGGGTGCTCTTGGGAAGGTGGGTGGCACCGGCCCCTCCCACTGCCGAGATGTGATCCCGGGGGCCGCACGCATGTGCGACCTCTCCGCAGCTGCACGAGTGTGAATCCAGACCCAGCAAAACCTCTTTCGGCATAGGCAACTCCTCCCAGAATGTCTCCAGCCTGAGAACTAAGCCTCGGCCCCATGCCCACCCAGGAGGGGAAAGGTATTTCTCTCTCTCTCGCCTCTTTCTCTCCGGGGATGAAGGGCGCAGTGTCCGCCATATTATGACGACCACAGATTGGATTTTCAAGCCTGAAATGATCCAATATCTGGTAGAAATCTTCCTGGACTTAGTTGTTAAAGTATGGAAATTCAAAACCATGCGGCCACTAGTGCGGCCGCGCAACCTCATTTGTCTTCACAGTAGGTCTGAATCTAGTGGGGTACTCCTAACAACAATAGTGAGGTTTGTGTTGAATTATTGAATTTAACCAAAGTAAACAGAAAGTAAAATGAAACTTATCAGTTACAAGGCGGGGGGTAGGGGGGGTGGGATGGGAGGTGAACTGTGTGTTTTTTTTTTTTTTGGTGGTGGTATATGGGTGCTGGTGAAGGGATGGTTGTTTCAGCATTGTATAACTGAGACCTAAGCCTGAAAGCATTGTAATCTTCCACACGGTGATTTAATAAAATAAAATATTTATTTAAAAAAATAAAATAAATAAATAAAATGTTCCAAAAAAAAAAAAAACACTAGAAATTGAGCTTCCATATGACCCTGCAATAACACTTCTGGGAATATATCCCAAGAATGCAAAAGAGCACAGTAGAAATGACATCTGTACCTATATATTCATTGCAGCACTGTTCACAATAGCCAAAATCTGGAAACAACCCAAGTGCCCTAAAATAGATGACTGGTTAAAGAAACTTTGGTACATCTACACAATGGAATGCTATGCAGCTGTTAGGAGAGATGAAGTCATGAAATTTGCTTATGAATGGATAAACATAGAATGTATCATGCTAAGTGAAATGAGTCAGAAAGAGAGGGACAAACATAGAAGGACTGCACTCATTTGCGGAGTATAAAATAACATCACATGAGGCTGACACCCAAGTACAGTAGATACAAGGGTCAGGGGGATTGCCCCATTGCTGAAAGACTGCTTCATGAGTGGAGAGGAGAAGGCAGATGGAATAGAGAAGGGATTACTAAGAAAATGATGGCTGGAGGAACCAGTTGTGATGGGAGATGCATGCCGAAAGTAGATAATGGACCAAACATGATGACCTCTCAGTGTCTGTGTTGCAAACTATAATGCACAAAAGTAGAGAGAGAGTATGGGGAATATTGTCTGCCATGGAGGCAGGGGGAGGGTGGGAAAGGAGGGGTATACTTGGGATACTGGTGGTGGGGAATGTGCACTGGTGTATTGATGGGTGTTTGATCATTGTGAGATTGTAACCCAAACATGAAAGCTTGTAACTATCTCATGGTGATTTAATAAAATATAAAAAAAAATTTAAAAAGAAGAGTAATGCTTTATGACATAAAACTATATGTGAAATTTTTATTTCAGCTTCCAAATATAAAGTTTAATTGAAGTCTTTCATGCTAATTCTTTCTTATTTTTTCTAAGTCTGCTCTTGTGCTGTATAAACTCACACAGCATAAGATGTTCCTGTCTGGATCTTTACAGAGTTTGAGGGCCCTGTACTAGGCATAATAGGGGTGTATAATACAATAATAAATCTCTTGTATCACTTGTAGACCCGTTGATCTTCGATTTGCTCAAATGGGTGCCAGTAACATCTCCATTTGTTCCTGTCGCGAGCTAGTGCAGCCCAGTGATATCTGCTCTCTCCAGGAACAAGAAGAGCCTCAAATCGTTCATTCAGAGATTTGATGAAGAAATCTGACCACCTAGTTGGTGGGCGGCCACGAGGTCTTCTGACATCCCGTGGAATCCAGTCGGTAAAAGCTCTAGTCCAGCGGTCCTCTCTGAATCGCATTGCATGACCCGCCCATCTCATTTTTGATGCCTTGGCAAATGAGACAGCATCCCTGATTTTTCACCGTCGACGGAGGTCAGAACTCCGGATTCCTTCTCTCACTTGAGTGAGACATGATATTCCCAGCATAGCTCTTTCGATTCCTCTTTGGGATACCCTTATAGCATTCTCATCCTGTTTGTGTAGGGCCCAGGTCTCTGAGGCATATGTTAGTGCAGGAAGAATGGTGGAATTGAAAAAATGTGCCCGAAGTCGGAGATTCTTCGTTCTCTTAACCACCTCTTTGATGCTCTTGAATGCATTCCACACTGCTCTCTTCCTCCTGCACAGTTCTGGCACCAAGCCATTCCTCATGTTGATTTCTCGACCCAGGTACACATAGCTGCTGCATTCAGAGATGTTTGTTCCATTGAGAGCAAATGGAGCTTCAGGGAACAGTTCGTTTTTCATGAACATCGTCTTGTTGAGATTCAGCTGCAATCTGACCTTTCCACACTCATGGTCGAAGTTGGTCAGCATTTGTGCTGCTTGGCTAATGTTTGGTGTTATGAGAACAATGTCACCAGTGAAGCAGAGGTGGTGTAATTGCCGACCATCTATCTTCATTCCCATTCCTTCCCATTCCA
The DNA here is from genome assembly GCF_027595985.1 of Sorex araneus. Lineage (NCBI taxonomy): Eukaryota > Metazoa > Chordata > Mammalia > Eulipotyphla > Soricidae > Sorex > Sorex araneus. Next base: position 78,967,522 of record NC_073302.1, on the reverse strand, counting down.
GTCGTCGCATGATGTTCTCAAGGGCAGCACTGAAGATTTTCGGTGAAATGGTATCACCCTGCCGCACCCCTCTCTTTACATTAATGATCACTTCCTTGTAGAATGGTAGAATGGTGAGATCCTGGTAGTGAATCCACAATACAGCTCGTGGAGGATTTTGATATACTGAGTTTGAACGCCCTGTTTGGCCAGGGCTTTGATGACCGCCTCAGTCTCAACAGAATCGAAGGCCTTCTTTAAGTCAATGAACGTTAGACAGAGCGGCATCTTGAACTCTCGCTAAACTTCAATGAGTTTGGTCACTGTGTGGATATGGTCTATCGTGCTGAATCCCCTTCGGAACCTGGCTTGTTAACATGGTTGTCCTTTGTCTAGTGTTCTGCCTATTCTATTCAGGATGACACAAGTGAACAATTTGTAGATGACAGACAGCAGGCAGATTGGGCGATAGTTGCTGATGTAGTGGATGTCTCCCTTCTTGTACAACAGAATGGTCCAACTGGTTTTCCACTGGGACGGAACCTTGCATTCAGACAGGTAGTGTGTGAAGAATTGGGCCAGTGTATTGATGAGTACTGGCTGCAGAGTCTTCAGGTGTTCGGGTCTGACCTTGTGTGGACCAGGCGTTGTTCGCGTCTTTACTAGCGAAATGGCGTGTCGAATTTCAGAAGGGAGAACATTGGGAACGACATATCCATCCTGCAGAATTTGGTACATGGGCAAATGGACATGGCTGTCAAAGAGATCTGAGTAGAAGTCGTGAATAATTTTCTCCATTGCCTTTCTCGAGGATGTGATAGATCCATCGGGACATCGGAGCACAGTCATCTTGTCTTGTAGTTGGCGAAGGACAGGCAAGCGTTGCGAATACTTTTCCTGGCTTTTGCTGCACTGGCCAACACTGCTGCTCTTCTCTCTTTGAGGTCTTCCTTTATTCCATCTCTGCACAGCTTTGTGAGCTCAGACGTTAGCTTGTGGTTGCCGGAGGCTCATGCCATACAACGTTGACGAATGAGCTAGAGAGTTTTCGAAGACAGGCATCTGTTTGTGGCTTTCTCACTCTCAGCATTATTCTTCACACAGACATGGAGGTGCTGAACCAGTCAATCATATTCCTCGTCGATGTTGTCAAGGACGGCATCATCCCACATTGCTGCAATAGTGCCAAAGAGCTCCCAGTTGGTGGTCATTCTGGGACCCTACCCAAGATAAATACCTCAGTGGCCGACCCCCACTACATCCACTACCCAGCCACTGCCACCCTCCAGGTTGCTCTCTGGAAACTTGGGCCGAACCTCATACACGAGTGAAGCCCCGCAAAGCCAGGTAAGCAGAACTTTGTGACCTTAGCTCTAGGTTCAACGAAACCTGGAAACAAGATCTTCTGTCTGCCTCCTCCAATCTCCAGCATCTGAGGGAGGGGTCCAACCCAGACACCCCACCCTACCCAAAATAAATACCTCACTGGCCGACCCCCATTACATCCACTACCCAACCACCACCACCCTCCAGATTGCTCTCTGGACTGCGTGGTCGCTTTGCGGCCACGCAACATACCACAAAACACTTAATACCTATTATTCCCACACCATACTTTATTGGGTTCAAATTTGGTGTGAATCATGGTAACAACTCTAAGGGTGATTGGAGGCCACCCTAAAAGCCTCCATCCCTCTCAGAGAGCCCGGCAAGCTACCAAGAGTATCTTGCCCAAACGGCAGAGCCTAGCAAGCTACCTGTCATGTTTTCGAAATGCCAACAACAGTAACAACAATTGGCCTCATTCACCTGTCACCGAAAGAGCCCCCAATACGGCAGCGTTAAGAAAGATGAGCAAAGAGAGGCTGAAAAAATCTCGGGGATGAACTAGACTGCCAAAACGAAGAAAGACTAAAATGATTGTCTATACTTTCAATGCACGGACACTGGCATCAGAAGAATCCATGGAGGACCTGATGGTGCAAGCACAGAAGATCAAGCACAACATCATTGGTCTGGCCGAAATGAGGAGACATCAATCACATCACGTCATTTTCGACACTGGAGAAGAATTGTTCCTCAGAACATGTGACAACAGAGGTGTTGGTGGCATTGGTGTCCTTGTCAACACAAACTTGGCCATTAGCATTGATTCATTCAAATGCCTAACAACCCGAATTGGACGATTACACTTGAATAGATGTGGCTCACTGTGTTCATCAGGGATATTGGTCCATAGTTTTCTTTGTTAGTGGTGTCTTTGTTTGCTTTTGGTATTAGGGAGATATGTGCCTCATAGAAACTGTTCGTGAGGGCTCCTGTCTTTTAAATTTTCTGGAAAAGCTTGAGGAAAAGTGGCAACAAGTCTTCTTTAAATGTTTGAAAGAATTCGCCAGTGAATCCGTCTGGACCTGGGCTTTTGTTTTTGGGGAGACTTTTGATTGCAGTTTCGATTTCCTTGATATTTATGGGCCTATTCAGGTATTTCAAGTCTTCTTGGTTCAGTCTTGGGAGATTGTAGGAATCAAGGAATTCGTCCATTTCTTTTAGGTTCTCTTGTTTTGTGGCATACAGACTTTCAAAGTAGTCTCTGATGATCTTTTGAATCTCCTTGGTTTCTGTTGTGATGTCCTCCTTTTCATTTCTGATTCGGTTTATTAGGGTTCTCTCTCTCTCTCTCTCTTTGTGAGTCTTGCTAGTGGTTTATCAATCTTATTTATTTTCTCATAGAACCAGGTCTTGGTTTCATTGATCTTTCAGATTGTTTTCTGGGTTTCCATGTCATTAATTTTTGCTCTAAATTTTATTATTTCCTTCAGTCTGGTTTGGGTTCCTTTTGCTGGTCCTTTTCTAAGATCTTGAGTTGCGAAGTCAAGCTATCTATATAGGCCCTTTCTTTCTTCCTGAGGAAAGCTTGCAGAGCTATAAATTTTCCCCTTAACACAGCTTTAGCTGCATCCCATAGGTTCTGGTAGCTTGTGTCTTCATTCTCATTTGTTTTGAGGTATTTTTTTATTTCTTCCTTGATTTCCTTCATGACCCACTCATTGTTCAACAGTGAGTTGTTTAATTTCCAGGTGTTTGATTTGGCTCTCCGCATCTGTTTGTGATTAACTTCCATCTTCAGTGCATCATGGTCTGAAAAGATAGTTGATACAATTTCTATCTTCCTGATTCTATTAAGGTATAATTTGTGGCCCAGAACACGGTCTATTTTGGAAAATGTTCCGTGTGCACTGGAAAAGAATGTGTATTCTTTCTTTTTGGGGTGTATAGCCCTGTATAGGTCTATTAGCCCTGTCTCCTCCATTTCTTCCTTCAGAGCCATTGTTTCCTTGCTGAGTGTTGTTCTTGTCGACCTATCCAGAGGTGATAAGGCAGCGTTGAAGTCTCTAACTACTATCGTGGTGCTAGTTATGTCCCTCTTAAATTCTGTTAGGAATTCTTTTAAGTATTTTGCTGGTCGTTCATTAGGTGCGTATATGTTTAAGAGTGTGATTTCTTCCTGTTGTACATATCCCTTGATGAATAGAAAATGGCCTTCACTGTCTCTTCTGATCTTTTTCAGCCTGAAATCTATGTTGTCGGATACTATTATGGCCACCCCAGCTTTTTTGAGGGAGTTGTTTGCTTGCAGGATTGTTTTCCATCCTTTGACTTTGAGTGTGTGTTTGTTCTGGCTATTCAGATGTGTTTCTTGTAGGCAGCAGGAAGTTGGGTTTAGTTTCTGAATCCATTTTGCCACTCTGTGCCTCTTGATTGGTGCATTTAGACCATTAACATTAAGAGAAATTATTGTCATGGGGTTTTGTGCCATCTTTCTGTAGGGTTTGTTGTTCTTGTAGGGTTTCTTCTTGTCTTATAGTACCCCTTTTAGTCCTTTTTTTAAGTTTGGTCTTGAGTCTATGAAGTTCCTGAGCTGTTGTTTCTCTGTGAAATAGTGTATGGTTCCTTCAAATTTAACTGAGAGTTTGGCTGGGTAAAGTATTCTTGGTGAGGCGTTCATTTCATTAAGTTTTTTCACTATATCCCACCATTGTCTTTGGGCTAGGAAGGTTTCCTCTGATAGGTCTGCTGTGAATCTAAGGGGTGCTCCTTTGTATGTGATTTCCTTCTTTGATCTTGCTGCTTGCAGTATTGTGTCTCTATCCACGGCATCCATCATTCTGATTATGATATGCCTTAGGGATTTCTTATTTGGGTCCCTTTTAGCTGGCATCCTTCGGACATCTTGGATCTGGATGCCTGCATTCTCTAGCTCTGGTAATTTCTTAGCAATGATGTCTTTAATTGTGGTTTTTTCATTGGAATTGGTTCCCTGTGCTTCTGGTACTCCAATGATTCTTATGTTGTTTATCTTGAGGTCATCTCCTAAGACTCTAATTCACCCTAGACCCATTCTGAGGTCTTTTGCCATTATTTGTTGTTGCCTATATGCTTTCTGCAGCTCATCTTCCAGCTCACTGATTCTGTCTTCGGCTGTAGTCATTCTACTATTGAGGGCTCCTACTGAGTTTTTTATTTCATCTACCAATTCTTTTAATTGTGTCACTTCTGTTCGTAGCTTTGAAATTTCTGTTCTCATTTCTTCCTGGATTATCTTGGTGGACCATTCCAAAGCTGCATCCATATCCTCCCTTAATTTATTGGATGTTCGTTCCATAGTTGTTTTGAGTTCGTCAACCATCTTTATGATTTCCTCTCTGAATCCTTTATCTGAGAGGAGATTGTATTTCTGGGAAGTCCCTTTTGAGGTTTCTGAGATCCTCTCTTCCATCTCTCCTGGCGGTGGGGATTTTCACTGTTTCTTCATGTTGTTATGGGCTTTACTGTCAGGCGCACTTTCTTAGCTTGTGAGGGGCCTCAGTTGAAGATGTGGGGCTCTCGTCTTTTTGTGCAGCTTGATGTGTTCACTAACAGTTTTTGTGAAATTAGGATAGGGTAGGCCAGTTGACTATTAGCACATAGTGACTAAGATGACCAGGGTATTCTTCAGAGGAATAGGTTATACAGATTGTGATCAAAGGGCGATACATGGAATGGGAGAAATAACTGCGTCCGCGTTAGCGACTGCCGCTCCAAAAGGAGGCCACGACCCCTTTTGAGACCATGTCCCCTAAAGTGAGGACATGCCCTGAACAACCTGGAGCTCAGAGCAGTGAGAAGAGGTGACTAAGAGCAGCGAGGCAGGGCTGGGAGCTTCAGAGCCCCAGACCGCGGGCAGGGGGACAATAGAAGAGTTCCTCTTCGTTGGGCAGGGTAGGCAGGGTCACCCCCTCCCTCACATTTTTGATGTGCCTGAGACCCTGACCCTGCTTCCTGTTACCTCCTATACTCCATTTCTTCTTCTCCGCGTAGATTTCTTTCCTCCTTTATCCTTTCTATACTCTGGAGTCAGTGGTGATCTAGGCATCCCCCCATTTACTATATTGCATAAAAACCATAAATGACAAACTCACAGCAAATCACATACTCAATGATGAATAAGTGAAAGATTTTCTACTTATATCAGGAGCCAGTCAAAGATTCCTGTTCTCACCAATTTTGTTCAACATTGTGCTGGAAGTCCTAGCCAGAGAAATTAGGTCAAGAAAATGACCAGAAAAGAATCCATTTAGAAAATAAAAAGTGTCTTTGCTTTTAGATAATGTGAAAGTACATATAGAAAATCCTAAATATTTAAACAGCTGTTAGAACTAACAAAATAATTCAGTAAAATTTAAAGATTTAAAACCAATATAAAAAATTTATCCCCATCGTTTAGATTGTCTTGTACATGGATTCATCCTGGCAAAACCCTTTTTCAATACTGTCAAAAAACCACTGTAGGGTCATACAGTGTACATTCCACTTCTTGGCACATTCATGTTTTTGACCTTTTGGTTCTTGCACACTGAGGTATGTACATTCATTCATTTTCAGCTGTCCCATCTACTGACTGCCAGACTTGACTGTCAGTTGCTGAAATGCCTTCCTGTCTGCACTACATCAGCCAGTCACACAGATTATGCAACAAAGAAAAATAGAATATCTGAAGTCTTCCATGTTTATATCAGTATATTTAGTCATTTTTTTCTCTTGTGACTTCTCCCAAAGTGTCTCTATCCAAGAAGGAAGTAAAATAGGTTTCCTTAGGTTTGCAGCAACTATATTTTTTGCTACCAACTTCTTCTGCAATAAGCTGAGTTACTGATACATTAAGGTTCTTGAAACATGTCCACCCACCATTTGCACATATTTATGAACTTCTTACCATTTGTCCTTTTCCAGGCTTGTACAAGATACGATTACATCAGACATAATCATATTATGAACTGGATGTTCAGCCCTTGGAACACATTGCTGATGTGTTCGTCATTGGCTGACCTCCACTACCCAACTACTGCCATGCTCCAGGACGCTTTTCTGGATTCTCGGGCCGATCCTCATGCATGAGTGGAGTCCCACAGAACCAGGTAATATGGAACTTTGTGACCTTGGACTCTAGGCTCACCCGGGACCCGAAAACAGAGATACTCTGCCTGCTTCCACCAATCTCCATGACCCAGGTGTCACAGCGATAAGACCCACCCTGCCAACACCAAATAAATTCCTCATCAGCCGACTTCCACTACCCAAAAGCTGCCATGCTCCAGGCTGCTTTTCTGACATTATAAACACTTCCAACCCATTTTCCATCATTACCGCACCATATTGGATGGGGTCCAAATATGGTGTGAATCATCAGAATACCTATAATGGTGATTGGAGGCCACCCTAAATGCCTCCATCCTTCTCGGAGAGCTACTGAGAGTATCCTGCCCAGAAAGCAGAGCGTGGAAAGCTACCCATGGCATACTCAATATGCCAAAACCAATAGCAACAATGGTCCTCGTTCCCCTGACCCTGGGAGAGCCCTCAATATGGCAGTGTTAAGAAGGACGAACAAGGAGAGGCTGATAAAATCTCAGGGCCAATCTAGGCTGCCAAAACGAAGAAGGACTAAAATGACTGTTTGCAGTTTTAACACACATATGCTGGCATCAGAAGCATCCATCGAGGACCTGATGGTGCAAGTGCAGAAGATCAATTACGACGTCATTGGATTGAGCAAGACAAGAAGGCATCAAACACATCACACTGTTTTCGACGCTGGAGAAGAACTATTCCTCGGAACATGCAACAGTAGGGGCATCAGTGGTGTCGGTGTCCTTGTCAACACGAACTTAGACATGAGCATTGTTTCATTCGAATGCCTAACAACCCAAATCAGACGCTTACATTTGAATAGATGTGGCTCATTGCCGGCAGCTTCTATATTTCTATCTTCATTATCTACTCACCAACATCCAACTACAACAAAGAAGAAATTGAGAAGTTCTACATAGAGCTGGAAAAGTTCTATAAAGAAAACCACACCTTCTACAAGGTCATTGTCAGCGATTTTAATGCCAAGATAGGACCTAGAAGGTCACCCGAAGAACTCCACATTGGGACCCATGGCCTAGAATGGAAAGAACAGGGTGAGAGACTTTCTGAGTTCATCATGTTGGCCAAGACCATCCATGGTAACTCGCAGTTCCAGAAGGCTGAATCTAAATGTTGGACATGGGAGTCTCCTGGTGGACAGTTCCACAATGAAATTGACCACATCATATTCAATCAATGGTTTTCCCTGACCGATGTCTCTGTTGTCCCAAAATTCCAAATGGGATCAGACCACCATTTCCTTTGTGCAAAATTCTACTTCACAGAGCGGGGAGAAAGGGCTGCAAAGTTTAAGAAGAGAACTCCCACAATGACCACCAACTGGGAGCTCTTTGGCACTACTGCAGCAATATGGGAAGCTGCCGTCATTGACAACATCGACAAGTAATACGATTGACTGGTTCAGCACCTCCATGATTGTGCGAGGAATGCAAAGAGAGAGAAAGCCACAAAAAGTCGCCTGTCTTTGGAAACTCTCGAGCTAATTTGCCAATGTGGTCTGGTGCGAGCCTCAGGCAATCACAACCTAATGTTTGAGCTCACAAAACTGTGCAGAAAAGTGATAAGGGAAGACCTCAAAGAAAGAAGAGCAGCAGTGTTGGACGATGCTGCAGAAGCTAGGGAAAGTATTTGCAATGCCCACCTGTTCTTCACCAACTATAAGACCAGGATGACTGCCCTCTGAAGTCCTGATGGATCTATCACATCTTCCAGAAGGGCAATGGAAAAGGGTATCCATGACTTCTACTTGAATCTCTTTGATAGCCACATCCACCTACCCACATACCAAATTCCGCAGGATGGATATGTCATTCCCAATGTCCTCCCTTCTGAAATCCGACACACCATTTTGTCAGTAAAGAAGCATACAGCACCCAGTCCAGACAAGGTCAGACCTGAACACCTGAAGAATCTGCTGCCAGTACTGGTCAATACACTGGCTTGGCTTTTCACACGCTACCTGTCTGAATGCAAGGTTCCATCCCAATTGAAAACCAGCAGGACCGTTCTGTTGTACAAGAAGGGAGACATCCACAACATTGGCAACTACCGCCCGATCTGCCTATTGTCTGTTGTCTAAAAGTTATTCACTCGAGTCATCCTGAATAGGATTGGCAGAACACTAGATGAAGGACAACCATGTGAGCAGGCCAGGTTCCGAAAAGGATTCAGCACAATCGACCATATCCACACGGTGACCAAGCTCACTGAGGTTTCGTGTGAGTTCAAGATGCTGCTCTGTCTAACATTTATTGATTTAAAGAAGGCTTTGATTCTGTTGAGACTGAAGCAGTTATTGAAGCCCTAGCCAAACAGGGTGTTCGAACTCAATTCATCAAGATCCTCCGTGAGCTGTATAATGGATTCACCACCAGGATCTCACCATTCTACAAAGAAGTGATCATCAATGTAAAGAGTTCGGCAGGGCGATACCATTTCACCCAAACTCTTCAGTGCCACTCTCAAGTACATCATGTGACGATTGGAATGGGAAGGAATGGGAGTAAAGATAGACAGTCAGCAACTACACATTCTGCTTCGCTGATGACATCATTCTCATAACACCAAATATCAGCAGCACGAATGCTGGCCAACTTCGACTGTGAGTGTGGAAAGGTTGGACTGCAGCTGAATCTCACAAAAACAATGTTCATAAAAAACAGGTTAGTTCCTGAAACTCCATTTGCCCTCAATGGAATGAAATCCTCCGAATGCAGCAGTTATATGTACCTGGGTCGAGAACTCAACATGACAAACGACCTGGCACCTAAACTGCGCAGGAGGAAGAGAGCAGCGTGGAACACCTTCAAGAGCATTGAAGAAGTTGTTAAGAGGATGAAGGACCTCCGGCTCCAGGCACATCTTTTTGACTCCACTGTTCTTCCTGCACTAACATACGCCTCAGAGACTTGGGCCCTATGCAAACAGGATGAGAACGCTATTTGGGTATCCCAAAGAGGAATTGAAAGAGCTATGGTAGGAGTATCACGTTTCACTCAAGTGAGAGAAGGAATCCGGAGCTCTGACCTCCGTTGATGATCAAGAATCAGGGATGCTGTCTCATTTCCCAAGGCATTGAAATTCAGATGGGCTGGACACGTAATGTGATTTAGATATGACCTCTCGACTAGAGCTGTTACCAGCTGGATTCTACAGGATGTCAAAGACCGTGTGGCCGCACACCTACGAGATGGTCAGACTTCTTCGTCAAGACCCTGAATGAATGGTTTGAGGCTCCAAAACACATGAGGCTTCAGGTTCCTGGAGCGAGTAGATGCCATTGGGCTACACTAGCATGAGACAGGGCCGAATGGAGACCTTACTGGCACCCACTTGAACAAATCGACGAACGAGATTACAAGTGATACGTATACATATATGTGTGTGTGTGTGTGTGTGAAATATAATTCAGTCACAGAAAGTCAGGAACCCCTCCCATTTACAACAACATGTATGAATGTTAATGACATTATGTTAACTAGAATAAGTGAGGCAAAAACAGAAAAATACTGTATCTCTCACTTATCTGTGGAATGTAAAAAATCGAAACTGACATAACAGATTGGTCATTGCATAAAGAGATGATGGGAAGAGATTCAAAAGTACAATTTTCCAGTTATAAGAAGTAAGTTCTCAGCAGAGATGCCTCCAGACGCTGTGCATCTCATATCACGGCATCCTGGAGGGGGGCTGGTGAGCCCACCACCTGTCCAAACAGAGCCGAGCAGCCAAAAACCTCCACACTCCAATTGTTGCTGTGCTCACAGCTGGACACAACGGGCTTGGGACAAGCCTCACCCTGGAGTGAATCTATTGAAAAACTCAGGTGTGTGGATTTTGTGATCGAAATTTCCGGACTCTCATGGAGTTGGAGATAGACCAATTCCACCCATCTTCCTGTTCTTCCTGGAGCCTGGCAGCCATGCATTGGATGGAATGTAAAGTAAAAGGCAATTAATCTCAATTAAGAAAATATTAACACACAAGGCTTAACATGTAATTACAGTTAGTAATCTCTTGTACAAGGGTGAAATGTCTCCAGGGTGAAATCCAACAGTCTTCACACACTTTCTTATAAGGAAATCTTTTTTTGATGATTTTTAGCAAATTATTCATAATAAGCAATATAAAATAAATTATTTAGGGTTTGCTATTGGGGCAGGCTTGAGTAATGTTTGGGAAAATTGAAAATGCTGGTGAGAAGGTGTAATGGTGGTGGGATTGGATTTGGAATATTAAATGTAATAAATCATCTGAACAACTTTATAAAAATTAAAAAATAATAGATGAAAAGAGATTCAAAAGTACAATTTTGAATTGTACTTTTGAATCTTAAAGTGAAAAAAAGTTCTCTGGGGCCAGAGAGATAATACAGTGGGTAGGGCACTGCCTTGCACACAGCCAACCCTGGATCGATTCCCAGCATCCCCCATAGTTCTTTGAGTCTGCCATGAATAATCCCTGTGGACCACCAGGAGTAAACCCTGAGCACCATCACTGTGGGCCCAAAACAAAGAGAGACAAAAAAAATTCTGATGATGTAACATACATGTTGACAAAAGATAGCAAATTGCTACAAATCTGTAATTTTCTAGGAGAGCTGATCTTAAAAGTTCCCAAGATAAAAGAAGATATAATCATATGAGGTACCAAAGAAAAAACCAAATTAAAAATTTTTAATTTTTTAATAAAAAAACCAAATTAATTATTTTACAATATAGCATATATGAAACATATATATTTATATATACATATATATATGAAACATTATATTGTACATCTTTAACTGAGACATAGTTTGAGGTATAGTTTATTTAAAATAATGTACCTGCATGAAATAATGTGTTTATTTACATATCCCTGACATTCTTTGTGTTTTCCTTAGGATGACATATCTCACCCTCTGGCATTCTCAGACAGGTGGCAAGTGCCTGATGTTTTCAGACTCTGGCCCTGGGGTCCTGGGCAGCCACCACCTGATACTCAAGGACCGTTGGAAGTTTAAACTAAACATCTTTCATATGCAGTGTCCCACTCTTTGAGATATATTTCAGGCCCTCAATTACAATTTGGAGGTGGGTGGGTTTGCATCATACCCAGCTGTGCTCAGAGCTTGCTCCTGGGTCTATGGTCAGTGGTTGCTCTAGGATCTGTGCTTTGGGATCACTCTCTTCAGGATTTGGGGGCTACATAAAGGCGTTGACCTCGTGCAAGGTAAGTGCTTTAACTTTGCACCTATCCAAAAAGGACTCTGGTCCTTCCATTATTATTTTTTAATGGAATTGCCATGCCATAATCTGCAGCAGCTGTACCAGTTCACATTCTGTCTAGTTATATAGCAGGTTTCTTTTTCCACATCCTCACAATCATTTCCAGTCTCTCTGATACAGGCCATTTGCAGTGGCAGGAGGTAATATCTCACTGCAGTATTAATTTGTTTTTCCTTAACAAGAAATTATTCCAAACATTTTTTATGTGCTTATGATCTCTCTGTGTAGGATAACATTGGTTTGTTCTTTCTGCCTTGCCGCAGGGAGCTTAGGTTTATTGGGTTACTTCCATCACAGTGCTCCCATTCCTCTGCATTTATTTGTAACTCCTATCTTTGTGCTCTGTTAACTTGTAAATATTGTTTTTCTCTTCTCCTTAAGTCTTTTGCATAGTTAATTCAGAGCAATGTCCTTTTTTTGGACACAAGAAGAGTGTACTGCTATGCTTTTGTAACTTGGGAGTTAATTGATTCTCAATGATATTTACCTCCTGGACATCTGTTCTCTCGACTTAAGTCTCAGTTGCCCTTACTTTTTAGCACCCCAAAAGCAGGGTCCTGACGAGGGACTGGATGGACCACGAGCAAATGGTGAAATGCTTCCCTGGCATCGAAATGGGCCTGGCCAAAGTGTCATAATGCTTAACTATAAGTTAAAAGCATGGTCATGGGAAAATTCTGTCATGATCCAAAAAGTAATAACTAAATTCAGACCCTCCTAGGGTTAGGAATGATTAATCTGGCCTGAGCACTGTAGTCTGAGTCCGTGTTGAGATGTTCCCAGGAGAGACACCCTACAAGCTCAATGCATCTCTTACTGTATCCATACCAAATAACTAATATTAAGAAGTAGACTTAAGATATCAATCAAGATGTTAATTAAGTAATTGGACTAAGGAGAAGAGGAATGACCCCTAAGTGTGTTTCCACCCTTGAGCCTGGTGGGCAGTCAGGAGGGGCTTTCTTTTAAAAAAAATTTTTTTTTATTAGTGAATCACTGTGAGGTACGGTTACAGACTTACAAACTTCCATGCTTGCACTTCAGTCATACAATGGTCAAGTATCCACCCCTCCACCAGTGCCCATTTTCCACCACCAACAGTCCCAGTATCCCTCCCGCCACCCTCATCCCATCTCCCCCACCCCACCTCGCCTCTATGGCGGGGCATTCTCTTTTGCTCTCTCTTTTCTTTGGGGTGTTGTAGTTTGCAATAGAAGTATTAAGTGGCCATCATGTTACTGGTGCCCGCTCATGCAAATCGATGAACAACAGGATGACAGTGCTACAGTGTTACAGTGCTCATATACAGAACATAGAAAAGACAAAGCATGGAAATAGCAAAGGAACAAGTGCAACAGAAATTGAGAATTGGTCTTTAGTAAGGAGCTTACTACAAGGGTGAAGATGCGTGGGGACTGTGAAGGAGGGTGTAGTGTTGAATGTTTTATGCATGAAACCCTACCATTAACAGTTTTGTAAACTTTCATCATCATCATTATCATCATCCCGTTGATCATCGAATTTCTCAAACGGTCTCAGTAACGTCTCCATTCATCCTAGGCCTGAGATTTTAGAAGACTCTCTTTAATCATCCTTCCCAATGGTGCTGCATTGGAGGCTCTTTCAGGGTCAGGAGAATGAGACTCAGCTTGTTACTTGTTTTGGCATATTAATACACCATGGGGACCTTGCGAGGCTCTCCCCTGTGGACAGGAAACTCCTGGTAGTTTGCCAGATTCTCCCAGAGGAGAAGTAGGCTAAAAGATATCCAGAAGCTTGCTTTTAAGTCTCTGGATGCTGGCCATGGATGGGATTACATGGCGTCAGGGGCAGTCCCTGAATGTGACTGCCTAGCTACTGGGAAATGGGAAATCTGGGCGGAGGAGGCCCACTCCCAATCTGAGCAGGTTTGAAGGCCTCAGCCCCGGTTCCCACACACCTGGTTTCCTCTGCCAGCACCTTCATGCATGAGGCTCGTCCGAACATGTGGAGAGGGGCCTTGAGCATGGCTATGGCTAGGTTCCGAAGGTCTTCGGCCACTGGGAGCTCTGCTCGGGCCAGGGAGGAAAGCTGGAGTCCATCCCCTCCGAGGGGCCCCGGGGAAGACAGCCAGGCACGCAGGCAAGAGACTCTCTGTCTTTGTAACTTTTGTAAACTTTAGTGCCCAAAATAAAACTTTAAAAAATAAATAAAAAGACTTACTCTTTAAGCCCATGTTCTTCCTGAATATGTATCTTGACTGTTTGCCTCTGTCTATTTGCTTGCCTATTTCCACTCTGGAGAAACCTGTGTTTTCTCTTGAATCCATATTTCTCCTCCTTCTCTTCTCTCACGTCTAAGCAAGTTTCATTCAATAAAAACTACTTTGCTTCATTAAAAATAAATAAAGGTGCTAGTTTGTTGTTGAGGTAAAATTTTGAACACTATAATACCAGCTGCTCAACAACCTCTGGGCACACTCCATCAACCTCAAGGAGATCAACCTGAGGCCACAGATGTCCCAGGTGCTGCCCAGAGACACAGGCAAGTGTGTGTTTGGCAGTGCGCAGATTGTTACAACATGCCAGTTGACCAAAAGTTTACATTCAGTAGACTGGGGATACCTGTAAAGGCGATTAGAGGCTGCCCCAAAAGCCTCCATCCATCTCAGAGAACGTGGCAAGCTACCAAGAGTATCCCACCCACACAGAAGAGCCTGGCAAGCTACCTGTGGCGTACTTGAAATGCCTAAAACAGTAACAATGACAGTCCTCATTCCCCTGGTCCTTAAAGAGCCCCCAACATGCCATCGGACTACACTAAACATGCCATCGGACTACACTAGCTCGCGATAGGGACAAATGGAGACGTTACTAGTGCCCACTCAAGCAAATCGATGAACAGTGGGATGGCGGTTACGCAGTGATACATGTTTTAGAAGTTCAGATTCACACCTAAATAGATGAACATTTAGAGAACTAAAGTTGCCATGGTATTATACTTGGAAAAAAGTCTTTTCTACTCCATGTAAAAAAATTTTTTTATAATTTTTCCAAGAGCTCGTGGCCACGCTACCTCTTTATTTTTATTTTTATTTTATTTTATTTTCCCCACATGACAGTCTGGCAAGCTACCCCTGATGTATTTGACATGCCAAAAACAGTAACAACAAGGTGCTCTTTGTGTTCCTGGAGCAAGCAGACGCCATCAGGCTACACTAGCATTCGACAGGAACAAATGAAGACGTTACTGGCATCCACTCATGTCCCATTGTTCATCAATTTGCTCAAGCGGGCACCAGTAACGTCTCGTTTGTGAGACTTGTTACTGTTTTTGGTGTATTGAATATGCCATGAGTAGCTTGCCAGCCTCTGCCCTGCAGGCGGGATACTCTTGGTAGCTTGCTGGGCTCTCCGAGAGGGACAGAGGAATTGAACTCGGGTCAGTCACGTGCAAGGCAAACGCCCTACCCGCTGTGCTATTGCTCTAGCCTGTAAAAAAAGTAAATTACTCTTTGAGTTATGAGACCTTTGTTTAAACATAAATATTACTTTCATTGATTAAAAATGTGATTTGGTTTACTAACACAGTGTAAAATCCCCTTCGCGAGCTGTGTAAGCCCCTCATGCATGCGTGTACGTGAAAGGATGCTCAAGGACTCTCTGGCGGCTCTCTCTCGCCACCTGAGTTCAGTGCTCTCAAACTGCTTCTCCACCCAGGACGGCTGTTGCCTTGGATGGACGAAGGAAGAACAAGGGCCAAGCTGGTTGCTGATTAATTGCCGTTTATTCAATCTTTCATCTCTCCTAGCTCTCTCCCACCCTCCCTCTCTCTCTCTGTCTATATCTGTCTCTTTAACCACGCAATTCTTTCTTCCCACTGTATCTATCTCTCTCTTTCTGCTGTTTCTCTCCTCTTCTCTCCTTTCTCTTTAAATTCCCCCCTCCTTCAATCAATCCTTCAGTCAATCCATCACTTTCTCCCCAAAGACGTTCTTTTTTATCCTCTCACCATGCCTCCCCAACCATGCCTCCCCATGGGAAATGCAATCAGAAATGTTTTTCCAGTCTTCCTAACCACCTGTAGCCCACGAGGGCAAAACAGTAATCCCTGAATATAGAGCCAGGAGTAAGTCCTGAGCACTGCTGGCTGTGCCCAAAACCCAACTACTCCCCTGCAGGTAAACCAAAGAAATCTGAATGTGCAGTGTTGATGCTGATGTAACAGTTATAAAAAATATTTGTTGAACTTTCTGTTGTAAAACTTAAAAAATTTTAGGGCCAGAGTGATAGTACAGGAGGTAGGACACTTGTCTTGCATGCATTGTGGTAACAGCAAACTTGATTCAACTCCATATATGGTCTCTGAGCACAAAAAACAAAAAAGAATCTTAATCAATCACACCTAGCTGTGCTCAGGACTCACTCTTGGCTCTGTGCTCCGGGATTACTCCTGACAGTGCTTGAGCACCATAAGTGATACTGGGGGTCAATTGTGTGCAAGGCAAGCACCTAAACCCACTACACTATCTCTCTGGCCCCATTAATCTTTTTCAAAATTTTAATTCATTTTTATACATATTTCAGTCAGTCAACACTATTCATTGAACATATTTTATGCTTAAAACACCGCAACATTTACAAAGTAAAATTGTGTCATCTTCTGGAGTTTATAATATTTTCTTAGCCAATCCCAAATTGCTTCTTTCACTGATTCTTTAATTTTTACCTAGTTTTTTTCTGATTAAAATTTTGAGAGTGAGAGGTTTTGATTTAATCTAGTGGTCAAATAGTTTTGTGATTTTTAGATAAGTGATATTAATTCTTGCCTGATGGTTTAACTGGACTCTCTGAGAAGCAGATGACAAGATGAAATTAGACTGGCAAGCAACTGACTGCAGTAACTGCTACTCATTTCGTGCTACTCTGATAAACTATCATAGACTAGGTGGCGTATGCATAAACGTGCATTTCTCATGGTCCTGGAGGCTGGAGAGTGCAGATTACAGACAGACTTGGTTTCAGGTGGGCATTTACTACCCAGCCTGCAGGCAGCCTCCACCTTCATGTTGTGCGAGTGAGGACCTCAATTTCAAAAAATCCTCAGTTTTCCCTTGTCCACTGTTAGGAGACAAACCATCTAAAGACAGCTTACAAACTCTATTGCCTTAAATGGAGCACACTGTGCAAATGACTCCTCAGAGGTGGTGACATTGTTAACTCTTTGGAGGCCAAGGCACATAAAAAGTCAATAATCATTCTTATAAACAATCTTAGTGGGCAAAGAAGGTATTAACAATCTTCAAGGTCTCTAATCACTAGCAAAGCCTGCAGCCTCCAAAGGACTTAGCTAATGTGAAATATGCCCAGAGCTGCATAGCAAACCAATGAAATGTCAGACACTTCTCACCAAATCCTATCTGGAGAGTCAGGGTAACTTAACCCAGTCTAGCAACTAAGAAAAACATCATTATTGCTCATAAGGCGGTGGTCCAAGCTAGTGCCATTGTGAGGAAAACCTATAAAACACCCAAACATGCTCTCCCCTTCTCTCTCTCCCTCCCTCCCTCTCCCTCTCTCCCTTTCTACATCTCCCTCTCTCTTTCCCTCTCCCTGTATCTCTCTCCCCATCTCTCTCTTTCTCTAATGTCCCTCCTTGTGGGTGTCTTTCCTCACTTTACTCACAATAAACTATCACTTCTTTGCAACATGGATCTTGTATCCAGTAGTCTGAGTAACTTCATGCAGCATGATACTGTCCAGCTCCATCCATGTGGCAGCAAAATTCATGATTTCATTTTTTCTTTCAGCCCAGTAGTATTCCATTGTGCATATTTACCAAAGTTTTCTTATCCAGTCTTCTGTCCTTGGGAACGTGGGTTGCTTCCAGATTTTGACTATTTGTGTATTTTATTGCTACAATGAACATCACTGTCACTGTCATCCTGTTGCTCGAGCGGGCACCAGTAACGCCTCCATTGTGAGACTTGTTGTTACTGTTTTTGGCATATTGAACACGCCACAGGTAGCTTGCCAGGCTCTGCCATGCAGGTGAGATACTCTCAGTAGCTTGCCCAGCTCTCTGAGAGGGGCAGAGGAATCGAACCTGGGTCAGCCGCGTGCAAGGCAAGCGCCCCACCCACTGCGCTATCACTCCAGTGTAATGAACATAGGAGTGCAAATGTCTTTTCTAAGTTGAGTTTTTGGACCCTTGAAGTAGATGTCCAAAAGTGGAATTGCTGGGTCATACGGAAGTTCAATTTCTAGTTTTTTGAGAAATGTTCATAACGTTTTCCAAAAAGGTTGAACCAGTTGAAATTTCCACCAGCAGTGAGTACTATTGCTTTGTCTACATTTGTCTTATATGATGTAATCGTACACATTAGTTACAGAAGTATTCTTTGTATCTTATCTAGGATCTTCTACAGAAAACAATCATATACTCTACAAATAATAACAGCTTTTTTCCAAACCTTGTGTCTTTGATTTCTTTTTTAGCACAGCGGGCAGTACATTTGCCTTGCACACGGCCGACCCGAGTTTGATTCCTCTGTCCCTCTTGGAGAGCCCAGCAAGCTATTGAGAGTATCCCGCCTGCTGGGCAGAGCCTGGCAAGCTATCTGTGGCATATTCGATATGCCAAAAACAGTAACAAGTCTCACAATGAAGACGATACTGGTGCCAGCTCAAGAAAATTGATGAACAAGGACAGTGCTGCAGTGCTACTTATTGTACTGACTGGAGATACCAGCATTATGTAGAATGAGTGAAGGAAAAGATATTTTTTCCTTTTTGTTGCCAATTTTAATAATGTGGGACCTGGGGCCAAGATCTCCAAGGCTGCTCGGATTGGGACTGGGCCTCTTCCTCCCAGATTCCCCATTTTCTAGTAGCTAGGCAGTCACACCCACAAACTGCCCCCAGCACTATGTAATCTCATCAATGGCCAGCATCCAGACTATAAAACAAAGCTCCTGGAAGAAAGTGATGCAGAGTCTCTAGCCCCCATGCCTGACTGTTTTCACTGGGGTCCCTTGGATGGGGCGGGTTGAGTTTCCCTCCCTGCCCCTAGCAGATCCCTGGCAATTGAAGACCTCCGGAACCCAGCCACAGCCATGGTCAAGGCCACTCTCCACATGTTCAAACGAGCCTCACGCAAAAAGGAACTGGCAGAGGAACCCAGGTGTGAGGGACCCAGAGCCAAGATCTCCAAGGCTGCTTAGATCGGGACTGGGCCTCTTCCTCCTAAATTCCCCATTTTCCAGTAGCTAGGCAGTCACACCCACAAACTGTCCCCGGCGCTGTGTAATGCCATCAATGGCCAACATCCAGAAACTATAAAACCAAACTCCCGGCCACACGACATCTGATAACCAAATTCTCCCTCTTGGAGAACCTGGCAAGCTACCAAGAATCTACTGCCTACACTAGGGAGAGCCTGGCAAGTTCCCTGTGGAGTATTTATATGCCAAATATAGTAACAATGATGGGTCTCATTCCCCTGACCCTGAAGAGTCTCTAATGCGGCACCATTGGGAAGGACGAGTAAAGAGAGGCTTCTAAAATCTCAGGGCTAGCATGAATGGAGACGTTACTGGGCCCACTCGAGCAAATTGATGATCAATAGGATGACAGTGTTACAGTGTGTAACACTGTTGCCAATTTCAGTAAGTATCCCCTTTGATTTCTACATTGATATTCTCTGCTTCATCCCTTACATTGGAAATTTATCAATTTTACTGATTTTTAAAGCAGTTTCCTTTATTTTATTGTTTTTAATTTCAATGATTTCTGCTCCCATATTTATTATGTCCTGTGTTTCCTTTGTTATAATTCCTATTTCTTATAGACTTAAAGATAAATAAATTGTTGGTTTCAAAAATATCGTTTTTCTCCCTTTCCTTGCACAGTTTGTTGCTGTTGTAGTGACGAGAGGTTACACCTGGCTGTGACTTAGAGACCAGCAGGTTGGTGCTCTCCCTCTCCAGCCGAGACTGTTTTAACCAGATCGCTTGTTACCAGCTAGTTGTTCCCTTGGTGTTCTTTATTTGCTTTCATTTTTGTTGTTATTTGATGGTCTGCTAACTGTGAGTGGTGGCAACTTAATAGTCTTATTTAATTTTTATTTTTAATTATAGCTTAAGCAACATGATTACAATGGTGTTAGCCTTGATGGTCTGGTTGTTCGTGTCTGCTGTGTCTCAGTGGCAGGAGGCTGTATCTGGGCCCTCAGCCTCTACCTGCTCTTAGGACAGCTTGATTTCATGTGTTGGGTTGGTGATTTCTGTGTGTCCTTTGTGTACTAGCTATGTTATCAAATGTTTGACGTGTAAATATCTCCTCCCAAATAAACATCTCCTCCAAAGCAGTCTTTTTATTTTTGCGGGGTGTCTTTTTTACTGTGTAAACTTTTCTTGATTTCATGCAGTCCCATTTGTTTTTTTCTGCATCTCTGTCCTTCACCATTGGGGTTCTGTCTCCAGATACATTTAGATGTGGTCCTGGAGTGTACCATCTTTGCTTTTTCCTATGTAGTTTATGATTTCATTCTAATAAGAAAGTTTTTTCTCTCCATCTTGAGTTAAGTATTGTGTATGGGGACCTAGTGAGTATTTTCTCATGTGACAGTCCAGTTTTCCTACCACTATTTGTTTAAAACACTTTCTTTACTGTACATTCTTGTCTCTTTTATTAAAGATCAGGTACTCATATGTATTTGATTGTCTCTGGATTTTCTAGTCTGATTCCATTTGTGTGTGCACCTGTTTGTGTATTTTTTATTTTTGTTTTTGTTTTTTACTGTGAAGCTATAAAATGACTTTTATTGTAGAATGATACTCGCCAGCTCCATCCATGTAGCAGCAAGTTGCATGATTTCATTTTTTTCTAATAACTGAGTAGTATTCCATTGTATGTATATACATACATATTATATATATAATGTAGTATATATACTGCTTTTTAAAAAAATTATTTATTTTTTAATTAGTGAGTCACCATGAGGGTACAGTTACAGATTTACACATTTTCATGCTTGTGTTTCCCTCACACAATGTTCGAGAGCCCATTCCTCCACCAGTGTCCATTCAGCACCAAGGAACCCAGTATCCCTCCCACCCCCCCCAATCCCATCCCCACCACCCCACCCCACCTCTGTGACAGGGCATTCCTATTTGTTCTCTCTCTCTCTTTTAGGGTGTTGTGGTTTGCAATAGGGGTATTGAGTGGTCATCATGTTCAGTCTCTAGTCTACTTACAGCACGCATCTCCCTTCCCTTGCAAGATCTCCAATCACATTTTACTTGTTGTTCCCTTCTCTATCTGGGATGCCTTTCCCCCAGCATGTGAGGCCAGCTTCCAAGCTATGGAGCCAGTCTCCTGGTATTGTATACTACTATTCTTGGGTGTTAGTCTCCTACTCTGTTATTTTATATTCCACAGATGAATGCAATTTTTCTATGTCTGTCCCTCTCTTTCTGGCTCATTTCACTTAGCATGATACTTTCCATGTTGATCCACTTATATGCAAGGTTCATGACTTCATCTTTTCTAACAACTGCATAGTATTCCATTGTATAGATATACCAGAGTTTCTTTAACCAGTCATCTGTTCTTGGGCACTCGGGTTCGTGTTTTAACATGATCCCAGGATTCAAAGATTTTTTACATTGTTATTTGGAGACAATGAGACTTCAAAGCAGTACTCATACAGCCCAGAGCCCGTCTGGTGCTATTTTACCAACAGGATGAGACTGTTGAATTCTCAGGACCAGCTATGCAGTGCTATGCAAGAGAACCTGTCGTGGTGTGTGTGTGTGTGTGCGTGCACACGGCGGGGGTGGGGTGGGGGGCACCAGGGCAGTCCCACTGGTGCTCAGAAACCATAATGACTTTATGTGGCAGTTCTCAGGGCCATGTGGTATGGCGGACTGAACTCAGGTCATTCTGCATGTGTAAGACATGTGTCTTGACCACTGAGTGATTCCCCCAGACTTCACCACACTGTTTTAATCATTGTTCATTTGAAGACAGAGAGTATGGTGCTGCAATCTTTTTCTCTCGGGTTTGTTTAGGCTATTCATGGTCCCATATACATTTTAGAAATGTTGGTTTTGTGTTCTATTCCTCTCTCCTTCCTTCCTTCCTTCCTCCCTCCCTCCCTCCCTTCCTTCCTTCCTTCCTTCCTTCCTTCCTTCTTTCCTTCCTTCCTTCCTTCCTTCCTTCCTTCCTTCCTTCCTTCTTCCTTCCTTCCTCCCTCCCTCCTTTCTTCCTTCCTTCCTTCCTTCCTTCCTTCCTTCCTTCCTTCCTTCCTTCCTTCCTTCCTTCCTCCCTTCCTTCCTCCGTTCCTCCCTTCCTTCCTTCCTTCCTTCCTTCCTTCCTTCCTTCCTTCCTTCCTTCCTTCCTTCCTTCCTCCCTTCCTCCCTCCCTCCCTTCCTTCCTTCCTTCCTTCCTTCCTCCCTTCCTCCCTCCCTCCCTTCCTTCCTTCCTTCCTTCCTTCCTCCCTTCCTTCCTTCCTTCCTTCCTTCCTTCCTTCCTTCCTCCCTCCCTCCCTCCCTCCCTCCCTCCCTCCCTCCCTCCCTCCCTCCCTCCCTCCCTTCCTTCCTTCCTTCCTTCCTTCCTTCCTTCCTTCCTTCCTTCCTCCTTTCCTCCCTCCCTTCCTCCCACCTCTGTACCTCCTTCCTTCCTTCCTTCCTTCCTTCCTTCCTTCCTTCCTTCCTTCCTTCCTTCCTTCCTCCTTTCCTCCCTTCCTTCCTCCCACCTCTGTACTTCCTTCCTTCCTTCCTTCCTTCCTTCCTTCCTTCCTTCCTTCCTTCCTTCCTTCCTTCCTTCCTTCCTTCCTTCTTTCTCCCTTTCTTTCTTTCTTTCCTCCTTTCTTTCTTTCTGTACCCAATTGTGCTCAGAGATTACTCCTGGCTCTACACTCAGGAATCACTTCTGGGGAAGACTTGGGGGACCATATATAGTCCTGGAGATTGAACACAAGTCAGCCACATGCAAGGCAAGCACCCTATCCACTGTACTAACACTCCATTCCTGTTCTATTTCCTTTTAAAATGTCCTTTGTATTTTGCTAGGGAATATATGAAACCTATAGACTTTTTAATGGTGTCCATTATGTGATGTTTATTCTTTTAATTCATTAGTATGGGATGCCTTTTATTGCTTTTGGGCTCTATTTTAGTAATGTCTTATAGTTTTCAGTGTACATATCTTTCTTAATACTATGAATTTTAATTTCTTTGTGTTTAGTCACTGTGAACTACAAAGTTATTAATGACTGGGTTTCAGGCGTACAGTATTCCAATATCCATCCCTTCACCAGTGTTCACTTCCCTCCACCAACATTTCCAGTTTCCCTCCCATCTACCAACCTGCCTTTAAGACAGACATATTTATTGATTTACTTATTCATTTTCTTATTTGTTAGCTAGAGTTGTATTTTTTAAAAAATTGAATCACCACAAGATACAGAGTTACAAAACTTTCATTATGGGGTTTCAGTCATACAATATTCCAATACCCATTGCTCTACTCGTGCACATTTCCCACCACTAATGTCCCTAGTATCCCTCCTGTCACCACCTCCTCTTCCCCAGCCTGCCTCTATGGCAAGCACTTTTCTCTCTCTCTCTCTCTGACTCTCTCTCTATCTCTCTCTGTCTCTTCTTTTGGGCATTATGGTTTGCAGTACAGTTACTGAGAAGCCATCATGTTTGGTCCTTTATCCACTTTCAGCACACATCTCCCATCCAGGGCAATCTCTTCCACCATCATCGCCACAGTGTCACATTGGACAGACACTTTTAAAAATACATTTTGGGCACTGTGGTTTACAATTCTGGTACTGATAGGGTTTCATGGGCAACATGTCACCACCTTCCAGTGGCCCTCCGTCTCCCTAGCGATCACTTTCCTCCACCATTTTTGTTTTTTCTTTCCCTGTTCTAAACTCCCCTACCATCCCTCCACACACGTAACATCAAGCTTTCTACTGAAGTACAGTTCTCATGTTCTTCATTTATTATGATTCTCCTTATCCCACATATGAGGAAATCATTCTGTCTGCCCTCTTCCTCTGACTCACTCACTCAGCATGATACTCTCCAGGTACATCCACATCACAGCAAGTTGCGTGAGTTTATCTTTTCTTGCAGCAGTATATATGCCTTTTGATTCCTTTATTAGGTTTATTCCTAGGCACTTTCTCTTCATGATGCAACTGCAAATTAAATTGTTTCCCTGATTTCCCTCTCCTCCAACTGGTTTGTTTATCTGCATAAATGTGCCAGATTTGACTTTGAATCCTGCCATTTTACTAATTTGATTAATTATTTCTTGTAGTATTTTTGTGTAGTCTTTAGGATTTTCCTTATATATTATAGTAACATCTGAAAGTAGCTGTAATTATACTTGTCTTCAAATTTAGATTTATTTTATATCTTTTTCTGCCTGGTTGTTCTGGTGAAGACTTCCAAAATTATACTGAAAACAGTGTTGAGAGTGGAAATCCTTTTCTAGTTCAATATTATAAGGCAAAATCATTTAGTTTTTCACCATTTAAAAACTGATTATACCATTATACCTTTAAACCATAGCTAACATGACTATACCATGTTAGCTATAATCATCATACTGACTTATTGTGCTGAGGTATATTTTTAATTCATTGAAAAATAAACTTCATAATAGCCAGTGTTGAATATTTTGAAATGATTACAACAGCGATTGATATTTGAGTATCATTTTAATCTTTCTTCTGTTTGATGTGGTGTATTAAATTAACTTATTTTAATATGCTGAATTATCCTTATATGCCAGGAATAAATCAAATCCCACTGGGTCTGACAATGGATTTATATGTTATTGATGTATTATTTGGTTAGATTTGCCAAAATTTTATTTCTTTTCGTTTGTTTGTTTTGCTTATTGGGCCATACCTAGCTGTGCTCAGGGGTTATTCTTGACTCTGCACTCAGGAATTACTCCTTGTTATGCTCAGAAGAACATATGGGATACTGGAGATGGAACCTGGGTTAGCTACATGCAAGGATAGTACAGCCCTTATTCACTGTACTATCACTCCAGCCCCCAAAATTGTTTTCTTAAGGATGTCTGCCTCCATTTTCATTAGTGATAACTATCTGTAGTTTTGCTATATTTTCTTCTTCTGTGTTATCCTTTTCTGGTTTGGAAATTGCAGTGATTTTGGCCTCATAGAATGTACTTGGGGAGGGAGGTTTGGTAGACAGTGAATAAGGCACGTGACCTGGCACACAGCCTACAGTCTTCAGCACCACTGTGTGTGACCCAAGAGCAAAACAAAAAGAAAACAAAGCAAAGCTATGTATTTGGGAATTTTCTGCTCTCTTTGATTTTTGTGTTTTGGAAAAGACTGAGCAGGATAGGTATTAGTTTTTTTAAAGTATTGTATACTTTACTAATGACACCATTTCATCCTGATTTTTTTATTCTTGGGAGACTTGATTATTTGTTTTTATATATGTACTTGTGATTCAAGCTATCAGTTTCTTCCTGGGCTCACTCTCAGAGGGATGTTTAATTTTAATTTTTTCCTATGTTATTCAGTTTGTTTGCTTTAGATATTAGTAGCAATCATTTTGGGGGGGTGAGGGAGTAGATATTGGTCAACACCTGGTGGTTCTCAGTACTTACTCTTGGTTTTGTGTTCAGGGATCACTCCTGGCAGGGCTTGAGGAACCATATGTGATGCTGGAGATAGAACCCAGGTTGGCCGTGTGCAAGGCAAGCACCTCACCCTTTATACTATCTCTATGTCCCTATATATTTAGCACTTTTTTTGTGTGTCCCAGCATATGATCTTTTTTTATTTTGGGGGCTACTTATGGGGCAGTGCTAGGGAGGAATTCTCAGCAGAACTGGGAGCACAGCTGGTGGTTGGGAAGAAAGTTAGGGTTCCCACATTCAGAGAACATATCCCAAACATTTATGGTATTTCCTCAACCCTGTACTATATGATATGTCCATGAGACTGTCCGATGTGCACTTGACAGAAGGTATATTCACTCTTTGGGATGGGATTTTCTCTATTAAGTCCATTTATCTAACTACTTTCTATGTTAATTTTTTTACTGGCTAGACTAATGCAGTGAATGGTGTGTTGCTGTCCCCTACAATTATTGTATCGCTGTTAGGGTATCCCTTGAGGTCTGTTAATAACTATTTTGTGTATATGGTCATCTCTGCTATTAATACTATATAATATGTAATTTCCATCTTTGCTTTTTTTTAATTTTTTTTAGTTGAGTGTCTATTTTATCAAATATAAGTATTGCTGGTCCTGACCTTTACTCTCCTTTTTTGGCCTGGAGGACCTTCCTTGAACTTTTTCCTCTAGTTGATGTGTTTTTTATATATATATCAGATGTGAGACACTTTCATGCATGTATACATGGATATCAGTTTTTTTACCCTTTAGTAACTCTGTGTCTTTTGATTGGTGAGTTTACCATTCACAGACAGGTGATTATTAATATCTGGGACTTACTTCCCTGCTTTTCTACCTTTTGTTTAATGACGGCTTCATATTTCTGTTACTCTTTCATCCTTCGTTTCTGTCTTTCCTGTGGGTGATTATCTCCATTTTTTTCTTCTTTTTTCTAAACATCCCTCCTCTAGATTTTTTTTTTGTTACCATGAAGATTGTACCATACTTCCAATATTTTAAAAAACTCTTTTTGTATCCTGTTATTGACTCATTGTAATTTGACTATACAGGGGGTTCTAGTCACGATGGCAGCGGTGCAACAGGAAGAGCCAGACATGAAGGAGAGATGTAGCTCTCAGCACTCTGAGCAGCCCACGGGGTCATGAAGTTTCTGTGTGAGTGAATGGGGGTGCCCCTTGGATATTCTGTCTCAGGGAGCACACCAGTAAATGAAACCGTCCGGCCGCTCACCGCGGGCGCCAGGCCTGAGTGGACTCCTGAGGATATCGGCAGCACGGCTGCCAGGGGCGCAGGTGCCACAGCTCTCAGCGCTCTGGGCTGAGTCGAGTCCAGCGTCTCTGAATAGAGCCCTTCGGATCTCGCTCAACAGTGCCAAGGAGCACAGGTCCCTGGGTTGAGGGAGCACCTCCGGTTCCCACCATGTGGCCCCAGAGGTTCGCCACTGGTGGGGTTACCCCATCACCATTTCTGCCCTGGACCAGCCCTGCTGCCTGCAGCATATTACGGAGAAACACTTCCCTGAGCACCAACTGTCTGCAGACCCAGGATGGAGGTGTGTGACCTGTCAGGCTCTGCTGGACCTGTGGCTGCAGCCCGCCCAGAGTGCCAAGGTACTAATGGGAGCAGCCATGGCCCCAGTCGTGGTCCCTGCTGCTGCCGCTATTGCCATCACCACTTGGGGCCCAAGCAGGTGCTTCCAGCAGGTCAACCTGGACCCCTGAGGTGAATGTGTAAGCAGCCTAATAATACCTTTGGGCTTCCTTATACCCTAAAATAACCATCGTCTTTGGCCAGATTCCAACAACTCAGGGCCATTTCCCAAGAAAGTAAACCAGCAGAAGTTAGGTATGTGGGAGCAACGCCCACATTCCACCTCCGGTTCAGCCATACAAGCTCTTTTATTGGCCTTACTTCAGAGACCTATAAATAAATCTTGAAAGAGATCAAAAACTTCAGTTGATCTTGGACCTGTGCAAGGCTGAACAGAGTGAGGTGAATTAGGGGGGGGGGGCAGTCAGCCGGTGCCCACCCAAATAGAGCCCCTGACAGTCGCTTGTTTTCACAGTCCAAAGTCATCACCATGCCCCCAGCTGTACTCCACCATCTCAGGATGTACTTCACCAAGACATTAACCTATTGAAAATTCAGATATGCAGATTTTGCGACTGAAATCCCCAGGCTTTCTTTTGGGATAGGCTACCCCTGCCCTCCCCCCGCAACACACACATCTCCCTGTACTTCTGGAAGCTCCACTGGCAGTCACATCTAGACCCCAAAGCCACCACCCATTTAAAATATGCTATTCCAGATGAACCTTCCTGATAAAAGTATTGAACACCCTGAACAAACATGATGACCTCTTAGTACCTGTATTGCAAAACCATAATGCACAAGAAGACAGAGAGAGAGAGAGAGAGAGAGAGAGAGAGAGAGAGAGAGAGAGAGAGAGAGAGAGAAGAAAGGTGACTTAAATAGAGGCAGGTGGGGGGCAGGGAGGAAATGGTTGGGGAAACCTGGGACATACGTGGTGAAAAACTACACTGTTGGAGGGATGAGTGTTAGAACATTATATGACTGAAACCCAATCATGAATAGCTTTGTGATGGTCTATCTCATGGTGATTCAATTAAAAAAAA
Organism: Sorex araneus; assembly: GCF_027595985.1. Classification (NCBI taxonomy): domain Eukaryota; kingdom Metazoa; phylum Chordata; class Mammalia; order Eulipotyphla; family Soricidae; genus Sorex; species Sorex araneus. The sequence goes on along the minus strand of NC_073302.1, from coordinate 78,939,483 downwards.
TTGACTATACAGATTCTCTTTCTTCCCCATCTTTTGTCTTTTCTTATGTGTCTTTTCACTTGTTTTTGTTTTCATCATTATATTATGATTTATCTTCTTGCTCATTTTGTGAACTTTTCTTTTCCTTTCAGATTTTTGGTGACTTCCAGTGTTTCCTATGAGCTACTCCTGGCTGTGTGCTCAGGGATCACTCTGAGCAGTATTTGGGAGATCATGCAGTGCCAAAGACTAAACCTGGGACTCCAATATGTATAGCAATTGATCAGCAATCTGGGATTTCACTTTAGCCATTGTTTCTGTTTTATGTAGAAGTGCTTTCATCATTTCTTGTAGAGCAGGTGGTGGTAAATTTCATTCATTTTTGCTTGAGAAAGACTTTCTTTCCTTCATCACATCTGAATGATGGTTTTGGTAGTTTAAGGTCTTCTGACTTGCACTATTGTCATTTGGTAGTGTGGTAATATGCACAGGGGATACTCCTGGCTCTGCACTCAGGAATTACTCCTGGCAGTTCTCAGGGGACCATATGGGATGCTGGGATTTGAACCTGGGTCTGCTGCGTGCAAGGCAAATGCCCTACACACTGTGCTATCACTCCAGCCCCTGTACTTTCTCTTTAGCCACAAATTTTCTGGTTTTACTATGCTTTAAATTTTGAATGCCTACTAAGAGATAGGTAATAGATAACATAATAAAAATATGACAATTTGTTTGAGAGTATTCTCAATATGAGTAAATATCAGGTAGATATCAGAACTAAAGTAATATAGCACTGTAGCACTGTCGTCCCGTTGTTCATCAATTTGCTCGAGCAGTCACCAGTAATGTCTCCATTGTGAGACTTGTTACTGTTTTTGGTATATAGAATATGCCACGGGTAGCTTGCCAGGCTCTGCCGTGCTGGCAGGATACTCTCGGTAGCTTGCTGAACTCTCTGAGAGGGACGGAGAAATTGAACCCGGGTTGGCCACGTGCAAGGCAAATGCCCTACCCGCTGTGCTATTGCTCTAGTTCGGACTGGAGCAATGTAATATAATTCAGAAAAAAATGGTGGAATAGACAACAATAAACCAAGCACTTTACAACAATTAGCCAAGCATGACCATAACTTAACCAAATAGAACAAGTCTCATATGCTTCTAGTCTGGTTTGCCTGAGATATATGTACAACTCACAGTACTCCTGAAGATGGTCGGTAATGGAATAGCATTGGAGGAATAAGGAATCAATTGACAAAACATTCATGGACTTTAGTCAACTCTGTTGATAAGCTTGATCATATTAGGAGGGGACCAAGACTGTGGAAATAATGCTCCATGAAATGAGTGAACTTTCAGCCAGGGATGAAAGGCTGTAATACTGGGGGGAAACAGCATAAACAGAATTTTTTGAATGAGTCCAAGTTTTACACTGATGGAAGCTTGACAGATTGGATCTACTACCCGCTTCCCAGGGACCAGCCCAGAGATGACATTGCAGGCAGAAAATTGTTACAGAGAGTTTTGATAGGAGATGGGTCTGGGTTTGCTTCAAAGGTGAAAGGTTGGGTGGGGTGGAACAATAATACAGCAGGTAAGGAGCTTGACTTGCATGTGACCTGCTCAAGTTTGATTTCAGGCATTCCATATGGTCCCCCAAGAACTGCCAGGAGTACTTCCTAATTACAGAGACAGGAATAACTCCTGAGTATTGCCGAGCATGGCCCAAAACCAACAAATAAATATAACTGTATCACTGTCATCCTGTTGCTCATCTTTTGCTCAAGCGGGCACCAGTAATGTCTCCATTCTTCCTTGTCATGTTCAGGGTCAGGGGAATGAGGCCCATTATTGTTACTGTTTTTGGCATATTGAATATGCCACAGATAGCTTGCCAGGCTCTGCTGTGCAAGATTCTGAATCACTCTCTTTCGGGAACTTTTTTTTATAGTTTCTGGATCTTAGCCAGTGATAAGAGTACATGGGCCGGGGGCAATCTGTGGGTAGGGCTGCCAAGCTACTGGAAAAATGGGGATCTGGGTGGAGGAAGCCCAGTCGCAATCCGAGCAGGCTTGGAGATCTCAGTCACGGGTCCCACATACCTGGGTTCCTCTGCCGGTTCATACATGCATGAGGCTCTTCCAAGCATGTGGAAAGTAGCCTTGAGCATGGCTGTGGCTGGGTTCTGGAGGTTTTTGGCTGCCAGGGCTTTGCTTGGGGTGGGGAGGGAAATTCAACCTGCCTCCCTTCAAGGAGGCCCTGGTGAAGACATCCTAGCATGGGGGGAGGAGATTCTGCAATCAATCAATCAATCAATCAATCAATCAATAAAGTTTTTTAATAAGGTGAAAGTTCAATGTGTAACTCTCTCTCTCTGAATTATTTCCTACATTGACACTCACTAACATTACTGTGATCAAGAGAAGGTGCAGGGAGCTGCCTGCCTATGCAGGGTCCTTAAGTGGACATAGCCCTGGGAGCTGCCTCAAACGAGGACCAAGAATACTTGGCATTATGTCACCAAACTAAGCCTGTAGAGAAGTTAATAGTTCACTATTCATAGTCTGCAAGAATGTTAATAAAAAATAGATGTATTTTGATTCTGTGGAAATTACACCTCTTACAATATGGGTAGGTACAGGAATAATTAGATTGTTGTTCTATGTATTATTGATTTAGGAACAAATTGTTTTTCACTATACTGTGTTCCTCACCTTTGTTATAATCAAAAACATGTGCTTTTTGTAATAATCATGAATAAATATGAATAATGATTTGACCTGCCAAGTCCCTGATAGAGATGTATAAAAGGCTGCCTGAAATAAAGATCAATGCTGCTGTTCCATAAGAACTCAGCCCTCTCAACCACTTGCATTGTCTCTTTAAGATCCTCACCTTCCCTCTTGACCGGTTCGACTGTCAGCTGGCCCGGCAAGAAGGTTTTTTTTAAAAAAAAAATTATTTCCTTTATTGTAGGATACCACTGGGTTTATCCTTTCAGCCTTGTCATAGGGAACTTAGGTTTATTGGGTTACATTCATCACAAGGCTTCCCAGTCACTCCAGTTCCTTTGTTTGTCTGTAAACTCTTCTCTTTGCTCTCCTACCTAATCATTTAATCACCTTTCCCTAATCAGGTTCTGTTAGCTTGTAAGATCAGATCCTTCTAAGGACAATGAACTTATATTTTAAGTTATTTTTTTACGTAGTTTACTGTAAAGCAATGTCCTTTCTGTATGGACATAGGAAGACAGTTAATACTATGCTTTTGTAACTTGGTAGTAAATTGACTTTGAATAATATTTACTCCTGGGCGTCTGCTTTCTTGACTCAGTTGCCCTTACTTCCTAGCACCCCAAAAGCAGGGTCCCGACGAGGGACTGAATGGACCCAGGGCAAGCTGTGAGCTACCCTAGCAACGAAATGGGCGAGGGCAGTTACCATAATACTTAACTATAAGTTAAGAGCACAGTCATGAACAAACTCTGTCATGACCCAAAAGAGGTAACTGGATAAGGACCCTGCTGGGGTTAGGAAGACTAACCTGGCCTGAGGACTGTGAATATATAGTGACATGACTCAGGAAGAACCAAACTTTAAGTTTGATAAATCCTTACTATGCTCATACAGAATGACATTGCTAGAAATATTAGAAGTAGGAACTGGAGCAATAGCACAGTGGGTAGGGCATTTGCCTTGCACGTGGCTGACCCGGGTTCAATTCCTCTGTCCCTCTCAGAGAGCCTGGCAAGCTACCAAGAGTATCCCGCCAGCACGGCAGAACCTCACAAGCTATCCATGAAATATTCGATATACCAAAAACAGTAACAACAAGTCTCACAATGGAGACATTACTGGTGCCTGCTTGAGCAAATTGATGAACAATGGGATGACAGTGCTACAGTGCTACAGATTTACTGCAGTTATTTAAGAGGATTTTTTCCCCTACTCCATTCATGCATGAAGGAACCAGCAGAGGAACCCAGGTGTGTGAGACCCAGGGCTGAGATCTCCAAGCCTGCTCGGATTGCGACTGGGTCTCTTCCACCCAGATACCCCATTTTCCAGTAGCTAGGTGGTCACACCTATAAATGCCCCTGGCTCCAGAGACTATAAAACCAAGTTCCTGGAAGCATGCATCCATTTTGCTGCCATGCGACATCTTATAGCCTAGTTCTCCCTCTCGGAGACCCTGGCAAGCTACTGAGAGTTTCCTGCCCAAATGGGAGAGCCTGGCAAGCTCCCTGTGGCGTATTCATATGCTGAAACCAGTAACAATGATGGGTCTCATTCCCTTTACCCTGAAAGAGCCTCCAATGGGACACCACTGGGAAGAACGAGTAAAGAGAGGCTTCTAAAATCTCAGGGCTAGGATGAATGGAGATGTTATTGAGACTACTTGAGAAAATCAATGATCAACAGGATGATGATGATGGTGATGATGATGATGATGATGATGATGATGATGATGATGACGACGACGACAATGATGATAATGACGACGACGACGATGATGATAATGATGATGATTTAAGTGGATTACTAGCTGAGAAAAGAAGAGAGTGACACATCCTGGATGGGATCCCCCCCTTAAGCGGATCTCCTAGTAATCTGTAGTAATCTCCTTAGATGAGATTTTGTCCTTGAGTTAATTTCCTGAGAGAGTGGCCTTACCTCTCTTTGTTGATTTATTAATGTTCAACCCCACCTTTGTATCACCACCCTACATGATTGCTATATAAACTAAGACTGTAAGAGTGACAGGGGTCAGAGTCAGAATCCAGAAAGTCGGTCAGAATCCAGGGATCTGGGATCTAGGAATTAGGGGCTAGGAATGAAGAGTGTGTGAGATGGGAGAGATGAGAGATTGGATAAATGGCAACTAATCAGCAACCAGCTTAATCCTCGTTCTTCCTTTGCCTGCCCATCGCCAACAGCTGTCCCGATCCAGTCCATACACAGCAGCTCAAGAGCACTGAACATGGGCAGCGAGAGAAAGCTGCCCGGAGAGGCTGCGAACACACACACCCTTCCATGTGTATATATTTTTTACACTTTATTATCACCTACACCCTCCCAACATATTCATAGAAATAATGGCACATTACAAAGAAGCTAAGTCAGATATGTAACTGAAAAATTCAGCAGATGACAGTTGTAAAATTAAGAAGGAATTTGTCAAAGTAAACGACAAGTCTCAAGAGAACATTTTTCTAGGTAGGTAGCAAAAAATAAGGATGAAGAATTGAGAAGATCTGTCATAATAAAAATTAACAAAGATCCAAGACAGAAAATGTTAACTAAACACAGAGAAGCATATTAAAGATACCAATAAAAGAACTTCAGGGGCTGAAGCAATAGTACTGCAGATAGGGCATTTGCCTTGCACAAGGCCAAGCCAAGGTCAATCCCCAGCATCCCATATGGTTTCCCGAGCACCACCAGGAGTAATCCCTGAGTGCAGAGCCAGAAGTAACCCCTGAGCATTTCCAGGTGTTACCCCCAACCCCCACCCAAAAGAACTTCAAGAGAAAAAGGAGTTCTTTATCAAAGAGCCTAAAGATATTAGAAAGTCCAAATATAGAAGTGCTGGTATGAACAGCACACTGAATGAAGTTAAATCTCGCATGGAAACCATAGCCAGTAGACCCAATCTCCTGGAAGAAAGACTATCAGAAACTGAATATAAAATCACAGTACTAACTCAAATGGAGCAAGTAAGAGAAATAAGACTTGGGAAATATGAAGAATATAAAAAAACCAGACAGCATTAGGAGAGTGAACATCCAAATTATGATATTACTGAAAGATAAAGAGAAAAGGAAGCATAGATAATATTCAAATAAATAGTAGTTGAAAACTTCCTAACCCAAATGAAAGAATAAACCATAGATGTCTAGTAAGCTGAGAGAGCACCCAAATTTTTATATCCAAAACAACCTATTTTGTAGACATTTATGAAGACATTTCATAGTTACCATTTCAATGATTTCAAAGCTTCTAGGGGTAAGAAAAAAAGTATCATAAAGAGACATTTCTATCAGGGTTTGTCAGATTCTCAGTGTAAAACTTACCAGCTAGTAGAGAGTGGCATGACATATTCACACCCTTTTTTGCTGGGAAACTGGTCATAGGGCATTCCCAACAGTGTTCAGGGGACTGAAGGCTCTCAATAATATAAGACCTGAAGGTTTTGGTGTTTGAGCCACCAATACTTTTTCATACTCTTTTTTTTTTCTTTTTGGGTCACACCCAGCGATGCTCAGGGGTTACTCCTGGCTTTGCACTCAGGAATTACTCCTGGCGGTGCTTGGGGGACCATATGGGATGCTGGGGATCGAACCCGGGTCGGCCGCGTGCAAGGCAAACGCCCTACCCGCTGTGCTATCGCTCCGGCCCCACTTTTTCATACTCTTAAAGGACAAAAAACATAGTCAAGGAGCTGGGAATATATCTCAGAGAGCTAGAGCACATGATTTCCATGCAGAAGCCTGGATTCAATATCCAGAGTACCAGCCGGTCCCCTAGCACCTCTGGAAGCAACCTCTGAATGCTGAATCAGTAATAGCCCCAGAGCACAATTACTGTGACTCCAAAATGAAAACAGATTAACAGATACTGTATCCTAGAATACTTTGCCTTTCAAAATTATCCTTCAAATATGATGGGGGTGGGGAGACTTTATCAGACAAACAAAAGCTAATGCAAACTATTAGCACCTCATCAGCTTTATAAGTAATTTTGAAAGGTGTTCTTCCACCTAGAAACAAAAGATCACCAAAATCCCTCCACTAAAAGTAACTAGTCTCTTCTAGTGTTTGTGAGAAATGTTCCTACCAGTTTTGCAAGAAGCATTGAAACCTTGTCATGTGCCTGCCAAGGGGAAAACTGAGTTTTGGGAGAGAACCTGGGGACATGATGGAGGGAAGGAGACATTGGTGGTGGGATTGGTTTTGGAACACTGTATGTCTGAAACAACTCTATTTTGAATGACTTTGTAAATCAGTGTCTTAATAAAAGTCAAAAAAAGAAAAAAATAATTTAATTTATTTGTATAGCTGCAGCAATCCTAGTTGTTCAACAACCCTAAAGAGAAAAAGACTGATGTAGTGCTAGATCCCAGGATCCCTCCCACCACCCCCATGTCATCCCCCCACCCCACCCCGCCTCTGTGGCAGGCCATTCCCTTTTGCTCCCTCTCCCCTTTTGGGTGTTGTGGTTTGCAATAGAGGTATTGAGTCCATCATGTTTGGTCTATAGTCTGTTTTCAGCTCGCATCTCCCAACCTGAGGGGGTCCTCCCTTTACTTGGTGTTCCCTTCTCTATCTACCTGCCTTTCCCCCCAGCATGTGAGTCTGGCTTCCAAACATTGGGGAAAACCTCCTGAAACTTATCTCTACTATTCTTGGGTGTTAGTCTCCTATTCTGTCACTTTATATTGCAGAGATGTGTAAACTTTCTATGTCTGTCCCTCTCTTTCTGACTCATTTCACTTAACATAATATTTTCCACGTTGATGCACTTATATACAAATTTCATGACTTCATGTTTTCTAACAGCTGCATAGTATTCCATTGTATGGATGTACCAAAGTTTCTTTAACCAGTCATCTGTTCCCGGGCACTTGGGTTTTTTTTTCCAGATTTTGGCTATTGTAAACAGTGCAGCAATAAACATACAAATGCAGATGTTCATTTCTACTATACTTTTTTGCCCCTCTGGGATATATTCCCTGAAGTGGTATTGCTGGGTCAAAAGGGAGTTCAATTTCTAATTTTTTGAGAATTGTCCATACTGTTTCCAAAAGGGCTGAATCAGTCGGCATTCCCACCAGCAGTGAAGGAGAGTCCCTTTCTCCCCACATCCACACCAGCACCGATTACTTTTGTTCTTTTGGATGTGGGCCAGTCTCTGTGGTGTGAGATGATATCTCATTGTTGTTTTGATCTGCATCTCCCTGATGATTAGTGATGTACAGCATTTTCTCATGTGCCTCTTAGCCATTTGGATTTCTTCTTTGAGAAGTTTCTGTTCATTTCATCGTCCCATTTTCTGTTGGGGTTGGATGTTTTTTTCTTGTGGAGATCAATCAGTGCCTTGTATATCCTTGATATCAACCTTTTATCAGATAGATATTGGATGAATATCCTTTCCCATTATGTAGATTGTCTTTGTATTCTGGTCCCTGTTTCTTTAGAGGTACAGAAGCTTCTTATTTTAAGAATTCCTTATATGTTTCTCTCTGTTTCTGACCTGGTCAGTGGCAAGTGATCTTAGAAGATATCTTTAGCTTCAATGTCGTAAGGGGTTTTGCCAACCTTGTCTTCAATGTACCTTATGGATTCTGGTCTGATGTTGAGGTCTTTAATCCATTTTGATCTGATTTGTGCATGGTGTTAGATAGAGGTCTGAGTCCATTTTATTGTATGTAGATGGCCTTTTTGCCAGCACCATTTGTTAAAGAGGTTTTTCTTGCTACACTTCACATTTCTTGCTCCCTTCTCAAAGATTAGATTATCATATATTTGAGGGTGTGTGTAAGGATTTTCAACCCTATTCCATTGGTCTGCAGGTCTGTCTTTGTTTCAGTACCATGCTTTTTTTAATTATTACAGATTTGTAGTACGCTTTGAGATTGGAGAAGGTGATGTCGTCCAACATTTCCCCTCAAGAATTCCTTTAGCTATTCGTGGGAGGTTGTTGTTCCATATAAATTTCAGGAGTGTTTTATCAACTTTGAAGAATGTCACGGGTATCCTTATAGGCTTCTCATTGAATCTGTATAATGCTTTGGTGAGTACTGCCATTTTGATGATGTTAGTTCTCCCAGTCCATAAGCAGGGAATATTTTTCTAATTCCTTGTGTCCTCTGTTATTTCCTGAAGTAATTTTTTTGTAGTTTTCTTTGTACAGGTCCTTTACCTCCTTAGTTAAGCTGATTCCAAGATACTTGATTTTCTGAGGCATGATTATGAATGGGATTGATTTTTTCATATCACTTTCTTCTCTCTCATTATTTGCATATAGGAAAACCGTGGACTTTGGGGTATTGATTTTATAGCCTGCTACTTTACTATACAGGTCTATTGTTTCTAGTTGTTTCTTGGTAGAGGCTTTGGGTTTCTCTAAATAGAGTATCATATCGTCTGCGAATAGTGAGAGCTTGATTTCTTTCTTTCCTATCTGGATGCTCTTAATATTTTTTTCTTGCCTAATCACTATTGCAAGTACTTCCAATACTATATTGAACAGAAGTGGTGGGAGGGGGCATCCTTGTCTTTTCCCTGATCTTAGAGGGAAGGCCCTTCATTTTTCCCCATTGAAGATAACGCTTGCTGTAGGCTTGTGGTAGATGGCTTTGACTATATTGAGGAAAGTCCCTTCTATACCCATTTTGGTGAAAGTTTTTATCATGAATGGATAAAATACATTTGCTGGACTTTGTCAAATGCTTTCTCTGCATCTATAACTATGATCATATGGTTTTTATCTTTTCTTTTGTTGATATGGTGGATTTTGTTGATTGACTTCTGAATGTTAAACCATCCTTGCATCTCTGGGATGAATCCCAATAGATCATGGTGTATGATCTTTTTAGGACTCTATTTGCTAAAATTTTGTTGAGGATCTTCGCATCCGTGTTCATAAGAGATATCGGCCTGTAATTTTCTTTTTTGTGTGGTGTCTTTGTTTGCTTTTGGTTTTAGGGTGATATGAGCCTCACAGAAACTATTTGGGAGTGTTTCTGTTTCCTCAATTTCCTGGAAAAGCTTGAAAAGAACTGGCAGTAGGACCTCCTTGAATGTTTGGAAGAATTTGCTGGTGAAGCCATCTGGCCTAGACTTTTGTTTCTGGGAAGACTTTTGATTACAGATTCAATTTCCTTGATAGTAATAGGCCTATTCAGGTATTCCAAATCATCTTGGTTCTGCCTTGGGAGGCTATAGAATCCAGAAATTTATCATTTCTTCTAGATTCTCTTGTTTTGTGGCATACAGTCTTTCAAAGTAATCTCTGATGATGTTTCAAATTTCTTTGGTTTCTGTTGCGATGTCCTCCTTTCAGTTCATGATTTGGTTTATTAAGGCTCTCTCTCTCTCTCTCTCTCTCTCTTTGTGATCAATAAAGATTGATAAACCACTCTTGCTAGCAAGAGTGGTTTATCGATCTTATTTATTTTCTCAAAGAACCAGCTCTTGGTTTCATTGATCTTTCGGATTGTTTTTTGGGTTTCCATGTCATAGATTTCTGCTCTGTTTTATTATTTCCTTCTTCCTTCCTGATTTGGGCTCTTTTGTTGGTCTTTTTCTAAGGTCTTGAGCTGTAAGGTCAGGTTATTTATGTGGGTCCTTTCTTCCTTCCTGAAGTATGCTTGCAGATCTATAAGTTTTCCCCTTAACATGGTTTTAGCTGGATCCCACAGGTTCTCCGTAGCTCATGTCTTCATTCTCATTTCTTTCCAGGTACCTTTTGATTTCTTCCTTGACTTCCTCCCTGACCCACTCATTGTTCAACATTAAGTTGTTTAATTTCCAGGTTTTTGATTTGGTTCTCTGCATCTGTGCATGATTAACTTCTATCTTTAGTGCATCATGTTCTAAAAAGATCACTGTCACTGTCATTGTCATCCCATTGCTCATCCATTTGCTCGAGCGGGCACCAGTAACGTCTCCATTGTGAGACTTGTTACTGTTTTTGGCATATTGAATATGCCACAGGTAGCTTGCCAGGATCTGCCTTGCATACCCAAGAAGCAAAAAAAAGAAAAAAAAGATTTCTCTATGTTGTGGGAATCTAACTAGGTCTTGAGAATTGAAACAGCTAATGACGTGGGGACAATACCAGGCACGGGTTCAGGGGAGCTGTGACATGGGCGCAGAGCGCTCTACAGGCCCAGAGGCTCTGGAGGTGAAGTCCCTGCTCACATTCTCTCATTCTCTTGTCCACCTCCGACCCCATTGTTCCCCTGTGTCTGCTGCAGGAATCCCGTTTCCCCTAGGAGCCTTGAGGAGTGGACAGGAGATCCAGCGGGTGTCCTGCTCTCTCTCTCTCCTAACCCCGTCCACTGGTACGGAAGCCATGGCTTTCAGTTCTGGAAGCTTAGTGGACACTTTCCCTGTCCCCAGCTTGGGGCGGCTTCTGGAAATCCTGTGTCACTCCTTTTCTTACAGGCTCCTCAGCAGCCTCCTCCAGGCGCCTGGGGCCACTCCGGCATTACAAAAGGCGTCTTCTGCCTCCAGGTCACTGGCCCTGCCACTGTCTGTCAGCGCAGATGAATGGAGGCACAGGCCCCATGAGGCAGACCAGAGACTGTGGAAGGAGCCAGGTAGGGGGTGCAGCGGTGTCCCTCCACCTGCTAGTTGGAGCAGGCTTCCAGCCTGCATCTCTAGCCTCCACCAGGCTTGCTCTGCTCTCTCTGCAGGGGCAACTCCTGCTGAATCTCCCTAGCATGGCCCAGCCAAGCCTCTGCTCAGAGCAGGGATCCATCCTGCAGCATCTGGGAAAGGTGGTGCCAAGCCACTTTTCCCAGGCAAAGTGGACAAATTCTTCTAAGCACCTATGCCCACTCCTGGGGCCCCTGTGCAGAAGGAAGGATCCGTCACCCTACTGGCCCTGCTCTTGGATCAGACTTTTTTTTCTTTTTCTTTTTTGGGTCACACCTGGCGATGCACAGGGGTTACTCCTGGTTCATGCACTCAGGAATTATTCCTGGCAGTGCTTGGGGGACCATATGGGATGCTGGGAATTGAATCCTGGTCAGCCGCGTGTAAGGCAAACATCCTACCCGCTGTGTTGTTGCTCCAACCCCTGGCCATGCTCTTGGTACCCCTCCACTTTGCCTGGGGATCTAAAAAGATAGTTGACTCAATTTCTATCTTCCTGATTCTATTGAGGTATGCTTTGTGGTCAGCACGTGGTCTATTTTGGAAAATATTCCGTGTGCACTGGAAAAGAATGTGTATTCTTTTTTATGGGGATGTAAAGCCCTGTATAGATCTATTAGCCCTCTCTCTTCTATTTCTTCCTTCAGAGTCAGTTTTTCCTTGCTGAGTTTTAATCTTGTTGATCTATCTAGAGGTGATAAGGCGGTGTTGGAGGCTCCAACTACTATTGTGTTGCTATCAATGTCTTCCTTAAACTTTGTTAGCAGTTGTTTCAAGTATTTAGCTGGTCCCTCATTGGGTGCTTATACGTTTAGGAGAGTGATTTCTTTCTGCTTTACATATCCTTTGATTGTAAAAAATGGCCTTCACTGTCCCTTCTAATCTTTTTCAACCTGAAATCTATGTTGTCAGATACTAGTAATGCCATTCCCACTTTTTTGAAAGAGTTGTTTGCTTATAGGACTGTGGTTTTCCATCCTTTGATTTTGAGTCTGTGTTTGCTCTGACTGTTCAGACGTGTTTCTTGTAGGTAGCAGAATGTTGGGTTCAGTTTCTGAATCAATTTTGCCACTCTGAGTCTCTTAATTAGTGCATTTAGACTATTGACATTGAGAGAGATTCTTGTCATAGGGTTTTGTGCCATCTTTTTGTAGGGGTTTGTTGTTTTTGAAGAGAAGGGGGTTTTCTCGTCCTTTTTTAAAGTTTGGTCTTGAGTCTCTGAAGTTCCTCAGCTGTTGTTTATCCATGAAACAGTGTATCGTTCTTTGGAGTTTGAGTGAGAGTTTAGCCGGATATTCTTGGTGAAGCATTCATTCCATTGAGTTTTTTCAGTATATTCCACCATTGTCTTCTGACTTGGAGGGTTTCCTCTGATAGGTCTGCTGTAAACCTAACAGGTACTCCTTTGTATGTGATTTCCCTTTTTGGCATTGCTGCTTGCAGTATTGTGTCTCTATCCATGGCATCCATCATTCTGACTCTGATATGTCTTGGAGTCTTTTTATTAGGGTCTCGTCTAGCTGAATCCTTTGGGCTACTAGGATCTGGACATTTGCATTCTTCAGCTCTGGGAACTTTTAAGCAATGATTTCTTTAACTGTGGCTTTTTCACTGGGGTTCCTCCCTGTCCTTCTGGTACTCAGATGATTCTAATATTATTCCTATTGGAATCATCCCCTAGGTCTCTGATTTGCCCTAGAGCTATTTTGAGGTCTTTTCCCATAGTTGTTGCCTGTGAGCTTTCTGCAGCTCATCTTCAAGCTCACTGATTCTGTCTTCTGCTATAGCCATCCTATTGTTAAGGGCACCACTGAGTTTTTTATTTCATTTACCGAATCTTTTATTCGTGACATTCCTGAATGCAGCTTTCCTATGTCTGCTCTCATTTTTTCCTGTATTTTCTTCACTGACTGCTCCACTGTTTCTTTAAGTTCATTGATCATTCTCAGCGTTTCATCTCTGAATTCTTTATCAGAGAGATCGTGTTTGTGGATAACCCCTGTTGAGGCTTCTGGACTCTTTTCTTCATCCTCTCCTCTTGGTGGGGATTTGCATTGTTTCCTCATGTTATTGTGGTTGTATAGGTGTATGTAGGTGGGACCTTCAAATTCTGTGAGAAAGGGTTTTGGATGAGCTTGGTCGATGGTGGTTGCCTTTTCTCCCTTCTATAGTATGTCCTTCCTCTCAGATATTTCTCTGTGACTTATGTGAGGCCTCTAGTGAAGATTCAGAGCATGTGTTCTTTTATATTGGGCTTGTATAGCTTCTTGTGCTCGTAGGTATTTTGGTAAAATTGTGATAGACGTGTTCACCATTGTTTTGGTTCAATTGGAATAGGCTACTGGCCTATTGACCTATTGTGTTTGAGATAGCCAGGTAGTTCTCCACAGAGTTAGGTAATCGGGACTGAGACGTGAGTTTAGTGTGCTAGGAGAGGGGGAAATAACTGCAGCTGTGCCCGGAGACCACGCCCCCTGTAGCAGAAGCATGCCCACTCCCTGCAGAATTCAGGCCGCCTCTTGTCTCACAGGATGCTGGGCTGAGATTGGTGCTGCCTTCAGGGAAGGGACACTCAGTCAGCAGAGCGGGCACACCTGAGTGAAGAAGGAGGAAGTGCTCCGCCTGGTGGCTCAATAACAGCATTCTTGTCATGAATTTCTACATCTGCGTTTTCCAAAATAATTTTTTTTAATTTTTCTTTTCTTTTTGGGTCACACCTGGCAATGCTCAGAGGTTACTCCTAGCTCTGCACTCAGGAATTACTACTGGAGATGCTCGAGGGACCATATGGGATGCTGGGAATCGAACCCAGGTCGGCCTTTTGCAAGGCAAATGTCCTATCCACTGTGCTATCACTCTGGCCCCAATTTTTAAAGTTTTGACAGAGTTCTCCAAAGGTATTGTATGTTTGGGAATTGTGCAGTTTACAGTAGCATTTCATGTTTCTTTTCTAAAAGCTAAACATAATCACTTATGAATTTATATGAATTTATAAAAGTAATGCCTAATGAATAAAGTAAAAAAAATATAATATTATGTCTTCTCTTAAGGACTGGAGCAATAGTACAGCTGGTAGGGTACTTGCCTTGCACATGGCCAACCGGGGTTCAATCCCCAGGCACCATATGTGGTGCATTTGGCAGGAGTGATCTTTGAATGCAGAGCCCCAAATTAGCATCAAGCAACATTAGGTGTGGGTCATAAAACAAAAAAAAAAACATTTTCTTCAAGCACCAACATTTTGGGTTCAATTTAGTTTATAATAAAATCGTTTTTTGTTTGTTTGGGGGAGTTGGGTGTAGTCCCCGTTACTAAAACAAACAATAAAATATAAGATACTTTAGCCAGAATTTCTCTTAAGTATGATGATCAGATATGAGATGTTAAACTACACAAAATGAAAGAAAAAGGAATACTTTTAAGAAGACAAAAGGGATGGATAAAGACAAAGCAAATAAAACCTTTTAAGCAGGTAATTAAAGTCAAGAAAGGGAGTATGAGCCAGTGATTAGAAAAGCAAAGAAACCACTTGTTTTCTACCACAGAAAACATTCTAACAATCCACAACTGATGGAAAACTCAAAGGTGAAATTTAGGAGAAAACTAAAGACAGGAGAATCTGCCCAACTAGCAGATTACCCAATACTGCATGTGATGACTGCCTCTTTTCAATCCCTAGAAGATAACAAAGACTAAAGGAGCCTTTGGCAAAGGGCAGGGAAAAGA
Source organism: Sorex araneus (assembly GCF_027595985.1). Lineage (NCBI taxonomy): Eukaryota > Metazoa > Chordata > Mammalia > Eulipotyphla > Soricidae > Sorex > Sorex araneus. The sequence goes on along the minus strand of NC_073302.1, from coordinate 78,924,396 downwards.
TGCTGGAAAAGATGAGATGAGGTACTTGATGACATGGGAGAGTGGAGTTATGATGGATGTTGAGATTCTCCCGCTTCTCAGACTTCTAATCCAAAGTGGCTATTCAGCTGGCAGGTGTGTTGAAAGCAGGCCTGCTGAGCAGCAGAATTTTGGAGTACAACTGTGTCAGGGTTTGGGTGAATGACCTTCAAGAAGTTGTGGAGGACTCATCATTCACAGTCGATACATGACTCTGGAGTGAGACCAGTCCCAAAGATTGTCGGTCCCAAAGGCTCTTGTCAGAAATTCAACAACCAAGGGGCCCAGTTACATCTCCTTACTATCAACGTAGAGTTTGAAATTATTAACTTTAATAAGAACCTTTAACCTGTAATAACCAGACTGGAAAAGTTTCTAGTATGAAAAAGACTGAAATAATTGTGTGTGGAGTAAGGTATGGTGGGCTTGGTAAGGAAAGGGGGCAGTGAGAAAAAAGTACTGGAGAAAAGAGAAAAATTATTATTTTTATTAGAGACATGAGAAGATGCTGCATATGTAGAAAACAAACAGCATTTTCCTATAGTAAGAAAATATTCAGGAGGGCAATGATGTGACTCAACTGATAAAACATATGTGTTGTATGTGAAATGTCCCAGTTTCATTTCTGACACTGCATGGTTCATAGAACTGTCAGGTATGGCCCCCATAATAATAGCAAATAAAGGAGGAAAACAAACCCTGGTTTAATTCCCAGCAGCACATGGTCCCTGCAGCATTGCCAGGTGCAAACCTGTAGGCTTCTGAGTACTGCTGAGTGTGGCTTTGAGAGAGAGAGAGAGAGAGAGAGAGAGAGAGAGAGAGACAGACAGACAGACAGACAGACAGACAGATAGACAGAGAGACAGAGAAAGAGAGAGATAGAGAGATAGAGAGACTAAGAACTATAGCTAAGATTTCTGGTAGGTGAGAATACAGGGAAAGGAGATAAAATAAAATATAATAAAAGGATATAATAAAATATAATTTATAAAAATTCCATAGAACAGAAAAGATGTATAATTTCCTATTCAGAGTTCACTAACTGCTCAGTAAGAGACAAAAATAAGAAAGTAGGCAAACGTATAGTAATAGGAAGTAAGGAGTGCTTTGCATGTGCTATGGAGTCTGCTACCCTCATTTGAATCCCAGATACCACTACTGAGCATTGCCAGGGCTCACTGCTAAGCACAGAGCCAGGAAGAGCTCCTGAGCATGTCTGGCTGTGACCCAACAGTAATAATGACAACAACAAAAAGGAATCCTGAGTGAAAAAAAAACTTGCATGTCTAAGTGTTACACAATGACTTTTATTAAGGTGAAAGATATTTATGACATATCTAAAAGTTAAGGAGTGGAATGCAAGACTATTTATAGAACTTCCCAGAGTTGAAAATTACAATCACCAAGATCCAAGAGGCCTGAAGAGTCCCAGAGAAAATAGACCCAATTAGGGAAACAGTGTCATTGAGACACATTGTACTCAAAATGACAAAATGGAGACAAAATATTGAAATCAGCAAGATTTTAAAAGGCACTTACATGCAAAGGATCATAAGATTACAGCAGATATATCAACTGGGACTCTACAAACCAGAAAATATGGGAGGATATAGTACAAAAAATTTAACGGAATGAACACCTCACCAAAAATCCTTTATCCATCTAAATTACCATTCAGATCTGAAGGATCTATACAGAGCGTCATGGACAGGCAACAACTAAGGGAATTCATAGCCTTGAAACCAGTTTTGCAAGAATCATTAAAAGAGCTCCTTTAAAGGACAGGAGAAATTTCCCATCATGTGGCATTGAGTATGACACTCACTAATGGTGCACATGGTTGTTTCTACTAGATTAAAAAAGGTTAAAATACATAGCAATTAGGGGCTGGGGCGATAGCACAAGGGTAGGGCATTTGCCTTGCATGCAGCTGACCTGGGTTCACTTCCCAGCATCCCATATGGTCTCCTGAGCACTGCCAGGAGTAATTACCTGAGTGCATGAGCCATGACTAACCCCTGAACATCGTCGGTCATGACCCAAAAAGCCAAAATACTTATATATACATATATCAATCAATCATCACAAATTAACTTTTATTGATTTAATTTTCTGATAATTATATTATTCGTTCTTTTTGAAATTCCATTCAAAGTTATTTTGAACAAGTAATATGAAATACAAAATAAATTTGTTTTATGCCTGCCAATGAGGCAAAAAAAAGCTTCATTTATAACAAGAACTATCTGATTACTGCAATAAGATCTAAGTACAAATAAAATTTAATGCAATATATTTTAGATGGCAGAGCTTAAAACTTAGTTATGTAAATGAGAATAGGCATTTGATTTTGTAGTAAATTATTTGAATTTCGTTCATTGGTGGGATTGGCATTGGAACATTGTATGCCTGGAACAACTCTATACAAACAATTTTGTAAAACATGCTGTCTTGATAAAAAAATAAGTAAATAAACCTTTAGAAGATCCCATTTTAATTTATTAATGATATTACTGTTTGTTTTGGGGGTCATATGTGGTGATGCTCAGGACTTATTCCTGGCTTTGCACTCAGGGATAACTTTGGTTGACCATGTGCAAGCTGCCTTGCTTCCTGTACTATCTTTCTTGTCCAACAACTCGTTTTTAATAAACAAACAGAAGCATATTTATGGAAGAAGAAATGTATAGTATGGACAAAATTTATCTCTCATTTTCAGATTAAAACTGATATTTAAATTTCTCTTATATAGGTAATTTCTTCATTCCTTTATTTCTTTCTTCCTTCCTTCCTTTTCTTTATTTCTTTTCTTTTTTTTTTGGCGGGGGGAGAGGGTTTGTGCCACACTCAGAGGTGCTCAGGGCTCACTTCAGTCTCTACACTCAGGAATCATTCCTGGCAGGCTTAGGGGACCATATGGGGTGCTGGAAATTGAACCCAAGTTGGCTACATACAAGGAAAGACTGTTTCTGCTGTACTATCTCTCTAGCCCTAATAAGTGTTTTCATTTGGAAAAAATACTGGTTTCATAATAGATACATCTAATAATAGTTATGATAACATTTAAATAAATATTTAAAAAGAAATTTGGAAACCCGGAAACAGAAGTAAATATTTAGTGTAGCACTTGAAGAAGGACAATGATAAATTCCCAGGATACTTTGTTCTTTCCACATCAACATGTTTTATTTTGTAGCAACATGTTAAAATATTTCAAATTATTTATATCACGGGAGGATGTAACACCACAGAAAAAAGAGCATTTTCCCCATTAATGGCATAAAATCAATAGGAATAGACATCTTAGTTCATTATTTCCTTAAACGTTTAGGGCCAGAGTTATGATACAGGGGTAAGGTACTCCTTTGTATCTAGATTCAATCCCTAGCAAGGCATAAATAGTCAACTGAGTGCTCCAGTTGACCATTTAGGGCCAGGATCATTCCCAAAGAACCACTGAGTGTGGCCCCTAAACCAAAACCGAACAAAAATCCAAACCTTTAATTATAGGGACTGGAAAGAAAGTTCAGGGGCTAAGGCCCAAGTTTTACATATGACAAACCCCAGTTTGATACTCAGCACCACATGGGCATTTGAGCACCACTGGCTGTGTTGCTCAAGCACAGTAGAGTGGCCCATGTAATCCCTGGTAACACAGGACCCCAGCAGCACAAACTTTGCACTGGAGAATTGGAGGATGGGGCCCTGTGTCCGCTGTGCATAGCTAGGGATGTCTCTGAAAAAGCTCTTACTGTGAGAAAGCTAAACATCTACCAAGTAGAGAGGACAGTTTAAGGAATTCAAATATCACCACCACAAAACATACATTTTATTTCCTCAATCTAGTTACCTGACCCCATTAATAGTTGTAAAATACTAGACATCAAATCTTATTATCATTTTTCTTTGTTTTTGTATCACACTTGGCAGCTCAGGGATCACTTGTGACTATACATTCAAGATCACTCCAGAGGGGCGGGGACTATATGGGATGCCAGGGATTAAACCTGGGTCAGCATGAGCAAGGCAAGATGTTAATACAAGTTAATATCTTAATATCATCTCTGATCCAGTTAGTGGGCTAGGGACGTAGCTCAGTGAAACCTTTGTTCCATTGTCAGAATCTCCCCTTCAAAAATAACAACAAGAAAAATAACCAACTAGTGTTTACACTTGCTCAGGTGTTTTCTTAAAAAAATGTTTTTTGCGTTTTTATCCTCGGGCCACACCTTGAGATGTGTAGGGGCTACTCCCAGCTTAGTTAGTGTTTTGGGCTTCCTCCCTGTGGTAGGGTGCTGGGGATAAAACCCAAGTTTTCTGCATGCAAAGCATGTACTCTAGATGGTTTTGTTATCTCTACAAAATCCTGCCCAAAGTTTAAATTTGTCTACACTATAAGTTAACAAGTATCTAAAGTTTATTCAATTCACATCTTTTTCACTACCCTTTTGATTTTTAATTCATTACTTTTGTATTTTATATGTCTGCAATGCTCACTGACATCTTGATAGGATAATAGTTAAATATACATTTATCAATTCACTGCGTGTTATGCGGCTATTCTACATAAGTAGTTAATTCTTTAAGAATCACCATTGATAGATAAGTGACTGAAGGAAATTACTTGAAAATCATTTCTACAAAGGAATTTTGAGTTTTTTAATAAATTAAGTTGCAAGTTATTTCATGTATCTCTATTGTTACTAAGGGGGAGATTGGAAGTTATTACATGTATCTGTGTTACTGCTAAGGGGAGTCAATATTTTGAGTTTAGTGGAACATTGGGTTTTTTTCTGCTTCGCTCTTTACTCTCAGCTTCCTTTACTGGGTCCTAGAACTAATCTCTAAATGTTTGGTTTCCCCAGGACTCAATTTTAGGCCCACTTACTTCTTCACACTATCTTCTAAATGACATGGTCCTAAATGACATCTTTGTTGATAAATTGGACTAAAAATGATTTATATGTAGTAAATTAAGAAAGGGAACAACATAAAAGAACAAATAACACACTAACTTAAAAATTTGTAAGTTAGGGGCTAGCGTATTATGGGTGTGATAGTACAGTGGGTAGGGTATTTGCCTTACCTGTGGTGGTCTGGATTTAAGCCAAGGCACACTATATTGTCCCCTGAGCCCACCAGGAGTGAACCTAAGCACAGAGCCAGGAGTAAGTCCTGAGCACCACTGGGTATGGCCCCCAAAACATTAAAAAATTGCAGTTTAGGGACCAGAGACATGCTTGACTTGCATAAAGCTGACCAGGGTTTGTCTCTCTGCCATCAGAAATGGACCCCTTGAACACCAGCAGTAGTGAACCTTGAGAGTCAGGGATAAGCCCTGCACTGCAACTAAAATCACAAGTAATTATATATATGTCCCTATCTTCTTGAAAGTAGAAAATTACCAACAACCCTATAAATTGGGCCAAAAATGAGAGCAGACACGACACCATATTATATTAGTAAGTTTATGGAAAGGCACATTGCTGAGATTTAAAATGAAAACAATAGATACTTTCATCCCTAAACAAATAACCAGGAGAATTACTTCATCATATAAATGAATAAATTTAAACTAAGAGGGAAACTTTTATCAGTGTGGTAGCACCATTTTGATTTCCAGTTAAGCAATACAGAAGGTACAGTTAGTCCGAGGTCTTGACATCATTTGTGACTGTCTTAAATCTTGCTGTCTTTTAAGGTTAAGTAGTTGTAAACATGCAGTCCTTACTAGATTAGTCTAATTACAGTCCGTCTTTTTAATTATTTTTTAAAATGTCATCAAGACACCATGGTTGTTCACAATAGAGTCAATGTTTCAACACCATTCCCACCACCAGCGCACCTTTCCGCTAATCTGTTTTCCTCTCATCCCCCTGAGCCTGCCCCAGCTAACAATTTCATGATCTGCTCCAACAAAACTTAGAGGTAGGGCCTGGGCTGCCATGCAGTGGGTAGGGCCCTCGCCTCCCGCGCCGCCAGCCAGCCCGGGCTGGAAACCCAGCAGCCCCGGGTCCTCAGGGCCGCCGGGCGTGGCCCCTGCAGTCGGGAGTGGGCCCTGCGCACCGCCGGACGGCTCACAACCGATCAACCGAACAAAGAGAAACCCCGTCCAGGTAAAAACCCTGTTTAAAACGAGTCGTTTTACAATTTATTAATAAAATGAGAGAAGAAGAGTTGGCGTGACTGCAGCAACTTTGCATTCTTCCGCCTAGAGCCCGGGAAAGAGACCGGGGCGAGCGCAGGTACCCGGTTCCCAGAAGGGCATTCCGCGCGCAGCACCTACCCCGAGGGGCGGGCCCTGCTGCGGGGCGGGCCCTGCTGGCAGGCCACGCCCCCTCCGAGGACCCACCCACTCTCTAACCTGAAGCGGAGGAATTAACTTCTGGTCTCGCGAGTTCTCTAATTGCGCGAGAAGAGCAGACGGGGGCCGTCTACAGTGAGAAAGGGGGTGTGGCCGGCAGCGTCTGTGGCTTGAGGGCGAGGGGCGGGGACGTGCGTGAGGGCGGACGCCTGCGCGGTTGAGGCCAGTCGGCTGGGCTGAGGGGGCCGGGGGCGGCGGCGGCGGCTGAGGCGGCGGCGTTTTTCCTGCAGTCCGGACAGTGTGTGGCTGCGCGGGTGGCCACGGCTGAAGTAGGTAGGGGTCCCCATTGCGGCTCTCCGTTCCCGGTGTGGGCGCCATCACTCCGCGGGCGTGTGGCGGTCCCGGCCTCCTGTCGCGGCCCGGGCCTGGCCTGCGTTGCCGGGGCGACGGGCGGCCCCGGAGCGCCTGACCTCGTCTCGCAGCCTGTGAGCCGTCCCGCGTCTCCGCCTCAGGTGCGCGGGGCCTCCTGGCCGTGGAGCTGCGCCGACCGGGGGACGCGGCCCGGGCTCCGTGGCGGCCGGGGCCGGACACACTCGGCGCGGGCCGGCCGGCCGGGGACGCGGAAACCCGAGCCAGCGCGGGCTCGGCGCGGTGAGGCGAGGCCAAGTGCGGAGGAATAGCAGGCTTCCTCCCTCAGGAACCGCCGCCCAGGGCCAGCATCGCCCGTCCTCCCAGCGCGGGGCTCCCGGGGGCCAGCATCGCTCGGTCCTCTCAGCGCGGGGCTCCCCCGGGGCCGGCATCACTCGTCCTCTCAGCGCGGGGCTCCCCTGGGGCCGACACTGTCCGTCCTGTCAGCGCGGGTCTCCCCCGGGGCCGGCACTGCCCTGTGTGAGCTCCAGCCTTCCCCGGGTGACGCCGCGCTGCCCCGGCACCTGTGGACTGGGTTACGACGAGCAGCCGTGCCGACACGCATGTTCGTTTTCCAGGCATAATGGTCATGAAAGCTTGTGTGGAAGATGATGATTCAGGATGGGAGCTCGGTATACCAGAAAAGATGGAGAAAGGCAACACTAACTGGGTGGACATAACTCAGGATTTTGAAGAAGCTTGTCGTGGTGAGTTTGAGGTTTTGGATTAGAAGGGCAATATCTGGGAATGGGTCCAGTACAGCCTTCATTGTGCTCTCTAAAAACTTTCAACTCCCAACCTGCAGAAGTTTCCTGTTCTGTGAGAAAGTTATTGCTGCTTAGTACGTGGTGGTATGCTTGAAGCACGTAGTAGAGTGGAACGGATTAGTGCTTACCAGACAGCCACAAGTAATACTATTTTATTTCTCCTTGAGTGGTTCACCAACTATTTCTCCTAATTTCAGCAGTTTGTAAGTGTAAAAAGGTTGGGAACTTTTGTCCTACACCATCTGAATTAATGAAATCAACAGGTAAGTGGTTTATCAAGTTTCTTAACTACTCTCTATTGACCTATTTTAACTTTAAAGCTAGTTTGTTTGCTATAGCATTAATACTTCCATGAAGATCTTTTTTACCACAGTTTAGAAGTTACGTAAGAAGACATTGTACATTTGGGGGATGGGGGGGAGGTATACTGTGATTCTTGGTGGTGGAATATGTGCACTGGTGAAGGGATGGGTGTTCAATCATTGTATAACTGAGACTTAAACATGAAAGCTTTGTAACTTTCCACATCGTGATTCAATAAAAGAATAAATTAAAAAAAAAAGACATTGTACATTTGAAACTTACCAGATATCATCAATATCTGTTCAGGCATTTCCTTTGCACTCTTGTTGCATAGATAATGCAATTTACATTTCTTCACTGTCTGTAGAACCCATGCTGTCTGTTACTTAAACCTTATAAATCATCTCAAGTCACAAGACCTGTATTAAATCACTTTGGTGGTCCTCTCCAAGGTCTTGGACATACTTTGTTTTCTTGCTCTTTAATTGCTTTGCTTTTAGCAGATTTTCACAAAGCTGACTTTGTTACTGGCCTAAGTAGATTCACCTCTGGTTCTTTTTGTTCCACTATCACCTCAATTAAGTAATGGTTTAATATTCTTTGTAACATCTGTCTGTCATTTTCAGTGTTCTTTTATTTATTTTAAGCCTTATTCACTGAAATGTAAATTTCAGTCCTGACACGCAGAGAGTTGCCTGTCACATAATAAGATAAGGTTTTGTGGTAATTGGAGAAATGAGCATATTTGTTGTTTGAAGAGAAAGAACCTTAGAGGGAAGATTGTCATTATAAAAAAAGGAAAAGGGGCTGGATAGTACAGTGGGTAAGGTGCTTACCTTGTGTAGGATAACATTGGTTTGTTCTTTCTCCCTTGTCGCAGGTAGCTTAGGTTTATTGGGTTGCTCCCATAACAGTGCTCCCATTCCTCTGTGTTTATTTGTAACTTCTTTCTCTGTGCTCTGTTGACTTGCCACTGTCACTGTCATCCCGTTGCTCATCGATTTGTTCTGTTGATTTGTAAATAGTGTTTTCTCTTCCCCTTAAGTCCTTTGCATTAATTCAGAGCAATGTTCTTTTTGTATGGGCACAAGGAAGATAGTAAATGCTATGCTTTTGCAACTTGGGAGCTAATTGACTCTCAATGATATTTACCTCCTGGGCATCTGTTTTCTCAACTTAAGCCTCAGTTGCCCTTCCTTCCCAGCACCCCAAATGCAGGGTCCTGATGAGGGACTGGATGGACCCAGGGCAAGCAATGAGCTGTGTGCTACCCTGGCATTGAAATGAGCCTGGCCAAAGTGCCATAGTGCTTAACCATAGGTTAAGAGCATGGTCATGGACAAATTCTATCATGATCCAAAAAGTAATAACTGGATTCGAACCCTTCTAAGGTTAGGAATGATTAATCTGGCCTGAGAGTCTGTGGCAAGATGTTCCCAGGAGAGCTGCCCTATAAGTCTCAATGTATCTGTTATTGTGTCCATACAAAAATAACTAATACTAAGATGTTAAGATGCTAGGAGAAAAGGAGTACCCATAGTACAGTGGGTCAGATGCTTACCTTGTTTACCTTGAATTGCGTTGACTCTGGTTCAGTTCCCAGAATCCTTTATCACTGAGCACTGCCAGGAGTGATCCATGAGCATGAAGCCAAGAGTAAGCCATGAGCATTGCTGGGGTAGCCCTAAAACCAAAAAAAGGAAAGAAAAACACATTCTAGTGAGAATTTGAACTTTCAGAGATGGTGGGGCATAGAGAAATTAACTTCGGGGAAGAGAAGAGATAGGAAAAACTAAAGTTTGGATGATGTAGAGGTATAGTTCTCTCTTTTTTATAAAACCACATTATTTTTAGGTGGAGGGGGAGGAATGGTGGAAGAATACAAACTTTAGATAGAGACAATAAGGTCATGTCTTTGGTGATAATAAGGTGGAGGTGTCTAGAATAGTGTTTGAGTAAAACCTCTAGTGCAGGTGGAAAGGGAACAAACTGAATAAGCAAAGTGGTAAATCATGTGCCTTCCCCTACAGCTGTTTTGAAATGTGGCCATTAAAGTATGCCTAAGTGAGATTGTAGAAAGGACATTAGATTGATTATTGGGTGACTACCCCTAGTTGTCAGTATGAGGAAGAGAGGAGTGTAAATTACAGTGTAGTTTTTACTGTTCAGAGGTTTGAACTTGTGTTTTTTTTGACATTCATCACACTTGTGTTCAGGGGTTACTCCTGGCTCTCTGCTTTGGGATCACTTCTGCCAGGGCCTGATCTTTGGTCAGTTGTGTGAAAAACAAGCTATACTTATTTTCAAACCTCACTATGTTAGACCTTTTGATGACAGGATAACTCAGTTTGTAGATCAACTCTCCTATTTTGTTGCCTTTGGCTCTTTGTTGCTGTATATCTTTAAGTCCCACCTATAAGAGATCATTCTGTATCTCATCTAATAGACTTCACTCCGCTTGATATTCTCCAGCTCCATCCATGTTGTGGCAAATTCATGATTTTGTCCTTTCGTAGAGCTGTATCATTTTGAATTAAATTTAAATGATCTGTTTTAAAGGAGAGCCCAGCAAGCTACCAAGAGTATCTCGCCCGCACGACAGAGCCTGGCAGCCACCCGTAGTGTATTTGATATGCCAAAAATCGTAATAACAATTCTAACAATGGAGATGTTACTGGTGCCTGCTCAAGCAAATCGATGAGCAATGGGATGACAGTAATACAGTGACAGGGTTTTAAAGGGATGTCATTTTGCGCTTAAATGGGAATGGTTTTATGATGTATGTGTGATTTGAGTTAGGCCTTGAAAGAGTCATGAAGTTTCTATAAGTGAATTGTGACCGAATCATCTAGACCAGTCGATACCAAATTGGGAGTTATTGAGGGGTGCTGGTACGTTCAGGGTATCTTTGGGTACAAGTAGGGAAGAGGCATTTTCTGTTGTTCCCTTAAAGAAGGTAGATTTCCAGGGAGCCCTGAATACTTTTTTATAGGAAAGGTGGTTGTAGGCCAAATAAGTTTGGGAACTTATGGTCTGGACTGAGGTAAACCATTTTAGTATCAGAGTCATAAGCGTTTGTTTCAGTTTTGAGGAATAGTAAATCTGCTTTTTTAATAGAAGGAATTTTGAGTAGGAAGGTTTTTTTCTATAAGAATCAGTGCTTCACTGAATTGAGAAGGGGTGGCATATGATTTTGCTGCCAACAGCAAAATTTTTTTAGATATGCTGTTAAAAAGACATATACACTTATGACTGAGGTCTTTGTTTTGTTTTGTTCCTCTCAAGCAGTTGTTAGGTAGTTTTGGGGCCACTCCTGACAATACTTAGCCAACTGGCAAAAGATTCATTGCTAGGGTCTGAGAATACTGTGCTGCTCAGGCCCTGCAGTACAAGGGACTTCAAGGGCCTCAGTGGTACTTGGGTGTCTCTAGTACTATTCCTAATCTGGTGTTGCTTGGGGAACTTTGTAGTCCCAGGGATCAAAACCAAGTCCTCAGATCAGGCATATGCTAAGCATGTACCCTGACTGATGTATTTTAAGGGTTTTATAAAATTAAAAAAATTGTGGGGGTGGATAGCCACATCCAGTGGTGGGTATTCAGGACTTCTGGCTCTCTGCTCAAGGATCATTCTGGCAGTGCACCATATATGATGTCAGGGATTGAACCCTGGCTGGCTACATGCATGGGAAGTAAGTATCTTACCATCGGTACCACTCTTCAGCCTGAGGGTTTGGCTTTTTTTTTCTTTTTTTTTGCTTTTTGGGTCACACCTGGAGATGCACAAGGGTTACTCCTGGCTCTGCACTCAGGAATTACTCCTGGCAGTGCTCGCGGGACCATATGGAATTTTGGGATTCGAACCTGGGTCTGCCGCATGCAAGGCAAACGCCCTACCTGGTGTGCTATTGCTCCAGCCCATAAAAGGCTTTTTTAAAAAAAATTTTTTTTTTATTTTTAAGAATTTTATTTTATTGAATCACCATGTGGAAAATTACAATGCTTTCAGGCTTAAGTCTCAGTTCACCAGTGTCCATATCCCACCACCAAAAAAAAAAAAAGTACACCTCCCATCGTGCCCCCCATACCCACCCCCTGCCTTGTAACTGATAAATTTCACTTTACTTTCTATTTACTTTGGTTACATTCAATATTTCTTTTTTTTTTTTTACAGATTTACATATTTTTTTGCTCGTGTTTCAGTCATACAATGCTCAAGTACCCATCCCTCCACCAGTGCCCATTCTCCACTACCAATGATCCCAGTATCCCTCCCACCCCCTCACCTATTCCCCCCCAACCCCGCCTGTGTGGCAGGGCATTCCCTTTTGTTCTCTCTCTCTAAAAGGCTTTTCTTAAGGTAACATTAGTTAACAAGAGTGTGGATGTTTAAATGTTTTAGGGTTACAGTGTTACCATATCATCCTCATTAATAAAGTGCTAATATTCTTCTGCCAGAGCCGTTTGGCCCCTTTCAGCCCACTTTCACCACCACCCTCAACCTTAGTTCTCAGGGTTTGTGTTCATTGGGCATTTCTTATCCCTCACTTTGTTTCTTTGTTTTATACACCATTATGACTGAGATGGACTGGAGCGATAGCACGGTGGGTAGGGTGTTTGCCTTGCATGTGGCCAACCCATGTTTGATTCCTCCGCCCCTCTTGGAGAGCCCGTCAAGCTCCCTAGAGTATCTTAACGGCACGGCAGAGCCTAGCAAGCTATCCATGGCGTATTTGATACACCATGGGTATCACAATGGAGACGTTACTGGTGCCCGCTCGAGCAAATCGATGAGCAACGGGATGACAGTGATACAGTGATGACTTAGATATCTATAGAGTATTTGTATTTTTCCTCCTGGTATTTTATTTAGTGTGACCCCTTTTTTTTTTTTTTTTTTTGCTCTTTTTGGGTCACACCTGGCAATGCACAGGGGTTACTCCTGGCTCTGCACTCAGGAATTACCCCTGGCCATACTCAGGGGACCATATGGGATGCTGGGATTTGAACCCGGGTCGGCCGCGTGCAAGGCAAATGCCCTACCCGCTGTGCTATCTCTCCAGCCCCTAGTGTGACCCCTTTTAGTTCCATTTGTGTTGGAGCTAAAAGCAAGATTATATTTCCTAATGGCTGAGTTGTATTCCTTTGTGTATATGCTGCATAAGATTGATATTTAGTAAGATAAATCCTGGCAAGGACTAGGATAAAATGACCTAGGGTGCACAGTTTAAGAAGCTACTGGCTGAAAATGAAAGCCTCCTTATATTTGTACTTTAGCCACCTCTATTCTTTTTGCCTAGTTCTAGTCCTGAGATCAATTTTTATGTTTGTTTTTCGGGTTTTTTTTTGATAGGAATAGTTTTTATTGCTTTAGAAGGTGCTTCAGTGGAATTAAATTTTTATCTTTTTTAAATATCGCTGGAGTGATAGCATAGCGGGTAGGGCGTTTGCCTTGCATATGGCTGACCCTGGTTCAATTCCCAGCATCCCACATGGTGCTCTGAGCACCTCTAGGAGTAATTCCTGAGTGCATAGCCAGGAGTAACCCCTGTGCATCGCCAGGAGTGACCCAAAAAGCAATATATATATTTTATATATATACACACACATAATATATACACATATAATAAACATAAATTCTCAGTCTGTCTCTGAGAACTGTTCATTATGTTTTATTGTGAACTTTTGATAAATGCTTTTCATTGGTTTATACTTTGATATATGGGACTGTTACAATATTTACCTTGTGATTAACTAGGAGGATGGGTAAATTTTTGAAAACTGCTTTTACCCTATAGAATTTGGTGGTATTTAATCTGTAAAATACTACATTTTAAGCACCTCCTTAATTGTTCACTGAAATTATTTAACAAGTTTTATAATCACTACATAAATCACACTCATATAATCTTGTTAGTTTGGGATGAAGCTTTGATACTAGGATTTTCTCCATCATACTAAAATGCCAGTGTTCAGACCTGCTTTATGGGGGATGAAACCCTTTGATTAGCTATTTACTCAAGAATTTTCTGCAAATAGTGAGAGCTTGATTTCTTCCTTTCCTACCTGAATGCCCTTAATATCTTTTTCTTGCCTAACAGCAATTGCAAATACTTCCAGTACTATATTGAACTGAGAAGTGGAGAGAGTGGGCATCTTTGTCTCATCCCTGATCTTAGAGGGAAGTTCTTAGTTTTTCCCCATTGAGGATGATGCTTGCCATAGGCTTTGTAGTAGATGACTTTAACTATATATATTGAGGAAAGTCCCTTCTATACCCATTTTGGCCAGAGTTTTCATCATAAATGGGTGCTGGATCTTGTCAAATGCTTTTTCTGCATCTATTGATATAATCATATGGTTTTTATCTTTTCTTTTGTTGATATGATGGATTAAGTTGATTGATTTTCCGAATGTTAAACCATCCTTGCATCCCCGGGATGAATCCCACTTGGTTGTGGGATATGATCTTTTTGATGAGTTGTTGAATTCTATGTGCTAATATTTTGTTGAGAATCTTTGCATCCGTGTTCATCAGGGATATCGGCCTGTACTTAGGGAACCCTAAAACCTCTACCAAGAAACTCCTAGCAACAATAGACTTGTATATGAAAGTTGAAGGCTGTAACATCAGTACCCGAAAGTCCATGGTTTTCCTATACGCAAATAATGAGAGAGAAGAAAGTGACATGAAAAAAACAATCCAGTTCACAATTGTGCCTCAGAAAATCAAGTACCTTGGAATCAGCTTAACTAAGGAGGTAAAGGACTTGTACAAAGAAAAGTATAAAACTTCTTCAAGAAATAAAAAGAGGACACTAGGAAATGGAAAGATATCCCCTGCTCATGGATTGGGAGAGTTAACATTGTCAAAATGGCAATACTCCCCAAAGCGTTGTACAAATTCAATGCGAGCGGTTGGGTGTTCGCCTTTCACGAGGCCGACCCGAGATTCCTCCGCCCCTCTCGGAGAGCCCGGCAAGCTACCGAGAATATCGAGCCCGTGCGGCAGAGCCTGGCAAGCTGCCCGTGCGTAATGGATATGCCAAAAACAGTAACAATAAGTCTCTCAGTGAGAGTCGTTACTAGTGCCCTATAAGGATACCCATGACATTCTTCAAAAAAATGGAGCAAACACTCCTGCAATTCATATGGAACAATAAGCCCCCCCAAACAGCTAAAGCAGTTCTTGGGAAAAAGAAGATGGGAGGAATCACACTCCCCAACCTCATTCTCTACTATAAAGCAGTAATAATTAAAATAGCATGGTATTGGAACAAAGGCAGAGTCGCAGACCGATGGATCATGGTTGAATATCTGACACACCTCCCCAAATATATGATCATCTAATCTTTGATTAGGGAGCAAGAAATGTGAAGTGGAGCAAGGAAAGCTTAACAAATGGTGCTGGCAAAACTGAACAGCTACATGCAAAAAAAAGGGGGCTCAGATCTCTACCTAACACCATGTACAAAAGTCAGGTCAAAGTGGATTAAAGACTTCAACACCAGACCAGAATTCATAAGGTACATGAAAGACAAGGTTGGCAAAACCCTCCACGACGTTGAAGCTAAAGTTATCTTCAAAGATGACACGCCACTGACCAAGCAAGTGAAAACAGAGATTAACAAAGGGGACTATCTTAACTAAGAAGCTTTTGCAACTCAAAAGAAACTGACCAAAAGACAGTTACAGAATGGGAAAGGATATTCACCCAGTACCCTTCTGATAAGGGGTTGATATCAAGGATTATACAAGACACTAGTTGAACTCTATAAGAAGAAAACATCCAACCTCATCAGAAAATGGGGGAGGAAATGAATAGAACTTTTCTCAAAGAAGAAATCTGAATGGCTAAAAGACACATGAGAAAATGCTCTACATCACTAATCATCGGGGAGATGCAGATCAAAACAACAATGAGATATCATTTCACACCATAGAGTCTGGTCCACATCCAAAAGAGCAAAAGCAACCGATGTTGGCGTGGATGTGGGGAGAAAGGGACTCTCCAACACTGCTGGTGGGAATGCCGACTGGTTCAGCCCTTTTGGAAAACAATATGGACGATTTTCAAAAAATTAGAAATTTAGCTCCCATTTGACCCAGCAGTACCACTCCTGGGAATATATCCTGGAGAGGCCAAAAGATATAGTAGAAATGACATCTGCATTTGTATGTTCATTGCAGCACTGTTTACAATAGCCAAAATCTGGAAGAAACCAAAGGATCCCCAAACAGATGACTGGTTAAAGAAACTTTGGTACATCTACACGATGGAATACTATACAGCTGTTAGAAAAGATGAAGTCATGAAATTTGCATATAAGTGGATCAACATGGGAGGTATTATGCTGAGTGAAATGAGTTAGAAAGAGAGATAAATATAGAAAGATCGCACTCATCTGTGGAATTTCAAGTAACAGAATAGGAGACTAACACCCAAGAGTAGTAGTGATAAGGACCAGGAGGTCTACTCCATGGCTTGGAAATGAGTGTCACATGCTGGGGGAAAAGGCAGCTGAGATAGAGAAGGGAACACCAAGCAAAGTATGTTGGGAGGACCCATTCAGGTTGAACGATGCGTGCTAAAAGTAGACTATAGGCTGAACATGCTCTATTACAAACTACAACACCTTAAAGAAGAGAGAACTCAATGGGTGGGGTGGTGGGGGATGACACTGGTGTGGTGTGAGGGATATTGGGAACATTGGTGGAGGAGAATGGGCACTGGTGCACAGATGGGTAAATGATCATTGTATGACTGAAATGCAAACACGAAAGTTTGTAAGATTGTAATTGTACCCCATGGTGATTCACTAATAAAAAATTTAAAAAATAAAGAAGCAGCACATAGAAAACAACAAAAAAAAAGAATTTTCTTCATTATTTAAAATTTAGTTTGGGCTTAGACTGCATATGGTGGTATTCAGGGCTTACTTCTGCTTCTGTGCTTAGTGGTTAATCCTGGGTGGTGGTCAGGGGACCATATATGGTACTGGGGATTGAGCCAGTATTTGCACATGCCTTACTTCCTATACTCTCATTAGTTCTATTGATGGTTATTTTAAAATGAAGCTTATAGTTCTGATTGAAAAACTGTAACCTGTAATAATAGGCTACTTAAGTGTTACAGTGTAATTTCGAGCTAGTATTTAATTGTTCACTCAGTTGAAAGATGTACTTGTTTATTAAGTAGAAATAAATT
This sequence comes from Sorex araneus, assembly GCF_027595985.1. Classification (NCBI taxonomy): domain Eukaryota; kingdom Metazoa; phylum Chordata; class Mammalia; order Eulipotyphla; family Soricidae; genus Sorex; species Sorex araneus. Next base: position 78,907,389 of record NC_073302.1, on the reverse strand, counting down.
ATTTCTTAGAAAATTAATTTTGAAGTAATGCAAGCACTGTTTTTAGTTGCTAATGTTTCTCATTTTTCTTAGAATGAAAAGTTATATACAAATATATGATTTAAAGAATTTTTCTCTTTCTTTTAGAATTAAAGTTGGGAGAACTGCTTCATGATAAGTTGTAAGTATTTGTGTCATTTGAAATAGCCTACTCTGATACTTCCAACTTTTTTATGTGCTGTAGTGTAGTATTCCTTGAAATCTGATTGATTTTACATACATACAAACCACTATGGAAATATTATAAAATATGTTTAATTACAAGTATATTTTAAACCTTGTTGAAACATTTTGGAACCACCCAAAACCCTTTCTTGTAGTTCTTTCCTTGAGGGTAGCTATATGGGATGTGAAGTTTGAAGAAAGATTTCAGCAGTATTTTCTGTATTTTAAGGCTGTTCATTGCAGCCATTAAGTGAATGGAAAATCTCTGGGAAAGTAAAATAAAAGGAAATGCTTGGCTATATTTATACTTCTGTAGATAGTCTCCATTATTATAGTACCGTGATCAGGCTCAGTTTTCAGATTGGGAATATAAATTAGTAAGTGGACAGACCGGACATTTGGGGAATGAGGTAGAACCTTAAATTTAGTTCTGGTTCTCTTCAAATTTGATCATGTATTAGAATTTTCTGAAAGGCTTAAAATTTTATTATAGTCTAGGTAACATGATTACAGTAGTTTTAATTTTTATGATGCTGATGTACAAATTTACTGCACTGCCACCACCACCAAAGTGCCCAATATCCTTCACTAATGTCTTTATTGCTCTCTAGTTAACATGGATAGCTTGGCCCCACCTTCACAGATTTTTATTTAATACGTTTTCTGTGGGAACCTTAGAAATTGTATTCCAAACAAGTTCACAGGTAAGAATTATGCATTGAGAATCACTGTAGGTGGTTAATGGATGAAAGGTTATTTTGATGCTGCAAGTAATTACAGAAAAGAATAGTGATGAAACTAAACCACAAGATAATGCAAAAAGGAATATGTTTCCTGGCTGTGAAACAAACTTTAAAGGAAGAGATCTTGAAGGACCTTTATTTCCCCAAAGGTCTGAGTTCAGGAAACATGATTTGCAATAGTTTACCTTGTTTATATATTGTATGTAACCTTCCAATCTGTATTCTTTACAGTTACTTTTCTTTTTACCAAGTACAGGTATTAGTTAAACTAGTGTTGCTAACCCTTATTGTTTGTTCTGTTTCTTTCCACTAAAATGTAAGCTTCATGAGGCAGCAAATTTGTTTTGCTTATTTTTATTTTTCCAAGTGTCTGTAACAGTACCCAGTATGAGTATTCAATGTAAAAAGTAACTAACTTGATTTTGTTATAGCTTCAAGTTAGTTAAATTAAATAGAAGTTCTTAAAACTGCTTTTTCTTTTCTACATAGGTACATGTTACCCATGTAATAAGTGAATATTTTCTTTTGACAAATAAACCACCAGAGGAAGAAAAAACTTGCTGTTACACCATTTCTCCCTTTTAATCTTTAACCTATGCCCAAATATAATCACTGTTACAAGTAATCAGATTGTTGCATTTTCTTTTGAATCTATATTATTGGTGGGAATATACACTCTGTATTCTGTGAATTTTTTCCCATTCAAAATATCAGAGATTTTAGTACATATAAAAGCTCTATCTTGTTTAACTATTTCCTTGTATCTTACACAGTTGTTGTGCTATAATTTATTTTATGCTACTCTTACTGGTTACATTTAAGTTGTATCACTTTTGGTAATAAGGGTAAATTTAAGACATCTATATTAATTTATTTCTTTACGTTCAAATAATTTTTAGCTAAGATGACTGGATTTTTGTGGGTTCAGTCATATTTTCTCTCAAAACATTGCTGTCAATTTATACTCACCACTTATATGAAGTACACTAAATTAAAAAGAAAGTTTAATTTATCACCCTAAAAAGCCCTCCTATTACTCTTGCATTAATTGCCTTTAAGTTTGTGTAGCTTTTTATGTCTCTATTGTTTATTCTGTATACTGACTTTAAAAAGATCAGTGTATCCTGTGCATTGCCTGGTACTCAAAAACAAACAACACAAACCTAAAGAAAAGGATGCAGTTGCAGTTATCGGGCTTTACACAATTTAAAGCTTTGTAGATTACTCAGAATGTATTTTACGTCTTAGGTTTAGAACTTAAGTCTGTATGGTCTTTACTTTTTCAAGATGGTTAGCCAGTTGTCTCAGTAGGATACACTAATTCAGTTTTGCATATTTCCCGAACAATTTGAAATTTTACATTTTTCATCCATAATTCCAATAGAAATATAGATTTTTTCTGTTTCTCAAATTAATCCATGTATAAAAGGCTTTTAATAATCATAGCTTCATATTACATTTGATACTTGGAGAATTCTTTTTGTTTTGGGGTCATACTGGCTATGTTCAGGACTTCTATTTTTCTCCTTAGAGGTCAGTCTCCAAGGTACTTGGGGGTTCATATGGGATCCTGGGAATCAAACTGAATGTGCAAAGCAAGCACCTTAAGCCCTGTACTGTCTTTCCAGCCCCTGAATTCCTATTTTTGTGGAGGCCACACCTGGACATGCTCAGGGCTTTACTCCTGGCTCTGCATTTAGGGATCACTCGTGGTGGAGCTTGGGGGACCATATTTGGTGCTGGGGATTAAACCCGGGTTGGTCACATACAACACAGATGCCCTACCCACTGTACTATTTCTTCAGTCCCTTGAATTCCTACTTTTTATGGAAAAGACTGTCTTCCAATTTTACATATTTCCTTTATGACCTCTTTTTTGTTTTTGTTGAGGGGCTTGTACCTGGTAGTGCTTGAGACCATGAATGCTAACCCAACAGTGGTCAAGGGGCTCTTAGGTGCTGGGAGTTGAACCTCTTGAGTCACACTCCTGACATTTGGCCTTGTTCCATTTGGGTTTTTATTAGCAGTATTCATGTCAAATTTCTTGAAGATTGTCTTCAGTAAGCATGTTAATCTTGTCATAGAATCTTAAATTGAAGTGCCAAGAGACTTGAGTTTCAGAGGTAAAAAGCTCCTTTAAATCCTTTTACTTTGGGCTTTCCCTGTTAGTGCTTAGGGCTGCTTCTGGGCTCTGTGCTCAAGGATAACTCCTGGTGGTACTCAGGGAACATTATGTTATGCGTGGCCAGGATTGAACCCAGGTTAGCTGTGTGCGAAGCAAGTGCCTTACCTGCTGTGGTATCTCTCCATCTCCATCCTTAAAATTTTTTTAAAGGTCTTACTAAGCTGTGGCTTAGTAGCTTTTCTTAAAGGAATGACTGGTAACATGGTTAGTGTGTTTATTTTCTTGGTAATCCAATGGTAATCCAGTTTTGCTAAGCAAAATATGAAATCATGACTGATGTCTTGAGGCATATTTCATTTCATATAATATTTACCATTCAGTCTCCAATATATTGAATTTATCTGCTTTTATGATTAATAAGCCAATAGATTATCAAAATGTCAGGCTCTTTTCATATGGCATTAGAAACAGTAATGTGCCAGGTTATTTATGTTTCAAAGAAGAGAGAACAAAGATTTATAAATTGTTATGTTTGATGTTTATTCCAAGCATGGCATATGTTGAAAGGAATAAGATGACAGTGAAATTCATTACAAATAAATTGGTCTCTTTGAAAAACTTGAAAATTCACTATGTTTTTGAAGGAAACATTACTATTTTTTTTTTTTTGGAGGGGGCCATATGCACCTGTGATTAATTCCAGTAGTACTTGTAGGACCATAAATGGTGCTGGGAATCAAAAGGGGATATGCAGTGTGCAAAGCGAGCACCTTAATTTCTGTACTATCTTTTGGCAGTGCTTTGGCTATCAGGGTTAATTCCAGCACTGCTCAAAGGGTTGTGTGGTAACAGGAATTGAACTTGGAGATGTGGGCATAGGCTTTGATGCCAGTTCTTTGAGCTATCTCTTGACTCTCATAAGTAGGAGAATTTATATGTTGAAACAACATTAATTGAAATAGAGGTGATAGCAGGTTGGGAAGACTACATAGAGTACTTTAGTCATTTCAAAGGCTATAATTGTATCCCTTTATCAGTCTTAGTAGTAAGTTTACAGGATTAAAACAATTTGTGCTAATTGATTTTCTTATTTCCAGATTTGGTCTTTTTGAAGCAATGTCTGCCATTGAAATGATGGATCCCAAGATGGATGCTGGCATGATTGGAAACCAAGTTAATCGAAAAGTTCTCAATTTTGAACAAGCAATCAAGGTAGTGACTACTACACTTTCTGTGTTTTCTTTTACAGATTTTTTTATGTTGCATGTTAAAATATTTTAAAGCTGGAAAGACAGTACTGTGGATAAGGCACTTGCCTTGCCAGTGGCTGACTGGTTCTATTCCTGGAACCCCACATGGTTCTCCATTTACTGCCGGAAGTAAGCCCTGAGAACAGCCAGATGTGGCCCCAAAACCCGGGAAAAACCAAACAAAAATATTTTAATTTATGGAAATTAAATTTAGTATAATAAGTATAATTTGGTCTGAGAGATTATATAGGTGGTAAATCTACCTAGGTTCAATCCCTGGTATCACTTCTAGCACCACCATGGGGTTATTCCAGAGGACAGAGCCAGGAATAGCAGCTGTTCTTTCTTCGAAATTCTAAAAATTTATTAAGTTGTTCATTAAAAGCTTATTCTAAATATGTGTTTATGCTCTTTAAATGTACACTGGTGGAAGGATGGATAATAGAACATCTTTGATGATTCAACTGAAAAAAGAATAGGAAGATAAATTGCTTTGCTCCTTAAAATATTCTGAAACTTTTGAGTTTATATTCAGTGCTAGAATGAATTAGAAATGTGTTTGGTGAGAGTTGAGTTAGAAATTCATAGTTGTTACAGAATTTGTTTTTTATGTAGATTGTAGTTTAAGGTGATATTGATCATACAATTATTGTATCCCACCACCACCACCAAAGTTTCCTCAGTCCACCACCACTGTCCCTATGTTAATCTAGTTACTCACTTCATAAATAATTGCTAAGAATATGGATCCTATCAGCAGTAATTTACAGTTGCATTATAGTTAGCCAATTTAGGGAAGTATTTACATTTTACTTAATTGGGGCGGGAGAGAGGGTCATTGGCCTTTACCCAGTGCCCCTTAGAGACTGCTCTTGACTCTGCTCGGGGATCACTTCTGGCAGTGGTTGGAGGATGACGTGCAATGCTGGGGATCAGACATGGGTTAAAGGCAAACACCTTAACTCCGTATACTAGATGGTCCCTGGAAAGAATTTTGTATTCTCTGTGAATTTCTGTTGTGTTCTTTAAAGGATTCGTATTTATTTATACTTGGCAGATAATTGGAACTTTACTTTCAAAACCTTATTTTTCTCTTTTTGCTTCTTTATGAGACCTCCTTTATTCTGTTTCAAGTTAAAGAGGCTTTGTTTTCTTGAAAGGCTGTTTAAGAAATACTATTTTTATATTATTTTTGTGTGTGTGTGGTGGAGGGCTTGGGGGGGGGGTGGTGGATATACCTGGTGGTGCTCATGGGCTTATTTCTGACTCTGCACTCAAGGATCACTCCTAGCAGGGTTTGGAGGACGGCATATAATGCCACATATGATCAACCTCATGTCAGGCATGTGCTCTACTCGCTATAGTATCTGACTAACTTCCTATGCCCCAACCCTGAAACATAATTTTTAAGAATATAGTGATTTTGGCTGGAAAGAGCGTTTAAGGCACCTAGTTCAGATCTTCAGCACTACATATGGTTTCTTGAGCACTGCCAGGGATTGCTCCTGAGCACAGAGCCAGGAATAGTTCTGAGAAATGGGTGTGGGCACCATAATCCTCAAGAAAAGAGTATAGTTCTTTGATCTTAGAGGAAAAACTTTTAATTTATTTTCCTTTAAATACTGCGTTGAGTATGGGTTTGTTTATGGCTTTTAGTGCATTTATGCTATCCCCATTTTGTTGATGGATGTTGAACTACAAATGGATGTAGAACCTTGTCAAAAGCCTTCTGTATATTGATTATATGCTCAGATGATTTTCATTTTTCTGATGTATTTAATGATAGTGTGTGAGATCCATCCTCACATTTCTAATATTAACCCTACTAGGTCATTAAAAAATGAATATAATGCTAATTTGGCATGCTAGTCACAAAATCATTTTTCTTTAGAATGCTGTTTTAAACTAGGTATTACATATTATAGCATAATTTTCTCTTCTTTTCAGGATGGCACTATTAAAATTAAAGATCTCAACTTGCCTGAATTGATAGGAATAATGGATACTTGTTTTTGCTGTTTGGTAAGAGTTAAAAATAATACAATTGGTTAATTAACTGATTTAGCATTTAAATTTAAAAGTGTATACCTATATTGATAAATCCATGTAGTACTTGACCTGTTATTCTGTGCAAAAGATTGGTCAGTTCATCTGGGTGATACTGGGTTCTAATTTTCTGGTTAAAGGCATTTGTTTTCCCCAAGAAAGATAATAATGTAACCATTTCCCAGCATACCTTCTTGTTTCCAAGATTCACAGGTAAGTAAATCTGCAACTGGAGGATTTTGTAAATTACTAAATAAGGCATTGAAATAGAAAATTTTGGATTGGAAGATTCCGCCCCATTCCCCCAGTCTATGTTAAATTGTAGTGAACTGGTATGTCTTCTGGTTTTTATATGCTAGTCTGTCTTTCCTAGACATTATTGCCTATTATATGCTTGGTTTTGTTTGTTTTTTAATCATCATCTTTATTTTATTTTACTGCTTTCTGACCTTTTTCTTTTTAAATTGATGGCAAATATATGTAAAATACACATATATTTCTTTTTTTAGTAAATATTCATTGATTGCTAATGTGTGTTCAACGTGAATTTTACTTTTACTTCTGTAAGCTGTTAGATATCTGATACTATTTTACTTGCTGAGAATTATTATATTGCTGAAGAGTACTATTTATTCTTACAGTTTCTGAGAAGGAATCATAATCAGAGTCCTGGTGCTGGTCTTTTTTTCCTGTCAAACCCATCTCTTTAAGAGATCTCTTTTTTTTTTTTTTTTTTGCTTTTTGGGTCACACCTGGCGATGCACAGGGGTTACTCCTGGCTCTGCACTCAGGAATTACACCTGGCCGTGCTCAGGGGACCATATGGGATGCTGGGATTTGAACCTGGGTCGGCCGCGTGCAAGGCAAACGCCCTACCCGCTGTGCTATCTCTCCAGCCCCGAGATCTCTTATTCTTTAGCAGTTTGAAGTTCTTGAAGAATAGGGGAAATAGAGGCAAGACAAAGTTTAGGGCAGGGTAGTGTTTGACTACTAGAGGCTCCCTAAGGGCTGAGAGAAGGTAGGAATGGAGGTTAGTTTTTAATTTGTTTCTTTGGTTGTTGTTATTTTGTGGTGCTGGGGATTGAACTATAGTTCAATGCACTCTACTACACTGAATCATGTCCTCATCCCCAGGATAGGATTTTTGCCAAAGATGAGGAACTATTTTAGGAGACTCTTTTTAAAAAATATTTAAAACTTTTTTAAATTTTATTTTGTTTTATTGAATCACTGCGAGATAGTTACAAACTTTCATGTTTGAGTTACAATCTCACAATGATCGAACACCCATCCCTACACCAGTGCACATTCCCCACCACCAATATCTCTGGTATACCCCCCCTTTCCCACCCTCCCCCTGCCTCCATGGCAGACAATATTCCCCATACTCTCTCTACTTTTGGGCATTATGGCTTGCAACACAGATAACTGAGAAGTCATCATGCTTGTTCTATTATCTACTTTCAGCATGCATCTCCCATCCCAACTGGTTCCTCCAGCCATCATTTTCTTAGTGATCCCTTCTCTATTCCATCTGCCTTCTCCCCTCTACTCATGAAACAGTCTTCCACCTATGCTGCAATCCTACTGTCCTTGGGTGTCAGCCTCATATGATGTTATTCTATACTTATTTTAGGAGACTCTTGGGTCTGAGTTTCGCCTTTAATAAACAGCTGATTTTAGTCTGGAAAGTCGTCTACGTAATGGTACAAAATGCATGGTTTAGAGTAATTTTTGTGTGCTTTTACCATTTTGTATACTATAAACATGGGAAATTATACTCTGCTTATATGTCACTGTCACTGTCACTGTCAACCCGTTGCTCATTGATTTGTTAGAGCGAGCACCAGTAACGTCCCTCATTGTGAGACTTAATTTGTTTTTTGGCATATCCAAAACGCCACGGGTAGCTTGCCGGGCTCTCTGAAAGGGGCGGAGGAATCGAATACCGGTTGGCTGCCTGAAAGGCGAATGCCCTACTGCTGTGCTATCGCTCCAGCCCATGCTTATATGTGTGAAAGGAAAATTACTAAAAGTGTTAGGAAAAAAAAGATAAGATGTGAAAATACCTAACGTAATACAGTTATTCTGTTTTGAAGTGTAGTAGTTGCTTAATTTTGATTGCTGTTGGTGTTCACAGCTTCTAGCACTTCCTTCCCCATGATAATCATTCATTAGAATGGTGTTGAGTGGTATAAGTGTTTTGTAAACACTTCTGATTGGCAACATATAATTAGAAATAAGAGGCAAAAAAAATCCCACTACCAGTAGTTTGCAGGAGTTCAGATTAGTTATAATGCTTTTGAAAGGGTTACTCATTATGAATATTTAAAAAGCTGAATTAGTGGCTAAGGGACGATTCCTTCTAAAATTGTGAATTCTAATTTATAGATTTTTATTTTTTATGCTGTAGAACTGATCAGTTTTAGGTAATCTGTAGGAAGTACTCTGACTTCATTAGTCTTCAAATATATTGTATATTACATATAAGAATTTTGTTTGTCTTTTAGCTAGTCCTCTCTATGGAATCTCAAAAAACTACTCTAAATTTTAACATTTTGAATATTTTTTTCCCTTCTTCAGTTTTGAGCCATACCTGGTAGTGCTCAGGGGTTATTTCTGGCTCTGCACTCAGGAACTAGTCCTGGCAGGGCTTTGGGGACCATATGGAGTGCTAGGGATCGAAACCAGGTTGCCATGTGCAAGGTGAATAACCACTGATCACTCTGGCCCCAATTTTTGTCTTCTCTTTAATCATTTTTGAATCTTGCGATTAATCATTTGAGTCTGTAGTACTCTGCCTTTGACTGTTGAATCAGTTTATACTTTCATACCGTCTTAAAATGATACGTTCTTTTATATTTTCTATAGATAACATGGTTAGAAGGCCATTCCTTGGCACAGACAGTATTTACGTGCCTTTACATTCATAATCCAGATTATATAGAAGATCCTGCCATGAAAGCTTTTGCTCTGGGAATCTTGAAAATCTGTGACATTGCGAGGGAAAAAGTAAATAAAGCTGCTGTTTTTGAAGAGGTAAGATTTTTTTAAATTTAAGAATTCCTGAAGCTAATTGCCTCCTTACTGTGATGTATGTGTACATTTATCAGCATGTGTACTTCAAGCGCATATGCTGCCCTAGCCCATGTGTGCTTCTGCCTATGTGGCTGAGCAAATGTGTCACCCGCATCTCCCCTCTTGAGATGTGCACTTTCATGCTTTCATGTCTAATGCTGGGGTGTGTGTAGGGCTCTCTCCACTCTTGAAAGAGCCTGGGTTTTCTCTTGAGCATGTTACTCGACTCTTGTCCAACTTATCTCTCCCTCCTTCCCTTCAAAACCTCCAAATAAAAACTGTAATTTCTAAAAGAAAAAAACTTTTCAAAAGTGATGCTATTGCTGTTTGCAAATATACTGGCTAAAGCAAAATTCCTATTTCCAAATACTATCACATTGGACATTAAGATTTCACATAAGAATTTTGGGAGTAAGGAAAGGTGAACTTGAAGTGCAGGATGTCAGCCTGAATATGCTGAATATGCTATTTAGTAATGAAGTAAACACCAAGAATTTCTCTTTAGACATACAAGATTTGAGAGTAGTGATGCCCAAGCTAGAGGTGGACTATAATCATTACTTGAGGTTAAGTTTACACAATTTTGAGATTTTTATTTCACTTTTGTTTTTTGTGCCATACTGGTAGTGCTGACTCTAGGTGTTGCTCAGGGGGCCATATTCAGTGCTAGGATCTAACTGGGGGCCAACTGCATGCAAATTACGCTCCTTAATTTCTGAGATCTTTAAGACTCAATCCTCTGAGACATGTGTTACTACACAGAATTCCTTGCAGGCAGGGACATTGTTTTTATGTTTCACATTTTTTTGTTTTTCCTTTTTGTAAGAGTATACAGATTTCATGCTCAATGTGTTTTTCATTGAGTGTTTCAGGTATGCACATTTTGCTGTACTTGTGGTTATAGCTACAAATAACTGCTCTTAGGTTTCTTTAAAAATTTTTGTAAGAATTGTAGTATGGTATGACAGCTCCTTTAATAGAGCTCTGAGTTGTTTTTTTTTTTTTTTTGCCGGGGGGGTGGCGGGGTGGGAGGGAACACCTGATGATGCTCAGGGTTACTCCTGGCTCTGCACTCAGGAATTACTCCTGGCGGTGCTTGGGGAACCATATGGGTTGCCAGGGGTTGAACCCAGGTCAGCTGAATGGAAGGCAGATGCCCTGCCCACTTTACTATTGCTCCATCCCGAGCTTTGACTCTTAATCTAATTGGCCAGGTATTCGTAGACTTCAAAGTGAGTTTATCAAACTACTTGATTTGTTAGCATCCTAGCAGTGGGATTTTTTTTTTTTTGTAAATGGGAATCCATGTATGAATAATTTTTTCTTTATAGTGTGGCTATTGGAGGAATATGTTTTTACCTTCAATTTTAGTAATTCTATTTGAGAAAACTTAAATTTTTATTGTCTCACAGTGTGTAAATGGCATAAAATATGTATGAAGAATATATTGTAGATTTTGTAACCTTATACAATAATGATCAAACAATACTGTGATAGTACTTCTTAAGTGGGAGCTATTACTTTGTGTATTAGCCTTATTTTACAAATGAACACATTAAATGTGGGTGTATTTAAATAGTCTGAATATGAAGAATTGAATTAAGAATAGAGAAAACATTACATATAGTGTTGTAAGAATATGCCCATAATGAGAGCATAGATATTTGATGGCAATATTTAGACAAACAGGGTGTCATTCCATTACTTTTTCCTCTTAGTACCAAGTAGTGATTTGCAAGAGAAATACAATGATAGATTTTGCTGTTATTCAGGAGCCTAATTATGCCTTTTCTTTATAGGAAGATTTTCAGTCAATGACATATGGATTTAAAATGGCTAACAGTGTCACAGATCTTCGAGTTACAGGTAAAAAAAAAATTAATTCAGATAATTTACAGGTTTCAAGTTTGAATTTTTTTTTTTAAAGACTCATTGTCTTTCTAGGCATGCTAAAAGATGTGGAGGATGACATGCAAAGAAGAGTAAAGGTATATTTTTCTTTTTTTGTAAAGGATATTTTCCCCCTCTAAATGATAACTTCCTGTGTATATATGCGATGCCTTATTTTTAACAAATTTTAATGAAGTCTTATTGAAGGGCGTCTATGAGTATAATACTACCTTTAATTATTGGCAACTTAGCTTTTTCAGTGTTTGCGTTTTTTTTGCCAATTTATTAGAATGTTAGTATGCTCTTTTAAGTGTACTATTAGGTCTAGGATTTTAAAACCTCAAAGGATAAAAACTGTATTCCTTAGTAGCTAGTGTAGTGTCTACATTATCATAGAAGAGCTGAGTAGATGAGGGTATTCCAAGTCCTGTTGACAGCCTAGTATGAATGACATCTTCCAACCAGCCAATCCTGTTGATTTGGTTTTCATAGGCCTATTTTTGTTTCCTTACATCTATTTGTTTCCTTACACTTGTATAACAGCATTGTTTGCATGGCAGTTTTATACTATGTTTGATTCAGTGCATTAAACATTTAATGCACAAAAAGCTTTACTTTCACATGAGGAAAATACAGCTCAAAGGAGTTAAGCAACCTGCTGACTCAAGAATGTACCTCTCAATATACCTCTCTTGGGCTGGAGTGATAGAACACGGGTATGGCAGTTTGTCTTGCACGTGGTCGACCCGGGTTTGATCCCCAGCATCCCTTGAGCACGACAGGAGTAATTCCTGAGTGCATGAGCCAGGAGTAACCCCTGTGCATCACCAGGTGTGACCCAAAAAGAAAAAAATGAAGAATATACCTCTCTTAAGCGACAGCTCCAGGGCTAGAATGTAAACTTTCTACCAGAAATTTGACAGTTTTATCAAATTCTATGATGTACTGCCCTGGATTGTTGAAAGTAATTAATGATGTATCATTCATACCTGAAAGGTGCTTTGTACTTTAGTGTAGATACTTCATAATCTGATTTTGTAGAGGTCGGTTGGTCTTTCTTTCTCTCTTTCTCTTTCAGTTTTTGGTGCACATCTGGTGGTGCTCAGGGCTTACTCCAGGCTCTTTGCTCAGGATTGACTTCTGGTGGGGCGTGGGGGAACATAGAGGGTGCCAGAGATCAAACCCGGGTTGGCAAAGCTAGCACCCTACCTACCTGCCATAGAGACTTAAAGGTTACTACTTTTTTAAAAAACTAGGGAATTTTTCTTCTTTTTTTGCATTTCACATCTTTGTACTTAATTTTCCTTTTTTTTTTGGTGGGGGGCTCACACCCGGCAATGCTCAGGGGTTACTCTTGACCCTTTGTTCAGGAATTACTCTTTGCAGTCCTTGGAGGATCATATGGGGTGGCAGGTATGGGTCCCCAGTTGGCTGTGTGCAAGGCAAACAAATACTGTGCCCACTGTACTATCCCTTTGGCCCTAAATTTCAATTTTTTCTTAAGAAGCTTGTTATTTATAGAGTTGTTCATAATTGAGTCTCAGGCATATAGGGTTCCAACACCAATCCCACCATAGTGTTAACTTTCCTCCATTAGTGTTCTCAGTTCTCTCCCACCCAACACCCTGTCTTCTTAACAGGCACGTTTTTAAGTTTTGTTATTGAAGTCTTCTGCTTACAGTGTTGTTGGTTCTGTGGCTTAAATACATATATATTTCTCAGCTCTACATCACCCATGTGCCCAATGCTTCTTCCCCTTTCTGGACCTCCTTTTTGTCTCTTTTCTTCCCACCCTCAATTTCTTTACTTCCCTGTTTTCGTTTCCATAATCAGGAATTAAAGTTCATCTCAGTCATCCTTTTTGATAGCTTACATTTTGTTTTCAGAAAACGTGTTAGTTTTGAACATATCCATAATTAGATCTTTTTTTTTAAGGATATTATTTTCTTTTTTCACTTTTATAGTTTTCAGTAACTTGCTCTTGTGCATTTTATAGATTAGTATTAACAGAAAGAAAATAAATATTAAGTACAATATTTTTTCTTTCAAATTCTTTAGCAATACTATGTCATATAGTCAATAAATCAGTGTTTTATTTTGAATACTTGTAATCTGATGCTTCTGTGGGAATGTGGTGTTTTAATTTACATTTTCTTTTTTTTCTTTTCTTGTTTTTAAATCTTAGAGTACTCGAAGTCGTCAAGGAGAAGAAAGAGATCCAGAAGTTGAACTAGAAGTAATTGAACTTATTTTCTGGTAGATAATATCAGGGAAGTCTACTTCTTAATGTTGTAGTTTTATGAACTGCATTATAAATTTTGGAAGCTCTTTTAAAGGTATTTCTTAAGGATTAGACATAGCGAGAGGTTTATATTTTCCTTGTATTTGGTAGTTTCCAGAGTGCTCTACTATTCCTGTGAAGTAGGAAGGAAGACAAATGATTTTTAAACTTGAAAAAAATTGAAGTCCAACCTTTTATTGAGATCTTAAATTTTCTTTATCTGGAGCACCTTTCTGACTTTTCTCTTTAAACGTGGCTGGAGCCATAGGATAGCAGATAGGGTGTTTGCCTTGCATGCCAGTGACCTGGTTTGAACCCCCGGCATTCCATATGGTTCCCTGAGCATCTCCAGAAGTAATTCCTGAGAGCAAAGCCAGGAGTAACTCCTGAGCACCACCAAGTGTGATCCCAAAAAAACGTGCTAAATCAGTTTTTGAATGATCTTTGATTAGAGAAAAATCTGTTGATGTATAGCTTTACTTCAGTAGGATAGGTTGTAGCTTTTCTGCAATTTATTTTCAATCATTTAAAAGACAAAGTGGGTCTGGAGCCATAGTAAAGCAGCTAGCATGCTTGCCTTGCACGCAGCCAGCTGACCCAGGGTTTGATCCTCCACTCCCCATATGAAATTCTGGCAATCCCCACCAGGAGTGGCCTTTGAACACGGCATGGCAAAAGAAAACTAGTAAACAAAAGCACACCAAGTGAATATTTCTAATGTAATAAGTTGACATTGACATTGTGATTTATAGCTTAAAATACTGTACAGTTTGACAAACAAAATTCTATAGTTTGACTTTTTTTTTTACAAAGCGTTATATTTGAGTTTTGGTCTTGCAATGATCACTCACGCGTATCTTCACCAGTGCTCATTTTCCACCACCAAAATCCCCAGTATTCCCCCTCACCCCATTCCAGCTGTTCCCCTGCCTGTGTTGCCATTTCCACAATACTCTTATTTACTATGATTACATTCAATATTTTGACGATAGCCCCACCACGACGCAAACCTGCCAAAAAGGCAATGCTAGACAGTTTGTTTTGTATTGCTGTTATGCATATCATACAATGTAATGCAGCCGCAAGTGTGGCCATGCGCTCTACAAATTCTATTTTTTTTTCTTTTTTGGGTCACACCCGGCGATGCACAGGTGTCACTCCTGGCTCTGCACTCAGGAATTACCCCTGGCAATGCTCAAGGGACCATATGGGACGCTGGGAATCAAACCCGGGTCAGCTGTGTGCAAGGCAAACACCCTACCCACTGTGCTATCTCTCCAGTCCCCACACTCTAATTAAAATTCTAATATTTTAATAATTAGGGTCTGGAGAGATTGCTGCAGTGTGCTACTTGGTTCCGAGATTTGTGTGTGTCTCTGGATCATGGCCATATAAGAGTTTAATAAGTAGCTGGAGGCAGTTGGTGGATGTCATCTCAGAGTCCCATCAGGGGCTGGGAAAAGGAGAAGGGCTGGCTCCTCCCCTGTTCCTTGAGGCCTGGCATTTGCCACTTCTGCTCCTGCATACTTGAACTTTTTGTTGGGTTCTAGAAGATGTTGGCCACCGGTGTTCCTAAGGGGTAGCACCTGCTCCCGTCCTCTGACAAACACGTTATCTTTAACTCAGTCCTTTCTTATTTTGTAGCACCAACAATGTTTAGCAGTATTCAGCAGAGTGAAATTTACTCGGGTGTTACTGACAGTGCTTATAGCCTTTACTAAGAAAGAGGTAAGAGCATTTTATAATAATCTATTTTAGTGGATTTTTATTTTGTGTATTAAGGTATAGAATGCTTTGTTATAGTAGTTCTAAGATTATTCCATTGAAATATCCCTGATCATAAATAAATGTCAGTTATCATTTGATATATTTATATCAAACTAGCCTTGATTATTGTTTTTGAAAATTCACATTAATTTTACTTTTCTGTTCCATAACTGTCATCCTGTTGCTCATCGATTTGTTCGAGCAGGCACCAGTAATGTCTCTCATTGAGAGACTTATTGTTACTGTTTTTGGCATATCTGATACGCACGGGCAGCTAGCCAGGCTCTACCGCGTGCGCTCGGGCTCGATACTCGAAACGCGTTCGCCGTTCACGCAGCTGACCCGAGTTCGATTCCTCCGCCCCTCTTGGAGAACCCGGCAAGCTACCGAGAGTATCGAGCTCGTGCGGCAGAGCCTGGCAAGCTACCTGTGCGTATTGGATATGCCAAAAACAGTAACAATAAGTCTTTCAAAGAGAGACATTACTGGTGCCCGCTCGAAACAAATCGAGGAGCAATGGGATGACAGTGACAGTGACAGTTCCATAACATATCTACATCAATTGTATAAAAGTACCTTTGTACTACTTTTGGTGATAAGATAATAGAATTTGAAATTGCTTTGTGAATAATCTTGTTTTGAGAATTGAAAAGGAGAAAGTCACTGGAAATGGTAACTGCGTGAGCAAATACATCTACCTTTATTTTATTTTCTTCAAAATATGTATGAGTGTTTAAGAAGAAAATCTAAAAATATTCAGAAGACTTTAGAGAACTTGTACAGACTTGCAGTATAAGTACATCTATATAATAAAATCAAAATGTAACAATATTCAGAGTAATATTGTTACATTAAGAGAACTAGTACAAAATTAAAATATAAGTACATCTATATAAAAGTTCAAGTATAAATGTTAGAATTGTATATGTTTGTGAACATACATAATCATTGCCACCTAGCATTTTGAGAGAAATAATTACATTGTAAACCCTTGGAGTGTGCAGTAATAAAGTAATGCTCCCCAAATTCTTTCTTTTTTTTAAATAAGAATTTTATTTTATTGAATCACCATGTGGAAAATTACAATGCTTTCAGGCTCAAGTCTTAGTCATACAATGCTGAAACAACCATCCCTTCACCAGTGCCCATATCCCACCACCGAAAAAAAAAAAAAACCACAGTATACCTCCCATCCTGCCCACCCCCACACCCCCCCACCCCACCTTGTAACTGATAAATTTCACTTTACTTTCTGTTTACTTTGGTTACATTCAATATTTCAACACAAACCTCACCATTATTGTTAGGAGCATATCTACTAGAGTCAGACCTGTTGTGAAGAGAAATGAGGTCGGTTTTGGATTTCTGTACTTTAACAACTAAGTCCAGGGAGATTTCTTCCAGATATTGGATCATTGCAAGCTTGTAAACCCCATCTGTGGTCGTCATAATATGGCAGTCCCCACGCCCTTCAGCCCCAGAAAGGGACAGGCGAGAGAGAGAAATACCTTTTCCCTCCTGGGTGGGCATGCTCCCCAAATTCTTGATTAACATCTTTTATTTAACTTGGATTTGTATAAATGTAAAATCAAACTGTAGATGTTTACTTTTTCCCCCTTTTGAATTTGCATTAATTCAAGACAGTTGCATGTAACTTTGTGAAGAGATCCAACATTTTCCATGGGTCTATCAAAAATTTCTTTCATGTGTTTCTTTCTTTAACCATGATTAATTTGTCTTTCTAGTTGACTAAATTTCTTTTTTTCTTTCTCTCTTTTTTTGTTTTTAACCCATAGAAATAACAGACAAGCCATATCAGTTTCTGGTTTTTTTTTTTTTGTGTGTGTCTCCTAAAAATATACAGATAGGAGTTTGCAAAACCCTTTTTGTTGTAAACAAACCAGTTTCAGTTTTTATTAGTTTTGGTGTCTCCTAGAAATAAACTGGAGTTTTTAAAAAAAGCAAAACTTTCTATCTTAACAGAATATTGGCTCCTGTTTTAAGTACATAAATGCCAGTGTAATTACAACAAGCAGTCATGTCCATTATTGTTTATAGGATTTTCCTATTTAATGTATATCTTTCAGTGAAAGAATATGTAAGAATGTTTTTGGTGATTTATTTGCTAGACCAGTGCTGTTGCAGAAGCTCAAAAAATGATGGTACAAGCAGCAGATCTTCTTTCTGCCATTCATAGTTCATTACATCATGGCATCCAGGCCCAGAATGATACCACAAAAGGAGGTAATTTAATGTTTTACTTTCTTTTCTTTTCCATTAAGTTTATCTAGTGTTTGATTTACTCTAAACTTATTTAAGTCTTGTCTGTTCAAACATAGGCTTACTGAATAGATTTAAAATATAAAGTATATTTTCCCCATCTTTTAAATTTTTCTTCTAGATTAACAACAATCCTTTTACAAACTGCTGTTTAATCTCTGGGCGACTAAGGGAGCTCCAGCAACTCTCCCTCTTGCTGCCCACTTTCGCTCCCTCTCCCCGGGTCGGCCCAGGCCATGGGGCAGACGAAGGAGGAAACGAGAGCCAACCTGGTTGATGATCAGTTGCCATTTATTCCATTCTCCCCACGTGCCTGTTCCAGTCTCACCGAGCCCCTCATTCTTGTCTCACCGAGCCCCTCATTCCTGTCTCCTCCTGTCTCTACACACTCTCTCTCACAGCTGCGTCTCTAGTCTCTCCATCATGCCTGCTCCTGAATTCTTCTGAATTCATGCCTGCTCCCTACATTCTTCTCCCTCCCAGAGAGACCTTGCTAGTAGTCTCTGCACTCCAGCTTGCTGCCCTGGTTTCTCTTTTGTCTCTCCCCAACTCCCCAGCATTGGGGGTAGACACACACCCCATCCCCTCTGGTAGTAAAATCAACATATCAAAAGCACTTCCTGACTGCCCATCAGGCTGAAGGGAGAAGATACCACCTAGTGGTGTTCTCCTCTCCTTAGTCCAATAACTTAATCAACAACTTTTTTTTTTTTTTTGCTTTTTTTTTTTTGGTCACAGCCAGCAATGCTCAGGGGTTCCTCCTGGCTCATGCATTCAGGAATTACTCCTGGCGGTGCTTGGGGGACTATATGGGATGCCAGGGATCAAACCCAGGTCAGCCTTGTGCAAGGCAAATGCCCTACCCGCTGTGCTGTTTGCTCTAGCCCCTCAACATCTTAACATCTTATTTCTACTTCTTAATACTAGTTATTTTGTATGGACACAGTAAGAGATCCATTGAGCTTATAGGGTGGCTCTCCTGGGGATATCTCACCACAGACTCAGACTACAGAACTAAGGCTTGATTAATCATTCCTAACCTTAGCAGGGTCCAAATCTAGTTATTGCTTTTTGGATCATGACAGAATTTGTCCATGACCATGTTCTTAATTTACAGTTAAGCATTATGGCACTTCAGCCAGGCCCATTTCGATGCCAGGGTAGCATATAGCTCATCACTTGCCGTGGGTCTCTCCAGTCCTTCATAAGGACCCTGCTTTTGTGTGCTAGGAAGTAAGAACTTAAGAGAACAGATGCCAGAGGTAAATATTAAAAGTAAATTAACTCCTGAGTTACAAAAGCATAGCATTAACTGTTATCTTGTGCCCATACAAAAAGTATGTTGCTCTGAATTAACTATGCAAAGGACTTCAGGAGAAGAAAAAAGCATGATTTTCAAGTTAACAGCATAAAGAAGGAAGTTACAAATAAACACAGAGGAAAGGGAGCACTGATGGGAGTAAAAATAAACCTAAGCTCCCTGGGACAAGGCTGAAAGAACAAACAATGTTATCCTACACCTGACCATCTCCTGTATCTTACTGTTTGAATATTTACCTTGTTACCTTGTCTGGCATTCATATCTTGATGTGAGCAATACATCCTTTTAATTTACTTTTAGAAGCTTTAATTCCTGCTCCCCCTTCCCCCCACCCCAGCAGATTATTAACTGAATGGTGCTTGATCCCAAGACAGTAGACTATGTCGAGAAAGAAGCATGGTAGCTGTTTTGGAATATGGGAGCAATTGGCCTCTCTTTGGTCAGCCTTGAGCTGCACACCAGGTGCCCCTGGGGTCTCAGCCATTTGTGGGTGTCTGGAGAAATTTTTCCTAGTTCCTTGATCTCTTTTGAAATTTATATATGAGTCTCTGGAGTAAGAACACTGGGCAACTTACATGGTGGTGGAGTGGAGGTGGTTCCTCTGTCTTTGGATTTTTGTCATACTTAGCACAGTGTGTTTGAAGTCTTCCTATTTGAATCTATTTTTTTGTTGTTGTTGTTTTAATCATTTTTTTTTTAAAGAAATATTTTATTGAACCACCGTGAAAACAAGAAAAAAAATACAAAGCTTTCAGGTTTAAGTCACAGTCAAATACTGATTAAACCACCATCCCTTCACCAGTGCACCCGTTCCACCACCAAGAACCCCAATACACCCCCCTCCCACCCCACCCCCCATCTAAGTAGCTGATGATATTCCCATTATTCTCTCTATATATTGAGTACATTTCATATTTCCATACAGAACTCACTATTGTTGATTGGAAATTTTCCCCAACAATCAGGCCTGCTGAATAAGCATCATCTAATAATTTCTCTTCCTTGGTAAAAGTGAAGACTTTGAGTCTTCCACCAGGAGGTAGGACTATCGCGGCCACGCGGTTTTGGGTTTCTAATATTTTAGCTCAGTTCACAGTCAAAATGGATGGCTGCAAGAATCTGCTCTGGTGCCAAAATGGGTTAGGAGACCTCAGGATCACAGTCAGTAGGCGGGAGGCTCTGCTTCTCGTGCCGCGGCTCTTGGTTCATCTCTGGGCGGAAGCTTAATCATTTTTTTTTTTTTAAATTTTATGAATCACTGGGCTGGAGCGATAGCACAGTGGTTGAGCGTTTGCCTTTCACGCGGCCAACCCGTGTTCGATTCCTCCACCCCTCGGTATCAAGCCCGAGCGGCAGAGCCTGGCAAACTACCCGTGCATATTGGATATGCCAAAAACAGTAACAATAAGTCTCTCAATGAGAGACGTTACTGGTGCCCGCTCAAACAAATCGATGAGCAACGGGATGACAGTGATTGAATCACTGTGAGATAGTTACAAGCTTTCATGTTTGAGTTACAATCACACAATGATCAAACACCTATCCCTCCACCAGCACACATTCCCCACCACCAATATCCCTGGTATACCCCCTCTTTCCCACCCTCCCCCTGCCTCCATGGCTGACAATATTCCCCATACTCTCTCTCTACTTTTGGGCATTATGGCTTGCAACACAGACACTGAGAGGTCATCATGTTTGGTCCATTATCTACTTTCGGCACACATCTCCCATCCCAACTGATTCCTCCAGCCATCATTTTCTTAGTGATCCCTTCTCTATTCCATCTGCCTTATCCCCTCCGCTCATGAAGCAGGCTTCCAGCTATGGGGCAATCCTCCTGGCCCTTGTATCTACTGTCCTTGGGTGTCAGCCTCATGTGATGTTATTCTATACTCCGCAAATGAGTGCAGTCCTTCTATATCTGTTCCTCTCTTTCTGAATCATTCACTTAGCATGATACTCTCCGTGTCTATCCATTTATAAGCAAATTTCATGACTTCATCTCTCCTAACAGCTGCATAGTGTTCCATTGTGTAGATGTACCAAAGTTTCTTTAACCGTCATCTGCTTTAGGGCACTTGGGTTGTTTCCAGATTTTTGGCTATTGTGAACAGTGCTGCAATGAACATATAGGTACAGATGTCATTTCTACTGTACTTTTTTTGCATCGTCGGGATATATTCCAGAAGTGGTATTGCAGGGTCATATGGCAGCTCAATTTCTAGTTTTAGAAGTACTGTCCATATTGTTTTCCAGAAAGGTTGGACCAATCAGCATTCCTACCAGTGGTAAAAGAGCATCCCTTTTTCCCCACATCCATGCCAGCACTGGTTGCTTTTGTTCTTTTGAATGTGTGCCAGTCTCTGTGGTGTGAGATGATAATCTCATTGTTGTTTTGATTTGCATCTCCCTGATGACTAGTGAAGTGGAGCATTTTCTCATGTTCCTTTTGGCCATTTGTATTTCTTTTTTGAGGAAATTTCTGTTCATTTCTTCTCCCCATTTTTTGATGGGGTTGGAGGTTTTTTCCTTATACAATTTTACAAGTATCTTGTATATCCTGAATATTAATCCCTTATCAGATGGGTATTGGGTGAATATTCTTTTCCATTCTGTGGGCTCTTTCTGTATTTTGGTCACTGTTTCTTTTGAAGTGCAGAAGCTTCTTAGTTTGATGTAGTTCCATTTGTTTATGTTTGCTTCCACTTGCATGGTCTGTGCTGTTTCATCCAAAATATGCTTTTAGCTTCAATGTCATGGAGAGTTCTGCATGCATTTTCCCCTATGTACCTTATAGATTCATGTCTGATATTGAGGTCTTTTATCCACTTTGATCTGACTTTTGTGCCTGGCATTAGACAGAGGTCTGAGTTCATTTTTTTGCATGTAGCTATCCAGTTTTCCCAGTACCACTTGTTGAAGAGGCTTTCCTGTTCCACTTCACATTTCTTGTTCCTTTGTCAAAGATTAAGTGGCCATATATTTGGGGGTCTGTGTCAGGACATTCAACTCTGTTCCATTGGTTTGCAGATCTGTTTCTAGCCCAATACCATGCTGTTTTAATTACTACTGTTTTGTAGTAGAGTTTGAAATTGGGGAGGGTGTTGCCACCCATCTTTGTTTTCCCAAGGATTGCTTTAGCTTTTCGTGGGGTTTATTGTTCCAGATGAATTTCAGGAGTGTTTTGTCTATTTCTTTGAAAAATGTCATGAGTATCCTGATAGGGACCGCATTGAATTTGTATAGTGCTTTGGGCAGTATTGCCTTTTTTTCTTTTTGGCTTTTTGGGTCATACCCAGTGATACTCAGGGCTGACTCCTGGCTCTGCACTCAGGAATCACTCCTGGCAGTGCTTGGGGGACCATATGGGATGCTGGGAATCGAACCTGAGTTGGCCGCATGCAGGCAAACTCCCTACCCGCTGTACTATCACTCAGCCCCAGTATTGCCATTTTGATAATGTTAATTCTCTCTATCCATGAGCAGGGATGTGTCTCCATTTCCTAGTGTCTTCTTTTATTTCTTGAAGTATTGTTTTGTAATTTTCCTTGTATAGGTCCTTCACCTCTTTGCTTAAGCTGATTCCAAGGTACTTGATTCTCTGAGGTACAATCGTGAATGGGATTTTTTTTTAATGTCTTTTCTCTTTCATTATTTGTATATAAGAAAGCCATGGACTTTTGGTTGTTGATTTTGTAGCCTGCCACTTTACTATATCTGCCTGTTGTTTCTAGGAGGTTTTCTGTAGAGTCTGTAGTGTTTTCTAAGTATAGTATCATATCGTCTGCAAATAGTGATAACTTGACCTCTTCCTTTCCTGTCTATATGCCCTGGATATCTTTTTCTTGTCTAACTGCTAATTGGCCGCCCTGGGGTCTGGTTAGGATCATGGCTCTGGGAAGGAGCCCTGACACGGGGTGATACCTGGATGGGATCAGCAGTGGGTGCCCGGAATGTTCTTGAATCTATTTTTGCCGGAACCCTTTGGTTCTCATAGATCTTATTATCTTTATTGTTTATTGTTTTTATTGTTATTTATTATTACCTTTATTCCTGAACTCTGGGAAATTTTTATCTATGATTTCCTTACCTGTTGGTTGTTTATTGAATTTGCCTTCTTGTTCTTCAGGGACTCTGATGGTGCTTGCATTGTTCCTCTTGAACTTATCCTATTATTGGTTTTTGGTATGCTGTTCATTTCTCTTCAGGCTTCCCCCCACACCCCCCCCCCCGCCACCTTCCGTTGATTTTCTAGAGATTTCCTCCATGTCATTAAGGAGTGCCTACATCTTATCCTCAGTTGCTGTTACTTTGGCTGCTCAGATCTTTTACTTTTTGATACCACCATCCTTTTCATTTCTGCTTGTTTTCTCTTTTTGATGTCACATTTTCTTTGGTAACTGCTTGTGCCATCGTTTCTTTAAGATCACTAAACTTCCTCACTATGTCATCCTCACTAAATTCATTTGTCTGAGTTGGTTGTTGCTGGCTGAGCCTTCTGTGTTATTGTTTTCACTCATTGAACTTGGTGGACTTGTATGTGTCTTCCTCATTTGGTTTGCAGTGCTCCTGTTGTGAGTCTTTGTAATTAGTCCCCTGGGGATCTGAGAAATTAGACTGGAGATTCCTCTTTTTGTTTCCTCTGTTTTTACCCAGTGATTGAATAAGTATAACTGAGTGTGAAATTTGATGAGCTTTTGTGTGCTTCAGTAGTCATGGACCTGAGACCTTTTGAAATGGCAAAGCTCAGGCATAGTTGCTAGAGATTAACCTCACCCGGTAAGATGGAACAGTGATAGAAGTTCAGGAGCTGTGAATGTTAGCCCATTGAAATTAGATTTTTTTTCTCCCATTGCCACATCCTAACAAATGATCGGTTTATTTTTCTAAGAATAATAGTTGTCAAAGAATATAAGTTGTCCATAGTATATCAGTGGTTTACCAATGTTTTAGACCAGAAAAAAAAGTTGTCCTTGTTTATTTACTGTTTGATGTTTGTCTTATTTTATTTGCTCATAAGTAAACTTTAGGAATATGGTTTGCATGTGGAGTTGACTTGAATGAACTTATTTAAAATTGTGAGTTTAAACTAAGCAAATGAAATTATAATTTTGCAGAGTACTTTGTTTTCTGTTATACCTTTAAGCTGGCTTGCCTTTACTTTGTAATTATTCCTGTAATTGATACTGTAGACATATAAAAAGATTGTAGAATTCAATAGCATCAGCAAGATGAAGAGCAACATTAACTTAACAGTATCCTCTTCCCTTGTTCCTTCAAGAAAGACCCATGTTATACCTCATCTGCCACAAACCCTAGGTATCTCTGGTTCCCAGATTTCTTCTTTACCTATTACATACCATGTCCATCAAGCTAACTTTTTAAGTAATCCTTAAATTCTGATTCATCCTACTTTCTCCCTTTATACACTGTAATACTGATTATGTAACTTTCTAGTGAACAACTGAAATGAACACTGAGTGATTTCCAACATTATAGTCACTTTGTCTTTAGCTAAAGTAGAGGAAAATGAGTAATGAAATCAAAATTACTCTCCATTCCTACTTTACATTCTTTCTAGAACATAGATTTATTAGACATTTACAATTTTAACAGAACTATTTAGATTTTGTGATAAGTTGATAAAATAAAATTTTGAAAACATTTTTTACAGGTATGTAGATTAAAAAATTAGTAATTCTATGCTGACATTGTAAGATTTACATGAAATAGATAAATCCCACTGATGTAAAATTTAAGAGTGAAGAGAGTTACTGCTTACAGGTCTGCATTGATAAAGGATTGTAATAAAAATCTTAATGGGCATAAAGATAACTGATCAGATAGTTAACATTCAATATAAATGAAATATTAATTTGTTTTTACTGATAAGAACCTAAACTGTTATCTGTGTCACAGGCGGGTTATTTATGTATAAAATTTATTACACTATGTACATAAGTACTACATACACAGTTTTACACATACCTTTGGCTTTCTTGTTTTGAAAATGAAGTTAGAGATTATGTGTAAATCTGAGAAAATATGAAGTAGCAATATAAACTTGTTACTTGGCAATCTGGAGGTAATTTAAAAGGAAATGAAAGAGATTTCCTCTGGAGAAAAGAAATAATGCAATTCCAGTGGGTGAGAATGAACAGATTATTTAATAAAAACCTGATTCAGCTGGAGGGGCTGGACAAGATGATGAAAGGTGGGAAGTCTGAGAACATTCCTGGGACCCAAAACAGAAACCTCAAATGAATTAAAAGTATTGCATAAATAAAACACATTTTTAAAAAGATTAATATATAAAAAGGACATAATACATATCCTACACGAACCCTGCTGAGACAGTCACTGGAGTACCTAGCCACCATCTTTGAGAGAGACTCTGCAGTGGAATAAACAGCTGCTAGCATCTTGAAAGCAAAGGAGAAAGCCCTACCCGCTGTGCTATCACTCCAGTCCTATACAATACTACATTCAGAAAATCTTGAGACTACGGAAAATCTCCTAGAAACATATTTGTAGAATAAAAGTGTCAGGCTACAAAATTAATAAACAAAAGCCCATGATTTTCCTATATCCATTAATGAAAAAGAAGTGAGAGATACTGAGAAGAACAATCCCATTCCCAGTTGTGCCTCAGAAAATCAAGAACCATTAAACCAGCTTAACTGAAGAGGTGAAAGATACAAAGAAAACTACTAAACACTACTTCAAGAAATAAAAGAGGATGGAAGAAGATGGAAACACATTCCTAATTGTTGGATTAATAGGAAGTTTAATATCAAAATGGGCAATATTCTCCAAAGCATTGTACAGAAGTAATGCAGTCCCTATAAGAATATCTGACATTTTTCAAAGAAAGAGATCAAATACTATTGAGATTCATATGGAACACCACTTTGCCTCCCTTCCCCCAATCCCTAAAATATCCTTTGGGAAAAGGAAGATGGGAGGCATAACTTTCCCCAACTTTAAACTGTACTAAAAAATAGTCATACTTTAAAAAGCATAATACTGGAATAAAAATCACTGACCCTTAAATTAGTTGAATAGAGTTTAGTATTCTAAGGCAGATCCTCATGCATATGATAAGTTAATCTTTGATAAAGGCTCAAAAAATGCTAAGTGGAAAGGAAAGGCTCTTCAACAAGTGTTAAAGGTAGAGGTGTTGAAACATTATAAGCCTGAAACCCAATCATGAATAATTTTGTAATTACTTGGTGACTGAATCAAAACAAAGAAGAATGATGTTTTGCTTCCCGTTGGAGCACCTTACTTATTTCTTTGAAGAAATCACTGGAAATTTGAAAGCACTTCAAATTTGAAAAGTAATATTTGAAAATTCAAATTTGAAAGTAATACTACTTTTCAAATTAAAATTAATCAAAAGTAATATTACTTTCAAATTTGAAATATTACAGTAATATTAACCTACTATTAATATTACTTTCAAATTTGAAATGTTACAGTAATATTAACCTACTTTCAAATTTGAAAGTAATATTAATAGTAGGTTAATATTACTGTTAATAGTACTGTTTCAGAGAATATCTACTGTATATAATAGGTCTTCAAAATTTTTGACTTAGGGACATGATATTGGGTTGTAATTTAGATAAAGTAAGTTGGCACTGTAATAGGGTTAATTTTATAAGAACTATGAGTATATAGGGTTAATTTTATTTGTGAATTCAGGAAACTTTGGGAAGTTTTGCAGTGTCAGTGAGGAAGAAGAACAGATTCAGTTTAAAATTCTTAAGACTTTAGGATTGAGGGTCTGTGGTGTGGCTCAGTACACATTCCATGTAAGGTACATGCCTTTTACATGTGAGACCTAGTTCAGTCCAAAAGGTACCTAACTACAGAGAGGTTCAGGTGGTAGATGAGGGCTCTTTATCACCAGAGCCTGGCAGTCCTGTGTTTGCACAGGTCTGGGTGCTGATACTGATGAGTAACCTTCATGGTGACACGTACTTTACAGACAGATAGCACTTTTGTCACGGCCCCTAACCTCAGAGTTCAGTCCCTGGCACTGGTGGATAAAATTAATGGAATTATGTCCAGTAAACTGATAAAATTTAGAAGTCGATATGAAGAGACTTTATATCTGGATTAAACAATTATAAGAATCACTGTATCACTGTCATCCCATTGTTCATTGATTTGCTCGTGCGGGAACCAGTAACGTCTCCATTGTAAGACTTGTTACTGTTTTTGGCATATTGAATACACCACGGAGAGCTTTCCAGGCTCTGCTGTGCGGGCGAAATACTCTCGGTAGCTTGCCAGACTCTCCAAGCGGGGCGGAGGAATCGAACCCTGGTCGGCCACGTGCAAGGCGGATGCCCTACCCACTGTGCTATCACTTCAGCCCATTATAAGAATAGTGGTTAATATTACCAAGAAAGTAAGTATAAAAGAGAAGCACTGTTTTAGGGGGCAAGTAGTTTTTTGACTTGGAGATCACACCCAAAAAGTGGTGTTCTAGAGGTGCTAAGGGACCATATGGTGTACATGTGGATCTCCTGGACTTCTGCATAGAGAACATGCATTCCAGCCCTTGATCTCTCTCTTCAGATCTACATGTGCATTTTTGAGATGCTGTGAATATTAAGGTGGCGCTGTCCATTATGTGATTTCAAGCCATACATTTGAAACCCATACTAATATATGGATTAGTATATTAATCTAGAAATTATCAGCTAAGTTAAAATTTATGTAAATAAGTAGCCAGGGTGAGTGATAATATGTTTGTTTCTTGTTTGTTTGGGTTTTTTTTTGTTTTTTGGGTCACACCCGGCGATGCACAGGGGTTACTCCTGGCTCTGCACTCAGGAATCAGCCCTGGTGGTGCTCAGGGGACCATATGGGATGCTGGGAATCGAACCTGGGTTGGCCGCATGCAGGCAAATGCCCTACCCGCTATGCTATCGCTCCAGCCCCGATGTTTGTTCCTTGGGGAACCACAGCTGGCAATCTTCATGATCATGCAGTGCTGGGGTTGGCCATGAGCTTTCCGCATGCGAAGCATATTCTCCAGCCCTTTAAACTTTGGTATAAAGGAAATGAAGGGTAAAAGGATAGAAACCCTGGAAGACATATTTATTTGTATTATCCTTAGGAGCAGTTCTTATACATTGCTCAGTAACATTATCATTTTGGTGAAGTAACTGTATTTGTTTGTATTCTTACTAATGTAGCCTATTTGGCTTCAATTTTCCTTTAACGTTAATGTTTGAAAGTATTTTTAGTTTTTAGCCTGTTTGCTTTCCAACAAGAGAATGTTCAGTCCTGGATTCTGAATAACTTATTTCAAGGATATATCCCTTATTTTAGATTGTCATGTTAAGAAAGACTCAAGATTGGAGCACTGCAGTGTTGTGAAATAGATTCTCCAGGAAAAGGGGAGTGGGGGGAGAGAAGAGAGAGAGAGAGAATTTCTGTAATCATATCTCAGTTCCAAATGCATTCCAGATTTGTGGGGTCTTCTCTCTAATGTTTTGCAGTATATAAAGCTAAATTTGAATAGATCTACTGGTTGATAATTGAAAGGAATACAGACCTATGTTTGTGTTCCCATTAGACTCTCATGGTCTCAGGATTAATAACAGTATAGCCTTTTGAGATTTTATTCTGTTTTTTGGGGCAAATTTTGAGGTAAACACTACCCTCCATAACTAGGAAGTGCTGTTAGGTTACTACTATATCTGCCTGTATAATAATTTACACAGTACTATGATTATAATGAACTTAAGCTTGCATTTGAAACCAATGTTCATATTTACTAGAATTTGAGCTTTAAGATTCAAAGAAGCATTAAATATTTTTTTTCTTTGTAGATCATCCCATTATGATGGGTTTTGAGCCCCTTGTCAACCAGAGACTACTTCCACCTACCTTCCCTCGATATGCAAAAATAATTAAAAGGGAAGAAATGGTCAACTATTTTTCAAGATTAATAGAAAGAATAAAAACTGTCTGTGAGGTGGTCAATTTACCAAATTTACATTGCATCCTGGTAAGTATGATTAGTTTGTTGCTTTTCGGAGACAAGGGGAATTTTTGTGATAACTGAGGGGTTTAGTGATAGAGGATTAAGTAGTATATATAAAAAATGTTTCTGTGGAGTATATTAAATGTATAATTAATCCTCATAATATTTTATATTAGCCATTTTACTGATTTATGTGCACAATATTGTGAATGGGAGTTTGAATCCTTGATTTGTTTTCAGAACTTTTTTTGTAAATATATACTTAAGAATATATACTTCGGGGCCGGAGTGATAGCACAGCGGGTAGGGCGTTTGCCTTGCACTCGGCCGACCCGGGTTCGATCCCCGGCATCCCATATGGTCCCCCAAGCATCGCCAGGAGTAATTCCTGAGTGCAAAGCCAGGAGTAACCCCTGAGCATCACTGGGTGTGACCCAAAAAGCAAAAAAAAAAAAAAAAAAAAAAAAAAAGAATATATACTTCTATATAAAAATTTGATCATGGGTCTGAAGTAATAGTACTGCAGATAGGGCATTTGCCTTTCATGCAGCTCCCTCGCACTACATGATGGTCACCTGAACCCTACCAGAAGTTCCCTTGAGCTCTTGAGCCAGGAGTAAGCTCTGATCACTGCTAGGTATAGCCCCAAAACCACTTGTATTTTTAAAATCATTTATTTCTTTGACCCTTTTTTTTTAGATCACAAACTTGTAAGACTATCTCTTCAGTTCATACTGAATTTAATTTGTCATTTTCAGTATTTTACTGTTATAAGCAGTACTAACATGAAATATCATATAATACTTTAGTATGTGGAGCATAAAACTCTGCTGTTTAGATACAAGTATTTTACATACTTTTCCACATATTTTAGTAATTAGCCTGAATAATAAAGAAGATCTATTACAATTAAATTGAAATTTTTGGTAACATGAAGAGTTGGCAGAGTGAAAATTGTTTTCTTGTATTCCAGGAACTACTCAAAAGTCTTAAAAATGTATGTACATTGTGACTCAGCACCACCTTTTTTAAAGCTTAAATATTGGAAAATTGGAGATACAGCAACAACATACTAGAAAGATGTTTGTTGTATCATCCTTTGAAGTCTGTTTTAAAAATAACTTAATGAACAATGGTGACATCATCCACTCTGGATTTATAAATGTCATAATGTGATAAAATTAGTATTATATAGGAAAATGTTGATAGAAATGTACATGAAACTCAAATCATGTTTTAAAATATATTAACCATTGTTGTGCACAAAAAGGATATGAGACAACCAAAATCAGTTTTTAAAAAGTTTTGAAAGCAGATGCCAAAATGTGAATTACAACTATTTCTAGAATGTGGAGTGTGAAAGTACTTTCTCCTTCCTTTAAGTATTTTCAAGCATTTGGTATTTTGCATAGAGGGGAAATGTTTTAAAGGTAAGGATTGGCTCAGTGATCCCCTGAGCACCACAGGGGTGATCTCTGAGCACAGAGTATGCCCTGAGTACAGTCATTGTGGCAAACCCCCCACCAACCCTTCCCCCTCCAAGCTCCAAATTTCCTTCTACAATTCAGGTAAGAAGTGGCAAGTTGAGAAGTTAATGAAGGGAAACAGATTAGGAGCATGGAAGATAATGCTTATGACAGTTATGGAATAATTAGGAAGATAATTAGATGAGGTAATGAATATTATCCTGTTGTGACTCTGTAGTCCCCATAAAAAAAATAGTACAGATGGAGCTATGAGAATGACTGTACATGTATTTGTCAATTCTGCCAGCATCGAGTGCTTTTGTTATTCTAGGCATTGTGCTCTGGTGCTTATATTGTGATGAGCAAAAGTTTATCGTTCAAATTGTCATGACACTTAGTATGAGATAGAAATATCATACCTTAGTTGAGATAGGAAATCAATCATAGACTTGATTATAGAATTCCAACTACAGAATATGATATGAAAAGAACTACCTTAAGTCATCAAAGAGGAAGGTATTAAATAAGGTAAAGCTAAGATCTGGAGGTATGAGACAATAGGTGGTCAGTTTCAGGTGAAGGAAGTTGGTCTTCCATGTGACGGGAAAGAAAATAAGACATTTGAGTAACTTAGAAAGAAGCATAGAAGTGGGAAAGGGGGATTTGGTGAGGCCAGGAAGTTTGGCATGTAAAGCAACAACATTTAACCCACTTAAAGGTTTAAGGCTTTTGGTTTTTTATCATGGAACAATAGAAATTATACAGCTCTGTGCAAGATCAGCACGGGTTGCTGAGTGACATTTTTGACTATAAGAATTTGTAAAAATCTGTAAATGATCACTGTATGACTGAAATGCAAAAACGAAAGTTCGTAAGTTTGTAACTATACCTCACGGTGATTCACTAATAAAAAAATAAAAAAAATTTGTAAAGATCTCTAAATATAGTTTCATATCATCTGTGAATAGTTAGAGTTTGATTTCTTCCTTTCGACCTGAATGCCCTTAACATCTTTTTCTTGCCTAACAGCTATTGTGAGTACTTTCAGTACTGTATTGAACAGAAGTGGTGAGAGTGGGCATCCTTGTCTTGTCCCTGATCTTAGAGGGAAGGCTCTTATTTTTTCCCCATTGAGGATGATGCTTGCCATAGGCTTGTGGTAGATGGCTTTGATTATATTGAGGAAAGTCCCTCTATACCCATTTTGGCGAGAGTTTTATCATAAACGGGTGCTGGATCTTGTCAAATGCTTTCTCTGCATCTATTGATGCAATTATATAGTTTTTATCTTTTCTTTTGTTGATATGATGGATTATGTTGATTGATTTCCGAATGTTAAACCATCCTTGCATCCCCAGGATAAATCCTACTAGGTCATGGTGTATGATCTTTTTGATGAGTTGTTGAGTTCTATTTGTTATTATTTTGTTGAGGATCTTCGCATCCGTGTTCATGAGGAATATCATCCTGTAGTTTTCTTTTTTTAGTGGTGTCTCTGTTTACTTTTGGTATTAGGGAGATATCAGCCTCATAGAAAGTGTTTGGGAGAGTTTATCTTTCTTCAGTTTCCTGGAAAAGCTTGAGAAGAACTGGCAGTTGGTACTCTTTAATTGTCTGGAAAAATTCGCTTGTGAATCCATCTGGGCCTGGGCTTTTGTTTTTC
The DNA here is from genome assembly GCF_027595985.1 of Sorex araneus. NCBI lineage: Eukaryota > Metazoa > Chordata > Mammalia > Eulipotyphla > Soricidae > Sorex > Sorex araneus. The sequence goes on along the minus strand of NC_073302.1, from coordinate 78,875,266 downwards.
GGAAGACTTTTGATTACAGTTTCAATTTCCTCTATTAATCAAGGAAACGTCTTGATTTATATAAAAAAATATAGGTCTTTTGAAAGGTCTATTCAAGTATTCCAGATCTTCTTGATTGAGCTTTGGGAGATTATAGGAATCAGGAAATTACCCATTTTTTCTAGGTTCTCTTGTTTCCTGGCAGACTTTCAAAGTAGTCTATAATGATGTTTTCAATTTCTTTGATTTCTGTTCTGATGTCCCCCTTTTCATTTCTTATTCAGTTTATTAGGGGTCTCTCTCTTTCTTTGTAAGTTTTGCTAGTGCTTTATCAATCTTGTGTATTTTCTCAAAGAACCAACTCTTGGTCTCATTGATCTTTCTGGGTTTCCATGTCATTAATTTCTGCTCTAAGTTTTATTATCTCTTACCTTATGCCTGGTTTGTGCTCCTTTTGTTGGTCCTTTTCTAAGATTTTGAGCTGTGAAGTCAAGTTATTAATGTGGGCTCTTTCTTCCTTCCTGAGAAATGCTTGCAGAACTATAAATTTTCTCCTTAACACTGTTTAAGCTGCATCTCACAGATTCTGCTAGCTCCTGTCTTCTTTCTCATTTCTTTCCAGGTGTCTTTTGATTTCTTCCTTGATTTCCTTTCTGACCCACTCATTGTTCAACATTGAGTTGTGTAATTTCCAGGTATTTGATTTAGGGTTTCTTTTTTTCATCTTTTCATTTTAATTTTTTTATTTCTTGTGTGTGTTTATATATATATTTTATTGGTGAATCACCATGAGGGTACAGTTACAGCTTTACACGTTTTTGTGTTTGTGTTTTTGTCATACAATGTTCGAGAACCCATCCCTCCACCAGTGCCCATTCTCCACCTCCAATGAACCCGGTATCCCTCCCACCCCCCAATCCCATCCCTCCCACCCCACCCCACTTTTGTGTCAGGGCATTCCAAACAGCAGTGTAGGAGGGTCCCTTTCTCTCCATATCCACGCCAACAGCGGTTGCTTTTGTTCTTTTGGATGTGTGCCAATCTCTGTGGTGTGAGGCGATATCTCAGTTGTTTTGATCTACATCTCCCTGATGATTAGTGATGAAGAGAATTTTTTCATGTGCCTTTTGACCATTCGTATCTCTTCCCTGAGAAAGTTTCTGTTCATCTCTTCACCCCATTTTTGATGGGGCTGGATGTTTTCTTCTTGTAGATTTCAACCATTGCCTTATATACCCTTGATATCAACCCCTTGTCAGATGGGTATTGGGTGACTATCCTTTCCCATTCTGTAGATTGTCTTTGTATTATGGTCACTGTATCTTTTGTGGTGCAGAAGTTTCTTAGTTTTATATAGTTCCATTTGTCTATCTCTGTTTCCACTTGGTTGCTCAGTTGCATGTCATCTTTGAAGATACCTTTATCTTCAATATCGTGGAGGGTTTTACCGACCTTGTCTTCAATGTACCTTATAGATTGTGGTCTGATGTTGAGTTCTTTAATCCATTTTGATCTGACTTTTGTGCATGCTGTTAGGTTGAGGTCTAAGCCCACTCTTTTGCATGTGGTTGTCCAGTTATACCAGCACCATTTGTTATAGAGGTTTTCCTTGCTCCACTTCACATTTCTTGCTCCCTTATCAAAGATTAGATGATCATACATTTGGAGTTGTGTGTAGGGATATTCCACCCTGTTTCATTGGTCTGTGACTCTGCCTTTTTTCCAGTACCATGTTCTTTTCATTGTTACCGCATAGTAGTAGAGTTTGAGGTTGGGGAAGGTGATGCCTCCCATCGTCTTTTACCCAAGAATTGTTTTAGCTATTCATGGCATTTGTTGTTCCATATGAATTTCAGGATTGCTTGATCCATTTCTTTGAAGAATTTCCTGGGTATCCTTATAGGAATTGCGTTGAATCTGTATAATGATCTGGGGAGTATTGTCATTTTGACAATGTTGATTTTCCCCATCCATGAGCAGGGGATATGTTTCCATTTCCTCATGTCCTCTTTTATTTCACGGGGTAGCGTTTTATAGTCTTCTTTGTAGAGTTTCTTTACTTCCTTAGTTAAGCTGATTTCGAGGTATTTGATTTTCTGAGGTACGATTGTGAACGGGATTGCTTTGTTCATGTCCCTTTCCTCTGTCTCATTGTTTACGTATAAGAAGGTCATGGACTTTTGTATATTGATTTTATAGCCTGCGACTTTACTGTGAAAAAATCTCTATTTTTTCTAAGATTTTCTTGGTAGAGGTGGTAGGCTTCTCTAGATACAGTATCATATCATCTGCAAATAGTGAGAATTTGATTTCTTCCTTTCCTATCTGGATCTTTTTCTTCCCTAACAGCAATTGCAAGTACTTCCAGTACTATATTGAACAAAAGTGATGAGAGTGGGTATCCTTGTCTTGTCCCTGATCTTAGTGAAAAGGCCCTTAGTTTTTCCCCATTGAGGATAATGCTTGCCATGGGTTTGTGGTAGATGGCTTTGACTATCTTGAGGAAAGTTCCTTCTAAACCCATTTTGGTGATATTTTTCATCATAAATGGGTGTTGGATCTTGTCAGATGCTTTCTCTGCATCTATTGAAATGATCATATGGTTTTTATCTTTACTTTTGTTGATATGGTGAATTATGTTGATTGATTTCCGAATGTTAAACTATCCTTGCATCCCTGGGATGAATCCCGCTTGGTCATGGTTTATGATCTTTTTGATGAGTTGTTGGATTCTATTTGCTAATATTTTGTTGAGCATCTTTGCATCAGTGTTCATCAGGGATATTCGTCTGTAATTTTTTTTGTTAGTGGTATCTTTGTTTGCTTTTGGTATTAGGGAGATATGTGCCTCATAGAAACTGTTTGGGAGAGTTCCTGTTTTTTCGATTTCCGGGAAAAGCTTGAGGAGAACTGGCAGCAGGTCCTCTTTAAATGTTTGGAAGAATTCGCCAGTGAATCCACCTGGACCGGGCTTTTGAACTTGGAAAGACTTTTGATTGCAGTTTCCATTTCCTTTATAATAATGGGTCTATTCAGGTATTCCAGGTCTTCCTGGTTCAGTCTTGGGAGACTGTAGGAATCAAGGAATTTATCCATTTCTTTTAGGTTTTCTTGTTTTGTGGCATACAGACTTTCAAAGTAGTCTCTGATGATCTTTTGAATTTCATTGGTTTCTGTTGTGATGTCCCCTTTTTCATTTCTGATTCGGTTTATTAGGGTTCTCTCTCTCTCTCTCTTTGTGAGTCTTGCTAGCAGTTTATCAATCTTATTTATTTTCTCAAAGAACCAGGTCTTGGTTTCATTGATCTTTCAGATTTTTTTCTGGGTTTCCATGTCATTAATTTTTGCTCTAAGTTTTATTATTTCCTTCAGTCTGGTTTGGGTTCCTTTTGCTGGTCCTTTTCTAAGATCTTGAGCTGTGAAGTCAAGCTATCTATGTAGGCCCGTTCTTTCTTCCTGAGGAATGCTTGTAGAGCGATAAATTTTCCCCTTAACATGGCTTTAGCTGCGTCCCATAGGTTTTGGTACTCGTGTCTTCATTCTCATTTGTTTCTAGATATCTTTTGATTTCTTTCTGATTTCCTTCCTGACCCACTCATTGTTCAGCACTGCATTGTTTAATTTCCAGATGTTTGATTTGGTTCTTCATGTCTGTGTGTGATTAGCTTCTATCTTCAGTGCATTGTGGTCTGAAAAGAGAGCTGATACAATTTCTATCTTCCCAATTCTATTGAGGCATGTTTTGTGACCCAGCACATGGTCTATTTTGGAAAAAGTTCTGTGTGCACTGGAAAAGAATTTGTATTCTTTCTTTTTGGGGTGTAAAGCCCTATGTAGGTCTATTAGCCCTCTCTCTTCCATTTCTTCCTTCAGGATCAGTGTTTCCTTGCTGAGTTTTGTTCTTGTCGATCTATCCAGAGGTGATAAGGCGGTGTTGAAGCCTCCGACTACTATTGTGCTGCTAGTGATGTCCTCCTTAAAGTTTGTTAGCAGTTGTTTTAAGTATTTAGTTGGTCGCTCATTAGGTGCGTATACGTTTAAGAGTGTGATTTCTTCCTGTTGTACATATCCTTTGATAAATAGAAAATGACCTTTACTGTCCCTTCTAATTTTTTTCAACCTGAAATCTATGTTGTCGGAAACTAGTATGTCCACCCCAGCTTTTTTGAGTGAGTTGTTTGCTTGCAGGTTTGTTTTCTATCCTTTGACTTTGAGCCTGTGTTTGCTCTGGACTGTTCAGATGTATTTCTTGTAGGCAGGAGAAAGTTGGATTTAGTTTCCAAATCCATTTTGCCACTCTGTGTCTTAATTGGTGCATTTAGACCATTGACATTGAGAGATATTATTGTCATGGAGTTTTGTGCCATCTTTCTGTAAGGTTTGTTGTACTTGTAGGGGGTTTTCTTGTCTGACAGTAGCCCCTTTAGTCCTTCCTTTAGGTTTGGTTTTGAGTCTGTGAAGTTCCTGAAACTGTTGTTTATCGATGAAATAGTATATTGTTCCTTCGAGTTTAGCTGGATAAAGTATTGTTGGTGAGGCGTTCATTTCATTGAGTTTTTCATTAACAACCACTATCTCTTTCCAGATAAGGAAGCTACACGTTCCATATCTTTTGCCCTATTTCTGCCAGTCTATAGCAAATTTAAAGGCGTTCACAAGCCTGTCCTTGGTGAACAGACCCAAATCCAAATGTTAAAATATGCATAATTTTACTTAACCCCAAAATTTGAATAATGAAGTAAAATATGAAGATGATATAACCATTGTCCCATTGTAGATGTTAACATCTCAGTGTATTTGTTTGCTTGTTATTTGCTTATTATTTTTGTTTGTTTGTTTTTGTTTCTTGTTTTTGTTTTTTGGGGCCCCATCTAGCAGTGCTTAGGTCTTACTTCTTGGTCTGCACTCAGGATTACTCTTAGAGATATTTGGGGCACCATATATATGATGCTGGGGATTGCACCCAGGTGGCTGTGTACAAAGCATGTACCCTACCTGCTGTACTGTATCTCTGGTTATTTGGTAATTTCTATGACATAGGTAGTAGGCTCCTGCCATTAGTTTTAATTGTTGATGCAATCATTTTCATCCTGTCACTGTCACTGTCATCCCATTGCTCATCGATTTGCTCAAACGGGCACCAGTAACGTCTTCGTTGTGAGACTCATTGTTACTGTTTGTGGCATATCGACTATGCCACGGGTAGCTTGCCAGGCTCTGCCTAGTGGGCAAGATACTCTCGGTAGCTTGCTAGGCTCTTTGAGAGGGGCGGTGGAACCGAACCTGGGTCGGTGGTGTGTAAGGCGAATGCCCTACCCACTGTGCTAATTTAATAATTATTGCCCACAAAATATGATTTGCCAGTCAAAAATACTGGTCCTTGATTTAGATAGCTCAAGTATTAGAAAACATGCTCAATATGTGTGTGAGGCCATAAGTTTGATACCTGGCACTACCTAATCCACAGTACTATAAGTTGCAAAGGTGGCCCCTGAGCATCACTCATTGTAGTCCTGGTGGTTCATGAACTGTCAGGACTGAGCATAGAGGTGTCAGGCCTTTGTCAAAACTGTCAGATGAATCAGGCCTTTGTCAGATCTGTAGGCTTAGCATTGCTGGTCATGTTCTTTATTAAAAAGAATATGGCTAAAATTACTTTCTTTCCCATTGATGTAATTAGATAAATGATGTTAAATATTTCTCATATTTTAACTTCAGTAGTAAGATTATTTCCAGTGATCGAAAAAAATTACATTTAAGTATTTGAGTACACCTAGTGGTACTCAGGACTTATACCTGGCTTTGTGCTTATGGATTACTTCTGTGTGCTCAGGGGATCATGTGTGGGACTAGAGCTTGAACCGGGATCAGCTGTGTGCAAGGCAAGTACTATCATACTGTCTCTCTGTTCCCCAGCTTTTATTTAATCTATTACTAACAGTTTTTTTTATCTTTCAGGATTTTTTCTGTGAATTTAGTGAGCAGTCACCATGTGTTCTTTCAAGATCTCTATTACAAGTGAGTTCTACTTAGTATTGAAATATTTTTAATATAAAATTATTATTGTTTTATTGAAAATACAACAATTTTAGGTTTACATTAATAGAGGACATTTCATAATATTAAGTGTTGATATAAGACAGGAATATTTGAAATTACTAATTTAAACATCTGCTTTTAAAAAATAGAAAAATTAAACTCAAAACATGCTGAAGTAATGAACTAAAAAAAAAGTAGAAACTGGCAAAATAAGAAATAAACAGTAGAGAAATGCCACCAATGCAGTTAATGTAGTCAGAAGCTGGTTCTTTGAAAATACCAGGTTTGTGAACCTCTAACCTCTAAACAAAAGAAGGGGGAAAAGATGTAGACTGGTAATATTAGGAATGGAAGACAAAATATTAACTAGAGTCCTGCACATACTAAAAATATAAACATCACTATGTCCATGGATTCAAAAGAACTCACTCAGGATGAAATAGATAACTTGATAAATCCTGTAGTTAATAGATAAATCCTGTAGTAAAAAGATAATAAACGTATGGATTATATTAGGAATGCAAAATCAGTTAATGTAATTCATTATACAGTCTAAAGTATCAGTCACTGTCACTGTCATCCCATTGCTCATCGATTTGTTCGAGCAGGCACCAGTAACGTCTCTCATGGAGAGACTTATTGTTACTGTTTTTGGCATATCCAATATGCACGGGTAGTTTGCCAGGCTCTGCCGTGCAGGCGAGATTCACTTGGTAGCTTGCCAGGCTCTCTGAGAGGGGCGGAGGAATTAAACACAGGTTGGCCGCGTGAAAGGCTAAAGTCCAACCGCTGTGCTATCGTTCCAGCCCGAAGTATCAGTAGATTAAGGAAAAGCATTTGGCAGAATTGGGCATCCATTCATGAGTAATACTTAAATATTTAACAAAACTATTAACAGGACTTTATTGAAATGCCTCTTAATCCCCAGAAAGCATGTACAAAAGCTACAACTAAGATAACTATAAAAGATTAAATCTTGCTTACGTTGAAAAAAAAATCAAGATTGTGTATTCTCAACCTTCTATCCCTACTCAATACAGTGCTGTATTTTGATAAATGGCAGGAAAAAAGAAAAGGTATATGATTGAGAAAGGTTGGAAACATGCTATTTACATAGGCCATGTTTTTCTGTGGAAAAGAAACTTAACACTTCATTTATTAGTAAGTTTAACAAGATCATAGGCTATGAGATCAGTAGTGAAAAGCAGTTTTATTTCTTTGTACTTTCATCGAATACACAGAAATCAAAATTTTTAAACAGTATTATTACGTAGAGCCACTGATTTATAATGTATACCTCAGACTTACATCTTTCTTAAAAATATATTAAGGAGCCACACCCACCTCCCACTGCCCTGCTCTACCAATTCACAACAAATCTCTGAGGAGATATAAGCGAGCAACTAAAATTTATGGACACATTGGTCCCCCAGTTGAAAACTCCCGGGTGCCCTTGGGAGGGATGTGGACTAAGTTCTTGTCCTGTTGAAACCCTGGCAACTGCACCCACACCCTACTGCTGCAGCCACATCAAGGGCTCAGTTCACCACTTCTCTACTGTTTTCTGCAGAAAGACCAAACTGTGAAAAATCTTGTGTCAACTCATTGGCTCAGACCACAGATCTTGAAGTCTCTGGACTGTGCATATTCCTCAATGCTGATATTCCAATAGGATCACACCAAATTAAATGGGAATGCAACATAGAAGCCAGTTAAATTCATCAAATAAAGACAATAACACAGAACACTCAACTAGCAACAAATTTCTCAGTAAATCCTTAGACAAGGACTTAACCTCCATGGTCTGTAAAACAATTTTCACATAAAAATTGATTTTAAACTTACTTTCTTATTGGAGCTTTGTTTTCTAATCAGTTTTAACTCTTGAATTGTATCAACAGCTGTGGCTTTTGTCAGCATTTAAAATTTTTTTTTTTACAAAATTAAGGACCAGGAATGTGACACAATCTTAGGTCAAATCCCAATTGTGATTAAAAAATTAATAAAACAATAATCACAAATACATTAAAATGGAAATTTTAATAAAAAATAATATACGGTAGCATAAAAGAAGTGGAATAATTAAGTATAAATTTAGTTCCTGGTTTTTTATTTTTTGTTTTTTTCGCCATACTGGCAGTGCTTAACGCTTATTCCTCGGTCTGTGCTTAGGAATTATTCCGGTGGGTTCTGGGGACTCTGGGGTGCAAGGGATCAAAGCCAGGTCAGCTGCTGTGTACAAGGTAAATGCCTTACTGGCTCAGGTACTATTGTTCAAGCCCTAGTTCTTAGTTTTTGGTTTTTGGTTTGTTTTAGGGGCCATACCCCACAGTGCTCAGAACTTTTTGGTGCTTTGCCAAAGAGGTATCACTTTTGGTGATGTTGGGGACTTTCTTGGGGTGCCAGGGATTGAATCTGTGTCAGCTCTGTGTGCAGGACAGGGACACTACTCACTGTACTATTGTCCTCACCCCAAGACTTTGTATATTTTAATCTCTTATGTTCTGTGGTACTTAGTAAAAGCTCATTTCAAAGTAGTAACATGTATAATTATCGGAATTGTCAAGTAGTGTCAATATTACTAATATATATCATTTGTTTAAAGACCACTTTCCTAGTGGATAACAAAAAAGTCTTTGGAACCCATCTCATGCAAGACATGGTGAAAGATGCACTTCGGGCTTTTGTTAGTCCTCCAGTGCTCTCCCCAAAGTAAGTATCACAAAACTTTCTATAGAGTATTTCCAGAAAGCCCACATTTCTTAAAGCTGCTGCTTAATAATCAAAGTATAAAATAAATTTCCATATAAAATTTTTTTGAATCTTAGTTATATGTTTATTTGTGTCACATATTGCTTAGACTTGAACTGAGGTTTATGTGAAGTTACAGTAGGTCGAACTTAACAACAAAAACTTATAGAAGAGTCATTAGAAATTCAGTAACTTTCATTGATCTTCCTGTGTTCAAAGCACTGATTTAAGTATACATTTTGGTATATAGACTTGTTTTGCTACCACCCCAGCTGTGTGCAGAAATCACTAAGGGGACAATTTGTGTTACTGTGGATCGAATCCAGGTGACCACATGCAGTGGAGGTGTTTTAATCCCTGTACTATATCTCTGTCCCGCAAAATTAAATTTTTTAAAACTTATCTTTTCGATGATGAGTCTGGATAAAAACAAACTGTAGATAAATGTTTTCAAACTGTTTTAGTAGGTTAGGGCCCTGAAAACATGCTGTGAGAAAAGGTTTCATGTAGAAAGAAAGAATCGTTATTTGAGTAAGCATTTTTGAGACTTAAAGACACTTTTTCTGTTAAGGAGTGGGAAAAGTCATTATTTTCTAGCAAAGAATCTGGTATATGTGAAATCATGGGCATGGTATTATACATTTTAAGAAGAGTTAATGGTTTATTATTCTTACCAACAATTTGTTGAATAATTCAGGCTACATCTCACATAAAACTGACTTCTTCCATTCAGGCTAGATTCCTTTGGAACAAACCATGAGATAAAGATTTATAAAAATCTGGTGGAAGCAGTAGTACAGAGGCTAGGTCACTTGTCTTGCACACAGCCAATCCAGATTTAGTCTCCAGCACAGCATATGTTCCCCCAAGCGCCACCAGTGATCCCTGACCATAGAGCCCGGAGTGCGCCTTGAACAATTAAGTAAGAATATGGGCAAGTAGGACATGAAAAAAGAAAGCTTTTATGGGTTATGCTCAGAGATAAGGAAGCTTGAGAATTTACACATACTTACCAGTTAATAACCATATCTGGATGAAGTAAACAGGAGGATATCCTCAGTGTCAGTTACATTCCTCATTTTATTCAACAGCTTTATTCTTAAATACTATATAACTGTTCTACCTTGTATTTGTCTTTATATGGCTTAAATTCATTATGATTTTTCTGTCCCCTATCCCCAACATACACACATAGACAGATATGCCACCTATCCCATTTCCCTGCGCCTCTCAGCCGGTTAGAATAAATACTCAGTTAAGTCAGAGCATATTAATTTCACTGTTGCTATCTGTTCACTGATAGTTAGAACAGTGTATCACACAGTAAGCACACAAAGTTTTGTACTTTGACTGTTTTGCTGGTTTTTTTTTTTTTCTTCTTGAAACCCCTAAGCAGTACTCAGGAGACCCGGAGGCCTCTCCCCACAAGTTCTGAGTCAACTGGATTCATAGTTCAGTATTTGGTCTCTGTGATGCTGAGGATCTTTGGGTCATTCCTGTGGTGCTCAGGGGCTTCCAGGGCTATACCAGGCAATGCTTGGGGGACCATGTGTTTTGGGGATCCGTGAGGGTCTGCTGTATGCAAGGCCTTCAACTTTGTGTTATCTGTGGCCCAAATAGTTTTATTTTAATGTAAATATTATCTTACAGATGCTGCCTATATAATAATCACCAGGCTAAAGACTGTATCGATTCTTTTGTTACTCACTGTGTTCGGGTAAGGAATACAATTTGAATCTTTGGTATGAGTTCTTAAAAGGTTTTGGGGATGTAACATACTTACTACTTTTTCATTTAATATTTATTAATTTTTGCTGAATGAATAGGATATTTCTTTCTCCTTTTACACTCCACTACATAGGTTATTAACTTAGTGTCCCTTATGGATTGTTAGATACTGAGGCACCTTTTGATAGCTTTTACTATAACCCTTAGGAACCACAGAAACATTGGTAAAACAGTAATTTCCACTTTTTTTGGTAAATGAGCACAAGTGATTTACTTTTGACCTAAGAACAAGGAATATTTGTAGCATCTCATGCACTTTTTCTTTTACTAAATGAATAAAATGTTAGCAAATCAAAATTTAATTATACACCACCAAAGCTACATTATGAGGAAAATTTATACCTCTGCAAGCATTCCTCAGGAAGGAAGAAAGGGCCTACATAGATAGCTTGACTTCACAGCTCAAGATCTTAGAAAAGGACCATCAAAAGGAACCCAAACCAGACCGAAGGAAAGAAATAATAAAACTTAGAGCAAAAATTAATGACATGGAAACCCAAAAAACAATTCGAAAGATCAGTGAAACCAAGAGCTGGTTCTTTGAGAAAATAAACAAGATTGACAAACCACTAGCAAGACTCACAAAGAAAAAGAGAGGGAGAGAACCCTAGTAAACCGATTCAGAAATGAAAAGAGGACATCACAACAGAAACCAATGAAACTCAAAAGATTATCAGAGACTACTTTGAAAGTTTATATGCCACGAAACAAGAGAACCTAAAAGAAATGGATAAATTCTTTGATTCCTGCAATCTCCCAAGATTGAACCAGGAAGACCTGGAATACCTGAATAGACCCGTGAATATCAAGGAAATGAAACTGTAATCAAACATCTTCCCAAAAACAAAAGCCTAGGCCCTTATGGATTCACTAGCGAATTCTTCCAAACATTTAAAGAGGACCTGTTGCAAGTTCTCCTCAAGCTTTTCCCGAAAATTGAAAGAACAGGAACCCTCCGAAACAGTTTCTATGAGGCACATATCTCCCTAATACCAAAAGCAAATAAAGACACCACTATGAAGGAAAACTACAGGCCATTATCCCTGATGAACACAGATGCGAAGACCCTCAACAAAATATTAGCAAATAGAATCCAACAACTTATCAAAAGTATCATACACCACGACCAAGTAAGATTCATCCCGGGGATGCAAGGATGGTTTAACATTCAGAAATGAATCAACGTAATTCATCATACCAACAAAAGTAAAGATAAAAACCACATGATCATTTTAGTAGATGCAGAGAAAGCATCTGACAAGATCCAACACCCATTTATGATGAAAAATATCACCAAAATGGGTTTAGAAGAAACTTTCCTCAAGACAGTCAAAGCCATCTACTACAAACCTATGGCAAGCATTATCTTCAATGGAGAAAAACTAAGGGCCTTCCCTCTTAAGATCAGGAAGAAGACAAGGATGCCCACTCTCACCACTTCTGTTCAACATAGTACTGGAAGTACTTGGAATAGCAATTAGGCAAGAAAAAGACATTAAGGCATCCAGATAGTAAAGGAAGGAATCAAGCTCTCACTATTCACAGATGACATGATACTATACCTAGAGAATTCTAAAACCTCTACTCAGAAAGTCCTAGAAACAATAGATTGTACAGTAAAGTCGCAGGCTATAAAATCAATACCCCCAAATCATGACCTTCCTATACACTAATACTGAGACAGAGGAAAGTGACATAAAGAAAAAAATCCCATTCACAGTCGTGCCCCAGAAAATCAAGTACCTCGGAATCAGCCAACTAAGGAGGTTAAGAATCTCTACAGAGGAAACTACAAAATCCTATTGCATGAAATAAAAGAGGACACGAGGAAATGGAAACGTATTCTCTGCTTATGGATAGGTGTAGGATGACATTACTTTGTCCTTTCCCTCAACCTACATTTCTATGGCTTCCATCAATCTTCCTGCAAAGTCTGCATAAGGTTCTGAGGCTCTCTGGACAATCTTAGTAAAACTTCCCTTAAATTCTACTTCTGCATCAACCTTCTCCCATGCACGCAGGGCTCCGTCACGGACATAAGCAAGAACAGCACGAGGCAAGATGACTTGCCTTTCTGGGTCGCGCCATTTCCCTTCACCAGTTAATATCTCACAAGTCAACTCAATACCTGAAAAATTTTGTCCAGCATGGCCTAGGCCTTGAAGCTTTGCCTTGGCCTCATTAGAGAGCCACATTCTCCATTCCAAGTACTGAGAACGGCTTAAGCATGTCTTAGCAACCCTGTGAAAATCATGAGGTACCCAGTAGGACTTTTTACTCCAGTATGAAAGATACTCCCTACAGTATAGAGATGTAGGCCCGTACGAGACACAAGCCTATTTGAAACGACTGAGAGAATCCATCCTTAACCTGCGATAAGATGGAGGCTGCTGCTTCTTTGCCTGGACTGGGCGATTGGGAGCATGTCCCGAGCGGTCTGGAGGCCGCTTGGCTGAGTCACTCTCGGACTCAGAATCTGAGTAAGTGGCAGCAGACTCATAACCTGCATCACTTCCATCTAATATACTAGAAGTAGAGCAATATTCACCAGCCTCAGAAGTATTTTTACTATGGAAACCCTTTCCAGACTTAGGTGTGGGAGGAGCTGAGGCCGTATTATTCCATATATTCTCCACATCAACTGCACTTTTCAAAAACAGGAGAATAGAATTAACAATCTCCCACGTAGTCCAGAATTCCACGGGGATCTTAGTCCCTTCCTTAGATGCCTTGGAGACATTTTTCCTAACTTGTTTCCAAATCTTACTTTCTAGAGTTCCTTCGTCTGGGAACCATGGGTTAACTGCATAAACTACCTTAAAGCAGGACCGGAGTTGGTCTCTGGAAATGCAGAGTTCCGGGTCTCCTGTTCTGCGGGAGAGACACTGAATCAAATCCATAAATGGCTTGCCCTGTTCAGTCTGGCTCGAGAAAATATGAAAGATCTTGGGAAGGCCCAGAATCTGTCCCATCTTAGTGGAGGATTGCTGTTCGGATTTTAATCCACAGCACACTAAAAAAATCCTGATCTCCCACTCACTTTCTAGAGTGGGGTGCACCGAACGCTATTCTTACCTTTAGTTGGTAGTTCGTGCCCGCTCCAGGGACGCCAGCTGTAAAAAACTAAGGAGCACCGAGGGGCGAATGCACTCGCGGGCTCTCTAGGCGGCTCTGTCTCACCGCCCGCGTCCGGTGCCCCAGAACCACTGTGTGTGCAGTCGAGGGCAGGCGACGGAAGGAAGAAGGAAGAAGGCCAAACTGGTTGCTCGATCCGTTTATTTCATTCTCTCTCTCCGCTTCTCTCCCGCTCTCCTGGATCTTGTCCCCGTGGATCTGGCTCGTGGATCTGGCCCCACAACCCACTCTTCCAGCCTAGTTAAATCTCCACAGCATGAGGGGGTTGGGGCGTACACATAGGTGTGGTCACCCTCAATAGGGTAAGGTCCTTTCCCTTAGGGGATGCTTCTCCTAGGACTTAATTCTCTTTCAGCAGGAGGATCCACCCAAGGGCGGAGTCCCATGAATGTGTTTCTCTTCTCCTCAGCCAGCAAACATATAAGAATTCATAATATTAATTATTTTGTATGGACACAATAAGAGATGCATTAAAGCTTATAGAATTGCTCTCCTGGGGCCATCTCAATCTCAGACTACAGTGCTCAGGCCAGATCAGTCTTTCCTATCCCTGGCAGGGTCCCAGTCTCATAATTACTATTGCATCATGACAGCATTTGTCTATGATCAAGCTCTTAACTTATAGTTAAGAATTAGGCACTTTGGCCAGGCCCATCTCGATGCCAGGGTAGCATATAACTCACTGCTTGCCCTAGATTCTTCCCGTCCCACGTCGGGGACCCTACTTTGGGGTGCTAGAAACTGAGGGCAACTGAGGCTTAAGTGGAGAAAGCAGAGGCCCGGGAGGGAATAATATTCGAGGCCAATTAATTCCCAAGTTATAAAAACAAAATATTGTCTTCTTGTGTCTACAAAACAGACATAGCTTTAAAGTAAATTATTCAAAAGGCACAAGAAGAGAAGAAAGGCAATATTAACTTATATGATATAAATTCAGTATCCTAGGAAGGTCTGACCTTGCAAATTAGCAGAGTCAGATTAAGGGAAAGCCGAGGATTAACTCTTTTGGGGAAGAGAGCATGGAGAAGTGATTATAGCTAAACAAAGGGATGGGAGAGATTCGGGAACACCTTGATGGGTGTGACTGGGGTAAGCCTAAACTCTGGGTAAAACCGGGACAAGCTACTTGTGGCAAGGAGGGAAAGGACAAAGTAATGTCATCCTACAGATAGGAAGACATAACATTGTCAAAATAGCAATACTCCCCAAAGCACTATACAGATTCAATGCGATTCTTATAAGGATACCCATGAAATTCTTCAAAGAAATGAATTAAGCAATCCTGAAATTCATATGGAACAATAAACGCCCATGAATAGCCAAAGCAATTCTTGGGTAAAAGACGATGGGAGGCATCACCTTCCCCAACCTCAAACTCTACTACTATGTGGTAACAATTAAAAGAGCATGGTACTGGAACAAAGGTAGAGTCACAGACCAATGAAACAGGGTGGAATATCCCTACACACAACTCCAAATGTATGATCATCTAATCCTTGATAAGGGAGTAAGAAATGTGAGGTGGAGCAAGGAAAGCCTCTTTAACAAATGGTGCTGGCATAACTGGACAACCACATGCAAAAGAGTGGGCTTAGACCTCAACCTAACAGCATGCACAAAAGTCAGATCAAAATGGATTAAAGAACTCAACATCAGACCACAATCTATAAGGTACATTGAAGACAAGGTCAGTAAAACCCTCACGATATTGAAGATAAAGGTATCTTCAAAGATGACATGCAACTGAGCAACCAAGTGGAAACAGAGATAGACAAATGGAACTATATAAAACTAAGAAACTTCTGCACCACAAAAGATACAGTGACCATGATACAAAGACAATCTACAGAATGGGAAAGGATAGTCACCCAATACCCATCTGACAAGGGGTTGATATCAAGGGTATATAAGGCAGTGGTTGAAATCTACAAGAAGAAAACATCCAGCCCCATCAAAAATGGGGTGAAGAGATGAACAGAAACTTTCTCAGGGAAGAGATACGAATGGTCAAAAGGCACATGAAAAAATTCTCTTCATCACTAATCATCAGGGAGATGCAGATCAAAACAACTATGAGATACCACCTCACACCACAGAGACTTGCACACATCCAAAGAACAAAAAGCAACCGCTGTTGGCGTGGATGTGGGGAGAAAGGGACCCTCTTACACTGCTGGTGGGAATGCCGGCTGATTCAGCCCTTTTGGAAAACAATATGGTTGCTTCTCAAAAGATTAGAAATTGAGCTCCCATTTGACCCAGCAATACCACTTATACCCTGGAAACACAAAAAAGTATAGTCAAAATGACTTCTGCACTTGTATGTCCATCGCAGCACTGTTTACAATAGGCAGAATCTGGAAAAAACCCGAGCGCTCGAGAACAGATGACTGGTTTAAGAAACTTTGGTATATCTATACAATGGAATACTATGCAGCTGTTAGAAAGGATGAAGTCATGAACTTTGCATATAAATTTATCAACATGGAAAGTATCATGCTAAGTGAAATTGAGTCCAAAAGAGAGACAGACATAGATGAATTGCACTCATCTGCAGAATATGAGACAACAACACAATGGGAGACTAACACTCAAGAATAGTAGAAATAAGTACCAGGAGGTTTGCTTCATGACTTGGAAGCCAGCCTCACATGCTGATGGAAACGGCAGCTTAGAGAAGGGAACACCAACTAAAGTGTGGTTGGAGTTCCTGCTTGGGATGGGAGAGGCGTACTGAAAGCAGACTGTAGACTGAACACGACTGCCACCCAGAGCCTCCATTGCAAACCACAAAACCAAAAGGAGAGAGAGAACAAAAGGGAATGCCTTGCCACAGAGGCGGGGTTGGGTGGGGGGCATGGTTTGGGGGTGGGAAGGATGCTGGGGTCATCGGTGGGGAGAATGGGTACTGGTGGAAGGATGGGTACTCTAGCATTGCATGACTAACACAAGCAAGAAAATATGTAAATCTGTAACTGTACCCTCCCGGTGATTCATTAATTAAAAAAATACTTAATTATATGAAACCGCAGACTTTTTCAAAATCTCAGGAAAAATATAAACTTTGTAATAGATTAAACAGACTAAAAATCATTCTCTTAGAAATATTTATTTTAGAAACTTCATATTAGCTCTTTGGGGCATAATTTCAGTTATCAAGTTGCAGGAAGATAGGTACAGTGAAAAGAGAATTAATTATAAAAAAGTTTTATCACATATTATCAACTTTTGTTATATCATTTTGCCTTTCCATACACGTTTTTAGTCTTTAAAAGTAAATGCTAATATCCTAAAACTCTTACATACTGTTTCAGAAAGAGCTCAGCTGTGTCAGATAAACAGAAAGCAATTACATGCTTAGTAGAATCTTAGACTAAATTTTATAATCCATACTCTGTACATTTGAGCATCCTACCATTCTTTTATGTTGTCTGATTAGTGAAATACTATAATGTTTGTAATGAGAATACTGTTTAGAAAGATTAGGAAGTGAAAAACTTTAGGGGATTATGGATATTCACTATTTTACTCAATCCTTATTAAGCAGTTTTACATATTTAAAGCAGCATAATAGTCAGACTTTTTTGACTTTTGAAATAACTAGAAAAGATACTACCCTCTTAAACATGTAGAAAGAAGGGGCCGGAGTGATAGCACAGCGGGTAGGGCGTTTGCCTTGCACGCGGCCGACCCGGGTTCGATCCCCGGCATCCCATATGGTCCCCCAAGCACTGCCAGGAGCAATTCCTGAGTGCAAAGCCAGGACCCTGAGCATCGCTGGGTGTGACCCAAAAAGCAAAAAAAAAAAAAAAAAAAAACACGTAGAAAGAAGCTTACAGATTAAGAAAGATATTTTTACCATATGTAAAAAAGTTTTATGTTTATAAGCAGACACATTTTATGGTTATCAAGAAATTCTGGATTGAGTACTTTAAAAAGAAATGTTTAAGTAAAAAATGCATCCAGGGGTGAGTTGTATAGAACATTTATTCTCCTTTAACCTGATGTTGAAAACTTAGAATGTTAATTTTCTGTACTATTAGAAAATTTCATTTTGACAATTAACAAATTGTATATGTATTGCAGCCATTCTGTAGTCTTATTCAGATCCATGGACATAATAGGGCTCGGCAGAGAGATAAACTTGGTCATATTCTTGAGGAATTTGCTACCTTGCAGGATGAGGTAAGTTGTCTTCCTTTCTAAAATCAGGCAGTTTGTGTACCTTAACCAGATTTTTACAAACAGTTCTTTGGGATAGTATTTGACTTTATGATTTCAATGTGATGAATTTTTCTCACGTAAAGGTTATCTATATTGTAGTTTCCCAGAAGGAACAAGCAACTGAGAAACATCTTAATTCACTTATTTGATAATGGGAATAAATGCTAAAATATGTGTAGAACAGAATTTTATAGTAAGCTCACATAATCATAATTCATGATCTTAAATAATTAATGTAGAACTGCCAGGTATAGTCTAGTGGCCCCAGCTCCAGTGGGCTGGAGTAGCACCACACCAGCTTGCCCACTCATTAGTGTCTGGACTGCTTAGACAGGGCATCATTAGGTGCGGTCTCCAGGCCTGCAGAAACGTGGTTGGGAGCCCCTCCTCAAAAAAGCGTGTACAAATAAATATACACATTATTTATGAGAAGCTTCAGTATTTTTTTTTTCTTTTTGGTTCACACCCAGCAATTCTCAGGGATTACTCCTGGCTCTGCACTCAGGAATTGCTCCTGGTGGTGCTGGGGAGACCATATGGGATGCCGGGGATCAAGCCCTGGTCAGCTGCATGCAAGGCAAAAGTCCTACCTGCTGTACTATTGCTCCAGCTCCGAGAAGCTTTAGTATTGAGTTTAAAGACTTGAATTCAATTATATTTGTAGTTCTGTCCTTTAAAGTGGATATCCTTTTAAGTAGAATTCACTTAAAGTATTTAAAGTTGCAAAATGAGAGGTTTGAATTTGTAAACTTAGCCAAAAATGCATTTTAAAAATAGGAGTTTCTTAGGTGACAAGGTTTACATTTTCTGTTCTGTATGCTATTTTAGCTTTTAAAAACATTCTCATTACCTTAGAAAGTCACTATTCTGACATTTTATTTTGATAGGCAGAGAAGGTTGATGCTACCCTTCATACCATGCTGTTGAAGCAGGAGCCACTGAGGCAACATTTGGCCTGTTTAGGTACCTGGGTTCTTTACCATAACCTTCGGATTATGATTCAGTATCTTCTCAGTGGCTTTGAACTGGAACTCTACAGCATGCATGAGTACTACTACATATATTGGTAAGAGAATAGTTTGAGTGAAATTTGGTGATGGGTGAGTAGGAGAGTCTGAATGAGAGTCTCGAAAATACAGTAATTTTAGGGATACTTTTTTATTTAGAGTATTTTAACTTTAGCTTTGAGCAATTAAAAGCATTTATTGAAAATTGGAGCTCAGGGGTTATGGTGCCGCCAGCAAGTCAACCTGTACCTGTGGGGCAAGTGCCTTAGCAGCCTGATGGTGCTTTCAGGCTTCCTGACACCCCAAAATTGCTGCTGTGCCTTTGGCTGGGCCCCAACCACTTGGGACCAAGTTTACCAACAAATTAAATGGCCAAGAGTTAGGTATATGGAAGCCATGCCCACAAACCAGCTCTGGCTCAGCTATACAAGCTTATTTATTGGTCTTATTTCAGATATTCATAGATAAATCTCGAAAGAGATTGAACGCTGCAGTTAATCTAGGACCCATGCATGGCTGAACAGACCAGGGTAAATAGGAGGGGGGTAGGTTGGCCTAGTGGCCCACCCATGCAGAGCCCCTGGCAGCCACTTGCTTCCACAGTCCAGAATCGCTGTCATACCCCTGGCCTGACTCCACCACCTCAGGATGGATCTCACTGAGACATAATCTGCTGAAAATTCTGGTATGCAGGTTTTGTGACTGAAATATCCGGGCTTTCTCAGGGTCAGGATCGACTACCTCCCCCCACCTCCCTGTACTTCTAGAAGCCTCAGCAGTCTTATCCACATCCCAAAACTGCCACCCAATTGAAAAGCTACTCCAGCCTACTGTATTGATAAAAATACCAAATACCCTGAACAAACACCATTACCTCTTTCACCTGTACTGCAAACCATAATGCACAAAAGGAAAGGAAAGTGTGTTCCATAGATGGAGGCTTTGGGGTGAGGGATGGGGGTAGGGGATGGTGGTGGGGAAACGAGGGACATTGGTGATGGGAAATGTACACTGGTGTGCTGGATTATCGAATGGCTGGATCATTGAATGGCTGTAACCTAATTATGAGTAGCTTGGTAATGGTCTATCTCACGGATATCCAATTAAAATTGTTTTTAAAGTAATGTGGTATTCATGCCCAATTCAGTCAGCTTAGTCAATAGCTGAATAAATAGCAGTACTCTTATATTAAAAAAGAAAAAATTGGAGCTCAATCATTTTGAACATTTTTAGGTGCCATAAATGTGCATATTACTTTTCCAACCTTCAAATATTTTGAAATTTGCAGTAAAAGTTACTCTAAGGTAATTAAATTAATTGAAAGTAACCATTTTTTGGGAAGAAAAGAAAGGACACATGTCTTGCCCTTTCAGTGATGTTAGGCACTAGCAGAAGAATTTAAACATCCCAAACTTAGTTTGTGGCTGAGATTTTCATTAAGGGCACAAATGCTCTGAACTGTAGTTTTTATCTTATTTGTCTCAGAAGTTAATTTGAAGGAATTAAGAGATAATCCTTAGAATAGTCTTTGCTTTCATTTGAAAATGTGGTAAGGTTAGTAAACAGTCGTGTTTTTGTTTTATTTGGTTTTGGTTTGGAGTAGGGGTTGCTGAGGAGGTCTTAACCAATCAGTGCGAGGGCCGGGTTGGGGTCCTGCTATGGCCCTGCAGTGCCAGGGATCCTTGCCCACCCTAGCAGTGCTCTGGGATGCTGATGTTTGAGAATAGTCTGTCCGTGGATAACTTGCCATAGATAGAAAATAAACTAAGAAAATTATTCAGCCTTTGGACTCGTTACATTAATAATGAAAACTCTTAATGTTCCTTTAAGTCACTTATGAAGGAAGAAAAGTTTTCTGTTTTATTAACATTTTGTTTTTTTTGTTGTTATGTTACTGTGGATGCTAGGACTCTTAACAGGTAACTCTAGGTAGGCTATGAAAATTGAATTTGATCATTAACCATAATAGCATGATAATAATATTATTTGGTGTATTAGCCAAAACTCACATAGGTAACATATCTTATACAAATATGTATTGATACAGCTAGTTGGGATATATATTTTTTTAATGAACAGATTCCTTTTATTTAAATCAGACATAAGTGAACATGCTCAATGTTTTTTCGTTTTGATTTGGCACAGGTGACTGGAAACTTCTTGCTTTTCCTCAAAATGTAATTTGTCCAGGGATGTAGTGCAGTATTAAGAGCAACTGCCTTTCATATGCAAGGTGCTGGGTTCAGTTGCCAGCATCTCAATATGCTTTTGGTAAAAAGATTTGGCATCTTAATTCATGTAACTGCTCTATTAGAAATTTATCTGCATGTTTGAACATGTTTATTTCATAACAAAAGAAAGTTTATGTGGTGCCATGATTTGATCCAGGGACATCCACATGCAAGGCAAGTGCTTTAGCATCTTGTGCTTTATCTCTGACTCTCGTATTAGTTTTTACTGATTTTCAGTTTTCAAATTGGAAACTGAGGTTGGATTGAATCCTGAATGTTCGCAATATCCTGTTCATGAATACGATCCATAATGTATGTGCCCCTTTAAGAAATTAACAATACTATGGTTTGCAAACCTTACAATGCATCATAATCATTTGGAAATGTACATGCTTGCTGGGTTGGTTTCTTAACAGTTCCTGATCAGGGTAGGACCTAATCATTGCATTTCTAAATAACTTCCTGGAAAGATTGTCACTGGTCCAAAGATCATTAAGTCAAGAACTGGCATAGACGATCAGCACCTGATTTCTTAGATATATTGTGTATTCATTTGATGAGAGTAGCACTGTAGTACTGTAGTCCCGTTGTTCATCTATTTGCTCAAGCAGGCACCAGTAACGTCTCCATTGTGAGGCTTGTTACTGTACTTCAGTAAAATTCAGGGGTAGTTGGCTATGTAGAGAATAGTGTAGTAATCTGTTGTTGGTTTAGATGATGGTAAGGTAGAAGGCAGCATTAGTCCCCTATAGAAGTTGTAATTGTATTATTATATAGAGCTTCAAATAAGGGAAAATCCCATTTGTAGTCTGTGTAATCAAACAATAAATAAGCAAGGCAGGGTCTCTCTCCTGCTATGTGCGCTCAGTGGTTATGCCGTTTTCCCACCCTCGATGGCCAATGGCAATGGACGAAAGAAGGAGAAAACAGAGGCCAGGCTGGTTGGTGATCAGTTGCTATTTATTCCTCCTCTGCCTCCTTCCAGTCTCACTGCCCATCTTCTTCCTCCAGCCCATTCCCCAGCTTACTTAATATCGAACAATCTCCAAGGGTTGGGGTAGCAGTTGAGGTAGCACATCAACATATGTAAAGCTCTTCCTTTGGGGAAGCTCTTCTAAGACTAAGATCTCCTGCTAGGAGATCCACTCAAGGCCCTGTTTTTCTTCTAAGGACATTTCCTTTACTTAGTCCATAAATAATCTTATATTCACTTCTTAATAATCTTTCTAGTCATTTTGTATGACTAGAAAGAAATATATTAATTTTTTAATATATTTAAAAAATAAGTAAGAATATATTTCACAGTAAGAAATATATTAATCTTATAGAGTGGCCCTCCTGGGGACATCTCATTATAGATTGTAGATAATTCTCAGGCCAGATTAGCCCTTCCTAACCCTAGCAGAGTCCTTGTCCAATCACTTCTGTTTGGGGCATGACAAAATTTGTCCATGACCAGGCTTTTAACTTATTATGAGTTTTACGGCACTTGACCTGTCCTTTTTTGATGCCAGGGTAGCTTGCTACTTGTCTTGGGTCTGTCCAGTTCCTTCGTCTGGACCCTGCTTTTGGGGTGCTAGGAACTAAGGGAAACTGAGGCTTAAGTCAAGTAAACAGATGCCCAGGAGTGAATATTATTCGGAGTCAGTTAACTTCTAAGTAACAGAAGCATAACATTAATTGTTTTCTGTGTCTGTACAAAAAGGACATGGCTCTGAAGTAAACTGCGAAGAAGAAAAGTGATATTTCACTTACAAACAGAATTCAGGGCCTGGAGCGATAGCACAGCAGGTAGGGCATTCGCCTTGCACGTGGCCAACCTGTTTGATTCCCAGCATCCCATTTGGTCCCCTGAGCACTGCCAGGAGTGTTTCCTAAGTACAGAGCCAGGAGTAACCTCTCTGCATCTCCAGGTGTGACCCCAAAAAAGGAAAAAAAAAATTCAGAGTCCTTAGAAGAATCTGACCTTACAAGATACAGGGTCTGATATGGGGATAAAGGTGATTGATTGACCGATTGGAGCAGAGCAGAGAGAAGAGGTTAAAGATAAACATAGGAATGGGAGTGCCTCGGGAGCACTGTGATGGGTGTAACCCAGTAAATCTAAGCTCCCTGCAGCAAGGGAGAACAAACAAACCAATGTTATCCTACAGAAGTCTATGAAAGGGTTTCATAATGCTTTAAAAAATATGTTCAGGAGGGGCTGGAGTGATAGCACAGCGGGTAGGGCGTTTGCCTTGCACGCGGCCGACCCGGGTTCAAATCCCAGCATCCCATATGGTCCCCTGAGCACCGCCAGGGTTAATTCCTGAGTGCATGAGCCAGGAATGACCCCTGTGCATTGCCGGGTGTGACCCAAAAAGCAAAAAAAAAAAAAAAAATGTTCAGGAATAATTTTCTTTCTATAGGGAATTAGTTGCTTTTTGTTTTAATCAGTAAAAAAAAACCCTTCCGGGGCCGGAGCGATAGCACAGTGGGTAGGGCGTTTGCCTTGCATGCGGCCGACCCGGGTTCGATCCCCAGCATCCCATATGGTCCCCCAAGCACCGCCAGGAGTAATTCCTGAGTGCAAAGCCAGGAGTAACCCCTGAGCATTGCTGGGTGTGACCCAAAAAGCAAAAAAAAAAAAAAAAAAAAAAAAAAAAAAACCCTTCCCAGTTTGCCTTAGCTTCCTGGAAGTATATTGCCCAGATTAACTTTCTACTACAGTAACTACAACATATGTGATATATCATTTGACTTGTTTCTATTTTGCTCTAGAATAGTCTTTATGCATGTTTTAATATTATAATCTGCCTTAGAACTATTTGAGGAATTTTTGGTAGTAGGTATTATGTACTCATAATTGATTATAATGTCTTAAATTTTTATATTTTTGTGTATTATAGTAGTGATGTAAAATTTTTATTTGTGACTTACAAGTGATGTTTTCATACCCTAAGTTTGATTGCATTTTTGGATTAGATTATAATATTTAAAGTTATTAAAAATTAAAATTCATTTGATAAGTGCATTTTACATTTTAATTATAGAATAAACTTAATTTTGTTTAATTATTATTTTGTTGTTATTAGACCACACCTGGCAGTGTTTAAGGGTCACTTCTTGGCAGTACTTGGGGAGCTAGATGTGGTGCCAGGGATCAAGTCTGCCATCTTACCTGCTGTACTGTATGACTCCAAGATAATTTTTTTTTTTTCCTTTTTGGGTCACACCCAGCGATGCTCAGGGGTTACTCCTGGCTTTGCACTCAGTTACTCCTGGCAGTGCTTGGGAGACCATATTGGATGCCAGGGATCGAACCCGTGTCAGCCGTGTGCAAGGCAAATCCCTTGTTATCTCTCCGGCCCCTCCAAGATAATTTTAAGCCTGCATGTTCCTATATATTTTTAATGTTTTCTGTTATATAGATTATTTGCTGAATTTATTTTCTTTGCAATTAACATGAAACTAAAATATTTATATAAATTGAGGTGAAATATATTTTTCTTTGGTAAAACCAATCTAATAAGCATTTATTTGATTTACACAGCAAAAAATTCTTTTGAATCGCTATGAAAAACATACTGTAAGATATTAAATTTTTTTGTCTTGTATGGTATATATGGTAATGGGAAAAGAGAAAGTTAATTTGTAATATTCATCTGTTGTAACATGAGTTGTCTAATTAGATAATTTTGTTGAAATAATTTTTTTTGGGGGGGTCACACCTGGCGATGCACAGGGGTTACTCCTGGTTCTGCGAATTACTCCTGGTGGTGCTCATGGGACTATACGGGATGCTGGGAATCGAACCCAGTTGGCTGCGTGCAAGGCAAATGCCCTACCTGCTGTGCTATTGTTCCAGCCCCTGAAATACTTTAAATCATTACAAAATTATTTTCTTTAGTATCAGCACGTTAACAATTCCAATTCATTTAGATATCTAAAATTAACTTAACATTTTTTATCTCTTAAGGTATCTCTCAGAATTCCTTTATGCATGGTTGATGTCAACATTAAGTCGTGCTGATGGCTCTCAAATGGCAGAAGAAAGGATAATGGAAGAGCAGCAAAAAGGCCGTAGCAGCAAAAAAACAAAGAAAAAGAAGAAAGGTGCTGTGGGGTTTTTATTTGTTTAAAACCATTTTTTTAAGATACAAGGATTTAGAATATTGTTACCATACTTTTCCTGGATACATATTCCAGCACCACCCCCCATCACCAGAGAACCTGTTTCCCTCCACCTGTGTCCTAAGGACCCCTTCTACCACCCAACCCCATGTCAGCACATTCTGTAGACAGAATCTTCAGTTCTGATCATCTTCACCATTTGTTGTTCCCTAATAACTTATCTTCCTTTTTCTGATCTCTCTCTGTCTCATCTCTCTCTCCTTTCTCTCTCTTCCCCCCTTTCTCTTCTCTTCTCTCTTCCTCCCTCCACTCTCTTCTTTCCATCTTCTCTACCTACACATATAGGTGATTAAAGCTAAACTGGAATTCCATACATTATAAATAATGAATTGATAAAGTATAAAAGTTTCCTCAGTGAAGTTATTATGAGTAATTCTGTCCTGTGATAATACATTTTAAGAGTTAAATAAGTCCAAAATGTAAAATTTAATAAGAATGAAGAGAGCTTAGAAAAATTTAAAGGAGAATTTGAATAGGCTTATAGAAATAAAAGTGTGTGTCTTAGCCTGAGAAAGGGAATATTAATATTGGCTTTATGTTAGGAAATAGAGATACTGCAAAGTAAAGAATTACAATAAAAATATTGATGTGAAAGAAAAACCCCATGTGATCAGATGCATGACATTTGGTATCAGTGAAATGTGAGTATATAAAGTCTTTTAGCAGGGAAGAAGTAAACAAACCTTTTGTAGATTTAGTAGAGGGCAATCGTGAGTGCCGTTCTTACTGTCAAAAGCAGAGGAGGGTATTTTTGCCTTTCAAAGAAGATCCTTCAATGCTTTGTGCAAAACTGGCTTCAAAGTTGTGAATTCCCTAAGTTGTTATCTGTTCTGAAATTCCTTCAACTTTCAGTAATTAGCTGGATAGAGAATTCGTAACTCGTTCATTATCATATCTCTTCCAGCTCATAGAGTTGGCAGTGGTCAGGGCTTATTTGTAGCTCTGCACTCAGGGATCACTCTCTCCTGGTGGGCATTGGAAGGCTATATGGGGTACTGAGTATTAAACCCAGGTTGACCAGGTCAGTTGTGTACAAAGCAGGTGCCCTATCTATCTCTCCAATGCCGTAAGGGCTTTCATTTGTAAGTTCTGTTTTTGATCTTGCTGCTTTCCATATTCCGTCTCTATATAGTACAAAATGAGTTTAGAGTTTCCCTGTTTGATTCTTCGCTGAGACTCTTTGGGCCTCTTGGATTTGGGTGCCTATATTCCTCAACTCTGGGAAATTCTTATTTATGATTTAACTATTGTTTCTTCATTGAATTTGCCTTCCTGTTCTTCAGGGACTCTGGTGATTTTTCTACCTTCCCTCTTGAACCCATTTCATAGGTTTCTATCTTAGACTATTTTCTAGCTTCTTTTGTTTTCTTGAGTTTTTCTCCATGTCATCTAGAAGTACTTCAATCCCTCAGCTGCTGCTTTTCTTCTACTCAGAGTTCCTAATGAATGTTTTTGTGTCACCTACTGTGCTCTCATTCTTGCATGTGTTTTCTTATTTCAGTTCTCATATTATCTTGTATTTTGCTGACTACCTGTGCCATTGTGGAGACCTCTATTCTTTTTGTCAGAGGACTGACAACTAAAGAGGGAGTAGTTCTGACGCTAAGAAGTTATGCTATGATGGCTCACATAGAGAGATAATCCCAGGCACCACCCAAGGACCATGAGAGGAGAAATAAAATTTTTTTAAAAATCACTCTACCAATCATTCATGGAGGAGCACACATAGTATTGCAGTCATTACAAATTGTTGCCTTAGGATTTTCTTCTGTTTAGTGGGTCATTAAATGTCTTCAAGTCTATAGGGACAAATTGCATGAAATTTTAATAAGTAAATCTGGAAGGAGATTTTTTAAATTTCTCCTCGAGGAGTCAGGGGAGAAGAACCTATGAATGATTTTCTTTTTAATTGCAGTTCGCCCATTGAGTCGAGAGATAACAATGAGCCAGGCATATCAGAACATGTGTGCCGGAATGTTTAAAGTAAGTTGTTGAAAATGAGAAGTTTTGCTTTTAATTACATTACTATTTCATAGTTTAATTAAAATGAGCCCTTTCGGTGTGATTTTTCTCTGGGTCTTGATATCACCTTTGTTTTTACTAATTATCTGCATGGAAATTAACCTTTATTCTAACTTCAGTTGTTTTCATTAACAAATATTTAACTCTTGCTATGTGACAACTTTTTACCCCTTACATTGCAAGTTACCAAGTATAAATCAGTGCTATTTTTGTTTCAAATGCCTAGTTAATAATAGGCCAAATGGCATCTCTGTGGTATTAATAATGAGAGAAGGGAGTGTATATAGAATATTTATGAGGAAGGATTTATTGGAAGAGATAGGACTTAGATTTTTTTTAGAACTATAGAAAGGATGGTTTACTCCAGAATGAATGCCAAAAGCCATTTTCAGCAGTTAACTGACTACTAGTTCTTCAGTTGCACTTGGCAATTCAAGAGAACATTTCACACAACTTTTATCAAAATATATGAGTCTGTGTTTCTTATAAACTTTATTAGTTTCCCTGAAGCTTTACTTTAATATTCCAAAGTTATTATGCCATAATTTAAACTGGAAAAAATAATAAACAATGGAACTTGGAAAGTCTTTGCTTGAGAGATGGCTCTTTTCTTATAAATGAATATTAAAGCAAATTTTTATATTCCCATTTTGGATTTCTTAGAATTGTTCTGGTTAAATAGTTGGCACTCCTTTTTTTTTTTTAATTAACAGCTTGTTAATCTTTTCATCTTCTTTATAGCATCTTTTCTATTCTCTTTTCCCCTTTAGACCATGGTAGCATTTGATATGGATGGCAAAGTACGAAAACCCAAATTTGAACTTGATAGTGAACAAGTTCGATATGAGCATAGATTTGCTCCATTCAACAGTGTAATGACACCACCACCAGTGCACTATCTGCAGTTCAAGGTGAGTGTGCCCATAGAAGTATTATTGAAATTATTTGGTCTGAGTCCTTTGAAATATGCTAGTTGTGCTTAGCCATTTTGTTAAGGTAGTCAAATAAACTCTTACTGAACCAGTGAGGCAAGGTAGTAAGTTACTATTTTTAATATGTACTATACATTTATCTGTATTATTTTTGTTGTAGTTGTTCTTAGGCTATATCTGATGGTGCTCAGTATCTACCCCTGTCCATGCTCAGGGAACTGTAGTTCGAGAATGCAACCCAGGACTCCCACATGCAAAGCCTACACTCAAACTGTAAATAACTAATCCAGCTCCCTTGTCCCCCATTATTTGGATTCTGTTTTTAATCAATTTGCATTTAGACCATTGACATTGAAAGAGATTATTGTCAGTGGGGTTTTGTCCCCTCTTTCTGCAGAAATTTGCTGTGCTTGTGGGGTTTGTCTTATCTTACAGTAGCCTCCTCAGTCCTTCTTTTAAGGTTGGTTTAGAGTCTATGAATGAAGTTCTTGAGCAGTTGTTTATCTATGAAGTAGTGTATCATTCCTTCAAGTCTGAATGAGAGTCTAGCCAGATTAAGTATTCTTCGTGAAGCATTCATTTCATTTAGTTTTTTCACTGTATCCCACCACTGTCTTCAGGCTCAGATGGTTTCATCTGATAAGTCTGCTGTAAATCTAAGGGGTGTTCCTTTGTATGTGATTTTCTTCTTTGACCTTGCTGCTTGCATGCACTGTCTTTATATATGGTAGTTGTCGTTCTGATTATGATATGTCTAGGAGTCTTTTTATTAGAATCTCTTCTAGCTGGTACCCTTTGGGCTACTTGGATCTGGATGCCTGCATTCTCCAGCTCTGGGAATTTGTCAGCAGTTATATCTGTTAGTACCTCATTGGCATTGCCTCCTTGTCCTTCTGGTACTTTAATGATTCTATGTTCTTCCTCTTGAATTCATCCCATATGTCTCTCTCACCCTTGAGCTATTTTCAGGTCTTTTTCCATCTTCTGTTGTTACCTGTGTGCTTTCTGCAGCTTCTTTTCAAGCTCACTGATTCTGTCTTTGGCTGTTGTCATTCTCCTGTTGAGGACACCCACTGAGTTTTTAATTTCAGCTACTGAATTTTTTATTAGTGACATTTATGTTTGTAGCTCTCTTGTTTCTGTTCTCATTTCTTCTTGTATTTTATTGGCTGTCCATTCCACTGTTTCTTTTATATCTTCCTGTACTTTATGGCATGTCCATTCCACTATTTCCTTGAGCTCACTGAACATCCTCACCATTTCATTTCTGAATTCTTTATCAGAGAGACTGTGTATGTGGGTATTCCTTGTTGAGGCTTCAGGGTTCTTCATCCATTTCTCGTGGTGGGCTCTGTGTTGTCTCCCCATGTTGCTATAGTGGTATGGAGGTGGATCCCTCCAATTCACTATCGGTGTCCCCCTTTCACTGCCAGGGAGGACTCTGGAGAAGCTTGATCAATGGGGGGTGGGGGGGGGTGATGAGGTCTCCTCTTTCCCCTTCAAGGGTATTACTTTCCTCTTTGGTGCTCCCGTGTGACTTATATGGGGCCTCTAGCCAGCTTCAGGGAATGTGTTCTTTTAGATTAGGTTTGTACAGATTCTTGTGTTCACCGTTATTTTGATGAGTTTGGGGAGTACTTTGATTGGAATATGCTGTTGGCCTAATGTGGTTGGGATAGCCAAAATGCCTTCGTAAGAGGTAGGTAAAAGAGGTTTAGATTTAAGTCCAGTGCACTGTGAAAGGTGAAATTAACTGGGACTACCCTGGAGGTAACACCCCCCCACCACTTGCTGTACCTTTGGGGGAGGCACCAATTAGCGTTGTTGCTGATCCTGGGTTACAGCTTGACTTTCGCTGCACTTTTAAAACAGCAGGTATCCCCTCACTTAGGTGCTCATTTAGAAGGCAGCTATGCTCACCACTATACCACCAGTGCCTAGGTGCTCATTTGAGCACCTTGGCCGATAAGGGACCTTCCAGTTCAGTGTTGCTGCTCGCTAAGCACACTGCCCCCGGAGCTATATGGACTTTTCTATATGTACTGATCATCACATTAATAATTATTTAATTATGAGGATAATATGAAGTCATAATTGAAAGCTGAGAATTGAACATTACATAGGAAGCAGTCAGGATGTTGCTGTTTGCAAAATATTCTTTCTCTACTTTAGTTACCGTCAATATTTCAAGAACAGTCCTACCACCCCTCATACCTGCCGAAAATGCAATGCTAGACAATGTGTCTTGTATTGATTATGGATATAATATAATGTCACACGGCCGTAAGAGCAGCCGCACGATCAAGGAATTATAAGTTTCTAACAATTAGATCTGAAGAAATCGCTGTAGCAAGTTGCTCAGGTCCGAGATTCATCTCTGTGTCTCTGGATCGTGGCCATGTGGGAGCTTAAGTAGAAGGTGGGCGGATGTGACATCATCTCGGCATCCCATAGGGGTGGTGGGGAAGGATGGCCAACTCCTCCTCTGTCCCCCGAGACTTGGGATTTGCCATCACCGCAAACTTGTATCTGGTGCTTCTCACTGGCTTCTAGAAAATGTTGCCTGCTGGAGCCCTTAGAGGGCAGGCAGAGGGACAACACCTGCCCCTGTGTGGAGCAGCCCAGCGGAGAAGGCCTTTTGCAAAGTCCAGGGCCATCTCTGCTGCAAGTTGCTCAGTTCCGAGATTCATCTGTTTCTACAATGCTTTTTAAAAGGAATTTTAAGTTTTTATATTAAATTCTGAATAATATTTTCCTCTTTCAGGAAATGTCTGACCTTAATAAATATAGCCCTCCTCCTCAGTCTCCAGAACTGTATGTGGCAGCTAGTAAGCACTTTCAGCAGGCAAAAATGATACTGGAAAATATCCCAAACCCAGACCATGAGGTAAGACTGCTGTCAGGGTAATTTTAGGTGGCAGGTTTAGCAGGATAGAGTTTAATAATAAAAATGAATTTTATAAATCCTGTCAGTACTGTTTTCAAGTGGCTTTACCAACCAAATTTTGTCAAATTAAAGTGTTGACAAGAACAAATAAATACCTTCTTTATGTAAATTTAAGCATTAGTACAAAAGAGAAAGAATTACTCTAAGAATGTCAGCATTGGGCCAAGGAGATCATTCAGAGGGTCAGATTGCAAGCTTTCCGTATGGGAGCCTTGGGTTGTCTTCTGGTACCATATGATCAACTGAAACATGGCTGGGAGCAAACTCCAGCCAACCACAGAGCTGAGCACTGTTGGGTGTCACCCCACAGCACAAATTCTTAATATTAAAAATTAAGACTAATGCACTTAAATATTGGAGCCTTGTTCACAGAGAAATGCTTTTATTTTGTAAAATTTTTATTCTGTATGCCTGTAGGATACACACGATTAGAGGGCATATATTATCTTGGTCCAACATTCTTAGAAAGTAGTATCTGTCAGAAATCACGGGCCTGTGCCCAGTGATTTTCTCATACACGTCTCAGAGTGCATGTGAGTATAAATCCCAGCTCTCCTGGGAGCATGGGGGGCAGGGGAGGGTGCTCTGTTACAGATAATAAAGAAATCGGTTGTATAGTAGAACATCCTAAACCCTGTGAAGAAGCATCAGATGAGGGATAGGGACAACTGTTGCTACAGATGAAGAAAGTGGAGGGATTCGGCAGGCAGTTCAAAGTGTCTTTGAGCAAATTTTGGAAGGAAAAGGAAGAAACAAGTCACCTGGGAATAACTGAGCTCTCTAGGCGCCTGAGGGACAGAACAGTCAAAACCCAGGGTGACTAGAGTGGTGCATCAAGGTGTTTACTGTTGGAGGGCTTTGACAGAGAAGTGACTAGATTGGATTTTTATTTTATTTTATTTTACTTATTTATTTTTTGCTTTTTGGGTCACACCCAGCGATGCTCAGGGGTTACTCCTGTCTTTGCACTCAGGAATTACTCCTGACAGTGCTTGGGGGACCATATGGGATGCCGGGGATCGAACCCAGGTCGGCCGCATGCAAGGCAAACGCCCTACCCACTGTGCTATCGCTCCGGCCCTGGATTTTTATTTTAAAGGATCACTGTTGTCATTGTCCTGAAAATAGATTAGGTCTGGGAGTTGGGGAGCCAAATGAGAGGGTGGTAGCAGTAAACCAGATGAGAAAAGCTTGTGAGAAGAAAGTGATTAGAAGTGATTGTATTTTCTATATTAAGGTCAGACCAACAGGACTGACGAAGAAGTCAATCATGACTTAAAGGGTATTAGCCTGAGCACATGTGTGGGTAGATTCAGTTGTGTGGGGAGGACTCCAGCATCTAGGGGTAGAGGTAGAGTTAGGAAGGTCAGGAGCTTACTTTTGGACATGCCTGATGGATGCCCAAATGGAGCTGTCTTCTAGGCAGATGATTGTGTGATCTGGACTGAGGGAAAATGTTCTTGAGCTTGTGGTATGTGCTTTGAGAGAATGAGAAAGAGAGAGGAGCTGGAGAGGGAGGGAAAGAGAGAAGAAGGGGTGGAGGGGAGAGGAGAGGGAAGGGAGAGCAGTAAGAAGGCTGTGGGGAATTTTTTTCTTCAGGCTCCACTTCTCTTAAGAGAAATGCTGCATTTTATTCCATTGTTACTCATGTATTAAAGTGAAGCTTTTTCAGACTACAGCTATAGTCTAGGATAGTACAGTTAACGTTTAAAGGACACTTACTCATGGTTAATCTGCCCTGGATGTATATTAACTTAATTGAACATCACAGATCTTTATATAATAGATAGAAATATCCCCGTTTTTACAAATGAACTAATTGAGGGATGAGTGAGAGTGATTAGAGTACTTGCGAAAAGTCTCAGAGTTGGTAAGTGACAAAGAGGCTGCTGCCTTTTGTGGGATTTTACAGCTTAATGTGTTTTAATAAAAGATACAGGTAGCCTTCCAAACTTCAGAGTTAACCAAAATAAGAGTTCTGTGTGACTGAAAGAAAAATGTTTATGTACATATTTTAAAATAGCCTTTAATAAAATATAATGATATTTTAATTATGCATTTTATATTTTGATAGCTTAATGTTGCTTATTGTGTAGGTTAATAGAATTTTAAAGGTTGCCAAACCCAACTTTGTGGTTATGAAGTTACTGGCAGGAGGACATAAAAAGGAATCCAAGGTAAGTAGATTGTAGTGGAAAACTTGGGAGTAGATTATGTTAAAACCTTTTTCCTTCAAAAAGATAAATATACAAATAAATTTAAAATGCTCATAAACGTTATCCTAAAGGAGGTTTAGCAGGAAAAAGTAAATTGATTAGAATTGTCATTGTTTAAGTCTGGAGATTTTCTTGTCTTAAAATTTCTAAGGCTTGCCTTTTTTCTCACCTTATTTCCTATAAATTCTGAAATAACTTTGAGTGCAAAAGAAAATATTTAGAAATAAATTTATCCCTTTAAAAAAGTGTTTTGACAATTCAAGACATTTTAAAAAAATGATTTCAGAATCTTCCTTGGTAATACTGTTATATCATCCATCCAATATAAATTCAGTTCAGCTTGTGTCAGATCTAAGCACAGAAGCATTTTTTTCCTGGTGGCATTTATTATAGGCAGCTATATTTGTTTACTTCCATTCTATTATGTTTTTTAAAAATGCTGCCTTGTTTTCTAAAATTAAAGAAATCATAGCTGAAAATAATTTTTGTTTGTCTGAACAGTTTTAGATAAATAAATTGTACTGTCTAATATATTTCACAGGTTCCTCCTGAATTTGACTTCTCTGCTCACAAATATTTTCCTATTGTGAAACTAGTTTGAGAGAGACGGAAAAGATAAACTCTACTTTCAATTCTACTTTTAGTGGATTCATTCATCAGTCTTTACCACATAACATGAAGTGCAGTGGATTTCTGGATGACAACCCATTATAAGAATACTTTTAATTTGACAGCCTTACATGACATAAATGAAAACTGCTGTTTTAAAGTGGTTTACTATGTTCCATGGATGAAATTGGTCTTAACGAATGCATTAATGATCGTTACATGGTTTTATTACAGATTTAATCATAAATCATTTTTTATGAATGAGTGAAAATAGTGTTTGTAAAGCTTAATAAATTTCTTGACAAAAAGTACCATTGGAGATGAAAAAGCGTTTTATTGACATGTGTTAAGAATTGCAGGTGGTGGGGCTGGAGTGATAGCACAGCGGGTAGGGTGTTTGTCTTGCATGCAGCCATATGGTCCCCTGAGCACCGCCAGGAGTAATTCCTGAGTGCAGAGCCAGAAGTAACCCCTGAGCATAGCCAGGTGTGACCCAAAAAAAAAAAAAAAAAAAAAAAAGAATTACAGGTGGGGCTGGAGTGATAGCAGAGGGGGTAGTAGGGCATTTGCCTTGAACTCGGCCGACCTGAGTTCTATTCGCAGCATCCCATATGGTTCCCTGAGCACTGCCTGGAGTAATTCCTGAGTGAATGAGCCAGGAATAACCCCTGTGCATTGCTGGGTGTGATCCAAAAAGAAAGAAAAGAAAAAAAAAAGAATTGCCAGTGTTTGCTCTTTTGCTCTTAATAATTGAGTAATCCAAACAAATTACCCAACAAGTCTCAAACCAAGGGATTTATTAATATGTGTTTAACATTTTCACAATACATCTGAAAGGGATGGGGAGGTAAATTTCTAAAAATATATTCGAGGACTACTTAAGGTTGTGATATTTACATGCTTATGACATTATTATATACTTAAGAGTAGAGGTTGGTTTTTTTTGTTTTTGTTTTTAAAGCCTTACTTTTGCTCTCAGAATCCAGAGATAGTTTAGGGGTTAAGGCACTTCTTTTGTCTGCAGAAAATCCCAGTTTGATTCCCCAGCATCATGTATGGTCCTCCAAGTACAGAGCCAGGAGTAAGGTCTAAGCACCTTAGGGTGTGACCCAGAAACAAAATAACATTTAAAAATAAATACTACTTTAAGCCTTTTGCTTATTGGGGGGCATTCCTGGCAGTGCTCAGGGACTGTCCATGCCTAACCTGGGCCTCCAACATGCAGTGCATCTGCCTAGCCCCTTTGAGCCATCTCTCCGGCCCACTCTCAGCATTTTGAGTGGTTGGTTACATGTCATGTCCATAGTGCTGTTGTTTGAAGGGTGTAGGCATTGTTTACTACTTTATATGCTGTTTAACTCATGAAACTTGTTTTTTTAATTGCATCCCCTTGAGATACAGTTACAAAGCTGTTCATGAGTAAGTTTCAGTAGTCATACAATGTTCCAACATCCATTCCCTACCACCATGCATTTTCCACCACCAATGTCCCCAGTTTCCCTTCCAGCCATTTCCCCTATTCCCACCACCCAGCCTACTTCTGGCAGGTACTTTTCTTCTTTTCTCTCTTGCCTTTTGGGCATTATGGTTTGCAGTACAGATACTGAAAGGTTATCATGTATATCCCTCTACCTACTTCTCTTACAGTTCTTATCTAGAGTGATCATTTCCAATTCTCATTATCATAGTGGTCCATTCTCTATCCCAACTGCCTTCTCCTCTAGCATTTGAGGCAAGTTTCCAACCATGAAACCTTTTTAAATGAGGTCCTTCTCATACTTTTGAAATAGACTTAAATCTATTGTACATTGTGCCTTGTGCAAGAGACTCACCATTTAATGTCATTCTACTTCCTATCTTGTCTACTGCACTCTCATGGTAACTTGGGAGCTGCCAAGCCTCTGAAGGTCTTTATTTCGTCATCAGTTACTAGTAGAATGAACTACTGTGGCTTAAATGACTTTTGTGATCAGACATGGCAGTTTCATATTTGTTTTATATAGAGAGATCTATAGGCAAAGTTAGATCTGTGTGTGGAGTTCTGAGCTTTTTAGTAAGTATGACTTAAGACCTTTCTAAATGCAAACTTGATATTGAAATTAGTTTGTTAATATTTTTAAGCTGTTAATGACTGAATCTTGCTTGCTGTAGTAAAAATTAAGAACTTTCCTGATTCCTAAGTGAGTGAAGTAGATTGGTTCCCATTTCCAAAAGTGGTAACAGATACGTGTGATCCAGGAATAGACAGTAGGCATCCTGAAATGTCAGACCCCAGGAGCTTTTAGACAAATGGGGGCAGGGGGGTGGGGAGAAATAGTAGCATATACAGAAGACATTTGTATTCACGTACTGTTTCTGACTCATAGTTCTTGTGTTTTTCTGTAGTGCATCAATAGAGCCAGGATCTTGCGCAGTTGGTAAGCAAGCACTCTACCAACCTATATCCCATTTTTTTGAAAGCTTTAAGTAAAAGAGAGCTCCCCCAAATGGCAAGATTTAGTCAACAGAATAAAGAATCAGAATAGGGCCAGGGCAATTTTACAGTGGGTTGGGCTTTGCGTTGCATATGACTGACTCGGGTTCAATCCCCAGCACCTCACCACACTCAGTATTGCCATAAGTGATCCCTGAACAGTCAGGAGTAAAGCCCAAAGCAGAGCTGGGTGTGGCCTAGCAAACAAAAACGCTTTTCCCCTTTCCCTTTTAAAATTTTTGTTTCCTGTAGCTTAGTGCCAGCATACTTGGCTGAGCTGTGCCACTGTGGCAGTGGAGATGCCCTTGGCATATGAGGCAGTGTTAGACACCCACCTGGTCTACTGCCCGCGAGGCAGGTGCTCTCCCAAGCCACATTCCACGACTTCCAAAGTTGTCTTCCAATGCATTTAAGAGCTTGAGAGATTGTACAGGAGATAAGGTGCTTGCTAGACATTTGTGTGACTCTTACTTGATCACTGGCTTTGCGTTACAGTCTTCTGAGCGCAGAGCTAAGAGTAAGCTCTAAGCACCACTGGGTGTGATGAAGCCCACTCAAATTTGCTTTTGAAAGATGAAATGACCTTAAGTATTGAACCAGTTCGTCTACTTTCATTTATACTATGATTTTTATAATGTTCTAATGCTGCCTTCCTAAAAATAACCAGTTCTTGGAGGCTGTTATGCAGTGACTGAGTATTAAGTAAGGCAATATTATTATGGCAATAACTGAATTTCTAAATTGCATACATAAAGACGCAGTGCCTTCACAACGTGTCTGCTATTGTTTTTTTGGATTATTGATTCTTCCTTGAATCTTCCTTCCTGTTTCTCAAGGACTCCCTTGGTTCTTATATTGTTTCTCCCAAGCTCATCCCTTTGTTCTCTGGTGTGCTGTTCATGTCATTTCAGTCATTCCTATATTTTTTTGGTTTATAGAGGTTTTCTGCATCCGGTCCTGGGGCTTACTAACATTTTCCTCAGCTGTTGTCACTGCTGACAATATTTCACCCACCATTTGTTACTTCTGATTGTAGTTTTCTCATTTCTGCTCTCACACTTTCTTCTACCTGTACCATTGTTTGAGCTCATTAAACATCTGCATCATGGAGTCCCCTAAAGTCTGAGAGCTATAGAGGTAATTGTTGATGGTAGAACTTTCTGGGCTATCACCTGTGGGTTTGGTAGCCTTTTATGCAGCTTCTCGACTGTGTCCTCCGGAGTGAATTTTCATGGTTCACTCCTATTAGAGTGCTCTTAATGATTCAGCCCACAGAGGCAGTGAGGGGTATCCCATGATTGTGGGCTTCCATGGGGATATTGGTATCTTCAGTGTGAAGTTCAAGTCTAGAGTAAAAGCTGCAGTATTTAAGTCTTTGGGCCTTTGTTAGGTGGAGTTTCAGGCTGGGATCCTGGGATCCCTTCTGGCTCCAGACTGCCTCTGCAAAGTACCTGCCCCTTTGGGCAGCCTAGCTGATAATTGGCAGGGTTGGAGATAATCCTGGGAAATTGCAAGCAGGCCCGCAAACCCATAATCTCTGAAGTTCAAACATTGAGCAAAATTTCAAAGGATATAGGTCATTTCCCCTTTTTTGGGGGGGGGGTCACACCGGCGATGCACAGGGATTACTTCTGGCTCTGCACTCAGGAATTACTCCTGGCGGTGCTCAGGGGACCATATGGGATGCTGGGAATCGAACCCGGGTCGGCCATGTGCAAGGCAAACGCCTTACCCGCTGTGCTATCACTCCAGCCCCCAGGTCATTTTCTGACTTCTAGAAGAACTTTTGAATGACCCCATCACACACAAAAAAAGTATCAGAATTGTATTTTATCAGAAAAAGAATGACAGTTGTAGACTGCTAGCCAAGGTCACAGAACTATTGCTTTAGATATACATTAAATTTGATAAATGGCAGAAGTTCTTTTGCCAAGAATAAGTTAAAATATTTAGGCAAATAAAGAGTTCTGGGTAAAGGCAGATGTGATACAACACCCTGTAGGTTCTGTCATTTCATTGCAGCTTTGAAATAGGTAAGTTAGTGAAAAGTTGCTACCCAAAACTGCTCACAGGCTTGACAAAGTTTTCATCCTAATTCCCATGTTTAATGTTTGTGCTAACAACATGCTTGTTCATCAAAATCTGCTTTATAGAGGTTCTGAAAATTGGTTATCTAAGACATCTCTGAAAATCAAAATGACTTGCTTCAGCTTCCCTGTATCACTGTCATTCCATTGCTCATTGATTTACTCGAGCGGGCACCAGTAACGTCTCCATCTTGAGACTTGTTACTGTTTTTGGCATATCGAATATGCTTCAGCTTAGTATTCAAAAATTTACCAAGCTCCTACCACAGAATTAGAATATTATAGAGGTATAAAGATCTCTAAGCTTACAATATGTATCACGAGAGAAAGAGTGTGTAGTGCATGCGTGTGTGTGTGTTTGGGCCACACTTTTTTCTTGTCTCCCTGTCTGCTCAGGGATCATTCCTGGCAGGGCTCAGGATAGTATATTGCCAGAGATCAAACCTGAGGTAGCTGCAGGTCCTGGGCAAGGCAAGCACCCTACCCATACCCAGTGTACTGTCTCTCAATTCAAGTCAGGATTTTGGCTTTTCGAAAGGTATAGATATAATTTTACTGTAAGGGGAACTTTTTTTTTTTTTTGAATTTTGGGTCACACAAAGAGATGCTCAGGGATTACTCCTGGCTCTGCACTCAGGAATTATTACTGGCAGTGCTTGGGGGACCATATGGGATGCTGGGGATTGAACCCAGGTCGGCCGCATGCAAGGCAAATGTCCTACCCACTGTACTATCACTCTGGCCCCCGGGAATTTTGGTGAGCTTTTGGGGTCACACCTGGCGAAGGGTTACTCCTGGGTCATGCACACCTGGGTCACACCTGCACAAGGGTTACTCCTGGCTCATGCACTCAGGAATTACTCCTGGCGGTGCTTGGGGGACCATATGGGATGCTGGGAATTGAACCTGGGTCAGCCATGTGCAAGGCAAATGCCTTACCTGCTGTGCTGTTGCTCCAGCCCCCCTCCCCCCCAAGATATTTTTTAAAGAGCATTTATCTCAGGTGATTAGGGGCCAGGTTTTTTTTTTTTAAGTTCACATAGAATATCTAAAGCAGAGGCCTTGCACATGCTTAACATGTGCTGTACTTATTTGTACTATCTCCCTGGGTCCTAACTGAACTTTAAAATTTTCTATTTATTATATTTAAGAATAACTTTGAAAGACAAATGTTAAAATGTTGAGTGTGTTTTGAACTAACCTTTTTTTTTCATCTTTGGGCCACACCCAGCAGTGTTCAGGGGTTACTCCTTACTCTGCACTCAGAAATTACTTCTGTCAGGCTTGGGATACCATGTGGGATGCTGGTCCCTACATGCTGCATTATCTCTCCGGCCCCTGAATTACCATTTATAAAATTTTAGACTCAAAATAGAGAGTGGGAATAGACTAATTGTCTAGACTTTAAACTCTGCTTTCAGTATTCTCTCCCACCATTCCATTATTACCAATTAATCATACTAGTTATCAGTCTATTGTCAGCATGCTGACTTAGTAATGAATTCTCAATTCCATCATATTAAAAATCACAGTGAGGGGCTAAAGCAATAGTCCAGGTGGATAGGGTGTTTATCTAGCATGCAGCTGACTCCGGTTCAATTCCCTGGCACCACATATGGTCCCCTGAATACCACCAGGAGAGATTCCTGAGTGCAGAGCCAGGAGTAACCTCTGAGTGTGGCTCAAAAACAAAATGAGTGATTACAGGACCAAAATCTTCACCCCTTTTCCAATTTTAAGTCCCCCAAATCAGTAAAATGGAGTATTTAATAAGATAGACACTAAAGATACCATTATTAAAATCGGTTATTAAAACCTTTTCCATATTAAAAAAATAAAAATGCTGTTAAAAACAACCAGTGCTGGCACAGAAGTGGGGAGAAAGGGACTGTTCTTCATTGTTGGTGGGAATGCTGACTGGTCCAGCCAATTTGGAAAACAATATGGGTATTCCTCAAAAAAACTAGAAATTGAGCGTCCATATGACACAGCAATACCACCCTGGGAATATACC
This sequence comes from Sorex araneus, assembly GCF_027595985.1. Classification (NCBI taxonomy): domain Eukaryota; kingdom Metazoa; phylum Chordata; class Mammalia; order Eulipotyphla; family Soricidae; genus Sorex; species Sorex araneus. The sequence continues at coordinate 78,834,639 of NC_073302.1, read as the reverse complement.
CCAGGGGTGCAAAAATACATTTCTGCTTTGTATTTTTGCACCCCGGTGCAAAATATTTCTGCACTTGCATGTTCATGACAACACTGTTCATAATACCAAGATCTGCAAACAACCCAAACTATGATACATCTACATAATGGAATATTATACTCCCATTTAAAAAATAATGAAATACACTATATGGATGGACATGGAGAGTAACATGCTGAGTGAAATAAGTCAGAAGGAAAGGAAAAGACATAGAATGACTGCACTCATTTGGGGATATAAATATGGTCACTGTCACTGTCATACAATCATTGCTCATCAATTTGCTCGAGCGGGCACCAGTAATGTCTCCATTGTGAGACTTGTTACTGTTTTTGGCATACCGAATACGCCATGCGTAGCTTGCCAGGTTCTGCCATGCAGGTGAGATACTCTTGGTAGCTTGCAAGGCTCTCAGAGAGGGGTGGAGAAATCGAACCCGGGTTGGCTGTGTGCAAGGCAAATGCCCTGCCTACTGTGCTATGGCTCTTTCATAGATACCCTTCAGCTTGGTGAATAAGTGAACGGTTATGCTGACATAACCTGAATGCAAACTAGATCTTCTTGCCTTCAGTGACTACAAGGGCATAGTGATTGCCCACGTGGGCACTGTGTGGCCTAAATACGCCACAGCTTTAGCCCCCAGTTCTTTTGCTTATACTAAATGATGCAAGGCCTCTGCATCTTATATCCTGTGACTTTTAAGTTTATTTTAATGAACTGGTTTTCCTCAGTGAAAATTTATGTGATGCTGCCAGACACTGTATTTCATAAGAGTAATGAGCTAAGCCTATTCAAATATTAAGAACCAGCTCGAGGGTCATGAGCTAGAGCTCGTGACTGAGCTGCAGAAGATCCAGGCTTCATCTCTAGGGCTGCACGGTCTTGCAACACAGCCAGGAGAGTTCAAAAAATCACTAGGCAGGGAAGAGGAGAATCTACTTGAGTCAGACCTATATAAATATGAATTTGGATTAGTCATTTTCAAATTAACATTTGATTGTTTTGTTCTGGCGCCACCTGAAGCTGTGCTTACTCCCGGCTGTGCTCAAGGATCACTCCTGGAGTGAGCTCAAACTGATAGGGACTATATTGTGCCAGAGAGCAAACCTGGTTGGCTGCGTGCAAGGAAAGTGCCTTACCCACTGGGATGTATCTCTGGCCCTGACATTTGACTTCTACATTGCTCTTTGTAATAGTAATTTGCCAAAAGCAGAATGTGTAAGGTATGACCTAAACTCCTGCATCTTTCCCGCCTTCTACTTCCCAATCTGTAACACACTTGAACAGCAGTGCCCTTCTGTAAGTCTGGTGAGAAGTCGCCCACACGCTGCTCCCAGGGCTCTGCCTCCTCCCTGTGCTCTGCTGCATGCTGGGGGTCTTCTCTTTGCCCCAATGTGTCAGAAGCATAATACATTAGTGGATTTTCTTGATATAGTTATTTCAGTTTTTTTGCCCTGCACAAGTAAGTGAAGTATAGATCACAGCATCTAGTACCAAGTCATTAGAACTTGTTTTTACATTAATGTCAAATATTATGTTACTAGTTTTAAAAAACATTTACACAAAATACTCTGTATTTTAGATTTGTTTGAAGCTGTTTTGATGTTTATGGGTGCCCCTTACTATTATCAGAACCAGAAGTAAGCACATAAGAACATACAACAATAATTCAGTGCTGCCCTAGGAGAAAAGAAAGGGCAGACTGTGGTCAGTCACTCAGCACAGTACACAGGGACAAGGACAGGGACAAAGGGTGCCAAGGAGTCAGACAGTGCTCTCCCTTGGCTCAGAAGTGAGGCTTTCTACAGGCTTTTATTTTTCAAATAAAGTTACATCCCAGAACAAGAAGTTACCATACTTGAAATACATATGTTCTATTTTTGGTCTTGATCTTCTCATATCATAAAACCGTATTAGCCAAGAAATTCTGATGTGATAGAGACAGTTCAGAAGTACCCACTAGAGAGAATACTGTCAAAGGACAGTCTCATTTTCCTACATAAAGTAAATACTACAATTCCACAATAATTATCCTTAGATACATACTTCATTTAGTACACTTCACAGTATTAAATCCCTCATGAGCATCTTGTAGTGATCTTGAATCGTAGCATGAAGTATGTGTTTCCAGTCTGATTCAGATTGTGTGATTCCTCTTTTCATGCTGATCAAGTAAATTTATGTTTCTTTCCTTATTTTCAGCACTAAGAACTAAAAAGAAAAAGAAAAAGCTTGTTGAGCAAACAGGGCAGATCCCATTTGACACACTGTCTAGAAGTCATACACATGCACATAAAGAGCTCTGTATCTGTGGCAGCACTGATTGGGTTCCTCTGCTGTCCAAGGACAGCACAACCACTGCACATTAAATTTGTAATGCATTAATTAATTAAGGACTGTCTTACCAGCCCTTCAGAGCTCTTTAGTAAAGTTAGACTTAATGCTTTTTATTTTTCAGGGGCCATTCCCAGGGGAGCTCATGGGAGGTGCCTCTCAAGGGGTCCTGGACCTGTCAGCGATGTTAGGTCCATCAGTGTGGACCAGGTAACAAGGGATCAACTCAGGCCTTGAATATGTTAGATATGTGCTATACCACAGGAGCTATTTCATTATCGCTGGAGGAAGCAGGTCAAACTACTTCAAGACAGAACCTTAAAATTTTTGGAGAGGTTTCATCAACTTAAAGCTTTCTTTAAAAGACCTGGCAAAGCATTTATCCCCTACTTTCCCTATAGCCTCACTTTGTTAAAATCTTCGTACAAAATTTTAAAGACACCTTAGAAAGTAGGCCCTTTTAAAGACATTTAGAGACTTGGATGAAGGCATGAAAAAAAAATCTCAGGGCTTCACTGGACAGCCAAACATTTACTAGCGCACAATTGAATCAAGCTAGCCCAAACTGAGACTTTCTATCAAATAACTGGTCATAACATTTCAAAAACTGTGCCACAAATGATTTTAAAAAGTGATCCCAATTCAAGGATACCAAAGTAATAATAAAAAATGGAGTGTATGAATCTAGATTAACTCATACCGGAGAAGGGATATTATAATAGGACAACTTATTAAACACCTGTAGTTAATTGCATAGTATGAATATTTTGTTTCAATCACTGTACTGTAATTACAAAAGGTGCTAACAGTTGGGAGCATCTGGATGAAGGATATTTAAAATTCTACTTTATAAAAAACCTAGGTTACCTTGAAATGAGTTAAATTTTAAACTATGTCAAGAAAACATTAAATGGCAGAGGTAAAGGAATATTACTGCAAGGCCAAAAGGAAGCAAGGTCACGTGACTCCTAAGGAATCAGTCACTTTTACCCTGAGGATTTCTCAAGCCTTCACAGGAAGACCCAGAGGAACGGCACTGGAGTTTAGAATGCTTGCCTTGCAAACATTTGGTTACAAGTTCAAATTTTCCATGTCCCACCAAGCACTGGAGCACAAACTCTGCTTTTTGAGCCTAGAAGCTCTACTGTCTCTGATCAGAGTGTGACAAGCAATTTCTGGACACAGAGCACCCAGGGAGTATGACCCCCCCAGTAAGCACAACTGCAAAGTGTGAGCACCACAGCTATGAAGTACAATTCCGCACAGGGCAGCCACTGAAAGATCTGTGAGACTTGGGGGGCATCCAGGCTGAGGGTGGAAGCACCACAACCTGGTGTGCCACTCTGGCAAATACTAGAGAATTCAACAACAACAAAAAAAAACAAAAAGAGAAGAGGGAACATACACAGAAAGTAACATAGTTAACATGCCATGATATTAGCATAACAACTGCTTTTGGGGTCTCAACCCCAAAAGCTATCAATAACTGAGGCTTACAATAACTTACAAGCTTTGGTAGAGTGAAAAATACAAAGAGTATCAAAAACACTACCTTTCCCAAAAAGAATGGGAAAATATTGCATTTTGTACATTTAATAAGGGTTAATATCATATATATACATATATATATTTAATACTCGTCCTTCACAACGATGCCACTTTGGAGGCTCTTTCAGGGTCAGGGGAATGAGACCCAGCATTGGACGAGTAAAGAGAGGCTTCTAAAATCTCAGGGCTAGGGCAAATGGAGACGCTACTGAGACCGCTCAAGAAATTTGACAGGAGCACCCCGGGCTTCCCTCCCCTCCGGACTGCCGGCCGAGTGGCCGGCACGCCGACCCCAAGCGCCGCCGCCGTCCTGTCTTCCGGCAAAGGTCTGTGACGCTCCCTCGACCCGCCCTTCCGGACCCAGCCTGCTCCGCGGCCCTGAGCACCCCGGGCTTCCCTCCCCTCCGGACTGCCGGCCGAGTGGCCGGCACGCCGACCCCAAGCGCCGCCGCCGTCCTGTCTTCCCGCAAAGGTCTGTGGGAAAGGGGCGTGGCCTAACCGCCAGGGGGCGTGGCCTAAGAAAAGTGGGCGTGGCCTCATTACCGGCGGCCAAAGCTCACGCGGCGGAAAGTAGTTTTCTCAACATCCTATCCAAGACTAACATCCTAGCTATTCGCAAGCAGTAGGACAATAAAACACAAGACTTCACATAAGAACATCTCAGTAGGAGACCAGGTTCTACACCGGCAAGTAAAAAGCCAACCACTATTAACTGAGCCTATCCACAATCCTTTTTCACAACAAAAGGAAACAGGGACACTCATCATCAAGAGCCCTCTTTCATATCACCACAAACAACATGAAGAAACAGCGAAAATCCCCATTGCAACCAGAGGACGATCAAAGGAATCCGGAAACCTCAATGGGCGCCTCCTACAAACTTGACCTCTCTGAGAAAGAATTCAGACTTGAAATCCTCAACATGTTCAATCAACTCAATGCAAAGATGGACAACTTCAAGGAAGACCTGGCGGAAACAATACAACAGACAGCCGACAAAATACGCGAAGAAATGAGAGCAGAAATAAAAAACCTTCAAAAAGAAATGAAGGATTCCGTACATGAAATCCAAAACTCTCTGACTGCCCTCAACAATAGGATGACTGCAGCCGAAGACAGAATCAGTATGCTTGAAGATGAGCTGCAAGAGGCCTACAGGCAACATCAAACCATGGCAAGAGACCTCAAAATAGCTCTAGCCAGAATCAGAGTCCTAGGGGATGAATTCAAGAGGAACAACATTAGAATCATAGGACTACCAGAACCACAGGGAACCAACCCCAACGAAAAAGACACAGTCAAACAAATCATTGCAGAAAACTTCCCACAGCTGGACAATGCAGGCATCCAGATTCAAGGCGCCCGGAGAGTGCCAGCTAAAAGAGATCCTAACAGAAAAACCCCAAGACATATCATAGTTACAATGATGGACATCTTCCAGAGAGACACAATACTCCAAGCAGCAAGGTCCAAGAAGGAAATCACATACAAAGGAGCACCCCTTAGGCTCACAGCAGATCTATCAGAGGAAACCCTCCAAGCTCGAAGGCAATGGTGGGATATAGTGAAAAAACTCAATGAAATCAACGCTTCACCAAGAATACTTTATCCGGCTAAACTCTCATTCAAACTAGAAGGAATCATACACTACTTTGGGGATAAACAACAGCTCAGGAACTTCATAGACTCAAAACCAAACCTAAAAGAAGCACTAAAGGGGCTATTGTAAGACAAGAACAACCTCTACAAGCACAACAAACCCTTGCACAAAGACGGCACAAAATCCCATAACAATAATCTCCCTTAATGTCAATGGTCTGAATTCACCAATTAAGAGACACAGACTGGCAAAATGGATTCAGAGACTCAACCCAACCTTCTGTTGCCTGCAAGAAACACATCTGAATAGCCAGAACAAACACAGACTCAAAGTCAAAGGATGGAAAACAATCCTGCAAGCAAACAACTCCCTCAAGAAAGCCGGAGTGGCTTTACTAGTATCGGACAACATAGACTTCAGGTTGAAAAAGATTAGAAGGGATAGTGAAGGCCACTTTTTATTAATCAAGGGATGTGTACATCAGGAAGAAATCACACTCCTGAATGTCTACGCACCCAATGAGGGACCAGCTAAATACCTACAACAGCTGCTAAGAGACCTCGAGAAGGACATCTCGAGCAACACAATAGTAGTTGGAGACTTCAACACTGCACTGTCTCCTCTGGACAGATCTAGAAGATTAAAACTCACCAATGAAATACTGGCTTTGAAGGAAGAAATAGAAGAGAGAGGGCTAATAGATCTATACAGGGCTTTATATCCCCAAAAAAAGGAATACACATTCTTTTCCAGTGCACATGGAACATTTTCCAGAATAGACCATGCGCTGGGCCACACAACATACCTCAACAGAATCAACAAGATAGACATTGTACCAGCTATCTTTTCAGACCATGATGCACTGAAGATAAAACTTAACTGTGGACAGATGCAGAAAACCAAATCAAACACCTGGAAATTAAATAGCTCGATATTGAACAATGAGTGGGTCAGGAAGGAAATCAAGGAAGAAATCAAAAGGTACCTAGAAACAAATGAGAATGAAGACACGAGCTACCAGAACCTGTGGGACGCAGCTAAAGCCGTTTTAAGGGGAAAATTTATAGCTCTGCAAGCATATCTCAGGAAGGAAGAAAGGGCCCACATAAATAACTTGACTTCACAGCTCAAGACCTTAGAAAAGGACCAACAAAAGGAGCCAAAACCAGGCAGAAGGAAAGAGATAATAAAACTTAGAGCAGAAATTAATGACATGGAAACCCAAAAGACAATCCGGAAGATCAATGAAACCAAGAGCTGGTTCTTCGAGAAAATAAACAAGATTGATAAACCACTAGCAAGACTCACAAAGAAAGAGAGAGAGAGAACCCTTATAAGCCGAATCAGAAATGAAAAGGGGGACATCACGACAGAAACCAATGAAATTCAAAAGATCATCAGAGACTACTTTGAAAATCTCTATGCCACGAAACAAGAGAATCTAGAAGAAATGGATAAATTCCTCGACTCCTATAATCTCCCAAGGCTGAACCAAGAAGACCTGGAGTACCTGAATAGTCCAATTAACATCAAGGAAATTGAAATGGTAATCAAAAGTCTCCCCAAAAACAAAAGCCCAGGTCCAGACGGATTCACTAGCGAGTTCTTCCAAACATTTAAAGAGGACCTTTTGCCAGTCCTTCTCAAGCTCTTCCAGGAAATTGAAGAAACAGAAACCCTCCCTAACAGTTTCTATGAGGCTCATATCTCCCTAATACCAAAAGCAAACAAAGACACCACAAAAAAAGAAAACTACAGGCCAATATCCCTGATGAACACAGATGCAAAAATTCTCAACAAAATATTAGCAAATAGAATTCAACAACTTATCAAAAAGATCATACACCACGACCAAGTGGGATTCATCCCGGGGATGCAAGGATGGTTTAACATCCGGAAATCAATCAACATAATCCACCATATCAACAAAAGAAAAGATAAAAATCATATAATCATATCAATAGATGCAGAGAAAGCATTTGACAAGATCCAGCATCCGTTTATGATGAAAACACTAGCCAAAATAGGTATAGAAGGGACCTTCCTCAATATAGTCAAAGCCATTTATCACAAGCCTATGGCGAGCATTGTCCTCAATGGGGAAAAACTAAGAGCCTTCCCTCTGAGAACAGGGACGAGACAAGGATGCCCACTCTCTCCACTTCTGTTCAATATAGTACTGGAAGTACTTGCAATAGCGATTAGGCAAGAAAAAGATATTAAGGGCATTCAGGTAGGAAAGGAAGAAATCAAGCTCTCACTATTCGCAGATGATATGATACTATACTTAGAGAACCCTAAAACCTCTACCAAGAAACTCCTAGAAACAATAGACTCGTACAGTAAAGTTGCAGGCTATAGAATCAATACCCAAAAGTCCGTGGCTTTCCTATATGCAAATAATGAGAGAGAAGAAAGTGACCTGAGAAAAGCAATCCCATTCACAATTGCGCCTCAAAAAATCAAATACCTCGGAATCAGCTTAACAAAGGAGGTAAAGGACTTGTATAATGAAAACTATAAAACACTACTTCAGGAAATAAAAGAGGACACGAGGAAATGGAAAGACATCCCCTGCTCATGGATTGGAAGAATTAATATTGTCAAAATGGCAATTCTCCCCAAAGCATTATACAAATTCAATGCGATCCCTATAGGGATACCCTTGACATTCTTCAAAGAAATGGAGCAAGCGCTCCTGAAATTCATATGGAACAATAAGCCCCCACGAATAGCTAAAGCAATCCTTGGGAAAAAGAAAATGGGAGGAATCAACCTCCCCAACTTCCAACTCTACTACAAAGCGGTAGTCATTAAAACAGCATGGTACTGGAACAAAGGCAGAGCGGCAGACCAATGGAACAGGGTTGAATACTCTGACATACACCCCCAAATATATGATCATCTAATCTTTGATAAGGGAGCAAGAAATGTGAAGTGGAGCAAGGAAAGCATGTTTAACAAATTGTGCTGGCAAAACTGGACGGCTACATGCAAAAAAATGGGCTTAGACCTCCATCTATCACCATGTACAAAAATCAGATCAAACTGGATTAAAGACCTCAACATCAGACCAGAATCCCTAAGGTACATTGAAGATAAGGTCGGCAAAACCCTCCACGACATTGAAGCCAAAGGTATCTTCAAAGCTGACACGCCACTGGCTAAGCTAGTGAAAACAAAGATAAATAAATGGGACTATCTCAAACTAAGGAGCTTCTGCAACTCAAAAGAAACAGTGACCAAAATACAAAGACAGTCTACAGAATGGGAAAGGATATTTATGCAGTACCCATCCGATAAAGGGTTGATAACAAGGATATACAATGCACTGGTTGAACTCCACAAGAAGAAAACTGCCAACCCGATCAAAAAATGGGCTGATGAAATGAACAGAAACTTTTCCAAAGAAGAAATCCGAATGGCTAAGAGGCACATGAGAAAATGTTCAACATCACTAATCATCAGGGAAATGCAGATCAAAACAACAATGAGATATCATCTCACACCACAGAGACTGGCCCACATCCCCAAAAACAAAAGCAACCGGTGTTGGCGTGGATGTGGGGAGAAAGGGACTCTCCTTCACTGCTGGTGGGAATGCCGACTGGTTCAGCCCTTTTGGAAAACAATATGGACGATTCTCAAAAAGTTAGAAATTGAGCTCCCATTTGACCCAGCAATACCACTCCTGGGAATATATCCCGGAGAGGCAAAAAGGTATAGTAGAGATGACATCTGCATTTCCATGTTCATTGCCGCTCTGTTCACAATAGCCACAATATGGAAAAAACCAGAGTGCCCGAAAACAGATGATTGGCTAAAGAAACTCTGGTATATTTACACAATGGAATACTATGTAGCTGTCAGGAAACATGAAGTCATGAAATTTGCATACAAGTGGATCAACATGGAAAGTATCATGTTGAGTGAAATGAGTCAGAAAGAAAGAGACAGACATAGAAAGATTGCACTCATATGTGGAATATAATGTAACTGAGAAGTACAAGTTGGCAACGATGCAACTTCTGGCAGATATCTCTCTGGACTTAGTTACTAAAATACTAAATTACAGAAACCCAAAACTGAGAGGCCGCTAAGTGTGGTCACTCGACCTCACACTTCTTCATCCTCAGCAATGGAAAACAAATTACCTAATGCTTCCTTTTCAGCAGGTCTGACTTTAGGGGAGAGACTCTCCAAACAATAATAGTGAGTTTTCTTGAAATATTGTATGCAATCAAAGTGAAAGTAAAGTGAAATTTATTAGTTACACAGGCGGGGGGGGGGCTTAGGGTGGGGGGGCTAGGGGCGTGGGGGTGTTTGGGGTGTGAGGGGGCGGGGTGGAGCTATACTGGGATTCTTGGTGGTGGAATATGAGCACTGGTGAAGGGATGGGTATTCGAGCATTGTATAACTGAGATTTAAACCTGAAAACTTTGTAACTTTGTAACTTTCCACAATAAAAAATTAAAAAAAAAAAAAAAAAAAAAAAAAAAGAAATTTGACAACGGGATGATGATGATGATGATGATGATGATATATATAATACTCATAATTTACCTACAATAAATGATAAAGATAAGCCAATTTGCTGGTTGACATTGAACATATTTATGATCACTGATCATCAATGAAATGTATATTAAGGCCAGAGTGAGACACCCTGAAAGTATCTTCCATCTAAAGAGCATTAACAGTGTTGGAGAGGTGAAGGCGTGGATGGCCACACCCAGCAGTGCTCAAGGCTGATTCTGGCTCATGACTCAGGGATCACTCCTGGTGGGGATGGGGGACCATATGGGATGAAAGGATCAAACCTGGGTTGGTTGCATGCAAGGCAAACACCCTATTCACTGGATTCTGGCCATTTTTTTTTTCAGGTTATTTGCTTTTGTTTTGTTTTTGTTTTGGGGGTCATCCCCAGCAATGTTCAGAGGTAACTCCTAACTCAGCACTCAGGAATTATTCCAGGTGCTCAGGGGATCATATGAAATGCTGGGGATGATATCCGGGTTGGCTACTGTACAAGGCAAATGCCACAGCCGTTGTACTATCCCTCCAGCCCCACTCTTGGCCGTTTTTTAAGTGATTAAACAGGGAACCAGTCATTTTGCTGAAAGTTCTAATAAATCCTAAAGAAAAATCCTGCAACTCCAGTTCCTGAGGGCTTGAGCCCCACTAAATATGCACACTTTGAAAAAGCAGCCTTGTCAGTCAGCTCTGTTCTCCACTGCTCCCACATAGAAGGGCTTCTGCAGAAAGTCCCTTCAAATACCTACAATGGTATTGTTGGGATTCCTTGTACAGTGACTCCAGATGTTCATCACCAGAAAGGAAACTGAGAGGTGAGCCCACCCCTCCATGCAGTCATTACCATTCAAGCTTTTATCATTCCATGCAAGGGCTGCCTGCTTGTCTGTTTCAGATTCAGCCTCATTTTCATCCATGTTATAGTCATCTTCTACTTTTTTCTGATTTCTCCCTAAAAATTAGCAAAGACACAAAGTAAGCCACATAGTTTCTCTTTCGGTACCACAGGAACAGCAGAGCACAACGGCAGAGCTATTGTTGGATGATCCCAAGCATGCTTTTTCAGCTGAAGTACTTTGTTTCCTCTCAGGAAAAGGCAGAGACCCCGCCTACTTCCAGTACAAATACCCCTTACTCTCTTCTTTGGATAGTCTATGTAAAACTGATCCTAAGCAAAAGCCTATGTTCCAAAATGAAGAAGGGGAAATTAGCTAACTAAACCAAAGATCTCATTTTTCTTTAAATTAAAAAATATTTTGGCACTGTAACTTAGAAAGCTTTCAATAACAATTTTGGTATTCAACATTTCAACTCCAAATCAAGTGTTGGTGTCCTTTCATCAAGCCCAGGGTCCTCCCCCTCTCTTCATACAGCCTCCTTAGCAAACTCATTTAAAAAGAAATTTATAGTTTGTGTCACATGTCTACAATAGTATTAACTAGTACAGTCCTGATGTCCATCAGTCACCTGGCCTCCACACCCCTTAATCTGCTCCCTACTGCCAGTCTGCACCCACATATGCTCCTGTCCCTTGACTTCCCATTTCCTTATTATTCACCATACTACTTGTCACTAGATAAAGGAGACCATCTGGTATCTATCCTTCTCCCACTTCGTTTAATAGGAAATACTCTAATTCTATCCAGATTTCAGCAAACTGCATGGTTGTTTCTTTTCTTATGGCTGCAGAGTATTCCTCTGCGTATAGATACCACAGCTTTTTAACATTTTGTGCCATTTCCAGAGATGCTCTGGGTTTACTCCTGGCTGTGCTCATGGTTCATTCCTGGTGGTGCGCAGGGTAGTATATGTGGTGCTGGGGATCAAATCAGGGTCAGCTGTATTTAAGGCATGTACTACCTCTCTGGCCCCTGGTCACTATTCTAAGTAGGAAGGTCGTTTTAATCTTCTTTATTTTTTGTATATAAAAAATAAATTGTTTATTATTTGTATAGAAAAGCAACAGATTTTTGAATATCGATTGATAGCCTCACTCTGCTGTATTGCTTTCTTTCTACTAGTTTTTTAATGGAACCATTTAGGGTTCTTCAATGTTTATTATTATATCATCTCTAAATAATGATAATTTTACTTTTTTTCCAATGTGGATCCCTTTTATATCTTTTATTGCCTAACTGCTATGGTAAGAACTTCAAAGGCAATACAGATAATAGGAGGAAAAGTGGACATCCTTACATTGTGCCTGCACTCGGGTGGAAAGCTCTCAGTTTTTCACCACTTAAGTATGATGTTGGCTGTGGGTATGTTGTAAATGGCTACTACTGTATCCTGAGAAAGTTTCCTTCCAACTTAATTTGTTGTGGTTTTTAACATGAATAGATGTTGAATTTTATCAAAATTTTTCTCTATAAATTGATAGGGTCATACATCTTTTGTGTTTCTTTCTGCTGATAATGGTGTGTTACATTAATTTGTATATGATGAACCATCCTTGCATCAGTGGGATGAATTCCACTTGATCATGGTATAGGAGTCTTGTAATGTTGCATTCAGTTCACTAAGATTTTGAGGATTTTTGTACCTATGTTCATCGTGGATATTGATATTTAATTTTTATTAGTATTTTTCACTTTTGGTAATAGGGTAATGTTGGCTTCATAAGAGCTGTAAGAAAAGATTCCTATTTCTTTCATAGTTTGGAAGAGCTTGAGGAGATCTGGTTCTAAGTCTTCACTAAAAGTTTGGTAGAAGTCAAATGAATTAATTTGACCATGGATTTAGTTCTAGGTCAGTTTGGGGTTTTGTTTTTTTGGGTTTTTTTTTCTTTTTGGGTCATACCCAAAAAGAAAATATTCAGGGGTTCAGCAATGTTCAAGGGTTACTCCTAGCTCTGCACTCAGGAATTATTCCTGGCAGTGCTTTGGGGACCATATGGGATGCAGAGGATTGAACCCGAGTTGGCCATGTGCAAGGCAAATGCCCTACCTGCTATACTATTACTCCAGTTCCTAGGTCAGATTTTAAATTGCTATTTCAATTTTCTTTCTCATGATTGTACCATTCAGGTTTTCTACTGCATCTTCATTCAATTTGAGGAGGTTATCTGATTCTAATTCCTCTCTTCTAGGTTCTCCAGCTTAGTGGCCTAAAGCTGTTGGTAATAACCTCTTGATTTTGTCCTTCTGTTTTGTTTCTATTATCATTTCTCCCTTTCCATCTCTATGTGGGATCTCTTCTATATTCCCTTGTTAATCTAGCTAAGGGTTTGAAGATCTTACTTATTCTTTTGAAAAAGAAAAAAAACAATTCCTGGTTTCACTAACCCTTTGTATTCTTGGTTTCTGTATCATTAATTTCTGCTCAATTTTTATTTCCTTCCTCCTACTAACTTTGAGATTCACTTGTTGTTCTTATTTTAGATTCTCAAGCTGTAAGATTAGGTTATTGATTTAAGCCTTTTCTCTTTTCCTGTTGCTATGAATCTCCCACTTAGCACTGCTTATATGTCCTATAAGTTCTGATAGGGCTTTTTCTTTTTTCCTTCTTGTTTGTTTTGTTGGAATCCTTTAGGTTCTTCTCTGATTTCCTCTTTGATTAAGCTGTTAGTTAGGAGTTGAGGGTCTAAATGTTGAAGTTTTTCCCTATCTTCTTTTTATGGATATTTTCTATTTTCTTAGCACTGTGATCTGAGAAGATACTTGATATGATTTTTGTGTGTGTATGTATAATTTTGTGGCTATCTTAATTATACTCTAGATCCATGTGGACGAAAGAATTCTGTACGCAAATTTTTGAGTGTGGAGGATGAACCCTGTGTCTGCCAATCCAGTTTTTTCAATTCCTCATCTAGGGGCTCTTGCAAAAATCATTTTTTAGAGATGATCAACTCATGGTTTAATGAGAACCTCACTGGCTTTAGAGACAACAAGTTTCCAGGTTAGTTCTGTAGTGCAGTGACTATAATGTTTTCCTCACAAACAGGTTTCTAATTCTAAAAGCATTTTCACAACATCTTGTTCCAGGAAATGCAGTGGTTCATGTAAGCCACAGAATAAAAAAATCTTTAACCTTTCACACAGGATTAGACCATTCATTACTATATCCCTGGAGATAAGATCAAGACAAAATACATTCAAAAGACACATTCATGGGGCTTCAGTTAAACATTTCATATGTGTACATATGTAAGTTAAAACCAAAAAAAAAAATTACAAAATGAGGTCTGGAAGAGTCAGCTCTGATCCTAAAGCCTTATGCACTCACCTCCTGAGGTGGAGCTAAGTCCAGGGAACATGTCCTGGACTTTCTTTCTTCAAGTGAAATCGAATGCAGAGTGCACCCAGCAGGCCCTGCAGGTCTCAGTCTTGCCCAGGCCAGTGCCCTGTGTGGGCCTGAGTAGTAGCATTGTGTGGAAGCACTGTGGATGAAACAGCTGCCTTACCTACCTCACACCTGCTTTCTGCACTGGCCCTGAAAACTGGGGGCATACACAACTACCTCAGAAGGGAAGCTGGCAAACTGTGACTCTTTAACAGAACTTGTGAGAATGCATTCTTATCAGAAAAGAAACACAAACAAACATTGAATGTAAGTGAAATCAAGTGACCTCTGCAAATATCAACACAATCCCCAGAGCACAGCTATCTTAAAAAATGCTGCTGGCTAGATTAAATCATCCATATTTTCACAGGATTAATGAAAATTCCTTCATAAACTATTGATCTAGTTCCCATACTTTGTTATATGTCTTTTAAAAAGATAAACCAGAAAGGTGGGGTACATTGTTCCTTTCTTTCAGTGCTCAGACAGACACAGAACTCTGCAACAGGAAGTGAAGGGATCGAGACAGGCAAGCAATCAACCTGCCCTGCTAATGCTGGAGAAGACGCCTCCTGACACACCCATCCCTAAAACCTTGTGTAGAGCCCCCCACCCCCATCTCCTATCCAATCCCCACCCCACTTCCGGCTGAATTGTAAAATTATGTGCCAGTGCTAGCAAACTGCATGGGAACCTTCTATTCAGGGGAGATGGTGGGAAGGGACCAGTGGCAGTCATGGAGCCTTCCACTCACCTTCCTCATCAGCTTCAGGCTCCTCGTGTCCATCGCGGATGATCAGCTGGTCCCGCTCAGGGTCCTCCATCTCCTCATTATTCTGGCTTGCCAACAGGGTGACTGGCGCCTGTGGGGTCTGGCCAGGGTCCCCAGCTTCTCCAATGCCCCGTCTATCCACCTGTCTCTCTTCTGTCTCAGCTTGCCCCTGACTTGGCTCTGGTGGCAGTCCCAGACTGTCCCTCTGGGTTTCCTCCTTGCTGATGACCTGAATCTCGTTGGTTTCCTCCATGCCTGGAATAATTACATTAAAACCAAAACAGAGAGCTCACACCGGTGAAGTCCCAGACCCTTCGGAGGGGGGAGAATGTTGTGGATGTGGACAGGGAGCTGCTAGGTAGTTTATTTGGTGACTTCAGCAGAAGACTCCAGGAAATCTATGCCCAAATATCTTCTTCAGAACCAGGAGGAAGAAAGAAGTGGTTTTGAAGAAGATTCCTGGATCATATCATCTTAGACACATTGACAAGCTGCAAGTTCAGGACTGTCAAGCCTGTCTGGACCTCCCAACAACCCCATGTCACTCCTCTGGGGCACACTGTTCTGTGACACCTCCCCAGGACACTGCAGCATGCCCCAAACAGAGGCACAGTTTGCACCTTTCCTCATGGATCTTCCACAAAAGGAGGTACTTAATTTACAAGGGAGAAAATCATGAATCCGATTCCAGGTACCCAGAGAGATGGTTACCAGCCATCTACCAGCCCTAGGACCCTGCTCAGCAACAGCCAAGAGGAACAGAAGCTCTGCCCCTGGAGGGTTTGCCTGGAGTGAAGGACCTTAACTAGTGCTCATTTTCATTTGACTGGAGCTCAAAGAGGAGCTTAGAAGTGTAAGGGTCAAGTTCCGCTTCACTTTCTTACCTGTTCTCTTCAAACCCACAGCCACCTCGGAGCTGGGGGCTGGTGTCTGGAGCTCCCCATTGCCAAGCTCCTTTCCTTTGGCTTGAGGCATCTCTCCCTGGGCTGGGCCTGCTTCCTGCAGCCGGGGTGGAGTTTCACTGGGCGCCTGGAGCTAAAATAGAAGAACAGAACATCAAGGTCAGGGGTTCCATGACATGAACTTTACAAGAATCCCTGCCAGGCAGTGGACCCCTCCTCCTTCAGACAAACGAGAAAACCAAAACCCTTGGAAATAGTTTCTCTATGGCCTGCCTCAATCATGCCCTACCTTAAATCTGATATTATGCACATGAGATGACACTGGATCAAGATCTCCCAGAAATACTATCTTTATCGGGTTGACAATACAAGATCCCAAGGAAAGTGGAGACCTGAGCAACGCTAATCTTGTAGACTTCGAAGGCCTTTCTGAGCACCGAGCCCAAAAAGAGCAAAGTGTATATTCTTCTCAAGCACATATGGAATATTCTCTAAGACAGCCAGGCTGAGCCATAAAAAGTAAGACTCAACTAACTTATCATGAGTGAAATCATACAAAGTATATTTTCCAATCACAACAGGATAAAATGATATATTAATAAAAAAAGAACTCTGAGAAATCCACAAATATGTGGAAATTAGATAAAACAGAACTCAACCATTGGGTCAACGAAATCAAGACAAGTTAGGAAAATTTTTGAGAAAAAATAAAACTAACAATATACCAAACTTACAGGAGGCAGCTAAATCAATGGCTTACAGAGAAATTTATCGGCCTAAATAAGAAAAAAGAAAGATCTTAAATATTCTTCGACCTTAAAGAAAGTATAAACTGGACATCAAAGAAAGAGATCAATCAGTGTAGGAAGCAATGGAATAGGAAAGTAAAAGAGAAATCATATAAGAATCAAAAGTTCTTATATAAACAAAATTGACAAACCTCTAAATAAACAGAAGATTATAATTAGTAAAATCAAAACTGAAGGAGAGCAGCACTATAAACCTTATACAAGTGAAAAAGTATTATTATAAAGTAATACTCAAACCAACAGTTTGACAATTATAGCAATTTATATGAAACTGACAAGCTCTTAGAAAAATGCAATGTATCAAAACTGATTTAGGAAGTAGAAAATCTAAGTAGACTTAAATAACTAAAGAAATTAATTGCTAATTTTCAAATGCCCAGTGAATTTTAACGAACAATTAAAGAATATCAATACCAAATTTACAACTTTTTTCAAAACAGAAGAGGAACAAACATCCGAGTCTCCCTTCATAAGTTTAGTCACTGTCCAATTCTAAAGCTAGACAAAGTTATTACAAGAATTAAAGCCACAGATCAACAGCTTGGATCAAAATCCTCAATGACTATCAACAAATTAAATTCACACATCAAAGGATTATATGTCTTGACAACACTTGTTTAACATACAAAAATCAACACCATAATTAAAGAATAAAGGGCAGAAAAGGCTTGATTATCTGAACAGAAGCAGAGAAAGACTTGAACAAAAAAATCACCACTTTTCTTGGGGGAGATTTGGACCACACATGGAAGTGCTGGTGGCTTATTACTCCTCCTCTGTGCTCGGGCAATAACCCCTAGCAGTGCCTGGGACTGAACCATACTTCCAACCCTTAATCCCACAACTCTTTTCGACAGAAACAATGAAAAAATTAAGTGCATATGGGAAATAACTCAGCTCAATCAAATGCATTTGTTTTAAAAAATATATAGTTAATATCATAATGGGAAAGAACTGAATGTGTTCATGTGTTCCCCCATAATCAAGTCAAGGTAAGAATGTCTGATCTTACTTCTTTTTTAAATAGTATACTGGTAGTTACAGCCAGGGCAAGAGAAATAAGTTAGTAAGGCATTCAGATTGGAAAAGAAGATGCAAAATGATGTCTAATTTTAGATTATATAATCTTGTATAGAAAATCCTAAAACTATCACAAAAAATACTTTTAGAACACTTCAAAATAAGTTCAATAAGATTCTAAACTATGAAATCAGTATAAAATCATAAACTAGCAATAAACAATTTGAGGTTAAAATTAAAAAAAAAACAATCCCACTTAAAACAGTTTCAAACACTTATCAATTTTAAAAAGTGAAAAACTTCTGAAAATTACAAAACACTATCAAAATGAATTGGGGGGGTCAGAGTTTGGATCACAACTAGCTCTGTGGGGGGTAGGGGAGGCAGTACGCCGGGACCATGTGGTGTGTGGGATTGAACCAGGATTAGCTGCATGCAGAGCAGGTACTGAACCCTTACACTGTTTCTCTGGTCCTGTTTTTTTGGTGGTGGTTTTTTGTTTTAACTCAACAAACATTGCTGATAAAACTGGATATATCCATATGCCAAAGAATAAAGTTTAACTGATACCTCACATGATATACAGAAATTAAATAACTCAAAGAGGGTCATAGGTTTAAATGGAAAAACTAAATGCTAAGCATGATCAAACTCTTAGAAGACAAGATGGCAGCAAATTCCATGCCCCAGCAACCACCCTTGAGCACTATTTAGTAGGTGCTAACATAGTAAAACACAAAACAAAATCCAGGAAACAAACAACGACAGGCCTGATCACAGGAATGGAGAAGGCAGAGAAGCATAATCTGTAAGCATCTTGGGGCCAGGCTTTGGGCTGTTGTTTGGGGAACCAAACCCCCATACCCATAAGGGAGAGCAGAGATGAGCAAATCAGACAGCAGATAGAGAGCAAAATGTCCGAGGAGACCACAGGAAAGCTTCTGAACATTCTTAATAGAAACGAAAATAGAGGCCAAAGCAATTTTAGAGAGTTGAGGCACTTGCCTTGCATGAAGTCAACCCCAGTGTGATCTCCACTATTGCCTATGGTACCCTAAGCATCGCCAGGAGTAACCGCTGAGTGCAGAGCCAGGAGTAAGCCCTGAGCAGTGCCGGTGTACACCCAAAACCAAACCAAACCAAACCAAACCAAACCAAACTAGAATTGCCTGCTGGTCTTTTTTTTCATTCAGTTCTCTGGAAGCTATACTTTTTCTGGTGACTTCTTCTATTCGCTCTTCACACTGCTCCTTCACCTCTTTCATTTGGTTGATGCACTGGCTCCTTCAACAAAAGAAAACAAAAGACAAGACAAGTGGTTAATCATTGCACGAACTGTTTCCCTGCTTGTGACTGTGAAATCTACTTCAAAACTTATTTCAGTGGACTACAAAGACGTGGAATATATACACAATAGAACACTATACTGCTACAAGGATGACAAAATCATTTAATCCAATACAACCCGGCTGGCACTGGAAGATACAATGTTGAGTGAAGCAAGCTAGAATAAGAAAGACACACATGGGAGGATGACCTTACTGCTCTGTGCCGTACAGAACCCTGGCTGAGGAAATGCACTGCAGCAAAGGGGAGCTGCCTAGATCACCCTTGACCGAAGTACTCACAAAAGACAAGAGGGAAGGAAAGAAACCAAGGTGGGGAGAAGAGAACGGGAAGTAATGCACAAACTGATCATGTGATTCATCCCAGGGATGCATGGATGCTTCAAAATATGCAAATCAATTAACATAATACACCACACTGGTTAAAGGAATGATAAAAATCATACGATCTTATCAACTGACACAGAAAAAGCTTTTGACAAAACCCAACTAATGACACAGGGAATGGCATAGCCATATTTCCAAAATACAGACTCAACCATTGAAAACATGAGATCTAATCTGCAATAACTGGCACTTTGTAATCTGCCGGTGAAGTTGGTAGGTGGGGATGGGATGTGGAGGGAACAGGGGACACTTGTAGAGGGATGCTGACCCTTGTAGTGGGACGGGCATTGAAATATTACATGCCTGAAACTCAACTATCAATAACTTTGTTTTTTGGGTTTTTTAACATTTTTACATTTTTTTTATTTTAATGAATCATTGTAAGATACAGTTACAGACTTACAAACTTGCATGACTACACTTCAGTCATACAATGTCAAGTACCCATCCCTCCACCTGTGCTTATTCTCCATCACCAATGATTCCAGTATCCCTCCCGCCACCCTCTCCTTCCCCGTGCCTCCTACCTCTGTGGCAGACAACTATCAATAACTATAAATTACAGTTATTTAATTAAAAATAAAATAATATAAACAGACCTCATCTCTTTCTTGTTTCTTTCCTGTACTTAAACTGAAAAGATTTGGGAAAGGCAGCATGTGTTTTTGACTGTCACTGTCATCCCATTGCTTATTGATTTGCTCGAGTGGGCACCAGTAACGTCTCCATTGTGAGACTTGTTATTACTGGTTTTGGCATGTAGAATACACCACGAGTAGCTTGCCAGGCTCTGCTGTGCAGGCAAGATACTCTCGGTAGAGGGGTGGAGGAATCAAACCAGAGTCGGCTGTGTGCAAGGCAAATGCCCTACCCGCGGTGCTGTCGCTCCAGCCCGGCTGCCACTATTTTTGATTATTTAATAAAAAACTATAGCAAATTAAAATACATTAAAATATGACACATGGCTCTAAAGTAAGTAAATTTGATTGGTTAGAAAAGTTAAAAATGATTTGACAAAGATTTAAAAGCAACCATCAGGGGCTGGAGAGACTGTACAGTAGGTAAAGGGATGGCCTTGCTGGTCAAGCCAGATTTAATCCTGGCACAAGGTCCCTGACATGGTCACCACCAGGAGTGATCCCTGAGCACAGAAGCAAGAGCCTCTGAGCACAGCATGGTGTGGCCCAATGGCCAAAAGAAAATAAATTTGGAAAATAAAATAAAAAGTAACCACCAGAAAATAAAGCATCTCAGCAGAGAAATTCTTAGCAAAAAGAAAAGGTAAGGAAAGAGAAAACTTCAGAATTGAAAAATGTAATAATCCAATTTTGTTTTGATCAACAGAGAACACAATCAGTGATATAGAAGAAAAATAGTAACCTACTGAACAGACAGTACCCACTTAGAGAAAACTAAGAGTGAAAAGAGAGAAAATAAACTAGGGACATGTGTAATTATAACAAACAATCTAATACTGGAACCTAGGGAAAAGAAAAGATTTTCCCAAAATGGCCCACATATTATACCCATCCTGAAAGAAACCATTCTTAGTCACTCACCTTTCCTCCTCTCCTTCCTTCCCTTCCTCTTTCCTGCTTCTTCAAATTCTCACTTCTTTTCTCTACTTCCCATTCTTTAAGTGGGAAGGCTTCTTCCATAAGAAGCCTGTTTTGGGATTGTAGATAGGTATTCATGAATATGATCTAATTTGGCTGAGATGGTAACTACAGGTACTTTCACAAAAAAGAGAACCAGATTTTACCGGGGCGGTGGGGGAGGGGGGAAATACAGGACAAAGGACATCAGTTTGTTCATTTCTCACATAAAAGAAGCTGCACAACAGATTAAAGGCAGCAAACAAAAATAAAGCAACAAAAATTTTCTATGAATACTGAATGTGCACAATTTTTTGTCACCAAACACCAGTCAAGAAAGAAGACCAAGATTAACAGGAGAGCAGGGGCATGACCATTCCTGCACATTGATGCCCACCAAGGGGAAATACTGGCTCTCAACTCTGTCTAAACCAAGTCTCAAAGCCTGTATCTCTCAGCCCTGCAGATGAAGCTCAGCTTTCCACCATCCAGGAGAAAGACAACAGGGAACAAAATTTAAATCTGAGACACAGGCCAGGCAAACTGGCCATGCTACCTTCTCAAGACTCTAGGGGAGCTTTTTCTTCCACATACTGGACAAATGTTCATGCACAAACTGGAGGAAATATGGAAACAGACAGGACTTGGTCACTGTGACTATTCTAATGGGACCAACTGGTGTTCAGAGCACCTTCAACAGAATTAGCTCCTGATGAGCGGCGGCTAACACCAGACTGTCCTGTTACATTCATGGAAGAGCATTTAGAGACTGACTCCTCATGGCACAGTGCTGAGACGATGGGTGGTCCATCTGAAAGTGGACTCTTTAAGGGCTTCAGGGAGAAAGACTGCAAGGTTATGCTGCAATGGAATCTTCTCAGGGATGGGCCAAATATAAGCAGCAGTGGCAATGCCCAAGCATAGTGACAAAAACAAGGCACTATCAAGTACATCCATCAGCTTTTCCTTTCTTAGTATCACTGTAGATGGAGACCCAACAGGTATCTGAAGCTCCAGAAACTGAAAGCATGACTGTGCATACACCCATTTTATTTTTAATTAATTAACTTACTTTTAGTAGTAGTAGTAGTGAATCACCGTGAGGAACAGGTACAGGCTTACAAACTTTTGTGCTTGCGTTTCACTCATACAATGATCAAGTACCCTTCCCTCCACTAGTGACCATTATCCACCACCAATGGTCCCAGCATCCCTCTCACCACCCTGACCCCATCCCTTCCACCCCGTCCCACCTCTGTGGCAGGGCATTCCCTTTTGCTCCGTCTCTCCTTTTGGGTGTTGTGGTTTGCAATAGAGATATTGAGTGACTATCCTGTCTGATCTATAGTCTACTTTCAGAGCGTATCTCCCATCCCCAGCGGGTCCTCGAACCACACTTTACCTGGTGTTCCCTTCTCTATCTGAGCTGCCTTTTCCTCTAGCATGTGAGGCCATCTTCCAACCCGTGGAGCCAACCTCCTGGTACCTATCTCTACTATTCTTGGGTGCTAGTCTCCCATTCTGTTACTTTATATACCATAGATGAGTGCAATCTTTCTATGTATGTCCCTCTCTTTCTGACTCATTTCACTTAGCATGATACTTTCCATGTTGATCCACTTACATGCAAATTTCATGACTTCATCTTTTCTAACAGCTGCATAGTATTCCATAGTGTAGGTGTTCCAAAGTTTCTTTAACCAGTCATCTGTTCTCGGGCACTCAGGCTTTTTCCAGATTTTGGCTATTGTAAGCAGTGCAGCAATGAACATATAAGTGCAGATGTCATTTCGACTACTTTTTTGCCTTTCTGGGATATATTCCCAGGAGTGGTATTGCTGGGTCAAACGGGAGCTCAATTTCTAATTTTTTGAGAAGCGTCCATACTGTTTTCCAAAAGGTCTGAACCAATCGGCATTCCCACCAGCTGTGAAGGAGAGTCCTTTTCTCTCCACATCCTCGCCAACACAGGTTGCTTTTGTTCTTTTAGATGTGGACCAGTCTCTGTGGTGTGAGATGATATCTCATTGTTGTTTTGATCTGCATCTTCCTGATGATTAGTGATGTAGAGCCTTTTCTCATTTGCCTTTTAGCCATTCGGATTTCTTCTTTGAGAAAGTTTCTGTTCATTTTATTGCCCCATTTTTTGATGGGGTTGAATGTTTTTTTCTTGTGGAGTTCAACCAGTGCCTTGTATATCCTTGATATCAGCCCCTTATCAGATGGGTGCATATACCCATTTTAAACTCTGCTAACATTGCTAGGAGGAGGAATGGACCTTCTTGCCCTCTCTCAAGGTTACCAGTAACTTGGCAGTCACACGCACAGACTGCCCTGGCATCGTATAATCTCATTAACGGCCAATATCCAGAGACTCAGAAATAAAGCTCCCAGTAGAGAGTGACATAGGCCTCACCCATGAGTGAATCTGATATATAATCATATTCTAAATTTCAGAATTCCTGGGGCTCTCATACTCTACACCACTAATGTACCAAGTTAGCACACAACATTTGATAGGGTTTACAAACATGGTAGTAATCTCTTATACAAGGGCTTTATGACTCCAGGATGAAATACAACAATCTTCACACACTTTCTTCTAAGGAAACTTTATGGGACCATTTATAGTGAATTATTCATAATAAGCAATACAAAATTAGGTATTTCGGTTCGGCTTTGGGGGGTATGATTTGGAATTTGGGGTGGAAACATTCTAAATATGGTGGTAAGAAGGTGCAATAGTGGTGGGATTGGTGTTCGAATATTAAATGTGATGAATTATTGAACAACTTTTAACAACTAAATTAAATTTTTTAAAATCTGCTAACGGGCAACCATTTTCTTACCAGAGTCTCAAAAAGGGACTATCATCCAAAGAAAAATCACATTTCAACTCTCAACCTTTCCCATCATTGCCAGAAAGCATACTGGAAGGTGCACGGCTCAGCCTGATAGGCTGGCAACAGCTAGAGAACATTTACATTCCAATTATCAACTTGGCACATTCACCAATGACCCCAGCTGGATTGTCCACTCACTGTCTGTGACTTGCAGCTCTGCCCTTCAGGATAACCTCCCTGATGTCCAGATATCTCGAATCTTCTCAGACAACACTTACCAAGTGAGGCCATTTACTGCTTATTGTACCTCAGTCAACAGAAGGGAAATATGTGAACAGATGAAGCTTGGGACACTTCATCTGTGGAGTGGGGGGCCAGGAGGTGAGACAGGGGGCTGTGGAAGAGTTGGAGGGAGCACTTCTCAATATACCATCTGTGCCTTAGTGCTCTGAACCACATTCCAGCTTGGCACTTTATTTCTGTCCAGATGAATCTTGCTGATTTTCAGCCAAACTCAGGGCATATCAAACCTAAATGTCAGCACTGCCTCTGTTTTGCACCGAGTGACGCTTTGTCCTGTGAGCTATTCTGGGCGCCTTAAGAGGCTCTGAAGCATCCCAGGACTAGAGGCACCAGATGCCAGGAATGCCTGCCTCAGGGCTGGGACCACGTCCCCTGCAGAGAAAGGTGCCTCCCCCTGTGAGAACTCTGGCAGGGCTCCGCACACTTATCTCCTTATGATGTTTCTTTTGAGCTTACTGCAGAAATCCTGTGCATATCTGTTTGTAGGGTTTCCTGGTCTCAGCATTTGATTTAAATACTGCGTTGAGTAGATGACTTTTGAAGTGACATAAAAATCCCTACAAAGGCTATGGATGTGAAGAACTATTTCTCCTGCTTCACTGGTTAAATTCTTCTCAGAAGGGAGCTGGGTAGGATACCTGCTTTGCATGGTACTGACCTGGGTTTGATCCCAGTGCCCTATAAAGTCCCCTTAGCCCTACCACTAGTGATACACGAGTGCAGCGCCAGGAGTAAGCCCTGATTATCAGCAGGTGTGGCCCAAAAAACACCAAAATTAAAAAATAAATAACAATAAACAAAATAAATTATTCAAAATGAATCGTCTTCTCAGAAGGCAGTCTCTCAACTTATTCTAAATGACATATAAAATCTACTTTAGATGGAAAACATCTAAAATCATATTTTTAAAAATCCACATTTTTTAAAATTATACAGTTACATGGTATCAGGCCAGTTATATGATATCAGGCCAATTATAATAGCCAAAACTTACTAAGTAACCCAGTAAACAATGAAATGATAAATTAAATTTGGAATCTCCACAGTACTGGTGCCAACAATTATTTCTAATAATATTTCAAATCAATGAAGAGCAGGGATGTGATTCAGTTGTAGAACACATACTCCATGTGTGTGAAGATCTCGGTTCAATTCCTAAAACACCACCCCCACCCCCATCCCTACACACCTACACACCTACACACACACACACACCTACACACACACACACACCTACACACACACTCTATGGGAATCAACATGGATTTTAATAGATACAAATTACAATTAACTCAAAATTCTACTTAAAATCTTTCACAGAGACATTATGTGAAAAAAGTCCTAGTGGACTAGAGAGAAGTAAACAAGGATGGTCATTCTGGCTATTGCGGTGGTCTCTGACTCCAGACTCCCTATGACTGACTGCATGTTCCTATGAAGAAGAACTACACAGAACATGTTATTTTCTACACTCAAAATTACTTTACTCTCTACTCTGATTTCACCGGGGGACCTTGGAGGGGCCCCAAATGAACCCCGGCGGCCTCAAGCCTTTAGAACCCAATCACTACCACACTCATGTCCCACCTTCCCAGGTTTCCGGAGACCCCACACATGAGAATCCACTGAAAAAACCAGGGATTCGGGACTAGTGACTGAAAACTCCAGGCTTCACGGCATTGGGGATGGGCAACCTCAGAGCATCGAGGATGCGCGACCTCCCCCCATCTTTCCACCCTTCCAGTTCCCTGCAGCCACGCCCAAGAACAGCTCTGGGCATCCTTTAAGCACATTAATGACTATGATTCAGAGACTCACAAATGAATGAGACATTTGTGAGTCTCATTCACAAACTCTCAGAAGAAAGCAGCATGCCACAGATATGCCTCTGGACCCCAACTGTCACTGTCACCTGTTGCTCATCGATTTGTTCAAGCGGGCACCAGTAACGTCTCTCATTGAGAGACTTATTGCTACTGTTTTTGGCATATCCAATATGCCACGGGTAGCTTGCCAGGCTCTGCCATGCGGGCAGATACTCTCGGCAGCTTGCCAGGCTCTCTGAGAGGGGCTGAGGAATTGAACACGGGTCGGCCGAGTGAAAGTGAACGCCCTACCACTGTGCTATCGCTTCAGCCCTTGGACCCCAAATATTCAAACAAAAATTTTAGAATTCCAAAAGCGCACAGCTGCTTTCACGGCTGCATGACATCACATACTATTCATAACAAGCAATACAAAATATTTAGCAACTGCATAAGGGACAGGCTTGAGTGATGGTGGGAAAATTCGAAATAATAGTGGTGTGAAGGTGTAATGGTGGTGGCATTGGTGTTGCAATGTTGAATGTAAACAATTACTGTGACCAAATTTATGAAAATAAAATTTAAAACATTAAAAGAAAAATATTACCTTACTAATTTACTAATGAGCTTAACTTTTTTTTTTTTTTGGGGGGGGGGGCTACACCTAACGGTGCTCAGAGCTTAATCCTAGCTCTGCACTCAGGAATTGTTCCTGGCAGGGCTCAGGGGGCAATATGGGATAGTGGGGATTGAAGCTGGTGGGCTTGCATGCAAAGCAAGACCCTTACCTGTTGTACTATTGCTCCGGTTCCTGGGTTTGGCAAACTTTTGAAAGTTTCCTGCTTTATTTTGACTACAAAAATATATTAGAAATATCATTTCTACATGAAAGATTTGCTGGAGAGTAGGTCTCTTTTCTGGGATGGAGATCTCACCCACAGGTGCTCAGGGACTGATCACTCCTGGTGGTGCTTGGGGGACCATTATTGGTGCCAACAATCAAATCCAGGCATCCTGCATACAAAGCAGGCATGCCAGCGTGCAGAGGTGTTTCTCTGGCCCTAAGAGCTGAGCTTAAGTTTCCTCTGCATACATATCTACAGGCTATATACACAGTGCACACAAACAACATATGTATACTTCACATACATACAAAGGCACAGTCATACAATACGCACACACTCCACAAACCCACTGCACACACAACACATATTGCATCACGCACTACACACACACACACACACACACACACACACACACACACACACAGGTGATGGATAGCTAAATAACTTGACTGAGAAAATTATTTCATAATGGTACAGGTGTATCAAAATACCACACTGTACTTTTAAATATACACATCTGCAAGTATACCTCAATAAAACTTAGAAGAATATAAGTAGTCCACTCTCATTGCAGAAATTTGGAAATACAATTAAAAGTCAACTGATTCAGGGGCTGGAGCAATAGCACAGCGGGTGGGGAGTTTGCTTTGCACACGACCAATCCGGGTTTGATTCCCAGCATCTCATATGGTCCCCCAAGCACTGACAGGAGTAATTCCTGAGTGCATGAGCCAGGAGTAACCCCTGTGCATCGCCACGTGTGACCCAAACAGCAAAAAACAGAAGTCAATTAACTCAGCAATTCTACTTGGAATAAACCCACCATAAGGGCCCAAAAACAATGTAGAAAAGGCATCTGCCCTATGTTCATTGCAGCATTATCCATAACAGCCCAAATCAAGAAACAACCCAAAGGCCCGAGAACTGATGAGTGAAAAAAGAAACTACAGTACATATACACAGTGAATTATTACTTGTCCATAAGAAAATTATGCTATTTGCTACTACATAGATGGATCTGGAGAGTTTCACACTGAGTGAAGTTACAAATAGATAAATAGAGAGAAAGTATCAAAGAAGAAAACATTATGACCATGGTGGAGTGTTATGCATAAAATCCAATCAGTAACAGTACTGTAAACCACACAGTACCAAATATTTACTACAAAGTGCTTATTGCAGCGATAGTAAAGCAGGTAGGGTACTTACCTTGCACACAGTTGACCCACGACTGACCCGTGACATTCCATATGGTCCTCCAAGCCCACTAGTAGTGATCCTTGAGTACAGAGCCAGGAGCACCGGCAGGTGTGCACCCCCTCCCCCCCAAAAAAGTGCCTGTCACAGAGGCAGGCTGGGGTGAGAGGGAAACTGGGGACATTGGTGGAGAGAAATGGACACCAGGGAAGGGATTGGTGTTAGAATATTGCACACCTGAAACTTAATCTTGAATAATTTTGTAATTCATGGAGTGACTAATTAAAAAAAAATTTTTTTTTAGTCAAAAAGGGAAGAAAACTCAAAGGGCAAGTCTCCAGTACAAGGCTCCCTGGCCTCTCTGGGTGTGGCTCTCGTGGCCCCCATCACTGCTGCCCCAAACCAGCATGTCCCTATCAGGCCTGAGCCCTGAGCCAGCGCAGACTATCACAGGCCCAAAGGAAATTACTGAGAGACTGCCAGTGAAATAAATAAATAAATAAATACATTATTTCCAAAGGACAGGTGCTAGGCAGCCTGTGCATCCCCCAGGTCCTAAATACCCTAGCAAGAGGAGGAGTAAAGGCCAGAGATGTTGACTAGGCTTGAGCCCCAGAATTACATATAACAAGCCATAGGAAGTCTAAGCAGGGCTGACATCAGATAGGCCCACAGTGGCCCAGACTAGACCCCAGAGGGCATATTAGGTCCCAGAGACCCGTATTAGCACCCCAGAGGTCCATATCAGCATGTGAGAGGAGAATATGAGTCCCTCCGAGGTGTATATTAGCCCCAGAGACCCGTATTACTCCCCCAGAGACTCGTATTAGCTTCTAAAGGAGCATATTAGCCTCTGCACCCAGAAACACATAGTAACCCCCAAGAGACCCACATTAACCCGAGACCCATATTACTCCCGAGGCCCATATTAGTCCTCCAGGGGAGCATATTAGCCCTCGGAGAGGTGCATATTAACTTCCAGGGACCCATATTAATCCCAGAGGCCCATTCCCTCCCGCACTGAGAGGTGTATATTAACTCTCAGAGACCCATTTTACCAAAGATCCATTTCCCGTCCCCCACAGGCCCATATTAACCCCTCCCCCCAGAGGTCCATTTTACCCCCCAGAGACCCATATTACCCTGCAGAGGCCCATATTAGCCCCCCCAGAAACCCATGTAACCCCTGAGACCCATATTAGCCCCCTCAAGGCCCATCTAGCCCCCAGAGACCAATATTACACCCCAGCGGCCCATAATACCCTGCAGAGACCCATATTACCCTGCAAACGCCCATATTAGCCCCCAGAAGCCCATATTACCCCACAGAGGCCCACATTAACCCCTAGAGGTCCATATTACCCTGAGAGGCCCATATTACCCCCCCCAGAGGTCCATATTACCTCCAAAGGCCCATATTACCCCCCAGAGGCCTGTATTAGCCACCAGAGGCCCCAAACCCCCAGTAACCCATATTAGCCCCCAGTGGCCCGTATTAGTCCCCCCAGAGGCCCACATAACCGTCCCCCCCACCCCAGAGGCATACATGCTTTAGTTCAAGACACACTCACAGGTCATAGGAGAATTTCCTCTCCAGGTTGGTCTGGTTCTTCTGAAACTGGAGGACATCCTGCTGCAGTTTGCCATAATTCTTCTGCAGGGATTTTAACTGGTCTAAACCAGGAGAAGGACATAAGGACATGGGTCACCAGAAGAAGGACACAAAGTACATAAGGGCCTTGGGACAGCAGCAACACAGTAGCAGCCAGCAGATGGGCACAGGCTGCAGCCTGCACAGAATCGAGGGGAAGGATAAGAGCTGTGCACCTCCCCAGGGAGCTGCAGCCCAAGGCCAATAAGCCGCCTCGGCATGAGCAAGCCTATGGAAGCCTGCCCCTGACTACTCCAAATCTCTGAAGTCTCATTCTTGACCTCCAACCATGAGCACACTCATTTCTGCTCCCTTGATTCTCCGTCCCTCAGTTTCAAGAACCTGCAGTTACACACAAGGCCTCTCCCAGTTAATAAATCCTTGTCTGGGCCGGTCTCAGCCCGGGCTGGAGCCTGGGCTCTGGCCAAGTTTCGACCCGGGTGCCCATGCCTCTGCATAGCCGGTGGGTGTGGAACGAGCGGGAACCAGAGACAGCTTTAGGATTTGGGGTTCCAGCAAGTGCTTGCAACCATGTATGGAGATTGTGAACTAAGCTTTTGCTACATGCTGTTCCAGGAAGGGAAATGATTCATTTTCCAACTTAAATCTCCGCGGACTTAAATACTAGAACACAGAAATTGTAAACATTTTATCTCTTCATTCTCATCAGTGGAAAACTTATTATCAAATATTTCCTTGTTAATAGAGCTATATTCTTGGGGGATAAATTCCAACAAAAATAGTGAGTCTGTTTTGAAACTCCAACAACAATAGTGAGTTGTGTGATGAAATCTGGAATGTAATCAAGGTAAAGAGAAAAGGAAGTGAAATTATCAGTCACGCACGGGGGGGGGGGGGTTGGGGGGTGAGGGGTGGGATCTATACTGGTTTTTTTTTTTGTTTTTGTTTTTGTTTTGTTTTTGTTTTCATTGGTGGTGGAATATGCGCACTGGTGAAGGGATGGGTGTTTGAGCATTGTATAACTGAGATATAAGCCTGAGAACTTTGTAACTTTCCACTTGGTGATTCAATAAAATAAATTAAAATAAAAAAAATAAATCCTTGTCTGTGAATATGTTTACAGCCCCAGGCTGACAGCAAGTTCTGGTGAGGTCCTGGCCCTCAGCAGCAAGACTTCAGGCCGGCGTCCTATCATGGACTTGCTTCCCCAACACTGCTCCTTTACTCACCCAACTTCCAATCTGGGAAATGAACTTTCTTTCTTGAAGGAAAGCCAGCATCCTGTCGCAATGATAACTGGGCTTCTAACAGCCTTTCTTGAATTTAAAGCTTATTGACAAATGATCCACTGAAAGCACAAGAGAAAGCTGGTGGCTCCAGACTAAGGGCCAGCAGCACCCAGGGCCCCAAGCCAGCCCTGGACAGACTCCACCTCTTCTGAAGCCCCTCCTCACCACTCTCCATCTACAAAGTTCTCTGGTAGGATGGGAAGAGGGGAGGATTAAGTGAACTGCAAATATATGGTAATAAGGATCAATCTTTAAAACACTGATAAAAATTTAAAAACCATTCATACTATAAAATAAAGACCAGCAGGGATGGAGAACTACAGGCATATGTTCCAGGCCACAGTGTGGCATGGGCTGTCTTTGAAGAGCTGAGGGCAAGGACTGATGGACATTTCTCAACCTTTTTCAAACTAGGGAGCCTTCCAAGCTTGATCCCTCCCTATGGCCCCCATGTGCTACTGGCTGGACCCACAGTCTCCTGCAGTGACCCCAGCATGGACACAGTTTTCACCTGTGTCTCTCTTGGAATATGTTAGGGGCCTGAATGGGATCATATGCCTCCCAGTTGAGAAACATTAGCTTATGGGGGCTGCGTGTTGGCCAAAACTGAGAGGACTATACACTGCAAAGGTATAGTCCTTTTATAGTTTATTGTGATGTAAATTATACTTCAATTAGCCTAACAAAGAAAAACACTGGTTCCATTTTCAAACCAAACCTAAATATATGGACTTCTACTGAGCAGTAATAAATAAAAAGAAGCAAATGCCCTTGAGAAACACCTTTCTCAAGAAACACTTTCTTCAAGAACTACATGTCCCTCTACAACATGGATGAATCTCAAAATAATGCTGAGTGAAAGAATTCAGACACACAGGATGTATACAGTCTGATCCCATGTGTACAGAATGATCAGAAGGCAAACAAATCTATAGGCAGAGAAGACAGAGAAGGCATATCAGGGATGTCTTGGGAGGACTATGAGAGGGTGACAGTGGGATAACATAGCCTCAGGTAGTTTAGGTTTATTGGGTTGTTCCCATCACAGTGCTTCTATTCTTCTGTGTTTATTTGTAACTTCTTTCTTTGTGTTCTGTTGACTTGTAAATATTGTTTTTCTCTTCTCCTTGAGTCCTCTGCATAGTTTATTCAGAGCCATGTCCTTTTGTATGGACACAGGAAGACTGTAGCAAATGCTATGCTTTTGTAACCTGGGAGTCATTTGACTCTACATGATATTTTCCTCCTGGGCATCTGTTCTCTAGATTTAAGCCTCAGCTGCCCTTACTTCCTAGCACCCCTAAAGGCAGGGTCCCGATGAGGAGCTGGATGGACCCAGGGCAAGCAGTGAGTTAAGTGCTACCCTGACATGGAGATGGGCCTGGCCAAAGTGCCTAATGCTTAACTATAAGTTAAGAGCTTGGTCATAGACAAATGCTGCCATGATCCAAAAAGTAAAAACTAGATTCGGACCTTGCTAGGGCTAGGAATGATTAATCTGGCCTGAGCACTGTAGTCTGAGTCTGTGGCAAGATGTTCCCAGGAGAGCTGCCCTACAAGCCTCAGTGTATCTCATACCGTGCCCATACAAAAATAACTAATATTGAGATGTTAATTAAGATGCTAGGAGGAGGGGAATGCCTCTAGGTGGTGTTTCCTTTGAACCTGGTGGGCCCTCAGGAAGGGCTTTCTTATGTTGATTTTGCTGGGTATGACTAGGGCCCAGAGAGACAAGTAAGGGGACTGAGACTAGTGAAGAAAGAAGAGAAGATTCTAGAGCACTGGGATTGAGGAATGAGGGGCAGTGTGAGACTGGAATGGGGGGGGCTCAGAGAGACTGGAACAGACGCGTAGGGAGAATGGAATAAATGGCAACTGATCAATCAACCGGCTAGGCCCTAGATTCCTCTTCCGCCTGCCCCATGGCCTGGGCTGCCCCGAATGGACGAACGGCCTGGGACTGACTCCCCTCCCCACCAGATGTTTTATAGAGGTGACCCTTGGTAAAAGGCAACAGGGAACTCATGAGGGGGATAAGTATGCTTTGTCTGTGCTGCTTTTTGTGGTGGTTACTTAAAGTGTATACTTATGTCAAAATTGGTCAGAACAAACACTGCAAATATCATGTCAATTAGACCAGATTAAAATGAACTAAAGATAGCACGTATAGGAAAGGCTGCCAGTCATAATCCTCTTGTTGCTGTTTGTCTTTTTGTTTGTTTCTGGCCCATATCCAGTGATGCTTAGGGCTTACTCCTGGTCTGGACTCAGGGATCATTCTTGGCTGTGCTCAGGGGATCATATGTAGTACTGAAGACCAAACTGGGGTACATCATGGGCAAGGCAAGTATTCTCCCTCTGGCCCAAACAAATATTTTATTTAAGCAGAAAGAAAAATATATTACCATAACAACATATAATGAAATAAAACAAAAATATAGTGAGACAAACATATAGTGAAACAAAACAAAACAAAAAGTCATGAATATTTTACTTTATTTCTCATACTAAATCTTTCAAATATATGTATTATACAATTATAATGTATTTCAACTCAACTGAAATTCTTGATCTGAATTTAGACTTCATGAAATACAGTTAAAAAACAGACTGCTACAGAACCAATTATGTAATAGTGTGGGAGGAGAGAAGACCAGACTAAAGGAGATGAAGGGACAGTGGTGGAGAGTGTAGTCATTTTGTAGATAGATACCATAAACATTAATATCTATTAAAGTATAATTTAAAAGAATTAGACCAATATACCAAAGTTCTCCCAAAGATACATAATTTTACCAATACCAGTTGAGTGTCTACCAAAAAAATCAAAATTAATGAAATTTAGCTTTAATTTATATTACTGGAAATCAGCAGCGAGGGAGATGGTTCAGAGGCCTTGATGGTGAAGGCCTGGGTCTGATCCTGACACTCCATAGCCCCTGACGACTGCTCTGGGAAGAGCCCCTGGAACTACCACTTGTGGGCCAGAAGCAACAACAAATTTTGGTAAATGAAAGAAAATGGAAAAACTCCAGGCCTATGAATCCCATTTCCAGTGCTGGACACACAGTCTCCAAGCAAACCTTCTTTCAACAGGCACTAACTGAGGTCTGCAACTGGGATAGTCCCTGCTCAGCCAGGCAAGCTCTCCTGCCTCCTGTGCTCCTAACAGCACATTTTAGGCCCACTAGACTCTGCTGAGCTTCCAAGTACAGTTGAAAAGTGGTGCACCCCACAGAGGGTGCACCCTATTACTACCTCTGCCGGAGGAGCACAGGAATGGAATTAGAACTGCTGGATAATATTAAGTTACTGATGAGAATCTGAAATCAGGGTAACTAATTAAAAGAGACTATATACATAAATATATGTAAGTGGTTCTGCAGACATTTACTTTACACATTAAAATGAATATATAACTGTTTACTTCTGTTTATAATGTACTAATATTTTTATTACTCAGAATCAATGGGTTTGCTTTTATTTTAGAGCCACACACAGTGAATCTCAGAACTTACTCCTGGCTCTGCACTCAAGGATCATTCCTGGCAGTGCTCGGGGAACCATATGGGGTTCCGGGGATCAAACCTGGGTCAGCTGTGTGAAAGGCAAGGCAGATACAAGGTTGTACTATTGCTCCTGCCCCATGTGTAACACATTTAAAGAAAAATTCTTCAAGGCAGAAAGATCAGAAAAGCTAATCAATCATTCATTAAGGTCTGTGAGTGCACAGGATTCCGTTACCCTAGTTCAGGATTAAAAACCATGTCATAAGGACTGGTGGGTTCTTAAAAAGCCCACTGGAAGTCTGAAAGAAAGAAAAGGAATGAAACTAACCTTGAAGCGTTCTGATGAGCCTCTCACTGGAAGTGATATTATTCACCAAAGCTGCCTGCAAGGAAGAAAAAAACCAGATGAAACAAGTGCATGTCTTAGAAGAGCCTTGACAACATGTCCAGGTGTAGAAACAGAAGGACCCACTTCCTTTCCCACCCAGCAGCTGTTGGAGGGACACAGATTGCTGCCCTGTGTGGACTATGAGATACCCTTGGCTAGAAATAGAACAAACTTGAGGATCCTCTTTCCAGCCTGAAAGCAGAAGAAGGAGTAAACAACACTGCTCCTCCATGGAGGAACCAATCCCAGCCTCCATCACACTGCACACCACATTCCTGGCTACACGGAGAACGTGTACAGGGACCCTGCCTGCAGAAGACAGCCTCGTTCCTTGCCAGCCTCCACTCTTCTTTCCTTTGTCCCGAAGGCCTATTACTGGGATGCAAAGTGCCTACATGGTGCCCACCCAGGGCGGGGAAGGCAGCAGCAGAGGCAGGAGAAGCAGTACAGGACTGGCAGCACTGGAAGATGGAGCCAGGGAAAAGCAGCATGCAGACAAGCCACTTCCTCAGTGCTCCCTGAGGACGCCTGTCCTCACAAAACCCTCCGCACAAGGCAGGAGCTGGGACCTTCTCAGCAGCAAACAGCCCAATATCCAATCCTGAACCCAGCCAGCCTGCTGTGGACACAAAGCTCCTCCTCACTATCTGTCAGACTGGACCCCGAGATCTAGGGAAGAGGACCCAGCACTAAAAGCAAAGCAAATGAAACACTAAATAAGAGAGGACCAGACTATTAAAGCATATGAGGCGGGCACTCTAGCCCTGGCTCACGTCCCAGCTCAGTCACTCTGGGTCACAAAGGACTGCCCTGCCCCACTTAGAGACACTCTTCACTGGCAGTTGAGGACAGCTGCATCACTCCCTCTTCTCTGCCTGTTATCTCTTGGCACTCTTTGTTTGGCTCTCACTCTTTCAGACCTGGACGGAGCATTCTCTAGATCTTCCTGCTCCCAAAAGGAAATCTGGTCAAACATACCCAGTGCTTACTTTGGGAGAATTCAGGGTACAATTTCATAGCCCAATAAGAAAGAAACTCCCTTGATATTTTCAGTGAATCTCTCAGAGAGAAGAAGCAATGACGGGGGGAATCTAATCCTGAAGTTCCCAGCTGTTCATGCTCAATCAAAAGGCCAAAGTTTGGGCTTCTGGTGTAGTTTTGTGGTTGATCACATCCTTTGCACACGAAACCTTGGGTCTGATTCCTGGCAACATACATACACACACACACACACACACACACGACAAAAGATTACCGTATGATACTGCAATCCCACGCTAGGGATATTCTCCAAAGAGTCAACCTCAACTGAAGAATATAGAAATAAACTGTGGTGTATAAACGTAATAGAATATTATGCAGCTTTCAAAGAAATAGCAAATGTTGTGTGAATGGACCTTGACAATACAATGTTAAGCAAAACAGGCCAGTCACAAACGAATAAAAACTATGTCATTCCACCCATATGAGATACCTATTGCAGTAAAATCACAAAACAAGAGATAGAAGAGTCATTGCAAGGGCTGGGAATTTGGACAGGGGCATTAGGATTTAATGTGCTCAAAGTAATCTCTCATTTTTAAAAGATTTCTTTAAAGTTCTAGAAGCCACTGCAGGAAAATGTGAATATATTTAGCACCCTAAACTGTTATTAGATTCCCATCTTGCATAGGTATAAAAACTACCTTCCTCTGAGCAACAAAACTGAAAAAGATAAGGATTAAACAATTATATGCTATTGCAAAAGCTCACAGGGAAATCGTACCTTTCATGCTTGTGTTTCAGTCATACAATGATCAAGTACCCATCCCACCACCAGTGCCCATTTTCCACCACCAATGGTCCCCCATCCCTCCCACCACCCCCACCCTATTCCCCCCACCCCACCACGCCTCTGTGGCAGGGCATTTCCTTTTGTTCTCTCTCTCCTTTTGGGTGCTGTGATTTGCAGTAAAGGCATTAAGCAACCATTGTGTTTGATCTATAGTCTGCATTGGCATGCATCTCCCAACCCAAGCAGGTCCTCCAAAGGAAGAGAAGGAAACTTTTAATGAGTCTTTGGCTCATTAAAATATATCAACTTGCTGGAAATCCACCTTAATTTTAAGTTACACTTCAAGAAAACCCTCCAGCTATCTAACCCTCACAACCTACAGGTGATCATGTGTCTGGATGACTCCACTGTGATGACATTTCCACTAGTGCCCCTGGGAAACCAGTGAATCTTAGTGACCTGGACATAGTATTAACAATGAATGCACTGAGCTGGATGGAATGTGGCCTAAGTGGCAGAGACCACAAGCCTGAATTCAATCCCCAGTGCTGCACGGTCTCCAGGCACTGCTGGGGTTGCTAGGAGACCCTCTCCTCCAAAAAAAAGTTATTTAACCACTAAAGTCTCCCAGACAGATCAGTGCTATCCAACAAATATGTTAATCACATATTGAAAATTTTAATTCTCTACCAGCTTCCCAAAAAAAACAAAACAGGCCAGGCCATGGATCTAATGGATTTCTTCCTCAGGAAGATATGTGAATGGCCTGTAAGTCCATGAAAGATGCTCAATAATGTTGAGTGTCAGAGAAATGTAACACAAATAAAATCGCATCATTTCACACATCCCAAGATAGTTACAAGTTAGTAAAAGAAAAGAACAAGTAACCAGGAGGAGAGAGAGAAACTGGAACCCTCAAACACAGCTGGTAAGGACATAAAATGGGACACCACCTTGAAAAGGTTCCTCAAAAAGTCCTAGATGTTTGAGTAACTGGTGATTCTTGAAGGTTGTCACCAAGAAAACCTAAAGAAATACCCTGTCAAAGCCTTGTCATGATATGCACAGTAGGATTATTCATAAGATTACCAAATGTCCATCAATAGATGAGTGGAAGACATGGTACATCCAGAGAGACTATTGCTTGACCACAGGAATGAATATAGTCCAGATCTATTCTACTACATACATAACCCAGACAGAAGTCAGATACAAATGTCACCAACTGGATAATTCAGCTGAGCTGAATTATACCTGAAACAAGCCCATTCATGATGACAATCAGAGTACTTATTTCTAGGGATGGGGAGATGGAGAAAGCTGAGGAGTGACATTTTATTGAGAACACGATTCACTCTGGGATTAAATGTTCTAGAATTAAATAGTGGCAATAGAATTTTATTCCAGCTAACAAAAAGAAACAATGTTTTATGGCCCGGGTTCGATTCCTTTGTTCCTCTCTGAGAGCCCGGCAAGCTACCGAGAGTATCTGGCCCACACAGCAGAGCCTGGCAAACTACCCATGGCGTATTCAATATGCCAAAAACAGTACTGGTACCTGCTCGAGCAAATTGATGAACAACAAGACGACAGTGCTACAGTGCTATTATACACAACTAGTCATTTTGGGGTGGCGTACCCAAAAAACTGGCCCAGGGAACTGCAAGGCCCACCTTTCCTCTTGGCCAAGGTGCCCCTGATCACCCAGGCCACAGAGCATCCCAGGCAAGTTTTAGGACTGCATCAGAAGTGGGACTTTAATCCTGCTCAGGCACCGACGCAGCTGACTCCCCCACAGAACAGCTGCAGTGGCGGGTGTGGCCTCTGGGGCAGCAGCCGCTCATACAGCCACAGTAATGTTCCCTTTTCCCAGCGCTTTGGACTCACATCTCAATTTCCGTTACCTACTTCTGAGGAGGACAGCCTGGCTAAAATACATTAGCCCAAAAGTCCACTAAACCATTCCAATCTCACCAAAATAAATGTGAACACAAGAAACTGAACAAGCCTAATATAAAAGAACACATCCTCTGAAGCTTCAGTACAGGCCTCACATAAGTCACAGAGGAGCACCAAAGAGAAAGTATTCCAGAAGGGGAAAAAGGTAACCACTATCGACTGAGTTCATTCAGAATCCTTTCTCAGAGCGAGAGGGGGACACTGATGGTGAACGGCAACATGAAGAAACAGCACAAATTCTCACCACGAGGAGGGGATGAAGAAAAGAGCCCAAAAGCCTCAACAGGGAATACCCACAAATACAACCTCTCTGATAAAGAATTCAGATATAAAATGCTGAAGATGTTTAATGAAATCAAAGAAATGGTGAACAGGAATCCAGTAAATTAAAGGAAGACATGAAAGAAACAGAAGAATGGATAGCCAATAAAATGCAGGAAAAAATGAGAGCAGAAATAAGAAAGCTACAAACAGAGCTGTCTCTAATAAAGGATTCAGTCAATGAAATTAAAAACTCAGTGGATGCCCTCAACGGTAGAACAACAGCCGAAGATGAAATCTGTGAGCTCGAAGAGGAGCTGCAGAAAGCATACAGGGTCCAACATGGAATGGGAAAAGACCTCAAAATAGCTCAAAGGTGAATCAGAGACCTAGGAGATGAACTCATAAGAATAATGGTAATACCAGAAGGACAGAGAGGCAACCCCAATGAAGTAGCAACAGTTAAAGATATCATTGCTGAGAAGTTTGCAGAGCTAGAGAATGTAGGCATCCAGATCCAAGGGGCCCAAAGGTACCAGCTAAAAGAGACTTTAATAAAAAGACTTCAAGATACTTCATAATCAGAATAACAGATCCCACAGATAGAGATACAATACTGCAAGCAGCAAGGTCAAAGAAAGAAATCACATACAAAGGAGCACCCCTTAGATTTACAGCAGACTTAGAAGAAACCGTCTGAGCCCAAAGACATTAGTGGAATACAAGGAAAAGATTCAATGAAATGAACACCAGATGGAGCAGGTGTAATCTCCCCACCTACTTCAAATGGAAGCCCAGTGACAATGAGCTAACACAAGCAAGGCACAGGTATGTGGGTTCCAGAACTAAGTCTACAAGCCACATGGCAGCAGCGGAGCTGGGCAGTCCCTCCCCGGCTCCCCCATCCACTCCTGATGCCGGATGTCACACCCACAACCTGCTCCCAGGCACCATCTTGGTGCACCAACAGCCCAGGACCAGAAACTCCCAAATGAATCCCAAAATGGATTAGCTCCCTACAGAGATGTCTCTGGAACCCAACCATTTACAATCTTAGAATTTCAGAAGCATGCAAACGCATAAGCAGCCATACAAAATCTCATGATATGCCAAAGGAGCAATGGAAAATAAATGATCTAGTGTCTGCCCCTGGCAGGCAGGCTTGAATGGTGATGGAAAAATTCAAGAAAAATATAAGTAAATATATATTTAAAATATAAGTAAATAAATATAAATATAAGTAAATATATAAAAATAAATATAAGAAAAATATAAGCCCAAAAGTAGAGAGTATCTGAGAAATTGTCTGCCACAGAGGCTGGATGAGGACTAGGATGGGGGGGCGGGGAATAATGGGGACACTGGTGGTGGAAAGTTTGCACTGATGGAGAGATGGGTGTTCAATCATTGTATTGCTGAATCTCAAAACCGAAAATTTTGTAACCGTATCTCATGGTGGTTCAATTAAAAAAAAGAAAAAGAAGAAGGAGTAAAAGCGCTATTGTAAAACAAAACAAACCTCTACAAGCACAACAAACTCTACAAAAAGATGGCACAAAACCCTATGAAAATAATCTCTCTCAATGTCAATGGACTAACTGTTTGTTGTTGTTGTTTTTAATTTTATTGAATCACTGTGTGCTGAAACTAGATAAGGGAATATTGTCAATGGTCTAATTGTACCAATTAAGAGACACAGACTGGCAAAATGGATTAAAAAACTGAATCCAACATTCTGCTGCCTACAAGAGATATATCTGAACAGTCAGAGCAAACACAGATTCAAAGTCAAAGTATGGAAAACAATCCTTCAAGCAAACAACTCCCTCAAGAAACCCGGGGTGGCCATACTAGTATCCAACAACATAGATTTCAGGCTGAAAAAAGATGAAAAGGGACAGTGAAGGCCATTTTTTAGTAATCAAGGACTATGTACAGCAGGAAGGAATCATACTCCTAAACTTATACGCACCTAATGAGGGACCAGC
Organism: Sorex araneus; assembly: GCF_027595985.1. Classification (NCBI taxonomy): domain Eukaryota; kingdom Metazoa; phylum Chordata; class Mammalia; order Eulipotyphla; family Soricidae; genus Sorex; species Sorex araneus. The sequence goes on along the minus strand of NC_073302.1, from coordinate 78,793,709 downwards.
TAAGTACTTAAAACGACTCTTACAGACTTCAAGGAGGGCATTGGTAGCAATACAATAGTAGTTGGAGACTTTAGCACCATCTTATCACCTTTGGATAGATCTACAAGATTAAAACTCAGCAAGGAAGTACTGGCTTTGAAGGAAAAAATGGAAGACGAATAGATGTATACAGGGCTTTCCATCCCCAAAAACTGAATACACATTCTTTTCCAGTGCACATGGAACATTTTCCAAGATAGACCATGTGCTGGGCCACAAAACATTTGCCAATAAAATCAGTAAGATAAAAATTGTATCAACTATCTTTTCAAAACATGATGCACTGAAGATAGAAGTTAATCACATACAGACATGAAGAATCAAAACACCTAGAATTAAACAACTCAATGTTGAACAACGAGTGAGTCAGGGAGGAAATCAAGGAAGACATCAAAATACCTGGAAACAAATGAGAATGAAGACACAAGCTACCAGAACTTGAGGGATGTAGCTAAAGCAATGTTAAGAGAAAAATTTATAGCTTTGCAAGCATTTCTCAGGAAGGAAGATTGGGCCTGCATAAGTAACTTGACTTCACAGTTCAATGTCTTAGAAAAGATCCAACAAAAGGAGCCCAAACCAGACAGGAAGAAATTAAAAAAAAAAAATGTAGAGCAGAAATTAATGACATGGAAATCCAAAAAACAATCTGAAAGATCAATGAAACTAAGAGCTAGTTCCTTGAGAAAGTAAACAAGATTGATAAACCACTAGCAAGACTTACAAAGAAAGAGACAGACAGACAGACAGACAGACAGAACCCTAATAAATCGAAATCAGAAATGAAAAGGGGGACATCACAACAGAAACCACTGAAATTCAAAAGATTATCAGAGATTACTTTGAAAGTCTGTGTGCCACGAAACAAGAGTATCTAGAAGAAATGAATCAAGTCCTGGATTCCTCTAACCTCCCAAGACTGAGCAAAGAAAATCTAGGAATACCAGAATTTGGAATACCTATCACTATCACGGAAATTGAAACAGTAATCAAAAGTCTTTACAAAAACAAAAAAGGTCCAGATGGATTCACTAGCAAATTCTTCCAAACATTTAAAAAGCGCCTATTCCAAGTCCTTTTCAAGCTTTTCTAGGAAATTGAAGAAACAGAAACACTTGAAAACAGTTTCTATGAGGCACTTATCACCCTAATACCAAAAGCAAACAGAGACACCACAAAAAAAGAAAATTACAAGCCAATATCCCTGATGAACACATATGCAAAGATCCTCAACAAAATATTAGCAAACAGAATCCATCAAAAAGATCATAAACCACGTCCAAGTGGGATTCATCCCGGGAATGCAAGGATGGTTAACATTCTCAAGATAATCATCGTAATTCATCCTATCTGTCATTATCATGGTCATCCCATTGTTCATCGATTTACTCGAGCGGGCACCAGTAACGTCTCTATTACACTCATCCCTGAGACTTTAGAAGCCTCTCCTTACTCGTCTTTCCCAACGATCGGAGGCTCTTTCAGGGTCAGGGGAATGAGACCTATCATTACTGTTTTTGGCATATCAAATACGCCACAGGTAGCTTGGCTCTGCTGTGCGGGCAGGATACTCTTGGTAGCTTGCCGGGTTCTCCTAGAAGTATCTTTTACTGTATTTGAGATATGAATATAGCCATGGGGAGCTTGCAAGGCTCTCCCGTGGGGGCAATAGACTCTTGGTAGCTTGTCAATAATCCATAATATCAATAAAAGAAAAGATAAATATCATGTGATCATATCAATAGATGCAGAGAAAGCATTTGACAAGATCCAGCACCCGTTTATGATGAAAACTCTCAGCAAAATGGGAGTTGAAGGAACTTTCCTCAATATAGTCAAACCCATCTACCACAAGCCCACGGCAAGCATTATCCTCAATGGGGAAAAACTAAGAGCCTTCTCCCGAAGATCAGAGACAAGACAAAGATGCCCACTCTCACCACTTCAACTCAATATAGTACTGGAAGTACTCAAAATAGCAGTTAGACAAGAAAAAGATATTAAGGGCATCCAGATAGGAAAGAAAGAAATCAAGCTCTATTTGAAGATGACACAATACTATAATTAGAGAACCCTAAATCTCTACTAAGAATCTCTTAGAAATTGTCTCTTAGACTTGTAATGTTGCAGGCTATAAAACTGATTCCCAAAAGTCTATGGTTTTTCTATACACAAAAATGAGAGAAGAATGTGATATGAAAAAAAAACTATCCCATTCACAATCATGCCTCAGAAAACTACCTTGGAATCAGGTTAACTAAGGAGGTAAAGGACCTGTACAAAGAAAACTACAAAACGCTACTTTAAGAAATAAATGAGGACACGAGGAAATGTAAACACATTCCCTGCTTATGGATTGGGAGAATCAACATTGTCAAAATGGGAATACTCCCAAAGCATTATACAGATTCAATGCAATCCCTATAAGGGTACCCATGACATTCTTCAAAGAAACTGATAAAACACTCCTGAAATTCATGTGGAACAAGCGCCCACAAATAGCTAAAGCAATTCTTGGGGGAAAAAAATTTGGGGGCATCACCTTCCCCAATCTCAAACTGTACCACAAAGCGGTAATAATTAAAACAGCATATTACTGGAACAAAGACAGACCTGGAGACTAATGGAATAAGGTTGAAAATCCTTACACACACCCTCAAACATATGATCATCTAATCTTTGATAAGGGAACAAGAAATGTGAAGTGGAACAAGGAAAGCCTCTTTAACAAATGGTGCTGGCAAAACTGGACATGCAAAAAAAAGAGCTCAGACCTCTACCTAACACCATGCACAAAAGTCAAATCAAAATGCAGTAAAGAACTCAACATCAGACCAGAATCCATAGGTACACTGAAGAAAAGGTCGGCAAAACCCTCCATAACACTGAAAACTAAAGGTACCTTCAAAGATGAAATGACACTGAGCAAGCAAGTGGAAACAGAGATAAACAAAAGGGACTATCTTAAACTAAGAAGCTTCTGCTTCTTGGGGCTGGGGCAATAATACAGCGGGTAGGGCGCTTGCCTTGCACGTGGCCAACCCAGGTTCGATTCCCAACATCCCATATGGTCCCCTGAGCACAGCCAGGAGTCATTTCTGAGAGCAAAGCCAGGAGTAACCCTTTGGAAAACAATATGGACAATTCTCAAAAAATTAGAAATTGAGCTTCCATTTGATCCAGCAATACCACTTCTGGGAATATATCCTGGAGAAACAAAAAAGTATAGTCGAAATGACATCTGCACTTATATGTTCATCGCGGCACTGTTTACAATAGCCAGAATCTGGAAAAAACCCGAGTGCCTGAGAACAGATGACTGATTAAAGAAACTTTGGTACACAGGAGGTTGACTCCATGGCTTCGAGGCTGGCCTCACGTTCCGGGGAAAGGTCAACTCAGAGAAGCGATCACCAACTACATTGTAGTCGAAGGCCATGTGGGGGAAGGGAGTTGCGGGCTGAATGAGGGCTAGAGACTGAGCACAGCGGCCACTCAACACCTTTATTGCAAACCACAACAGCTAATTAGAGAGAGAAAACAGAAGGGAATGCCTTGCCACAGTGGCAGGGTGGGGTGGGGGGGAGATGGGATTGGGGAGGGTGGGAGGGACACTGGGTTTACGGGTGGTGGAGAATGGGCACTGGTGAAGGGATGGGTTCCCAAACTTTGTATAAGGGAAGTATAAGCACAAAAGTGTATAAATCTGTAACTGTACCCTCACGGTGATTCTCTAATTAAAAATAAATAAATTAAAAAAAAAAAAAGTATAGATCCACTATATATAAAAACAATACTACTTTCACCATTTTCAAATTACTTTTCACTATTCTTGTGTTTTCACTGTTATTTAAGATTCAAAAGTTGAAACAAATATATACTGAATATCATAATGAGTATGTACAAGAATAATTGTGAGCATATGGTTATAATTATTTCAATGGCTTTAATGACCAAATATAAAGTTATATTATATTATAATAATTGAAGGTAATATGATTCATTGGGGCATGTTATGATGGCTAATGTTGTATATTAAAATAATTTTGTCTATCAAAAAAAAAAAAAACTTTGGTACATCTATACAATGGAATACTATGCAGCTGTTAGAAAAGATGAAGTCATGAACTTTGCATATAAGTGGATCAACATGGAAAGTATCATGCTAAGTAAAATGAGCCAGAAAGAGAGGGACAGGCATAGAAAGATTGCACTCATCTGTGGAATATAAAATAACAGAGTAGGAGACTTACATCCAAGAATAGTAATATATAATGCCAGCAGGTTGGCTCCATAGCTTGAAAGCGGGCCTCACATATTGGTGGAAAGTCATCCCAGATAGAGAAGGGAACACCAAGTAAAATGTGATTGGAGATCCTGCACGGGGAGGGAGATGCGTGCTGAAAGTAGACTAGAGACTGAACACGATGGTCACTCAATGCCCCTGTTGCAAACCACAACACCCAAAAGGAGAGAGAGAGAGAACAAATTGGAATGCCCTGCCACAGAGGCGGGGTGAGGTAGGGGGGATGGGATCAGGGGTGGGAGGGATACTGGGCTCATTGGTGGTGGAGAATGGACACTGGTGGAGAGATGGGCTCTCAAACATTGCTTGAGGGAAAAACAAGCACGAAAAGGTGTGAATCTGTAACTGTACCCTCACTGTGACTCACTAAAAAAATTTAAAAATTAAAATTAAAAAAAAAAAAAAGAACAAAAGCAATCAATGTTGGCCTGGATGTGGGGAATAGGGGACTCTCCTTCACTGCTGGTGGGAATGTCGACTGGTTCAGTCTTTTTGGAAAACAATATGGATGTTTCTCAAAACCTAGAAATTGAGCTCCCATTTAACCCAGCAATAGCACTTCTGGGAATATATTCTGGAGATGCAAAAACATATAGTAGAAATGACATCTGCATTTGTATGTTTATTGTAGCACTATTTATAATAGCCAGAATCTGAAAAAAACCTAAGTGCCCCAAAACAATGACTGGTTAAAGAAACTTTGGTACATCTACACAGTGGAATACTATTCAGCTGTTAGAAAAAAAAAATGAAATCATGAAATTTGCTTATAAGTGGATGGACATGAAGAGTATCATGCTAACTGAAATGAATCAGAAAGAAAGGGACAGACATAGAATAACTGCACTCATTTGTGGAATATAAAGTAATAGAATGGGAGACTAACACCCAAGGATAATAGATATCAAGGGCCAGGAAGATTGCTCTACAGCTTAGAAGCTGGCCTCATATGCTGGGGGAAAAGGAAGCTGGGATAGAGAAGGGACCACTAAGTAAATGATGTTTGAAGGACTCACTTGGGATGTGAGATGAGTGCTGAAAGTAGACTACAGACCGAAGATGATGGCCACTTACTAACTGTATTACAAACCACAACACCCAAAAGGAGAGAGAGAGTAAAAAGTAAAAGGGAATGAGCCTGCCATGGGGGTGGCGGGCGCAGGGAGAGGGATAGGGTGTGGAGGGAGGGAACATTGGTGGCAGAGGATGGGCACTGGTAAGGGATGAGTACTCAATCACTGTATGACTGAAATGTAATCACAGAAGTTTCTAAGTCTGTAATTGTATCTTACGGTGATTCATTAGAAAAAAATAATAATAATAATTATGTTCACCGCAGCACTGTTTACAATAGCCAGAATCTGGAAAAAACCCGAGTGCCCTAGAACAGATGACTGGTTGAAGAAACGCTGGTACATCTATACAATGGAATACTATGCAGCTGAGAGAAAAAATGAGGTCATGACGTTTGCATATAAGTGGATCAACATGGAAAGTATCATGCTAAGTGAAATGAGTCAGAAAGAGAGAGACAGACATAGAAAGATTGCACTCATCTGTGGAATATAGAATAATAGACTATAAGACTAACGCCCAAGAATAGTAGAAATAAGTACCAGGAGATTGTTTCCATGGCTTGGAGGCTGGTCTCTCATTCTGGGTAACTCAGGGAAGGGACCACCAAGTAAAATGTGGTTGGAGGTCATGTGGGGGAAGGGTGATGCGGGCCAAATACAGACTAGAGACTGAACACAATGGCCACTCAACACCTTTATTGCAAACCACAACACCTAATCAGAGAGAGAGAACAAAAGGGAATTCCCTGCCATAGTGGCAGGGTGGGGTGGGGGGAGACGGGACTGGGGAGGGGGGGAGGGATGTTGGGCTTACTGGTGGTGGAGAATGGGCACTGGTGAAGGGATGGGTTATCGAACTTTGTATGGGGGAAACATGAGCACAAAGATGTATGGATCTGTAACTGTACCCTCACGATGACTCTCTAATTAAAAATAAACTAATAAAAAAAATAATAATTAAAAAATAGTCAGTTCAAGAAGTAATGTGTATGAAATATGAATGAGTTTAACTTTTTGTTTTCACACAAAACCTTTGGAATCTCAAACATTTTATATTCACAAGTGGAATATTTATCTCAAGGGACATTTCTAGTGCTCGCCAGAGAGGACTGTTGCAAGGCTTAGAAGGAAGGAGACAGAGCAAGGCAGACATTTATTTCCAGGCACTCAAGGAAGTACCATTCACACTAGCTACAAAATGAGCAGCACAATCCCCACACCAGGTCTAGCCCCTGTGTGCCCTTGGCCAGACACCATATGTGCTCTGAAAGGGACCAGCAAATGCTGCATGAAGGCCATGTGCCAGGTCCACAGCACTTCTGTGATCAGAAACACACAGGCAGAAATGTAAACTGATGTCAGGGCACCAATCCAAACTCAATGTTTGTGCAGAACTAAAACCTGAGAATGTGCTGCCCCTTCATTCCCTTAAGAACCTGATTTCTATGCACCAGACACAGCATCTTAAATGAGGACATTGCAAATCCACATTGCACACTTTGAAATGTGACCCTGAGCTCTGTGGCATGACAGAGTTTCCAACCCCCTCCCCTTCAACTGGGGCTGGTGTGGGTGACTTGCTTTCAACGAATCCGCATGAATGATGGCAGTAAAAACTGGCTGTGTGAATGGTGCACACTCAAGATACATGTCCATGGGGACACTAAGAACAAACTTTCAAGCTACCTTATTTAGAAACATCATCTGTGCAGACATAATTCAGTTACAATAAAATCATAAGGGTTGGCCCTGAATCAACATGACTGAAAGAAGCGGCAAAAGTATAAACCCACAGAGGGAAAAGGTCTCATGAGGAAAAGACCAAGGCTGGAGAGATGCGGCTATTAACCCAGTAATGGCAAAGATCATTGGCAAACTGCAGGCACCTGTGGAGACAAGAAGGGTCCTCCCTAGAGGCTGGGGAGCTCACTGGTACTCCTTACAGGCCATCCCGTAGACTCCTGGACTTTGGACTTTCAGCCTTCATATTTCTGAAAGAAGACATTCTCTGTTTGACACCACCAGCCAATGGATACAAAAGATGACCTCTCTCCACTCCTCTTTCTCCCTCCCTTTCTCCTCTCTCCCCTTTCTCCTTGTCTCTCCTCTCCTCTCTCCCCTCTCCCTCATTCTTTTCTCTCTCCTTCTCTTTGCTGTCTCTCTCAAGAACTAAGGATAGAGAAACGGCTGAAAACAGCAAAAGAGAAGCAAAACCTCACATACAAAGTGCAACATCTGATTTCACACTTTTCCCTGGTAAAATTCTACAAATAAAAGAGAATAAAAAACTATAAATAACTATACAAAGTGCTGAATTAAAAGAACTACTGACCAAGAATCCTCTATCCAGCAAGTTTATAACTCTGAATTGAATGAGGGACAAAAATGTTCTGAAACAAAATGCTGTTTAACAGCTGAAGACATTTTAGAATCTAAAGCAGATCTAGGAGGGATACTGAATGGTTTCATATCAAAAACAAAAACAAGAATGAAAATCAAGGAACCAAATTCCTCACAGATACACAGCAACAATTTCCTTTATATCAATAATTTCTCAAAATGGAAATTGACTGACATTCCCACCCCACCCTATAATAAATGAATCGATGGCTATGGAGGGGGTGGGGGTTGGGGGTGCAGAATCTAGTCTTCTGTTTAAAAAAGACACACTTGAGATCCGGAGCAGCAGCGCACGACATGGCCCCTCTGCTCCTTAAAGACTATGATCCGGGAGGCCTACTAACCCATTTTGGCACCCAGAGACTTATAGAAATGCATCTAGACTGTGAGCGGAGCTACGACCCCATGCCCCCAGGGAAGGGGGAAGGATTTTCTCTCCCAACACTTTCTTTCTACAGGGAAGATAGCAGTGGCAGCAGCACCAGCACCCACGTGGTGTCCACCATTTTCTAGGACTCACAACCCAGAGGCATGAGCTTGTTGTGACGTGGTGCACAAGAGATCATGGGATGGGGTGTTACTGGCACGCCCTCGGCCCAGATGAGATCCGGAGCAGTCGCGCAGGACACGGCCCCTCTGCTCCTCAAAGACTATGATCCGGGAGGTCTACTAACCCATTTTGGCACCCAGAGACTTATAGAAATGCATCTAGACTGTAAACTGACCTAAAATAACAGAAATCCAAGACCGCGCGGTCGCGATCTCCTATAATCTTCATTCTCAGCAATAGAAAACAAACTATCAAATGATGCCTTTTCAGCAGGTTTGATTGTTGGGGGAAAATTCCAAATAATAATAGTCAGTTCTCTGTTGAAATATTGAATGTACCCAAAATATGGTGAGAAAAAAGTGAAGATCACTGGCCACTCAGTTGCGGGGAGGGGTGGGAGGGGGGTATATTGGGGTTCTTGGTGGGGGAACAGGTGTACGGTAAAGGGATTGGGGTTTGATCATTATATGACTGAGACTTAAACCTGTAAGATTTGTAACTTTTATCACGGTGATTCAATAAAATAAAATTTAAAAAAATAAAAAATAAAAAAGACACACTTAAAATCTAAGAGCTGGATGTTGCCACCGGGCTCCTCGCCAGGCTATTTCACTTGGAGTGCCCCAGAGGAGGGTGGGTGAAGCCCCAAGGGACCCAGCCCCAAAGCCAAAAAACTCCACAACCCGAATGCCACCACATTCAAGGCCGCTCCCCACACGCTCAGGCTGAGCCTCACATATGAGTAAACGTATTACTGGACCACACAGCTGCATTTGTGGCTGCATGACACATCATAAGACACTCCCTAACCATTCTCTATAAGTACCACAACACATTTAATGGGGTTGAAAGAGTAGGCAACAAATCACAGATTTATATATACAAATCATATATATATTTATATATATGTATATATGTATGTATATATAGTTTCAGATATATATATGAAAGCTCACATCACTCAACCTTTAACAACATGTTAGTGATACCCCAAAGAATGTCTTAATGGCCTCTGCCAAAACAGAACAATCTTCTTACTGCTTCCTCTATGGATAGTTTTTTTGTAGCATTTTCAGCAGTTTTTCATAACAGAAAATACAAAATATATTATTTCGGTTGTGCTTTGGGATAGGGGTTGGGGCTTGGGATGGAAACATCCCAAATTTGGTGGTGGGAAGGTGTAATGGTAGTGGGATTGATGTTTGAATATTAAATGTAATCAAACATTGTGGACTACCTTATAAAATAATTTTTTTTTTAAATCTAAGAGCTGGATGGATCAAGAGTACTTAACTTTCATCAACATACATGCACTGAATGAAGGGGAGTAAAGCTTAAAAAGGCTCTGCTAATTGGACGGAAACTCTAAGACCCTACTGAAATAATTGGACAGATCAACCAGAGAGAACATTACTAAAGAAACAAGAGCCCTAAGTGAGGAACTGGAAGAACTGGGTCTAACAGACATTCAGGACCCTCCACCCACACAGAGCCAAAGCACATCCTTCTTCCAGTGCACCTGGAAGATTGTCAAGAACAGATCACACACTGGACCACAATTAGAATATCCATAGTGTCACAAAAATAGAAATTATACCAACTATCTTTTTAAACCATAAAACCATGAAAACAAAGTTGTGAGAAGTTTCAACATTTGGAAACTGAATGATACACTATTAAATAACAATTGGATCAAAAAGGAAATCAAAGAATAAAAATATTCCATGGGGTCTGGGGAAAAAGTACAGCAGGTAAGGTGCCTGCTTTACAAGAAGCCAATCCAAGTTCAACCCCCAATACTTAGGGGTAGCCCCAAATTCAAAATAAGAAATGATACCATGAAACAAATAAGAATGGAAACCCAGGCATAGTTCATAGCAATACAAGCTTTAGGAAAGAAGAAAAAGCTCAAATCAATGACCTAACTTCAAAGCTTGAGAAACTAGAAAAAAGAACAATAAATGAATCCCAATGTAAGTAGAAAACAGGAAATATCAAAAACAAAGAGCAGAAATCAATAAAACAATTCAAAGAGTCAAGGAAACCAGAGACTTGTCTTCCAAAAGAATAAACATGATTGCCAAACCTTCTTCTCACAAAGAAAAAAAGAGGTCCCCGGCACCATCTTATCTTACCGCACTCAGCAGTGAAGAATCCTAGCCGGCGGGGACCACAACACTGGAGAATGCTCCAGACCCCAAGCCGAGCCAATAACACTAGGGTGCCCCAGATGGAGCAGGTGCAATCTCCCCACCTTCTCCAGAAGGAATCCCGGTGGCCATGAGCTTCTACAAACATGTCTCCGGTATGTGGGGATCAGGACTATTTCTCCTTTCCTGATATACAAAAAAACGCTCAGGAACGGCTCCTCTGCCCCTGAACAGCCATGATTCCAGAAGCACACAAACCAATCTTGGAACGCAGTGGCTGCTGGCAGAAATGCCTGGATTGTGAACTAAGCTATGGTCCCCTGCGAAGGGAAGGGTTTTTATCCCTCAGCCCTTTCCCCTTTGCAGCAGCATGGCAACCACCACCTTTCGGAGCCAATTGGACAGAGAGGTAGGAGCTTGCAGCAGTGGGGCATGCTGGAAATCTCACAATGGTGGGGGCAGAACTGGCCCTGCTCCTTGCCCAGATGAAACCCCAAGCAGCTGCCCACAAATGGCTCCTCTGCTCCTGAACGACCATGATCCTGGAGGCACACAAACCAATCTAGGAACACAGTGGCTGCTGGCAGAAATACCTCTGGACTTAATTACTAAAATACCAGAATTCCAAAACCGTGCAGCCGCTACTGCAGCTGAGCGACATCATATGCTCTTCATTATCAGCAATAGAAAACAAATTATCTAATGATGCCTTTTTGGCAGGTCTGATTGTTGGGGGAAAATTCCAAATAATAATAGTGGATTTTCTGTCGAAAATTGAATGTAATCAAAGTAAAGAGAGAGTAAAGTGAAAATCATCTGCCACACAGACAGGGGAGTGGGTGGGAGGGGGAATATACTGGGGTTCTTGGTGGTGGAACATGTGCACTGGTGAAGGGATGAGTGTTTGATCATTGTATGACTGAGACTTCAACCTGAAAGCTTTGTAACTATTCTCACGGTGATTCAATGAATTAAAAAAAAGAGAGAGAGAGAGAGAGAAAATCCAAATAATTCATGTTGGAGATGATAGAGGAGAAATTGCAAAAGACATCTCAGAAATACAAAAGCTCATAAGAAATAGCTAATTTTCAACAAGAAAGTTGAGAACACGAAATAAAATAAAGATGGCCTCCTCAGCAAACGATGCAAGAAAAACTGTGTTCTCCCTGGAACATGAACCTCACTGCTTGTCTCTCTGTTTCTTTGCTTGCCTCTCTCCACTCTGGTGAAGCCTGTGTTCTTTCAATACACACTTCTCCCTTTCTCTCCACTCTCCATACATTTCTAAATAAGTGTCAATAAAAACTATCTTGCTTTAGCAAAATTCAACAAAGCAAATGTTTTTACAGAGAGAAGAATCTGTGTTAGTAAGAGCATGCCCTTCTCAGCAGTGACTAGTCACGGGTTTCTGCACTGAAGAAAGGAAGGTACAATCAGCCCTGCTTTCCCCTTTGGGCCTGAAACCAAAGATGCTACTGAACTCTGACTTTTCCCTGTATAAACATGACTAAGATCAAGTTTAATTTATAAATTAGGCACAGTAAAAGAGTAACAATGGTTCAATAGTTATATAGAAAATGGCATGCCTTGCCCGAGTTGGGAGACTCTGAGTTCCATCCCCACACTACAGTCAGCTGCAGTCACGCACATGAACCACTGGGCCTGCACTGCTGAGTATCCAGGACCCTGAGCACCTCTGGAGAATCCCACAACCCCCCAGAAGCACTGCTGAGCTCCCTATTCTCTGTTGGAGATAGCATCTCTCTCATCTCCTCCCATTCTGAGATATTTGAGGGCAAATTGTTCTTCTGCTTTCAGATACAAGCATCAAACATAAGTTCTAACACAGAGTAGGTAGGCATCTGTAGAAAGAAAGAAGTCAATGTTCCAAGAGCCAATGTTCCCTTTTATTATCATTGTAACAGGTTTGCAGTAAGCCCACCTTAGAATTCAAGGGCATATGTGGCTCAAACTGTGACCCAAGGGTCACCTCCACTTGGGAGAACCAAGAGTATAAAACTGACTCAGAACAAACTTCAGTGGTAAGCAAAGCAGGCCTTGCCTTTTCATCCTGATATAACTTGTTGACACTCTCCATCTGAAAGTTGTGGCTGGATTGGATTTTGTCGAGCTGCTCCCGTTGCTTCTCCAGCTCGCCCTGGAACTCATTTTTCTTCAGCTCCACAGCGCCCCTCTCTGCGGCCGCCCTTCGGACTCTGCCTTCTAGCTCCATGATTCGGGTCTGCAAACAAACACAAGGTAAGAAAGAGCAGGCCATGACAACAGAGATCAAAACCCGACACCTCCAGCACAGCCAACACTGGTGCTAACAGCTGCACAAAGCCACACACACAGTCTATTCCCCAGGTACAATGTTTTGAGTCCACTGTGGAGAAGCTACCATGGGTTGTTTACTATTTTTTATCTTCAAAAGAAAGGATGTGCTGTAAGAGAAGAATTCACTTTTCTGACCTTCTGCAACTCCCCTACAAAGTGGAAATACCAGCACCCCCTCCCCAGGATTCTGTGAGGCTTATGTGAAGAAAGGTGTCATGTGCTGTTGCTCAGATAGTTTTAAAATTTTCTCACAGACACTTGAAACCAATCTATCAGGCAGAATTCCTAAGATAAATTCAGTTCCCTGACTCCGGACAGAAAGTTCATATTGTGCAGAGATCAGGGATCCTAGAAGCAGGTCAGACACGGAGATGCACAGAGATCATAGCAGGTGAGAAGGCTCAGGTGGGTGCACATGGGTTGATGTAGATATTCACAGGGGGTCACACTCTCAGGGGTTACTCACCCCAGCTCTAAAGAAAGCTGGCTCGCAGAGACAGCACAGCTGGGTGAGAGAAGGAGAAGGAGAAGGAGAAGGAGAAGGAGGAGGAGGAGGAAATGGAGGAGGAGGAGGAAATGGAGGAGGAGGAAGAGGAGGAGGAGGAGGAGGAGGAGGAGGAGGAGGAGACGGAGGAGGAGGAGGAGGAGGAGACGGAGAAGAAGATGAAGAAGAAGAAGGTGAAGAAGAAGAAGAAGAAGAAGAAGAAGAAGAAGAAGAAGAAGAAGAAGAAGAAGAAGAAGAAGAAGAGGAGGAGGAGGAGGAGGAGGAGGAAGAGGAGGAGGAGGAGGAGGAGGAGGAGGAGGAGGAGAAGAAGGAGGAGAAGAAGAAGAAGAAGAAGAAGAAGAAGAAGAAGAAGAAGAAGAAGAAGAAGAAGAAGAAGAAGAAGAAGAAGAAGAAGAAGAAGAAGAAGGAAGAAAGAGGAAGAAGGAGGAGAAAAGGATGGAGGAGAAGGAGGAGGAAGAGGAGGAGGGGAAGGAGAAGACGATGACAAAGATAACGAAGACGAAGAAGAGGTAGAGAAAGAGGAGGAGAAGGAGGAGGAGGAGGAGGAGGAAAAAATATAAAAGAAGTTGAAAGGACTTCAACATCTAGGTTAGAAGATTGCAAGCCTAGCCATGCAATATGGGATTTTAAAAGGCCATTTCTTTGTCCTAGTAAAAGTGAAAAATCACAAAACAATGATTTATAATACAATAAAATGATACAATGTTGAGTAAAAATAAAACACAAAAGTATCTCTACATTGATACAAAATTATCTCTGCTTTGATTATAACAATGTTAATGTAAAAACAAACTGGGAAAGTAAAAGGAAAACAGTGATGGGTCAGTGTAAAGGAAATCTGAATAAATTCTTCTACTTGCTATCCTTTATTGTTGCAACAATGTTTGGTGACAGACAACAGAAAGCAAACAAGAAAGGGTAAAATCCCAGCTCTCTTACAGTTAATCTCTCTGTAAGTCACTTGGCCCACCTATAAGTTGAGGAAAATAAAGTTCCAACTTGGTAGCAAAGATAATGTATGTAAAAGAAGAAAATTATCCTGGTACATGTTAAAACAGTGCTTCAAATATTCGTAAAATGGTAATTAAACACTTTATTCAAGGCTATTCCAACAGGGCAGCAACTACTGAAGCAGTGAAACTGCTCAGCTCAAAGTACAGCCAAAACAGTGGAAGGTCTAAGGCCAAGGGGTTCTCTGGAAAAGGAATTCTCCAAAGGGAGAGACAAGAGGTGTTGGGAAACTCTTGCTAAGCTGGCCTAAATACTGTTGTAATGACAGGCCAGGGGCACCACGGGTGAGGGCTGAGCAGTCTGAGCTGCAGGATGACTTGTAAAGCCTCACGCAGATCAAGCACAAAATGGGGGACTGCTGTGATGGCCTTGTGGAAGAGGGCTAAAAGGCATATCTATAAACATCTTTCTCACACCCATTATCCAAGCTTATGTCTATCTCCACTTTTGATATCTAGTGTGGGCATGGAAAAAAGGTCACTGTGGCAGTGTCCTTAAACAAACCATCTTCAGCACAGCGGGTAGGGCATTTGCCTTGCATGCGGCCGACCCGGATTCGAATCCCAGCATCCCATATGGTCCCCTGAACACCGCCAGGAGTAATTCCTGGTGCAGAGCCAAGAGTAACCCCTGAGCATCACTAGGTGTGACCCAAAAAAAAGCAAAAAAAAAAAAACAAAACAAAACAAACCATCTTCCCTGCAGTCAGGAGGGTACCACTGAAAATTTCATTCACAGGGAAAGTGAGACGGAGGGATGCGTTCAGCCATCCTAGGATCACAACAAGCCCTCACCAGTGAGAACAGACCTGGGATGTGTGTGTGTGTGTGTGTGTGTGTGTGTGTGTGTGTGTGTGTGTGTATGTGTGTGTGTGTGTGTGTGTGTGTCTGGGTATCGCATATATGTGCATGTGTGTGTATGTGTGTGTCCATGTGTGTGTTTGAGTGTGTGGTGGAGGAGCAGGCAAGAGGCATTATAGCTAGCACACCAGTGAGGATGAAGCTGGAAGAAGAATGCACACAAACCCCTGCCCCTACAGCACTCAAACTGCTTTAAGATACTCAGACACTGAAAGACCTGGAGATCCACACTCCGGGAGCTTGCGATCCAGTAGTTGAAGCCAAGGACGATGATACAGGCCACCAGGGCAGCCAGCACCAGGGGTGGCGACTTCATGCTGCGGCGCCCGTTCCCCAGTCCCATCATCTCAGAGGCAGGCGAGAACCTGCCAGACAAAAACAGACAGAAACAGAATGAAAATCTCCTTCTAATTACGTCAGTCCTGAAGAAGGCAGAGACAGCATGCACACGCAGGGAGCACGGGGCACTTTCTCTGCTGAAGGAAGAGGGTAAGCATGCAGACGACACACCCAAGGCCCTGTAGCACCAGGTGACGTGGCTGTCTCTGCCACGCACTGGCTCACAACCTCAGCAGGAAACAATCTCTGAGCTAGATTTTCTATCTGTAATGTGGCGGATGGAATACTTACCTCCCTCATATTGTGCAAGAGTAAACAGTGTATCCACACAGCCCTAGGAAGAATTTCCTTATTGCACCAAAGGCCCTTTTTCACACGGTCTCTAACAGGGGAGGGCATTCTTGTCTTGGGCACAATTTCTGATGATGAAGAAACACTGCAGTGTTTCTTCAGTAAAGCTGCAGAGCACCCTGGAAATCTATCTATCTCGCCAGGGCAAATGAACAGTGAGGGAAATCAGCTTTCTACTCTGCTTTTGAAGAACACTGGCCTCTCGCACTGCAGAGCCAAGGTCTGAGCAACTACGGTGCCATGCCATGCAGCAACCACTCTCAGAGCGACAGAGAACAGCAAGCACCTCCAAAGAAGCACCACTAGAGTTTCCAAAAAAAGGCACAATCAGCTGTATTGAGGCACTCAACTCAAAACCATATCTGACTGAAGACAAGCTCTGGCTGATCAAGAGAGGAAATGTTGGCTTTTCCCTGGGGCTTTTGTTGAGAAAACAGGACCTTATCAGCAAAGGGGCAGGGTGTGCAAAAAATGGCTTCTTTAAAAACAGGGGCATCTCCAAGAGCAAACCAGAACAAACACAGCAGAAGGTGTTTCTGCCTCTCTTCCTCCACAAGGAAATTTAATTATTTACACCCTATGTTGTAGACTGAGACAGAAACCTGATGGGGGGGGGGGAAGACATTGTGTTTATGGGAAAATAAATATTTTAAAATAAAAAAGCAAAACAGGGGCACCTTTATGCTAGATGTGCCCAGCAATGGGGCGGGGGGGGGGGGGCGCCACTTGAGAGAGAGGATTTGAAGGAAAAGAAAACCATCAGGAATTCACCTTCAAAGCATTAGTCACTGAGGTCATACTCCCACCTACAAGGTTTCTAAATGAATCAGAAATCAGTGTGGGAGCCTGGAGAGGGATTGGTAAGCACTGAGGCTGAATCTCATAAAACAGAGCACTACCAGAATCCCCATGCCTAGAAGTGATGGCTGAGTTCAGTTCCTCCTGGGACCTTCCTTACCAGTTTCTGGCCTCTCAGGAAGAAATATTTATAATTCCACCATGTGTGGATATAAGCAAATGTTGGACAGACTAAAGGAAAGGAACAATCAGAAATACTAAAATTCCAGAAGAATCTACAGATTTCTGAATATGTACCTCCACCGCCTTGTCATGTGTGATTTTGATTAAAGGAGTCCTTTTTCACTTACCGGAACTTCTTAAATACAAAAGCACAAATACAATCAGGGATGAAAAACTAAACACAATATGAAAGAATGTGAAATTAATGGTTTTTTTCTTCATTCCAGGTGCATTCATCCAAAGAACATCATAATCACTAGGGTATCCTAAAAATATTAGTATGTGGGTCTCACTACTTCACGTTAATGTAATGGAATTACAGCGGGGCCCCAGATATTGGTATTTTATGATCTGTCCAAATAAAAAGACAATACAGCCATCTTGCAAATGTCAGGATACATCTTTGGGAGGGGGCGGGATTAGTCCACAACCAGTAGTGCTTAGGGGCTATCCTTGGCTCGGTACCCAGGAGTGACCTTTGGCAGTGGTGTAGGGGATCTGAACCAGAGCTGCAGCTGCTGCAGCTGTATACAAAGCAAGTGCTTCCCTGTACAATCTCTGCAGGTCCTCCATTGCTTCCAGATTCATGTACAAATCCAAATATGGTCACCACGCTGTTCTGTAATGTCATATGTCGCTATGTAATACATCTTATCAATCTCTTCCAAGATGGTACATTATTTATAATTTACTCCATTCTTTTAAAGGGATGTGTCTAATTTATATAACTGATGTTTACTGAGGGTCATTCAGAGTTTTCTGGGCTTATTTCTAACAATGGTACCACCACTTTATACATCCACCCCTGATTTTCAAACATTCATCCATTTATCTGTCTGCTTCATATCCACAATTCTGCAATCTAAAAATCTAGACTCTAAAAACCCAAGTGAATTTTAAAAACTCATCCATCAATAATAATATGGAACTGAACTTAAATCAAGGTATGACCAGAACTCACCCAAAGTCACTTAATCTGTTTTATCTTTCATTTTTAAAATGTCAATATTCGTAATTTTGCTATTGTGGGGTGCTGCCACAGATTTTCCTGGGGTGGTCACACAATATATAGAGAATAACTCTATTTTATAGTTTTCTAAATTTTGAAAAAAATCCTTAAATCTAAATGTATCTGAGCTTAAGGGATTTGAGGAAGAGTGAATGAGCCATTCCTACTGAGGCACTGTTCAAGCACTTCAAGTAAATAAGGGTTTTCTGAACCATCTCAACACCTCTGATGGGACACTATCATTCCCATTCTACAGCTCTCTGTAGAAATGATGAAATAAGTGATAAAATAAATCACTGAGAGCTTAGGAACCATTCCTATAATGGAATGGCTGGGCCCATATGTATAACTGATAGATCTTACTGCCTCTAAAACATTCTGCAAATTAATAAGGAAATCGAGAGCTTTTACAATCAGATTCCTGGAAGTCATGACCTTAACCTAATCAAGGACAACATCAGTAATGAACACACAACACACCATACCTCACATACTGCATTATTTATAATTTACTACATTCATTTTAAAGGGATGAAAAAGGCACTACCATGTATCTGATTTATATAACTGATATATATAACTGATCTTTTACATATTTTATAAAGACTACCTCTGTTATACGCTCAATTTTCTAGGAATATATTTTTAGATGGGAACCTTGCATGACTATTTGTTATTCCAGCAGACATAAGTTGGCAGGTGGGTATACTAAAAGTTTGAAAACAAAATCAACTCAGTTCTCACTTGAAGGGAAGTATCCTGGTGATTGTTTTAAAGAAAGAACGTGTGTTGAACAATAACTTTATGAGCAAATATTATAAATTAGGTATTGTGCTAGCACCAGGTAGCCAGGCTAAAAGAACAAACTCAAACTCAATAGCCAGTGTCACATCCTGGTTTCATCTCTGAGCAAGACAAAGGATAGGATTCATTTGTGTCTCACTATTCTCCCCATACAGTTATTATGAGGATTAAAGAAAGAAAAATACAAGAAGGGTTTACAGCACATCCAACAATCTGGCACTAAATAACTGCTCAGTATGCGTTAATCCTTACAAATGCAAGTGGTAATAGCATGGCATTTTGAAAAATATTTGGGGCACTGTGATTTACAATACTACAAATTATAGGGTTTCATGCATGCAATATTTCAACACCAGAACCCCCAAAGTATCCACTTCCCTCCACTATTATCTCAACCCCCAACCAGGTTAAGTTCAATGCCATGAACTATATCTCATTTCGAAGCCTTTGGCCATTTGTTGTTCCCTTAATATGCTTCATCACATCGCTCACATGAGAGAGATCGCTCTGTATCTGCCCCTCTCCATCTGACTCCACTCGGCATGATACCCTGTAGATAGATCCCTGTAGAGACAAAGTGCATGATTTTGTCTTTTCTTGTAGTTCTTCATTGTGTTTATGCGCCACAGTTTCTTTATCCAGTCATCTCTTCATGGACGACACTCAGGGCATGCAAGTGTGGATACAACAGAGTTTTGGGGCCCTAGTGGTAGAGAGCATGGCATTTCCTATAAAAGCAATGAATAGCTTTCTTCCTTATGAGAACTAAATATCTGACTTTCTCCTATGGACTCTGCCATCAGCATTAACAGTAGTAACTGCCACTACCCAGGCTCACTCACAGGTTTCCCAGATGAGGACTGAGTTACAAGAGAGGCTTGAGGAAGCTGCGACTCAGAGCCTGGCTGGGAGGAAGGTGCGCAGCTAGCCACAAAGGCCACTGCTACAAGAGCCTGGGGCTCCCAGTCGTGCTGATTTTACTCAGATTTTTGTCCCTACTGAACAAAAAGGTACAGATATAGGTGAGAAATGACAATGATCAAAGGCAGCATATCAGACAAAGTTTACAGTTGTCAAATACTTCCAACACACCTTTCCCTCAAACTTAGAAAATTAATGTGGCCTGAGAAGAGGAGGAAGAGGCTGAGACAGACTAAGCCAAAGAGAAATCAATACTCACTGTAAATTAGGATTCAGAATATTCTTCCTCAAATTTGATCCTATATAAAATATGTCATATATAAAAATATGACATATTTTATTTTATTTTATTATTTTTGTTTTGTTTTGTTTTTTGTTTGTTTTGTTTTTGGGTCACACCCAGCGATGCACAGGGGTTACTCCTGGCTCATGCACTCAGGAATTACTCCTGGCTGTGCTCGGGGACCATGCTGGGATTCGAACCTGGGTTGGCGCGTGCAAGGCAAACACCCTACCTGCTGTGCTATTGCTCCAGCCCCCATATGACATATTTTAAAATGAATCAACTAAGTCAGTTAAGCTTTGAAACCTTGGGCTTTCCTTAAGAATAAATTACGTGGCTCATTTTGGCATTATATCTTTTGATAACTGGAAAAGTCACAGAAAAAAAACTGAAAAGGCTTTCTAATTGTTAACTAAATCATTACAGTTAAAATTTCAATATACAGATTAAAACTATTATTTTCTTATGGGGCAAAAGTTTATAAATTAACTAAGGCCTCCTTTAATCCTTGAAAAAAAAAAGAAATAGGGAGTGGACAAAATGCCAAATGTATGAGTCACTTAAACCTCTTAGTTAAATACTTTTCCATTTCCTTATTTTCAGATAGGGTTTTTAAGTAAATACAAGCAACTGAATCAGATTTGCTGGCCTGACAAATGCCACCACTGTGGAAACAATGAGGAAGCCAAATTTTGACAGTTTCTGGATGGAAGTGGCTCACCTGTATCTCAAAGTACCTGGATGGGGTAGGGAGGAGCAGGATTTTCTGATGTCACTATAAAAATTGAAACATACTAGCACAGGTTTAGAGTGGGAAAGACCCCCATCATCATTTTTTGAGGGTTTATACATTTTTTGACTCTGTTTCAAGAATGTTTGTAAGTCATGAGCCAGCACACCAAGTCCACAGGCCACATTCAATCTTTTTGGTAAATAAGTTTACAGAACAGTCATGTTTATTCCGTTACACATTATATTATATTATATTATAAAACACAGCTGTGCTCCCATTACAGCGTTGAATAATTGAGTCAAGCCCCACTTAAAACTTTACTGAGATCAAATTTATTAAAAATAATAATGATAGGGGCTGGAGAGATAGCACAGCGGGTAGGGTGTTTGCCTTGCACACGGCCGACCCGGGTTCAAATCCCAGCATCCCATATGGTCCCCTGAGCACGGCCAGGGGTAATTCCTGAGTATAAAGCCAGGAGTAACTCCTGTGCATCGCCAGGTGTGACCCAAAAAGCAAAAAAAGAAATAATAATAATAATAATAATGATAATGATAATAATAAAACCCTCATTTGGTCATGTAGAGAAAATTTATTAACTCCTGCTCAGTGACCAAGACACCTGATTGTGCATAAACTGCTTTACAAACTTAGCAGAAGTGACACACAATCTCTTCTCATATATCCAGCCCCAGCATATGTTATTTTCTCTAATTCTGGAAGCTAATAGTTTAGAAAGTAAAAGCTTGCTAAATTAACTTAGTATTATAAAATTAAATTATGGAAAAGCAAGATGAATGGTGCAAACAAATTTAAAGGAACCAAATTCCAACAATATTTGCAGGGCATAGTAATCCTAATGAGGGCCAAGGGCCACCAGGGCTATACTTGATAGGGCTGAGAGGGGTGAGCATGTGGTGCCAGTGATACCAGGGGCCTCACTTTTGCAAAGCATAATCACATCCATAGCCTCTCCACTGTGTCTCCTCCAGCAATCAGAATATTTTAAAAGTTTTTAAAGTTTTTATTTTTATTTTTCATTGATATTTTGTTTTATAATACTGTTAATAATAGTTTCTCATGCAGGAGGTACAGTGCCACCCAGCAGGTCAATCTGTACCTGCAGGGCAAGTGCATCAGCAGCCTGATGGTGCCTTCAGGCTTCCTGATACCCCAAAATTGCCACTGTGCCTCTGGTGAGACCCCAACAATTTGGGACCAAGTATCCCCAAGAAATTAAACAGCCAAAAGTAAGGTACGTTGGAGTCACGTCCACATGACTCCGGCTCAGCTATACAAGCTCATTTATCAACCTTGTTTCAGAGACCCACAAATAAATCTAGAAAGAGATCAAAAGCAGGCCATTAAAACATATTAATGGCCATGATTCAGACTCACAAATGAATCTTGAAGGAAAGCAGCACACCGCAGAGATTCTCCCCACCCCACGCCAAGCTGATTTCACAGGTGCACCTCAGAGAGGGGCAGGTGTGTTCCTCTGCCTGCCCCAAATGAACCCCAGCAGCTGTAGACCTCCAGAATCCAATCGCTGCCACACTCACAGCCAACCTTCACAGGTTCATCCCTAGCCCCCATGTATGAGAATGAA
This sequence comes from Sorex araneus, assembly GCF_027595985.1. Classification (NCBI taxonomy): domain Eukaryota; kingdom Metazoa; phylum Chordata; class Mammalia; order Eulipotyphla; family Soricidae; genus Sorex; species Sorex araneus. The sequence continues at coordinate 78,771,406 of NC_073302.1, read as the reverse complement.
TCTGCTGAAAAACCACGGGATGCAGGACTAGTGACTGAAAACTCCAGGCTTCACAGAATCAGGAATGACTGACTTCCTCCCATCTCCCCACCCTTCCGGTTACCTGGCAGTCACGCCCAAGAACTGCCTGTGGATGCCATCTAAGTGCATTAACCACCATGATTCAGAAACTCACAAATGAATCTCAGAAGAGAGCAGCATACCACAGATATGCCTCCAGACCCCAAATATTTTTTTCCATCACACTTAGTTCTATTTATTAAACTTCCGCAATAGTACATCTTATTATCTTCTCTATTGTTACTGAGAATGTTGACCTAGGTGTTTTTTTTTATTAGTGAATCGCCATGAGTTACAGTTACAAACTTATGAACTTTCATGTTTGCATTTTGTTTATATCCCTCCACCAGTGCCCAGTCCCCTCCACCAATGTTCCCAGTATCCCTCCCACCCTCCCACCCCATCCACCCCACCCACCCCACCCCACCTCCGTGGCAGGGCATTTCCCCTTGTTCTCTCTCTCCTTTTGGGTGTTGTGGTTTGCAACAGAGGCATTACGTGGCCATCGTGTTTGGTCTATATTCTATTTTCAGAGTGCATCTCCCGTCCTGTACGGGTCCTCAAACCACACTTTACCTGGTGTTCCCTTCTCTATGCGAGCTGCCCCTTCCTCCAGCATGTGGGGCCAGCTTCCAAGCCTTGGAGCCAACCTCCTGGTACTTATCTCCACTACTCTTGGCTGTTAGTCTCCTATTCTGTTATTTTATTTTATATTCCACAGATGAGTGCAATCTTTCTATGTCTGTCTCTCTCTTTCTGACTCATTTCACTTAGCATGATACTTTCCATGCTGAACCACTTATATGCAAATTTCATGACTTCATCTTTTCTAACAGCAGCATAGTATTCCATTGTGTAGATATACCAAAGTTTCTTTAACCAGTCATCCATTCTTGGGCACTTGGGTTTTTTCCAGATTCTGGCTATTGTAAACAGTGCTGCAATGAACATTCGAGTGCAGATGTCATTTCAACTGTACTTTTTTGCCTCTCCGGGATACATTCCCAGAAGTGGTATTGCTGGATCAAATGGGAGCTCAATTTCAAATTTTTTGAGAAGCGACCATACTGTTTTCCAAAAGGGCTGAACCAGTCGGCATTCCCACCAGCAGTGTAGGAGGATCCCTTTTTCCCCCACATACACGCCAACAGCAGTTGCTTTTGTTCTTTTGGATGTGTGCCATTCTCTGTGGTGTGAAGTGGTATTATATCTCATTGTTGTTTTGATCTTCTCCCTGATAATTAGTGAAGAGCATTTTTTCATGTGCCTTTTTGCCATTCATATTTCTTCCTTGAGAAAGTTTCTGTTCATTTCCATCTCCCATTTTTTGTTGGGGTTTGGAGTTTTCTTCTTGTGGATTCCAACCAGTACCTTGTATATCCTTGATATCAGCCCCTTATCTAATGGGTATTGGGTGAATATGCTTTCCCATTCTGTAGATTGTCTTTGTACTTTGGTCACTGTATCTTTTGCAGTGCAGAAGCTTCTTAGTTTAATATAGTCCCATTTGTTTATCTCTGTTTTCACTTGGTTGGTCAGTGGCATGTCATCTTTGAATATACCAATAGCTTCAATGTCGTGGAGAGTTTTGTCAACCTTGTCTTCAATGTACTTTATGGATTCTGGTCTGATGTTGAGGTCTTTACTCCATTTTGATCTGAATTTTGTGCATGGTGATAGCAGACCCCAAGTATTTAAAAATTTTAGAATTCCAGGAGCGCATGGCCACTTTCACAGCCACGTGGATACCTCACACTATTTATGGGAAGCAATGCAAAATAAATTATTTAGCAAGTGCGTAGGGGATAGTCTTGGGTGGTGGTGGGAAGATTCAAAGTAATGGTGGTGGGAAGGTGCAATGGTGGTGGGATTGGTGTTGAAATATTGAATGTAAACAATTATTGTGAACAAATTTATGTAAAAAAATTTTTTTAATTTAAAAGTTAAAAGGTAATGGGAGTTCATGCCTGCTTCAATCAGTTTAATCAGTGGCTGAATACATAGCAGTACCCCTACATTAAAAAAAAAAAGTTTCTCATGCACATAATTCCAACACCACACCCATCATCAGTGTACGTATCTACCTCTGCCAAGGACCCCAATACCCTCAAAACCAACTGTGTGGCTCAGTTCTCCCATTAAGCTGCCTTTGGTTCTTTGTTGCTATCTTCCTAGTATTTTTAAGTCCCACATATGAAAGAAAACATTTTGTATCTATCCCTATCCTTCTGACTTCACTCAGCATTAAATCCTCTAGTTCCATCCATGTTGCTACAAATTGCATGATTTTGTTCTTTCTTAGAGCTGCATAGAACTTTATTGTGTATATATACCACAACTTCTTCATCCACAGTTGGGCATTTGCGTTGTATTCATATCTTGGCTTTGATACTAAGTATGGCAACAAACATAGGTGTGCATATATCCTTTCAAATTAATGTTTTTTCATGGGTTAGGGCAAAGATGCCAAGAAGTCATATTGTCATATGACAGTACTACGTATTTTTTGTTAACACATCTTCAAATTGTTTTCCATAAAGTCTGAGCCTGATGACATTCCCACCAATCTCATCACCAGCCTGACAACGATGGATGAAGTATCTTCTCTGCTGTTTCCAACACTGGCAATTTCCAGACTTTCTGATATGTACCATTCTCACAGGCATGAGATGATATCACTGTTATTTTGATTTGCATTTCCCTTATCGTAAGTTACAATGAGCACTTTTTCACCTACCTGCTGTCCATCCCTGCATCTTCTTTGGGGAAATGTTTGTTTGTCTTTTCTCCGCATTTATGCCTGAGATTATTGGTTGTTTTCGTTGTTTAAATTTTTGCTTTATAGATCTTGAGTATCAATCCTTAATCTGATATATTGTGTGCAAATATTCTCTCATCCAGTAAAGTATCATTTTATTGGTGACTAAGTTTCTTTTACTGTGCAGAAGCTTTTTAATTTGATATAGTCCCATATGTTTTTGTTTTTGTTGTCTTTGCCACTGTGGCCATTTCTTTTAAAGAATTCTTTTGATTATAACACCACAATCTACCAAGTTGTTCATAACATTTGTTTCAGGCTTGTTCCAACACCAATCTCATCACCAGCCTGACACTCCTTCCACCTATATTCCATTTCCCACCCCTGCTTCAACCTGCCCTCTTGCAGGCACAAAAAGATTTACTTCATGTTGTTTATTACAACAAAAGGACAAATGGAATCACCAAAGCTTTGATCTATATTAGTCAGCATGTGATAATTGTTATATCCTACAATGACGTTACTAAGGCCATTGTCTGAGAATCTGCACGTTCCCCCAGAAATCTCTCCAGCCCACGGAGAGACAACAGTGGAAAGCGCTCCTAATTGGGTGGGTTCTATGAGCGGTCCCGATCTGAAAATAAAACTGGTGAGGTTAGTAAACAGGGGCTCAAGACAACACGTGCCGATCAAGAGCGTCTTTATTGGCAGTCATGCTGGTTTTATACCTTTCTTAGCAGGGGGTTGGTACATGAGTTGTCAATCATCAGGGAAGTGTCTTCTCAGACCAAATAAGGAAAAGTTTGGGGTGTTATTTGGTGGGCTTACAACGTTCTCCAAGAGTAGGTTGAGAAATAGTGGGGAGGGGAAGACAAGGGTTTATCTGGCAGGAGCATCTGTCAGGAGGAATGTACAAGGCTTTTAGTGTAAAGGAAGGCATTCTACTTTACGGGCTTTTTGGGGTCTCGTGGTTAACTGCCCTGGGCTACTTTTACTTGTTGAGTTTAGCTATTTCCTTTGTCACAAGGGCACCTGTGCCTCAGGTTATGCAAACGCTGGTAATGGAATTTTCCGGTTTGTCCAGGGTAAAGGTTTCGGGGCCCTCTTTTGTTCAGGGTCCTGAACAGTCCCCAACAAGAATCTACTGTGCTGATTAATGCCAGTTGAGCCTTCTGTGTTACTGTTTAGGATCATTGGTCTTCTATGCAATATCCCTATCAAGTTTGTTGTGATTCTATTAGAGTCATAGTATGATGAAGTTTTGAGACGTCTGGTCCAAGAGTTATAGCTCTGGAACAATCTGACAGGGCAGTTTGACGAAGTTGTGTAGCTGGTTTGTTTCTAAGTTGGAGGCTGTTGGTTGCAGAAGCAGCCTGCTGGGCCTCCAGAGAGAGGAGAATTTACCCCCCTTTTGAGAAGACCCTAGAGTCCTCTCCCTGGAGCAGTCTACCAGGGAATATTCAGTACTATACTCTTGGAGACATGGTACAGGGTACTTAGCAGTTTGCCAAGCTGACAGGTTTGTTACTGCAGTCATTTCACTGAAGATTCCTCTGAGGTCAGTTTCCAGGAGAGCTCTGCTATTTTCCTCAATGTATGTTACGATTCTGATCTAATCTCATGATCTTTAGTCCACTTGAAGTTTATTTTCATGAAGGCTGTGAGGTATGATGCTAATTATTTCTTCTTCTCCTTCTCCTTTCCTCCTCCTCCTCCTTCTTCTTCCCCTTCCCCTTATTCTCCTTCTCCTCCTTCTTCTTCTTTCTCTTCCTCCTCCCTCTCATCCTCTTCTTCCTCCTCCTCCTCCTCCTTCTTCCTCTTCTTTTTTGACATGTAGCTATTCAATTTTCCTATCACCATTTGTTGGAAGATATTTAGCTCCTTTGTCAAAAATGAACTAGCCATAAATCTGGGGTCTTAATTGAGGATTCTCAATTATGTTTCACTGTTTGTGGGTCTACCTTACAATTTTATCATACAATTTTAGTACAGCTTTGTAGTATAGTTCAAAGTTAGGAAATGCAATGCCTCCCATTTTCCTCTGTTTTCTTAGGATTGCTTCAGCTATTCAGAGTTTTTTGATTCTATGCATATAAATTTTACTAGAGTTTGTTCCCTGTATTTTTTTTTCAGTCATTTGAATTTTAATGGGTCTTGCACTGAAGCTGATTAGTACTTTGAGTAGGATGGTCGTTTAATGTTTTCAATCAAGCATTACTGTGAATGTTAATAATACAAATTTTCTGGTTCTCCCAGACTTGCAAAACCAAACGCTTGGGTAAGGACCAGTGTTTATATTCACAAAAGCGTTCCTTTTGCATGATGTTAATGGAGACCCAAGTCTGAGAGTCACTGTCTTTTTGGATTACACTAGACAAGTCTGAGAGCAAATCTGTTTCTTTGTTTTGTTTTGGGTCCACACCTATCTGTGCTCAAGGCTACTCCCACTTTTGTACACAAGGATCACTCTGGTGGGGATTAGGGGTTATGTAGTGCCGGAAATGAACCCAGGGCAGCTACATTCCAGGCAAACAGGCACCCTATATGTTATACTATCTCACCGGACTGAGTTTAGATTTTTTTATAAATCAGTTATTAATATAATAAAATGTCCATTGTAAGAATTCATTAAGACAATCCTTTTGAAATCTGATTAAAACCAATAGCCATCCTGAATTCCCAGACCAAATAGGTTTCAAAAACAGCCCTGTCATCTATCACATGGAGAGCAGCATCTCAACTGAGCATAGTCAACTAATAACCAATAATGATAACCAGTAATTAGATAGTGGGCTTTAAGCTTGGAGATGATTGTGAGGTAATAGGTAATCAAAACACAAACTGAATGAAGAAAGTTATAAAATAGTGATCGATGATTCATTTTGTTGAAAAAGTTATATAACATTAATGTTTCTTTCTTTTTTTTATTTTTTGCTTTTTGGGTCACACCTGGCTCTGCACAGGGGTTACTCCTGGCTCTGCACTCAGGAATCACTCCTGGCGGTACTCAGGGGACCATATGGGATGCTGGGAATCGAACCCGGGTCGGCCGCATGCAAGGCAAACGCCCTACCCGCTGTGCTATTGCTCCAGCCCCCATATTAATGTTTCTTATTCACAGGAAATGTAAAGCAACTACTTATGTGGAATTATATAAATTGTATTAAACAAAAATAGAATATATAGAAAGAAAATAAATGAAGCTTTGCTTTTATATTATAAAATTTCTAATTCAATAATGAACAAGAATACAAGGAAGTAGAGCACTTGCCTGGCATGTGTAAGGCCCTGGGTTTGATGTAGACAAGTAGGTTAGGGAAGGCCCCCCACTATATGATGGCAATGAAATTTCTGGGAAGAAAAGTTCTAAGGCTGACCCACCTTGTGGATATAGAAAGCAAAACCCAAGATAAGACCTTCAGCAGCAGACCCTGAGGAGACTGGACCCCTCCCCATGAAGGAAATTCCTCGAATACCCTGGAATAGGACTGAAGTTATAGCACAGCTGGTAGGGCATTTGCCTTGCACGTGGCCGACCCGGGTTCAGTTCCTCTGTCCCTCTTGGAGAGCCCAGCAAGCTACCGAGAGTATCCCGTCTGCAAGGCAGAACCTGGCAAGCTACCCATGGCACATTCAATATGCCAAAAACAGTAACAACAGGGCTCACAATGGAAATGTTACTGGTGCCCACTCGAGCAAATCGATCAACAACGGGAGAACAGTGCTACAGTGCAGTGTTACCCTGGAATACTTTAAATACCCATGGACCTCTCCCTTAATCCTTAACTTTTGAGATTCGGCCCAAAGAATACTTCAGAACATTCCAGACCAAAACATCCCAAGAAGATACCCTATAAAAGCCACCTTGACCAAAGGGAGTGCACGCATATGTTGCCGAGTCCATGTGCTGCTTTGCACCCACATGGCTGAGCACATGTGTAACCCGCATTTCCCCTCTTGAGATGTGTACTTTCATGCTTTCCTATCTAATGCTGGGATGTGTGTAGGGGCTCTTTCCAACCTTAAAAAAGCCCTCATTCTCATTCTCATTTTCTCTCTCTCTCTCTCTCTCTCTCTCTCTCTCTCTCTCTCTCTCTCTCTCTCTCTCTCTCTCTCTCTCTCCCCCCCTCCCTCCTTCCTTCTCCATCCTTCCCTTCCTGTCTCTCTCTCGCTCTCTCGCTCTCACTCTCTCTCCTCCACACTTTCAAAAACCCTCCAAATAAGACCTGCTTCAATTCACTGCTTGTCTACCCCCGAAATTCTTTTCTGCAAGATGAGACAAACCCCAAAAAACCCTGGGTAAGGCCTGGTACTGCTTCTCCTTTCCTGCAAAGAGCAAATCCTTGCTCCAACCTTGGTCCATGGCTCCCTGAGAAATCAGGTGGTGGGGAACAACTCTAGCCTTGAATACCAAGTGGACTTCAGGTGTGACCTAACAGCCACCTGGTGGGGCTGGTGGGGCTGGCGGGGCTCAGGCCCATGCCAAGCAGGGGCTCATTGCAGACTTTACCAGTCCTAGTCTTCCCAGCTGGAGCGATAGCACAGCAGGTAGGGTGTTTGCCTTGCTCACGGCTGACCGGAGTTCGATTCCTCCATCCCTCTCAGAGAGCCTAGCAAGCTACCAAGAGTATCTCGCCTGCACAGCAGAGCCTGGCAAGCTACCCATGGCATAATCGATATGCCAGTAACAGTAACAACAAGTCTCACTCCGTAACTGATGCCTGCTTAAGCAAATCGATGAGCACGGGATGACAGTACAATGAATGTGAGAGTCTTCCCAGCAGGTCGCAAGTGGCAGAGGTGGATTGGGGGAAGATGACCATCTTTCTCTCCTCCCCAATTAATGTGAGCCACCCGTGGGGTCCACCGACATCAGGTTCAATCTCCATCACCACCAAATACAAACAAAAATACTCAGATATTAGATAAAAAAAACTTGGGCTAAACTATAAAGACACTAAATGAATAGGAGAAAGTAACTGCCTGCCATACATGTGGTAAAGGATTAATATCCAAGACAGAAAAAAAGCAGTCACAAAGATCAGCAATAACAGCAAAAAAACAAACAAACAAAAAAACCTGGGACAGAGTTTAAAGTGCTTGTCTAGCATATGGCTGCAGCCACATCCCTGGTTTGATTCCCAGCATCACATGTGGCACCCAAGTACTGCCGAGCATGCCCGGAGCACAGAGCCAGGTGTGGCCTCAAAACAAAACAAAAATTTAAGATCAGAGCAATAGTACAGGGGCTGGAGCAATAGCACAGCGGGTAAGGCTTGCACGCAGCCGACCTGGATTCTATTCCCAGCATCCCATATGGTCCTCTGAGCACCGCCAGGAGTAATTCCTGAGTGCAAAGCCAGGAGTAACCCCTGTGCATCGCCAGGTGTGACCCCAAAAAAAGAAAAAACAGAGCAATAGTGTGTAACCACATAAAAAAGAGGAGAGGGGCACCGCACCGGGCACAGGGAAGTGGCGCTCTATCTCTCCTGCCACCCGCGTTCAGTAGTCTCCAGCCACTTCCCCCACCCCGGGGAGGTGGATGGCGATGACGAGGCAAGCGAAGGAAGCAAGGGCCAGGCTGGTTGGTCTCAGCTGCAGTTTATTCCATTCCCATCTCCATTCTCCTCTGATTCTCCCCCTGCTTCTTCCTCCTCCATGCTACTTCATTCTCCTTCTCCTCTGGATCTGGATCTCGATCTGGCTTCTCCAGATCTTGCTCTGGGACCAGCCCCCAGCCCACTCTTTCAGCCTAGTTAAATCCCCAAGAATGAGGGGTTGGGGCTTACACATAGGTGTGGTGACAATCAATAGGGGTAAAGTTCTTTCTCTCAGGGGATGCTTCTTCTAGGACAGATTCTCTTTCAGCAGGACACCCACCCAAGAGTGGAACCCCATGGGTGTGTTTCTCTTCTCCTTGTCCAACTAACATAAAAGTATTCACAATATCAATCATTTTGTATGGACACAGCAAGAGATGCATTAAACTTATAGAATTGCTCTCCTGGGGTCACCTCGAACTCAGACTACACTGCTCAGGCCAGATTAGTCTTTCCTATCCCTAGCAGAGTCCTAGTCTCGTCGTTGCTTTTGGATCATGACAGTATTCGTCCATGACCAAGCTCTTAACTTATAGTTAAGTATTAGGCACTTTGACCAGGCCCATCTTGATGCCAGGGTAGCACATAACTCAGCACTTGCCCTGGGTCCATCCTGTCCCTCATCAGGACCCTGCTTTTGGGGGTGCTAGGAAGTAAGGGCAGCTGAGGCTTAAGTCGAGAAAGCAGATGCCCGGGAGTGAATAATATTCGAAGCCAATTAAATCCCATGTTACAAAAGCATATTAACAACTGTCTTTCTTTGTCCATACAAAAAGGACATTGCTTTAAAGTAAACTATTGAAAAGCAGAAGGAGAGAAGAAAGGCAATATTAACTTACAAGTTCAGTGTCCTAGAAAGGTCTGACCTTACAAATTGACAGTCTGATTAGGGGAAAAGCTGATTAACTGGTTGGGGAAGAGAGCATAGAGACGTGCTTACAGATAAAGGAATGGGAGTGACTCGGGAGCACTTTGATGGGTGTGACTGATATACCAAAGCTCCTTGTGGCAAGGAAAACAGGACATGCCAATGTAGTCTTAAAATTAGTTTAGAGATTATTACCAGATAAGCCCAAACTCTGTGGCAAGGGAGAAAGGACAAACCAATGATATCCAACACAACAGTAGAGCAGGTAGGGTGCTTGCATGTAGCTGATCCAGGTTTGATCCCTAGCACCAATATGGTACCCTGAACACCCACTATGAGAGATTCCTGAGTGCAAAGCCAGGGGTAAGCCAGGTGTGGTGCCAAAACAAAGTGGTCACTGTCACTGTCATCCCATTGCTCTTCGATTTGTTCGAGCAGGCACCAGTAACATCTCTCATTGTGAGATTTATTGTTACTGTCTTTGGCATATCCAATACATCACAGGTAGCTTGCCAGGCTCTCCCATACGGGTGTGATACTCTCAGTAGCTTGCCAGGCTCTCCTGGTAGGGCAGAGGACCTAAACATTCAAAATTCAAAAAAGGGGATCTGAGGATAGAGGACTTTTACCTCCAACATCACTGACATCACAATGAACCCATCCATAACTGTATATTGTTTTTGTAATACATATCATTGATAACAGCACAAGCCTGTCATTTATAAATAAGTAATACACATTCAGGGGAGTGCCAAGTTTTTCTTAAAACTAATGAAAATAATCAAAGAAAGTTTGCAGAACATAGAGAAAGTTCAATGAACTGAGCGCATGTTCTATATACAGGGGACCCAGGTTCAATCTTTATCACCATTGCGACTACTGTTAAGCAAAAGTTTAGAAAAGCCCCTGATCACCACCAGATGTGGCGGAGGGTTTGGCCCCAAATCAAAGCCAAAACAAAATTTAAACGTTTGTAAACTACAGCAAGTTACACTATCACTATAATCAGTTTACAAAGCAATAGCATTTACAAATACTTTTAAATACATACTTTCAATTCATACTTTATACTTTATTGCTTTTTGGGGTCATACCCCGCAGAGCTCAAGGATTACTCTTGGCACTGCATTCAGAAATTGCTCCTAGTGATGCTGGGGGACTGGTATAAGGGATGCTGGGGATCGAATCCAGGTTGGCTGCATGCATGGCAACCACCCTCCCCACTGGCCCCTATACTCACTATACTACACACACACACACACACACACACACACACACACACACACACACACACACACACACACAAGCTTGACGCTTGCATTTTATTCTTATCAAGCACTAAATCATTTTCAAAAATCTTAGCTAGTTCAAGCTCTACTGAAATAGTCCTGAAGGGTTTTATTTATTTATTTATTATTGAATCACCATGAGATACAGTCACAAAACTTTCATGATTGAGTTTCAGTCATACAATAATCAAACACCCATCCCTCCACCAGTATACATTTCCCACCACCAATGTCCTCAGTATCCGCCCCTAACCCACCCCACCACACCCCACCCACTGCCTTTATGGCAGGCACCTTCCTTTTTACTCTCTCTTCTTTGGGACATTATGGTTTGCTATACAGATACTAAGAGGCCATCATGTTCGGTCCTTTGTCTACTTTCAGCACACATCTCCATCCCGAGTGATCCCCCAACCATCATTGACTTAGTGGTCCCTTCTCTTTCCTAACTGCCTTCTCCCCCAGCACATAAGGCAGGCTTCTAACTGTGAAGCAATCCTCCTAGCCCTTGTCTCTATAGTCCTAGGGTGTTAAGTCTCATACTATGTTATTTTATATTCCACAAATTAGTGCAGTCATTGTATGTCTGTCCCTGTCTGACTCATTTCACTTAGCATGATACTCTTCATGTCCATTCACTTATAGGCAAATTTCAAGACTTCATCTTTTCTAACAGCTGCACAGTATTCCATTGCGTAGACATACCATAGTTTCTTTAACCAGTCGTCTGTTCCCCAGCACTGAGGTTGTTTTCAGATTCCAGCTATCATGAACAGTGCCTCAATGAATACACAAGTGCAGATGTCATTTCTACTGGTTTTTTTTAACTGTCATTGTTTCACCCCTGAGATATAATCCCAGAAGTAGTATTGCTCAGTCATATGGAAGCTCAGTATCTAGATTTTTTTTTTTTTGAGAAATGCCCATATTGTTTCCCTGAAGGGTTTTTTTTTCATTTTTCTTATTTTTTAATTAGTGAGTCACAGTGAGGGTATAGTTACAGATTCACATATTTTCGTGCTTGTTTTTCCCTCATGCAATGTTTAAGAGCCCATCCCTCCACCAGTGTCCATTTTCCACCACCCATGAACCCAATATCCCTTTCACCCCCCAGTCCCATCCCCCACCCCACCCCGTCTCTGTAGCGGGGCATTCCAATTTGATATATATCTTTCCTTTTGGGTGTTGTGGTTCCAAACAAGGGTATTGAGTGGTCTTCCTGTTCAGTCTCTTGTCTACTTTCACACGCATCTCCTTCCCGCGCAGGATCTCCAACCACATATTACTTGGTGTTCCCTCTCTATCTGGGATGACTTTCCCCCAGCGTGTGAGGCCAGCTTCCAAGCTATGGAGCCAACCTCCTGGTATTATATACTACTATTCTTGGGTATTAGTCTCCTACTCTGTTGTTCTATATTCCACAGATGAGTGCAACCTTTCTATGTCTATCCCTCTTTCTGGCTCATTTCACTTAGCATGATACTTTCCATGTTGATCCACTTATATGCAAAGTTCATGACTTCATCTTTCTAACTGCTGCATAGTATTCCACTGTATAGATGTACCAAAGTTTCTTTAACCAGTCATCTGTTCTCGGGCACTCGGGTTTTTTCCAGATTCTGGTTATTGTAAACAGTGCTGCGATGAACATATAAGTGCAGATATCATTTCGACTCTACTTTTTTGTTTTTCCAGGATATATTCCCAGAAGTGGTATTGCTGGATCAAATGGAAGCTCAATTTCTAATTTTTTGAGAATTGTCCATATTGTTTTCCAAAGGGGCTGGACCAGTCGGCATTCCCACCAGCAGTGGAGAAGGGTCCCCTTCTCTCCACATCCTCTCCAACAGCGATTACTTTTGTTCTTTTGGATGTGTGCCATTCTCTGTGGTGTGAGGTGGTATCTCATGGTTGTTTTGATTTGCATCTTCCTGATGATTAGTGATGCAGAGCATTTTTTCATGTGCTTTTTGGCCATTCATATCTCTTCCTTGGAAAAGTTTCTGTTCATTTCCCTGAAGGGTTTTTTAAAAAATTAAGATCAAAATGTAAAATTGTGCTTTTGGACCCGGCTGTGGAAGGAGCATGATGGAGGGGCCCGAGGGAGCGCCCTCGGACCCCAAGCAGCCCACTGAACTAATTCCGGCATGGGACCAGAGACCCCACGGCGTGCTGAAGCTGTGGGACCCGGGCATCCCCCAATTCTTTTAACCTGTCTCTCTCTCAACTCCTCCCTCCTGAGCACAGCGCAGGGGCCGCGGTTTTCCTGAGCGCAAAACGGAGACGCCGAGCCTCTCTCTAGGTTTCTCCATCTTATGAGCACCATAAAAGGGTAAAAGTTTATAGTGATGTTATTTCTGGTTGTACTTTCCCTGGACTTTATACAGAAACCCAAAACCGCGCGGCCGCGGCAGCGGCCGCGCGACTTAATGTCATCTTAGTATGGGCAATATGTAATGGTTCCTTTCTAATGGGGCGGACTTTTGTGGGAGATCCTAATAGTAAGTCTGTTGCTGAAATATTGAAGGCAATCAAAGTGGTAGCCATCTCACTAGACTGAACTAAGCTATATCCCCACGCCGGCTGAGAAGAAATTTTCTTCTTTCTCGGGAAGAAACGCGGTGTGTCATCAACTACAGTGTGATGTCCATTAAGCAAACAGACCTGGTGGCGTGGGAATGGGATATAAGGGGAAAAATTATGTACAAGGAACAGCGGGACGCTGGTGGAATCTCGAGCCGGAGCCGACACCAGCGCAAGACCGTCGGTTCCAGAGACTGCTTGCAGATACTCTACAAGTCTATCAACTAAGCCAGAGCCCCACGCCTGCTGATGACGGGAAATAACCATCCTTTTCGGTTTTTTTTTCCCTTGTCAGGCAGCGTGGCGATTACTAAAACAGGCGTGAACTCGGTGGCGCGGGGCAAGGGGGAAAAAGAAAAACTATGTAACAAACAGCGGGACTTAATATCTCTATATTCTTAGCAATGGAGAACTATCAAATGCCTCCTTGGCAATAGGACTGCTTTTCTTTTTTGGGGGAAACCCCAACAACGGTAGTGAGTTGTGTGTTGAAACATGGAATGTAATCGAAATAAGGCGTAAACGAAGTGAAACATATCATGTGCAAGGGTTGGGACTGGGGAGGTGGGAGGGGGCGGCAGGTATACTGGGGGGGTTGGTGATGGAAGATGGGCACTGGTGAAGTGAAGGGTGTTTGAGAACTGTATAACCGACATAATCCTGAGAACTATGTAACCCTCCACATGGTGATTCAATAAAATTAAAAAAAAAAAAAAATGTAAAATTGTGAAAAGGTATGCACATTTTTCCCCACCAAAGAAAAATTTTTCTGAAAGTAAGAGCAGAGAATTTAAGAAACACAAAAACTTCAAACTAAGTTTGTCTTTAATGCAGTTTAATCAGTAACCTGAAATGTCCAGAAACAACCATAATCTAAGAATGGTGATGGTGATGTGGCGGGTTTCCCAGATAAAATTCATCCTACACCTGTGTGGGATCAGGGGTAGAATCCAGGGTCTCACACCATAGTGTCTCTCAACTTTTTGCAAAAGTGTCCCCTTCCAACCTTGTTTCCTTCCTGTGGCCCCTTCCAGTATCAAGTATTCATGTAATATCTATCATACATTTAATATGCTGCACTGTAGCACTGTCATCCCATTGTTCATTGATTGGCTCGAGCGGGCACCAGTAACATCTCCATTGTGTGACTTGTTACTGTTTTTGGCATATCAAATACACCACGAGTAGCTTGCCAGGCTCTGCCATGAGTGCTAGATACTCTCGGTACCTTGCCAGGCTCTCTAAAAGGGACGGAGGAATAGAACCTGGGTCAGCCACGTGCAAGGCAAACGCCCTACCCGCTGTGCTATTGCTCCAGTTAATTTAATATGCATGTAGTACTAATATACATCTACTACATAGCCAGTATCTAGTATACACATAGTAACAAGCTTAGCATACATCTAGTGTACAAGTAGCACTAATATATATTTGGTGTACACTTAGCATTTAGTTGACATAGTTGACAAATAGTACTAGTACACATATGATATAAATTTAGTATCCAGTATACATGTATCTAGAATACATTAACTTACATTTAGAATACAGATAGTTCTAACATACATGTAAAATCTAGTATATGTACAATGCTAGCCCACATGTAGTATACATGTAGTACAATGGAACAGCAGTGTATCTCAAGGTTCTCAGGCATTAAATCATCTCTGAGTGACCCTCAGGCCCCTGATACTAATTAGGGTGCCTCCAAAAATACCTTCCATTCTGACAAGTTTTAGTGCAAAAATGTCCAAATAACCATGACAAAAAAAGAAAGGAAACTAAAACTAACAATAATAATACAGCAGGATCCAAGACAAGACATGGTGTGTTGGGTTTTTTACCTCTGCCTCTCTTCTGGACTACTGGCCACACTCGAGTTTTAGAAACAAAGCTGATCACCAGGATTCACTCTGCCTCTCTGCCTCCCATCTCTCTCACTAGAGTTCTTTCCCAAAACCTGGGTCCCTGCCCTACACAGTCTGCTTCAAGTGACCCTCAATTGTCTATTTTCCTCTGTGCTCGGATGCAATTGCCTAGAATGTCCTATCAGGTAAGGGAGAAGGAGGATGAGTTGAAGGTAAGGAAGGTAAGATGTAGCACTCTGATTCCTTAACACTGCCCTTTCTTAACACTCCTCAGAAACAAAATGAGGGCCAGAGCGGTAGTACAGTTGGGAGGGTGGTGTTTGCCTTGCACTTGGCCAACTCTGGTTCAATCCCTGGCATCCCATTTCCCCCACCCAGAGGAGTAATTTCTGAGTGCAGTGCCAGGAGTAACCCCTGAGCATCTCTGGGTGTGACCCAAAAAGGAAAAAAAAAAAAGAATGAAAATTCTTCCTATCACTAACAGTGCCTATACCTTAGCTAATAGAAATGCCACTTAATTCACCCTTCACCAACCCCCCCCCCCCAACACACACACCCCAGCTCTTCTCCCAAGGGAAAAAGCATCAGTCTTTCCATAGCAGAACAAAACATGCCTCTGAAGGGCTAACTTTTCTGTACATTAAACAGTCCAAGAATTTCAAGTCTTTTCTGATCACTGACACCTTAAATACTTAGTTTGGACTAAGAACTGTAACTCCAGTTTCTTTTTGAAAATTAAGTATTTTTCCAAATGGCATAAATCCAGCTCCATCTTTTATAAGCCAAGTAGAAGCTAGAATATCTTAGAAGATGCACAAGGACCGAATTCCACTGCTTCTGAGGCTTCATGTTTCAAAGAAGTCAGAAATATTGTTGCCTAAACCTGCATCAACTGCACAGCCATAACCAACAGACGTTCTAGACTGCAAAAATACTCAGTGGGGCTGTTGGAAATCTTAATAACCCACTGGCAGATTGCCTGATATTTGCACAATTTCCAGCCACAGGGGTTTTGGTGAGCCCAAACCTGGCTGAAGAATTCTGAAAACCACGAAAGTCACACCAATTTGAGTATGCCCGTGTGGCAACAGAAGTCACATCGACCACTGCAGCAAAGATTCTCAAATGCCGCTCAGACGCACATTTAAGAAAAAGACTTAATTTCCAGCTGCGTTTATTCTCCTTGTTACAAACATCGAGTCTGGTCAGAAACACTGAGTGTATGAATCCGAGAGGGCTTTCAGGAGACAACTGACTTTTCCTGAATCCTCCATATCGTCCCAGGTGGATCACACCAGTATGGAGGGCTGAGGGGGCGTGCAGAGACATGTCGGTGGGCTCAGACTCCAGGACGGAACCAGGCCTGGCTATATTGGAGACGTGCTGAGCCTTCTGCATTTCCTCACAGCGCATTCCCACAAGGCACACTTCCAAAGAGCTCATCCCTCAGGGCGCAACCCTCACAGTTCCCCCCACCCAGGCACATCTCCACAAAGCGCAGCCCTTAGGGCGCGTGCTTCACAGTGCTCTCCTACAGGCACACCTCCACACAGTGCATCCCTCAGGGCGCCCCCCCTCCAACAAGGCACACCTCCACACAGTGCATCCCTCATGGCGCCCCCAACAAGGCACACCACCACACAGTGCATCCCTCAGGGCGCATCCCTCAGGGCACCCCACACCCAGGCACACCAAACGACACGTCCCTCACGGCGGCAATAGAACGACTTGGGGCTCACAGTGACTCTGTTGATGACGCGCGACCATGACCAGACGAGCAGAATACAAAAGGCCTCCGCTGGCCGGACGCCGCCGCGGAGACAGAAGCCCGCGTGCAGCGCGCACCGAGACGCAGGATCCTCCACAAGCGGCGCAGGCCCAGAGGCCGCCGGCGCGCGCCCCGCTCACCTCGTGCAGCTCAGTGCCACCCGAATCTCCCGCGGAGCCCGAGGTCCGGCGCGGCCCTCAGGACGCGCCGCGCGCCGCTCGCCGGCGGGCCCGCAGGTTGCCGGAGGAGCGGCCTCGTGGGCGGGGCTGGAGCGGACCGCGGCGGAGTGGGCGCCCAGGACCAGCCGCACAGTCGCCGTCAGAGCCGAACGCAGCCAGCGTGCGGGACCAGAGACCGAACCCGCCGAAAAGGCGGGGTCAGAGCCGAACGCAGTCTGGTGGGCGGAGTCAAAGCCGGGACGAGACCTGGTGGGCGGAGTCAGAACCGGGATGATGCCTGGCGGGCGGGGTCAGCGCAGGGACCCGCGTGATGGGCGGGGTCAAAGCTGAACGCAGCCTAGTGGGCGGAGTCAGCGCCGAGAGGAGGTCTAGCGAGCGGGGGCAGAGCCAGGACCAGGTCTAGTGGGTGGAGTGAGAGCCAAGACGAGGCCTGGTGGGCGGGGTCAGAGAAGGAACCACGTGATGGGCGGAGTCAGATCCGGATCAATGACTAGTGGGCGGGGTCAGCGCAGGGACCCCCCCCCCCGCGTGATGGGCGGAGTCAGAGCCGGGACAGGGCCTAGTGGGCGGGGTCAACGCAGGGACCCTGCGATAGGCGGGGTCAAAGCTGACCGCTGCCTGGTGGGCGGAGTCAGAGCCGGGAGGAGGACTGGTGGGCGGAGTCAGCGCTGGATCAAGGCCTGATGGGCGGGGTCAGCGCAGGGACAGGGCCTACTAGGTAGTCAGGGCTGCAGGCACCCGCAAATGCTGCTAATAGGACGCGCCAAGCCCTAGAGCCCAGAGTCACTGCCTCTTGCAGTCCCCTGTCTTCCCAGGCCGGAGATCCGCTCGGTAGTGCTCCAAGAAAGCAGACATTCAGAAGTCCACTCTCAGAACCGACCGTCCTTCTTTGGATACCAGCCTTCCTGGAGTGCTGCCGGCCAGCCCGACCCTCCGGGGACCCTGTCTGCGCAGCAGATGGGGATGTGTCCTAGGCCTGCACCGCAGGATCTTCTGCAACTCTGGACTGTAGGAAGCTGGACTCTGAGAGGCAAGTTTGCGGACAAGTGGGTCCCCAGAGCCAAAAGTTCTGGACATCACCAGCCCTGGCTTGTTTTTTTCCCCCAACAAGGTATTTCCATAGAATGAAACCTGCTTAGAAGTATGTGCAACTGAGCAGGTAAAGAAGCAAGCAAGATTCATGTTCAAGGGAGAACACGGGCTTCAAGAGCAAGGAATTTTTAGTGGCATTGAATGATCACAGAATCCCGGCATAGAGAATTCCCTTTATTTCTCCTTTGACTCTAGAGTTATACTTCACACTCTTAGATTAATGAACCCTTATCTTCTTTCAATAGGCCTCTATTAATGGCTCTCTTATCTAGGAGCTAGAGCAGCTGTCTGATTTAACTATAATTAATGTATACTGAGGGAATCATATACGTTTCTATAGCTTCCTGTATATCAGAATGGGAGCAGAAAATTCCCTCCTACAACAAGCCCATCGATGTCACATCCATTGCGAGGTGTAGGCAGCAAGAGCAAGGACAAAGTAAAACTTGTGTGGTGTCAGACAGAAGCAACTCTGACGAAGCACCCTGTGCTGGAAATTCGAGATGGGAAGAAAGAGACCCAAAGCCTCTGTTAGCAACTGGTTTCTCACCTCAAACCCAAGGCAAAACGGCAATGGTCAGAAAGGCCAAAACTTGCTAATGTCGTTTCAGTCTCTGGAATTCTGGGAAGCAGGCGTTTCTCCTTTGTTTTGTTGCTGTTTGGATGACGCCAGGGTTTTTTGTTTTTTTTTTTAACTTAAAAAAATTTATTTTATAAGTTAGTTCACAATATTTGATTGCATTTAATATTTAAACACCAATACCACCACCATTATATCTTCCCACTACCAAATTCAATATGCTTCAATCCCAAGCCCAAAGCCCTTTCCCAAAACACAACCAAAATAATATATTTTGTATTGTCTTATGAAGAACTGCTGAACATGCTTTATATAAGAAACAGTGTGAAGACTGTTCTATTTTGGCAGGAGCCATTAAGACATTCCATAGGATATCACTAATATGTTGTTAAAGTTTGGGTGATGTGAGCTTTGGTATATATATCTGAAAATATATATGCACATATATATATATATTTCCCTCTATGATTTGTTGCCTACTGTCTGAACTTCATAAATATGGTGTGGTACCTGAAAGTACCACAGGTTGAGTTCCCCCTCCCCACCCCACCCGAAGCAGAGCCCCAGCAGCTGAAGACCTCCAGAACCCAGCCACAACCATGCTCAAGACCCCTTTCCACACGTTCAGACAAGCCCCATGCATGAAGGAACCGGAAAAGGAACCCAGGTGTGCGGGACCGAGGGCTGAGATCTCCAAGCCTACTCAGCTGAGATCTCCAAGCCTGCTCGGATTGGGACTGAGCCTCCTCCACCCAGATCCCCCATTTTCCAGTAGCTTGGCAGCCACACCCACAAACTTCCCTCAGCGCCGAATAATCCCATCAATGGCCAAGGTCCAGAGACTATAAAACAATGCTTCCAGAAGCGTGCAGCTGTGCGACCTCTTATAGCCTAGTTCTCCCTCTCAGAGAACCTGGCAAGGTACCAGGAGCATCCTGCCCACATGGCAGAGCCTGGCAAGCTCTCCGTGGTGTATTCAATATGCTAAATACAGTAACAATGGGAAAAATGAGTAAAGAAAGGCTGCTAAAATCTCAGGGTAAGAACAAATGGAGACTTTACTGGTGCCCGTTTGAGAAAATCGTTGATCAATGGGATGACAGTGATACAGTGATAATGTATACTGAGGGAATCAGCTCACATCAATTTCCGAGTGGCTTTGTGGACAAATTTGGAGTTTATTTTGTTCTGGAAACACCCATCCATACTTTAGGTTAATGACAAGTGAAGTTAGATAATGTACTTATAAAGGACACTGAGAAAGATGAGTCTGCAACAGCCAAGGAGAGAGGACCCACATGCAGCATCTGTTCTCTGGCTGTTGCCCTTTGGATTTTAAAGATCCAATAATACATTGCTCCTAACTAAAAGAATTTGATTGCATATCCACCATCCCCATGTGCTTTCTGAGTGTAATATTTTAAAATTATAAACAGTAACAAGTCTCACAGTGGAGATGTTACTGGTGTCCACTTAAGCAAATCAATGAACAAGAGGACAACAGTGCTACAGTGCTACTTATACAGATGTTCCTTGTAAAATTATGATCTGCTCCCAAAGGAGCATCCTTAGTAATTAATCTAACCCATTGATGCCCTTATTATATTTTTTGTTGCTTTCCCTTTCCCAGTTTTGACATTGTCACCATGACCTGGGCACTGCTCCCTGGGAGGGACTCACTTTACTTGCAATCCTCATACACTTGGTTGTACCGTGCCAGAGATCATGAGCTCCGTTATGGAATTGGGAACTGCTCTTGACAGGTAGGGCCATGCTGAGGCTTGGACTCTCAGCCGCACCCTTTTTTTTTTTTTCAGTACTAGAGATTTTTATTATTTTTTTATTGAATCACCATGAGATATAGTTACAAAGCTTTCATGTTTTAGTTTCAGTCATATAATGATCAAACACCCATGCCTCCACCAGTGCAGCTTTTCTACCACCTATATCCCCACTATCCCCTCCCCCATCCCAACCTTCCTCCTGCCTCTATGGCAGACAACTTCCCCATACTCTCTCTCTAAATTAGCCTTACCCTTTCAAGGCAGGCACTCTACAGAGGAGAAATTGCCTGGCAGATGTTGCTCAGTGCACAGAGGGTGGACATGGCTGTCCCATTGGGCACCTATGTTTTACCTATTCAGCATCTCTTTCTGGATTGTCACATATCAGCTTTCCTCATTGACAGGGGGATGCCACATTGACAAGACTCATAATCTAAAAGACCCTTCTTGAAAAGAGATATATCTTATATGAGTTTTCAATTGCTCTTCTAACATTTTTCCCCAAATCTAAGGGTTTGACACAACGCAAATTTAGTAACTTGCAGTTCTTTAGGGAAAGAAAGAAAGAAAGAAAGAAAGAAAGAAAGAAAGAAAGAAAGAAAGAAAGAAAGAAAGAAAGAAAGAAAGAAAGAAAGAAAGAAAGAAAGAAAGAAAGAAAGAAAGAAAGAAAGAGAAAAATCTCTGGGGGGAAGGTGGCAAAGAGATAACTCAAGAAGATATAGTACATACTTTGCATGTCCAAGGCCCCAAGTTGGGTTCCTAGCACCAAATGTCCAATGCCAACCACCCAGCACCACATGGTCCCCTAAACATTGGTGGCCCCCAGTACCCGCAGCAGGAAATTATGGGACCAAGCACTGAACTCGAGGTCATGTATCATAGAGTGACCTCAGGCCCCCAGTACCACTGACAGGCCCCTGTAAAGAAAAATCTCACTGTGCTAAAGTCAAGCTGATGGCAAAACAGAACTCTAATCTTTTATGGAGGTAGTAGGGAAGACCTATTGGCTTACCTTTTGCAACTTCTAAGCATTTCCTAAATATTTTGTCTTATGACCCCTTTTGTCATCTTTAAAATTAGCAAGCTTCAGAAACAATAATATCTAACCCTACTTCCATATTCATGTCTCTCACATTCAACAGGAAAGGCTTCTTCTAAAAACCTCATGCTTGGGGCTGGAGTGATAGCACAGCGGGTAGGGCGTTTGCCTTGCACGCGGCCGACCCGGGTTCGAATCCCAGCATCCCATATGGTCCCCTGAGCACCGCCAGGGGTGATTCCTGAGTGCATGAGCCAGGAGTAACCCCTGTGCATCGCCGGGTGTGACCCAAAAAGCAAAAAAATAAAAATAAAAATAAATAAAAACCTCATGCTTGCATTGTTTCCATTCTAATAATCTAAAATAATCTATTTACTTCAATGCTCTTAATTTATTCATATTTGCTAAAATGGCTTTTGCCAAATAAAGAAATGTTCACCAGTTCCAGATTAATAAATGAACATTGTTGGGAGAGGGGGAGATTACTCTGCCTCCTACCTGTCCCTAATGTTTTTGCAATGAACAAAGTGATATCACAATGCTGAAGAGGACTGATGTTTGCTTATCTCAACGGTGACATCGACCATTCCTTCCATACAGATGTGAATGACTTATTTCTGTGATTTCCAAAGCTCTACTCTTCAGTTTTTAATTTTGAGATTTTCTTTATAGCCCAAAATATTCTAGAACTGAAGTTAATACCTAATATAATTCCAGTGCAGAACAAAAGCTTTTGCTTACAAGTGACAATAGTACAGTGGTTAGGGCACTTTCATTGCATGCTGCAAGGGGTGATCCCCAGCACTGCATATGATCCCCTAAGCACCACAGGAGTGATCCATGAGCACGGAACCAGGTGTAAGGCTTGAGCTAGGTGTTTCTCCAAAATTATAAATAAATAAGTGCACCCAGAAATAATCTCTATAAATCATAAGAAATGGCCCCTAGTTAGCCTCGGTATACTTAAATTCCTCCAATTTAGGTGCACTGACCTGGCCAGGAATTCATCCCCCCTCCACACCCACATACATACCCCATTACCTCATGACCCCAGGGAGATGCCAGCCCCAGCACCCAGGACCTGCACAGATCTTCCATCTAGCAGCCTCAATCTAATATATAGCCTCTGGGAACCTCTCACTGGTGCCAATTTAAGTTTCTCCAAGTCAGGTCTGCTGACCAGCCTAGGATTCTGCACCCCTGCTCTGTGCCACCAGGAAGAAATCAGGTCCAGTGCTCAGGGCCAATGGGAACACCCAGTGCTCATTGTACTTCCTCCCACTCACACAGTCCAAGGGGATATTATTTCAGTGGCAGGATACTCTCATAAAAGCCCTGGCAACAAAAAGGGAGGGACTAGATCTGTACCTGTTTGTCCCACTCAAGAACCTCCAAAGCATAATGGAAATAGTTCAAATAGCAGAGGCATAAACAGTAGTCTGTCATTGTAAAATAGTGTGAAACAATCAGGTCAGTATTCAGCTAAACTAGTCATGAACCCGAAGCTCCACTGTCCATACCCACAAAACCCCAAGGACACTGGCAGAACCAATAGGTTAATCTGTATTGATAGACAAAGAAGTAATTGTAAGCAAGTCCTTCAGTTCCTCAAAACTCTCAAGCCTGGACAAGAAGGACCTCAGATCAATATTGTGTGTTATGGCAGTGCAACGTAATCAATGACTAGAAAATAAATTCAATTAACTCAAAGAAGATTTGATTCAAAATACAAAAGAATCCATTCAAATGGAATTGAAGGAGATTAAAAAAAAACACAATAGCAAGCAATAGAATTTTGAATGCTGAGGAGTTGGAGCAGAAATCTCGAAGTCAAAATACAGTTCACTACAACAAGGAAGTAGCAAAAGAAAGACGCGAGAGAGAAAACACTGTAGCACTGTAGCACTGTCATCCTGTTTTTCATCAATTTGTTCCAGTGGGCACTAGTAACATCTCCATTGTGAGACTTGTTGTTACTGTTTTTGGTATATCTAATACACCACGGGTAGCTTGCCAGGCTCTGCCGTGCAGGTGGGATAGTCTCAATAGCTTGCTGGGCTTTCCAATACCGGGGGAAGAATCAAACCCGGGTCAACCGCGTGCAAGGCAAACGCCCTACCAGCTGGGCTATCGCTCCAGTCCAGAAAACACAAGATGCTTAATAGATAACAGCAAGAAGAATAATACCTAAATTATAGGAATACAGAAAGAGAGGAAAAGAGAAAGGAAAAGGTGACTTGTAAAGGAGAAAATAACCAAGAACTTCTCCATTTTCTGGAGAGAGTCTCTGACACATATTCAAGAAGCCCAAACAGTACCAAACAGGTTAGACTCAAAAAAATGAAGAAAAAAACCCACCAAAACACAGAGTAATTAAAACAGTAAAAACAAAAGTAAAGCGACCAAAGAAAAGAAAACACTCAAATAAAAGAGGAACTACATAAGAATCACAACAGACCTTCTATATGATATTTTAAGTAAGTAAACAGTGAAATGATATATTAAAAGTACTAAATGAAGCAAACTTCTGACCTAGAGTTCACTGCCCGGCAAAGCTTTCATGTATACCTGATAGAGGAATAAAAACCTTTTCAGATAAACAAGAACTGACAGCACTTTTGACAACTAAACCAATGCTGCAAGAATGACTAAAAGGTAGAGTATAAAAAGCAGACACTTGCAAAAATAACTTGATTCTACACACACACACACACACACACACACACACACACACACACATACATACAAAAATGGCTACAGACCCCCCCTTATAATCTCTCTTAATGTCCATTGACTAAGCTCTCCTATATGAAGGCATAGAGTATGGGAGCTGGAGCGGGTAGGGTGCCTGCTTTGCATGTGGCCAACAGGGTTTGATCCCTGCCATCTTATGTGATCCTGCAAGCCCATCAGGAGTGATTACTGAATGCAGGTGGCTGTACCCCAGAAACAAAACAAAAGAAGGCATAGAGTAGCTGATGGATCACTGGATCACTGTCATCCCATTGTTCATCGATTTGCTCGAGCGGGCACCAGTAACATCTACATTGTGAGACTTGTTGTTACTGTTTTTTGGCATATTGAATATGCCATGGGTAGCTTTCCAGGCTCTTCTGTGCGAGTGAGATACTCTCGGTAGCTTGCCGGGCTCTCCAAGAGGGACGGAGGAATCAAACCTGGTTCAATCACGTGCAGGGCGTTTGCTATCACTCCAGCTGATGGGTAAGGAAAGAAAATCTATCTAATTACTGGCTACAGGAAAAAACACCTACACCCAGTATAAATACGGATTCAGAGTGAAAGGATGGAAAAGAACCATACAAGCCAAAGGCAGGGAACATAAAAACTTTGGGTGTGGGTCACATCCTGCAGTGCTCAGGACTTCTTCCTGGTTCTGTGAATAGAGATAGTTTCTGGTGATGTGTGTGGGAATATTTGCAGTTCCAGGGATTAAACCTGAGCTGCCTGCATGCAAGGAAAGCAACTTACCTGCTCTACTATCTTCCAAGCCTAAGATTTTACACATTTTCCTGAGTCTTATATAATGTACAATTGGCTGTCATGATAGTGGAAAGAGCTCTTGTTTGACAGACCAATGAACTTAGCCTGAATATGGTTTCCTTTTGCTTGGCTGACCTTTAAGTCTGACTTTTATCTGGAAGGTGGGAGAGGCCTAGCCTGGCTTATGGGCCCTGGCAGGGCTGACAGAGTTCATGGGGGTACTTCTTCAGATTTCCGACTAACTCAGGCTAAGTTGAGAAATCATGGATTAAAGAGGTGTGTGGTTTGCTTTTGACTCACACCCACCAGTGCTAAGGGGCTCTTCCTGAAATATGACTCAGCGGTCTCTTCCAGTGCTCTCTGCAGTACTGGGGATTAAACCCAAGTGTTCTTCATGCAAAGCATGAACTCAGCCTTTTCAGCCATCTCCCTGTCCTAAGCACTTATTTCTGTTTATACTCTGGAACAATTCTTTTTAACCTGACTTTTTACTAATTAAAATACAATCATTAAAACAACATATTTTCTGCAGTTCACTTAAACAATGTTTTGGGAGATTACTGACAGCTTTGATATTGGTCACATCCCAGTGCTCCTCAGCATCCAATTATAACTAGTTGGGTATTATAGGAGGGGGGAAGTAAATGCCTATTTCCTGAATCACAAATCATGGATGTAAAAGGCATCTTAAAATGTTCTCAGCCCTGGGAACTTACACACTGACACAGGCTTTTCCTCCACAAGTAATGCCTTCCCTCAGACCTGCTGGCTGGTCTTCATGGTGTCTCTCTTCTGCTGACAGTCATCATCCAGATCATGGCTGCTACCCCTACAGCCAGAGTGCTAGTGACTGTGGAGGCAACAGAAATGAAAATGCCTTGAGTCAAAACAAACCTATCATCGAGGCAGGCTTCGACCCGGGTGGCCATGCCTCTGCACAGCCGAGTGAATGCCGAATGAGCAGGAACCAGAGGCAGCTATAAGACTTGGGGTCCCGGCGAGAGCTTGCAACCATGTATGCGGACTGTGAACTAAGCTTTTGCCCCACACCGGCTAACGGAGGAAATATCCTTCTCCCTTGGTCTCTCCTCCCTCCCGGGGGAGAAGGCGTGGTGTCTGACATTTTATGGGTCCTTTGAGCAGGTATGAACTTTGTGGCGGGAAAAAAATAAAAAGTGTGCTTTGAACTTGAAACCGGGACACCTGGGCAGGCTCGGGCTGGGGCCGGAGCTCGGGCTCCGGCCGAGATTTGACCCGGGTGGCCATGCCTCTGCACAGCCGCGTGAATGCCGAACGAGCAGGAACCAGAGACAGCTATAAGACTTGGGGTTCCAGAGAGTGCTTGCAACCATGTATCCAGACTGTGAACTAAGCTTTTGCTCCATACTGCTCCAGGAAGGGAAATGATTCAATTTCCTACTTTAATCTCCCTGGATTTAGTTACTAAAATACAGAAATTGTAAACTTTTTATCTCTTCATTCTCATCAGTGGAAAACTCAATATCAAATATTTTCTTGTCAATAGGGCTGTATTCTTGGGGGATAAATTCCAACAAAAATAGTGAGTCTGTGTTGAAACTCCAACAACAATAGTGAGTTTTGTGTTGAAATATGGAATGTAATCAAGGTAAAGAGAAGAGTGAAATTTATCAGTTACCCAGGCGGGGGTGGGGGGTGGGGGTGGGAGGCATAATGGGGTTTTTGGTGGTGGAATATGGGCACTGGTGAAAGGACGGGTGTTTGAACATTGTATAACTGAGACATAAGCCTGAGAACTTTGTAACTTTTCACATGGTGATTCAATAAAATAAATAAAAGAAAAATAATAAAAAATAAAGGATTCCACCTGTAAAAAAAAAAAAAAACAAACAAACCTATCATCACTTTCCAGCAAAATCCTATTTGGTAGGAATTTCCTCTCTTACCAACAGTTCCACCAATCAGTGCCTTCAGTTCAAGGGCTCTGCCTTCTGCAAACTCCTCTGGCCCCTGGGTGACTCCCTGGGAGGGGAGAAGCATTCTAATGAACGGGCATGCAATCCATTATAGATGGGCTTGCAGTGTACTGACTGGTTTCCAGTGACGGGTGAACTGATGCTGCCAAATCAAGGCCCAGCTAAACAGACCTGCAAGAGAAAAGACTTAAGCACTCGCACCTGTCTACAGGGAACAGCTCACATCAGCTCCTGGAAACGAATCCCTGAGAGACAGTAGGGAGAATCCCCAGGGTGAGGGACACTCAGTGCTGGCAGAGCCCAGTCTTCAGGCTTGTGCAAGGAAGAGCAACACCTCCTGTCGGGGTCCTGGCCAGTCGACCCCAGCACACTGGAGTATGATTCCCTGAAGTTGCCGGACTTACTCCCTATGGGAGAGGGAGTGGGAAGGGGAGAAGCCTCTGCCCTGGCCGTCTGCTCACCAGGGGATTCCTGACACGCCACCACCGAGAAAAAAACTGAGAAAGAATGTCGCGGAGCAGAGCGGGGAAGTCTGGTGGTCAAGCAGTCTCTGTTTTTTGACTCTTACACAGGGGTTTTCATGTACACAATCTGGGGGGAGGGCATTCCACGCATGTATCACACTTATCTCTCGAGCTCAGTACAGATGCTAGTTAATGATTTGTATTCCCCAATCTCAGGGCCCGGTTAACTAGCTCAGGCAAATGTTAACTGTCACGTCCCTCATCCCATTGTCTCCTCAACCAGAGTGCCTGTGTGTGTGATGCTGGAGCAAGCCCCTGGCCCCTGTCTTGCTTTCAGGGGCAGGAGGTTTGGTCAAAATCTCAGGCTGGCTGCTGAGACCCAACAACCTCCCCCCAGAGGGGAAGACTGTAGGCCAAGAGGAACAACACACAGAGCAAAGGGTAGTCTGGGTCAGCTGAGCACCTCCATATTCCCACCCACCTAGGACACTGCTGCCTGGAAGCAGCATCCAGAGGAGACACCTGAGACCAGCTGGACAGGAACAAGGATCCAAATGCCCTCCAGAAAGAAGGGCAGAGCTAAGCTATTCCCTGGGGCAGGACCTCTCCAGCAACCCAGCTGCAATAAAGATCAATCAGAGATTCTGTGTCCTGCTCTCTTGCACTACAGCTGCCTTCTCTGCTCTAACCCACAGCAACAAAGGAGAACTCAACACTAAGGCCACAGTGCTGCTATAGGAAGAGAAAGAAACTAACCATGAAAGATCCAGAAAGGTAGCAGCCACAATCAAAAGCATTCCGGAAGGAACCAAAAATAATTACCGAAATAAATGAAATCAAAGAGACACAAGAGGAATTAAACCAATAAATGGTTCTATGAGGTCAATAAAGTCAACCAACTGCTTATTGCACTCACCAAGAACAAAACCAGAAAGAGATGCTGAGAAGAATCGGAGCCAGAAGAGGTGCAGTCACAGCTGATACTGAAGAAATAGTCATAAGGCACACCCACATGCATCAGAATGGGTGCTAATGCTAGGGAAAAAGAATTTCCTAAAATTTTGTTTAGAATTATGTACAGAGAACTGGAAAATAAAGAGATTTTTAATAAACCAGTCACAAGCACAGAAATCAAGACAGCAATCAAATGTCTCCTTGAGAAAGAATGCCCCGGACCTGATGCTGTCACGAGTGACTTCTACATGAACTTTTAAAAAATAACTAAGACTCATCCTGCTCAAACTCTTCCAAGGAGTGGCATTACCCTTGTCTTGCAGATACAGGGCCCCAAATGTGACTCCCCAAACCCATTCACACGTGCTGAGCATGACTGCAGCTGGGGCCTCTGCCACCTACAGCCCCTGACTCTTGACAGACTGCAGCCATGGGTGCAGGGTGGAACCCTGACCATGGCCGCAAGAACCAGCAACAGAAGAAAAGGCAAAGGAGAAGTCATTTCCAACAATATATAGAGAGAGCTGCTCACCATGACCACGTGGAATTCATCCCAGAAATGCAGAGTCCACACACATAAATTAATTCATGAAACTTAGACAAAAAAATCATAAAACATGGAGAAGAAAACATATGTGACTTTTTACCACATCAGTGAGAGGTCATAATTAATGTCCGTAGATATTGAAAGGGGCTGGAGTGATAGCACAGCCAGTAGGGCATTTGCCTTGCATGCAGCCAATCCGGGTTTGATTCCTCTGTCCCTCTCAGAGAGCCCGACAAGCTACGAAGAGTATCCCACCTACAAGGCAGAGCCTGGCAAGCTACTTGTGGCATATTCAATATGCCACAAACAGTAACAACAAGGCTCACAATGGAGATGTTACTGGTGCCCGCTTGAGCAAATCGATGAACACTAGGATGACAGTGCTACATTACAGTGCTACTTGATAATTTGGGAACAGAAGGCACATACTTCAGCATAATATGTATATTATAAACTCAGAGCAGGCACATACTTTAGTATAATATGTATCTTATAAACTCAGAGCACTAAATAGCAGGAAACAATTAGAAAAATTTTCTTTAAGATCTGAAACTAGACAAGGATATTCAGTCTAAATTTTCAGTAGAGTTTAATCAGAAAACTTAGCCAGGAAAAACTAAAAAATAGTGATCCAAATGGGAAAAGAAATAAAGTGATCTCTATTTGTCATATAACCATATGCACAGAAAACCCTGAAGTGGTCACAAAAATCAAGTGGACTTGGATGAGTGCATTAAAGTGATATGATGTAAAATCAACATATAAATTTGTTGCTTTACTATACAGAAGGAATAAAGTGGAGGAGAGGAAACTAAGATAATAGGCTATGCATGCAGCTCAGTTTTGCGTGTATGAAACCTCTGGAGGGAAGAGGGAAGGCAGGAAGGAAGCAATGACATGAAAGATGACAAAACACCTGGGGGTAAATATAACCAAGGAGTTGAAAACCCTATAAAATGAAAACTCTAGGATATCAATAAAAGAGAAAAAGACACAAGAAAATGAAAAGACATCCATTCTCAGAGATGAGAATTAACAATATTGAGGCCGGAGCAATATTACAGCAGGTAGGGCATTTGCCTTGCATGCGGCCGACCCAGTGTTCAATCACCAGCACCCATGTAGTCTTCCAAGTACAGCCGGGAGTAATTCCTGGATGCAGAGCCAGGAGTAACCTCTGAGCATTGCTGGGTATGACCCAAAAAGGAAAAAAAATTAACAATATTATTAAAATGCCCCGATTGTCTCATTCCAAGGTCCTCAAAAGCATGTTGCAAAGCCTGCATTTTCAATATTCCCACGCTTTTTCTATTATAGCTAACCTCAATTCATTTTCTATGTGATCTGAATAGCCATTTGAAAATATTTCCATCTTCATGATGTTATGATACTTGGGAAGTGGGTGAGTAGTCAATATTTTGACAAATTTTCCCCAGGCATAGAATAATCATAATTTTTATCATTATTCAGATGGCAGTGTCATGGGCCAGGGAGATGGTTTAAAGAGCTGAAGCATGGTCTGCGTGTGGGAGCCGAGGCTCCATCCTGGCACTGCATGGCCTCCTGGGTTCCACAGAGTCCCTGATGCAGCCAGAGACAGTACCTGAGCACTGCGCCAGAGCAGCTCCCACCCCACTGGTATGACTCCAAACAGAAAAAGTAAGGACACTTTGGGCAGGGTTACACTTCCTCTACACAGAACCGGCAAAGCAAAAGAGCCTAGAGCAGTGATTTTCCCCACAGTGTGAACTTATCCATGTATAATCTTTCAAACAGAACACTTAAAAATCATACTGGTGGCAAATTCTTACATTTAAAGGCTGTGGGGAAAGTTCTTCATTTCCTCTCAAATTTCTCAAAACCTCTTCTGATTATTTGTTGTATAATGAGATACTTAATGTGTCCCCCAAAATGTGTTTACACCAAAATCTCTGGTAAAAAGTTTCCAGGTATTATCTATATAAAAGTGTAAGTATACAATGCAAGGAAAACTATTTTACCTAAATAAGTTTCACTTAAAAATGCTTTTACATCTTCAAGAAAAGCTGCTCATCGAGCCGAAGGGATTTCACAGGACTGAAGTCTAAGAATAAGTACATACATCTGCGTAGGGACTTCAAAGTAAAACAGGAATAATAATAAGTGTGGAAAATCAGAATTAATATTCCTTATTATTTTGAGTACACAACCCAGTTATTTTCAAGCTAAGACACTCTATGTATCACACTTTGAACATGTTCAGACTTTATTTATTATAGTTTTGTTCATTTATTCATTTGTCTATTGATTGGGTCTCTTCAGTAGTGCTGAGGCCCACCAGTGCGGAGCCCCATGGTACTTGGGAGATCAGGGAGTGCCAGCAATTGAGCCCATATCCCCATGAATGCACACACTCTATGAGCTGTCTCCCTGAGCCTCTAGCTTTAGGCTTCAGACATAACTTGTCTTTAGGATATTAGTATCCCTTGCAATCAAAATGCTTTTACTTACACAACAAAAGCTAAAAACACTAGTTATTAGTACACTTACTTAATAGACAAGTAAAGGATATAGGTCAAATGAAACCTAGGATTCCTTAGTGGGTAAATAGCAGAAATGGGAGCGAAATTCTGACCTGAGTGATGTCAGTGATGCATCGACTCTGTAACAGCTGCTTCAGGAACTGGACATATGTCACAAAATAAAGTCTTTTAGGAAATAAAAACTGTTCATGAAAATTAAATATTAGCCAACTCCTTTAGGATTAAAGTACCCTGTATTCGAGGCCATCTTCATGCCACAATCCACAGAGAAGCGGCAGGCATTCTGGTGAGCAACGCGGCCTGGAAAATGCTCCGGACCCGAGTCGGGGCCAGCAACACCGGGGGGCCGGAAGGAGGAGGTGCCGCCAGCACACCTTCTCCAGATGGAACCCTGGCGCCACTGAGCAGCAACTAACACGGCTCCAGGATTCGGGACTGGGACAGATCCGAGCCGCGGGGGGCCACTGGAGTGGGGCAGCGCCAGCCCAAAACTCCAAGTGGTCCCGGCCGCCGGAAGTCACGCCCTCGACCCACCCTCGGCGCCATCTTCATGCCACAATCCACAGAGAAGCGGCAGGCATTCTGGTGAGCAACACGGCCTGGAAAATGCTCCGGACCCGAGTCGGGGCCAGCAACACCGGGGGGCCGGAAGGAGGAGGTGCCGCCAGCACACCTTCTCCAGATGGAACCCTGGCGCCACTGAGCAGCAACTAACACGGCTCCAGGATTCGGGACTGGGACAGATCCGAGCATTAGCGGCCGCGCGACTTTTTCTAACACCTGAGAACATACAATCTTTGAATGGAAAACTAATTATCAATTGCCTCCTCATTAGGGTTATCTTTTTTGGGGATATAACTTCCACAACAATAGTGAGTTTTGTGTTGAAATATGGAACTTAATCAAGGTGAAGAGAAAATAAAGTGAGGTTCATCAGTTATACAGTTGGGGTGGAGGGCGGGGGGTATACCGGGGATTTTGGTGGTGGAATATGGGCACTGGTGAAGGGATGGTGTTTGAATACGGTATAAATGAGACATAAACCTGAGAACTCTGTAACTTTCCACATGGTGATAAAATTAAAAAAAAAAAAATAAAATAAAGTACCCTGTATTCGATCACTAAGTTACTATTAAATAGCTTCCCCTGAAGTTATTACATGTGCAGAATAACTTAGTTACACAAATTTATGCGTGTCTAATCCACACTACTCTAATTTCTGATAGTGGCTAGAATGTACAGCACCAAAAATAAAAAAATGACGTTGGTTGTGAGTTCACAAATAGGTCGGTGCTGCACAATGTATGCATTCGGTGACCGAGAGCCATCTCCCATCCTCTTCAGAACTCCCCATCAGAGATACAGAGAGACAGGGGACCAGAGACTGATGGTGAAAACAGCCCATTTAATGCAGAGCTCCTAGCATACTTATAGAACATCTGAAGGGGTCAGAGGTGTAGGACTGCATGTCCATGTGATTTAGAGGTAAAACATTCCAGCAGAGGCAATTCTCTGGAGTAGATAAACTCAAGGAGATGCTCTATCTCCCAGGATATCTATATTGCTTTTCTCTTTCCCTCTAGTCATATATATATGTCTTCACCGGGATCCTTGGAGGGGGGCGGGTTGAGTTTCCCTCCCCACCCCAAGTAGAGGCCTGGCAACCGAAGACCTCTGGAATCCAGCCACAGCCATGCTCAAGGCCCTTCTCCACACGTTTGGATGAGCCTCACGCATGACGGAACCAGCAGAGTAACCCAGGTGTGCGGGACCTGGGGCTGAGATCTCCAAGCCTGCTCAGATCGGGACTGGGCCTCCTCCACCCAGACCCCATATTTTACAGTAGCTAGGCAGTCACACCCACAAACTGCCCTTGGTGCAGTGTAATCCCATCAACAGCCAAGATCCAGAGACTATAAAACAAAGATCCCGGAAGTTCAAAGCTGCATTTGTGGCTGCGCCACCTCTTATAGCCTAGATCTCCCTCTCAGAGAACCTGGCAAGGTACCGAGAGCATCCTGACTGCACAGCAGAGCAATATGCCAAATACAGTAACGATGATGAGTCTCATTCCTCTTCCCCTGAAAGAGCCTCCAATGCAGCATCACTGGGAAGAATGAGTAAAGAGAGGCTTCTAAAATCTCAAGGCTAGGACAAATGGAGACGTTATTGGTACCCGCTCAAGCAAATCAATAATCAACAGGATGATAGTGACAGTGACAGTGATATACATGTATATATATGACATATAAATCTTAAACAATTAAGTCAAACAATTAATCAAACAATTACTGTGTTTATCCAGATGGCTGCAAGTATTGGTAAGAGATAAAGATCCCAAACTTAGTTCTCTGGACTCTTAGTTGTCTGAGAGCAAGTAAGACTCTTACTATAAACCCCAGACTAAGTCTTCAGGCCAGTCCAGCTTGTCCTTCCCCATAGGGGTCCTGCTTCTTAAGTCATAACAGTTTGCATCAAGACCATGCATTTATGCTTTCTAGAATGTCCCATTTCGATGCCTGGGTAGCTTTGCCACTCATCCTAGGCCATCCTGGGCCGAACCCATTCCCACGGTCGGACCTCCCTTTTGGGGTCTTAGGAACTACAGCAACTGAAGGCTGAGTCAAGTAATTATGATGGATGTCCAGGAATAGATATATTTCAGAGTCAATCAACTCCCAAATATTAGGAGCACAGCCTTAACGATCTTTCTGTGTTTAAGCAAAGAACATTGCTCTAGATCTTGATGCCACAATCCACAGAGAAGCGGCAGGCATTCTGGTGAGCAACGCGGCCCGGACAATGCTCCGGACCCGAATCGGGGCCAGCAACACCGGGGGGCCGGAGGGAGGAGGTGCCGCCTGCACACC
Source organism: Sorex araneus (assembly GCF_027595985.1). NCBI lineage: Eukaryota > Metazoa > Chordata > Mammalia > Eulipotyphla > Soricidae > Sorex > Sorex araneus. Next base: position 78,737,125 of record NC_073302.1, on the reverse strand, counting down.
TTCTCCGGATGGAACCCCGGCGACACTGAGCAGCAACTAACACGGATCCAGGATTCGGGACTGGGACAGATCCGAGCCGCGCGGCCGCTAGCGCGGCCGTGTGACCTTTTCTCTCAGAGAGCCAGCCCTGTGTAACCTCAGAGATCCAGCACCTGAGTAACCTCAGAGAGCCAGCACCTGTGCAACCTCCGAGAGCCAGCACCAGAGTAACCTCAGAGAGCCAGCCCTGTGTAACCTCAGAGAGCCAGCCCTGTGTAATCTCAGAGAGCCAGCACCTGAGTAACCTCAGAGATCCAGCACCTGAGTAACCTCAGAGAGCCAGCACCTGAGTAACCTCAGAGAGCCAGCACCTGTGTAACCTCAGAGAGCCAGCCCTGTGTAACCTCAGAGAGCCAGCCCTGTGTAACCTCAGAGAGCCAGCACCTAAGTAACCTCAGAGAGCCAGCACCTGTGCAACCTCCGAGAGCCAGCCCTGTGTAACCTCAGAGAGCCAGCACCTGAGTAACCTCAGAGAGCCAGCCCTGTGTAACCTCAGAGAGCCAGCCCTGTGTAATCTCAGAGAGCCAGCACCTAAGTAACCTCAGAGAGCCAGCCCTGTGTAACCTCAGAGAGCCAGCACCTGTGTAACCTCAGAGAGCCAGCACCTGAGTAACCTCAGAGAGCCAGCACTGTGTAACCTCAGAGAGCCAGCCCTGTGTAACCTCCGAGAGCCAGCACCTGTGTAACCTCAGAGAGCCAACCCGGTGCAACCTCCGAGAGCCAGCCCTGTGTAACCTCAGAGAGCCAGCACCTGTGTAACCTCCGAGAGCCAGCACCTGTGCAACCTCCGAGAGCCAGCACCTGAGTAACCTCAGAGAGCCAGCCCTGTGTAACCTCAGAGAGCCAGCACCGGCACAACCTCAGAGAAACCTCAAAGAGCCAGCACCTGCGTAATCAGAAGGGAACACCTAGTAGAGACTATTGGGAGGACCCACTCAGGTTGAAAGCTGCGTGCCAAAAGTAGACTATAGACCGAACATGATGGACACTCAATAAATACCTCTATTGCAAACTACAACATCCAACAGGAGAGAGAACAAAAGGGAATGCCCTGCCACAGAGGCAGGGTGGGGTGGTGGGGGTTGGGGGTGGGGGTGGTGGGAGGGATACTGGGAACATTGATTGAGGAGAATGGGCATTGGTGGAGGGATATACATGAAATGCAAACATGAAAGTTCATAAGTTTGTAATTGTACCTCATAGTGATTCATTAATAAAAAAATTTTTTAAAAAAAGAACATTGCTCTATAATAAAATATGAAAAGGCTATAGGGTAAACAGAAAAGTAAGTAATTCACTACAAATACAGAATTACTAGAAAATTTTTGCTTATAAAGACAGAGATTGACTTGGAGAACTGTGGCAATGAGGTGTAAAACACAAAGGAAAGGTAAAAGATAAACTCAAGGGATTATCGATGTCTGCAAGAGCACTGTAAGCTTCTCTAGGAGAGAGGAAAAGGGGCAATTCACTGTGTTATACCAAAAGTCATACTGGGTTCCAGAATAAGGAAGGGTGACCACTCTGTTTTGGATTTTTAAATTTTTTTTTAATTCACCATGAGGTACAGTAACAAAAATTTCATGTTTGGACTTTGATGATACAGTCAAACACCCATCCCTTCCATCACCAAAATCCCAAGATTCCCACCCTCCCATTCCACACCTCCCCCTGCCTGTATGGCAGACAGTTTGCAAAATACTCTTTATCTACTTTAGTTACCTTCGATATTTCAAGACCAGACCTACCACCCCTCATACTTGCTGAAAATGCAATGCTAGACAAGGTATTTTGTATTGCTTGTTATGGATATAATGTAATGTAGTGCGGCCGCTCTCCATTATATGCTCAAGAAATTCTAAGTTTTTAATAATCAGGGTCTGAAGAAATCGCTGCAGCAAGTTGTTCAGGTCGGAGATTCATATCTGTGTCTCTGGATTGTGGCCATGTGGGAGCTTACGTAGACGGTGGACAGATGTGACATCATCTCCGCATCCTACCGGGGCGGGGGAAGGACAGCCCACACCTCCCCTGTCCTGTGAGTCTTGGGATTTGCCAGAACTGAGAACTGGTACCTGGTGCTTCTGGCTGGCTTCTAGAAAATGATGCTGTCTGGAGCCTTTAGAGGACAGGCGGAGGGACAACACCCGCCCCATCTGGAGCAGCCCAGCGGAGAAGGCCTTTTGCAAAGTCCAGGGCCATTTCTGCTGCAAGTTGCTCAGGTCTGAGATTCATCTCTGTGTCTGGACAACTCTTGTGATGCAAAAGCAAGGAATTTTATTGCTAGCTTGAGCTAGGGTCCAAGTCCACACAGACACAGCGGCTTCCAAGAAAAGGACCCCGACTCTAGTTTTAGAGGGCATTATACAGCATAGGGTTACATAAGCTACTCACTCTTCAAGGTTAACAAAAGACAATACTAGTCATTGCTGCTATGGTACGTGGAGACTGCTTGAGCCCACTTGTTGGGCCCAAGGACTTTCCAGGTGGGGTCAGGTGGCTAGTAATGCATTGTTTAATTTCTAGGAAACGGAAACTGCTTTAGTTCCAAGAACTGAAACCAACGCCTAGCTGGAATTTCTTATTTTTGCCGCCTGTCATTGTGTTACCATTGCTTATGGTGTGGCTCATTTCTTCAACTGATGAAGCCTAAAACATTTAGGATTAATATTCAACAGTTGGTATCAATCTCTATATTTCTGAGGCAAAAAAGTACTTAAAAATTGAAACAACTATTTGCTTCATTGCAAAATCTACATTATACATGCATAAACAGCAATAGTTTTACTGTCCTATGTTACTCCACCCTATTTCAAGATACATCTCAGATGTATCAAATATGTTTTATTTATTTTTATTTTTTATTTTTTGCTTTTTGGGTCACACCCAGCAGTGCACAGGGGTTATTACTGGCTCTGCACTCAGGAATTACTCCTGGCGGTGCTGGGGGACCATATGGAATGCTGGGAATCAAACCCAGGTTGGCCGCGTGCAAGGCAAACGCCCTACCCGCTGCGCTATCGCTCCAGCCCCTCAAATATGTTTTAAATTGTGTTTTAGTATTCAGAATGTAGGTCAGATTCTGTGCAGGATTGTAGGGAGCCATTTTACAAGCCCGGCTCTTATCCTCTAGTCAAGTGGAAGCTTACTTGGGATTTCTGTAACAAGGTCACCACTGCTGACCTTAGTGATCTTATCAGTTGGCCATTCCTCTCACTAACCAACGCCCATGCCTGATCTGCCCAACACCCATGCCTGATCTGCATTTTACTATTGTTCCTATGGGGGTCCAAGCATGCATACCGCCCCCTCCCACCAAGAGGTATAAGTATTGTAACTGCTGTGAATAAACTCTCTCTCTCTCTCTCTCTCCTCCTCCTTCTGGCTCTGCGTCTGTTCATTCGGTTACGTCCCCTCCTTAGCCCCACGAAGCGTCCTCCCTGCGGGACAGGATGGGACCCCACATCTGGCGCCCAACGTGGGGCACTAGGGGACCACCGAACGCCCAGTCAAGTTCACGTCGGCCGATGAATTCACGGAAAAGTGAGTGTCTCTGAGGGTCGCCTCTCTCTTGGCGCACACCCTGGTATGAGACCAGGCTCGAATACAGTCTCCTGTTGAGGACGAGACGGTCACTGGCGGAAAGGCTTGAATTCCCTTGTCTTGTGTGTATGTGTATGTGATTGTGCAGTCTTGGACGTCCTCGTCCTTGTACTGAGTCTGTGGCTCCACGACTTGGCATCCTTAAGATCCCTTTAAGGTTACGGAGTCCGATTGGGCTGTTTGCGATTCCACGAGGAACATATGGTCTAGGGTGGTGCTGGTTTAGACACCGGCCGCAAGTCACCTCTCAGGCTGATCCACTATGGCTAAGTTCCTCACCGGCCAGACATGCATCTGAGTGGTTTGTTATGAGTGTCCCCATCCCCCCCGCCCCTTCTTGTGTCTTTTGTGTTTTCATTTCTGTCGAGTTGGCAGAAACTACCTCCCAGTGTAGACAGTCACTGGTGGAAGGTCGAATCCCTTTGTCCTGTGTTTTCATTTCTGTCGAGTTGGCAGAAACAGCCTACCAGTGACCCTTTCTATTCTCTTCTTGCTTTATGGCCTGCTTATCCTCTGTTTCCAAGGTTCCCTCAGTCTGTGGGGATGAGGCCACCCCCATGCATGGAACTGACTCCTCAAATTCTACTACTATAGACTCTGACCATCCTGCTTTCCTACCTGAGCCCTCCCAAGCGGAGGTGCCTCCAAGACTTTAAAAAGAAAAACGGCAGTTGGCGACTGCTACAGGATCTATGAGCAGTAAATAAAACCATAGTCATTTTTGGGGCGCTTCAACCTGGACTGCCGTCCCCAGTAGCCATTCCTTCAGAAATGTATAAGACAGTACTTGATTTAAAAGACTGCTTTTTCTCAATTCCCTTGCATCCTGATGATCACCCCGCTTTGCCTTTAGTTTGCTAGCTTCTAATTAGAAAGAGCCCAATGTACATTGGAGCAACCCCATTGTCAGGGGGATAAGACCAAAGATAATGTGGACGTCTGTAGGGCAGGTTCAGGAATTTCAGTGTGAATGTGGTGAGTGGGTGCACACCCTCGTGAAAGAAGGACCGGTCCGAGCAAGTGCAGGAGTGTGCTTTGTGCGTGTGCCTTTAGTGTGTGTGTAATTGTCTCATTATCTTTCTCTTAGTTCTGCTTATTATTATCAGCAGAGAAGGCAGGAAAATGCAAGATCATGTGGTTAAGTGTTTAATAATATCAGGAAATAAAAGTATATCACTAAGGTAGCCTATCCCCAAATCTGATAAGAAGTCACTAGTTCCCTGCCTCAGAACTAGTCTTGACCAAGAAAGAAAAATGCTAGCATCTGACCACCTTAGGTTTCAACAATTTTGAAAAGGTTTTGCCGGCTTATATCAACAAAAGCGCTTTCTTGACCCATTTTTAACAAGCAGGAAACGGGCTGGTCAGGCAGAGAAACGGGGAGCAATGTTCCCAATCGGCCGACAGGGCTTAACTTTGCCCTGGGGACTTGTTCCTTCCTTTCTCAGTCTATCAGTTTTTTCCTTGCCGTTTCTGAAGGGCCAGATCGATAGATCAACTGCAGATGTGTGCACATGTACGTGTGGTGTTTTTAGTGAACTTATTGTCTGTCTGTTTGTTTGTCTGTCTGTCTCTCTATGTGGAACACTTGAGTGCTGGAGCCAGAGTGAAAATCAGTGGTAAAAATTAGGCCTGGGGAAAACAGGATCGTCTCAAGAGATCAGAGTAATATACAGTTCAGCAATTTAAAGGATCTATGTGATTTTGGAACCTGTTAGACCAGGTTTAAACAAAGATTTCTAATTAGAATGTGGCGCCTACAACAAAATTGAAATTTTTAGTCTAAATTTCTTATTGGAAGAACATTAATAGTTATTAACAGTTGAAATTCTTTTGAATTCCTGTAGCTGTACTATCTAGAAAAAGCTACAGAGCTAGAGCCAGAAAACTAAAAGTGAAATAAGAATTCAGAGAGTGCAAGGCTTTATCTTATAAGCCTCAGCCAATTTTAATGAGGAATTTAGCTGTTTTTCAAGCTAAATTTTGAAGGTACAGAAACCCTCAAAATAAACAAAGTTTACTTGTGTTTCCATAAACATTTGACAGTCCAAATGCTTTTCTTTCTATGCTATTATCAAAGTTTGGTTAATATATATATATATATATATAAATACCCAAAGGGCTTTTTCTGTGTTTGAAAGCATATTTGTATTTTGGAATTGATAAAGTTAGAAAGCTTGTGATTTGAACTAACTAAGGTACGAGAACTATTGAACTTAAGCCGAAGAAGATTTACTCATGTTTCATAAAAATTGATGGTTTAAAGGTCTTATGCTGTTGTGTAAATGTACATATGCATCTATATTGGATTATTAGAATGTGAGCTGAAATAGTTGTGGTTAAAAACAGGTTCGAAGAGTAATGGTTTAGTTAAAATATGTTTTTCTAGAGTTATAAAATTGGTTGCAAAATGTATTCTACAAGTGTTTTATTTGATCTGAGACTTGGTAACTAAAATTTCTATTGATACTTAGCAAAGAATTATAATAGATTAATCTCAGGTGTCAGCCTGATAGTCTAAAGCCATAGTATTGGGCCTTGGTTAAAGTTTGAGATGTGGGAACTTTTACTGACTATTGTTAAGTCAGTCTGTCCAGTACATGAAAATGCATGTTATTATTCTGATAACTTTATTCATTGCAAAGCTTTGTCACCAGGTATCATACCTAGCTCGGACCATCAGAGAACTTTGTACGCAAGTGTGAGATCCTTAATGTTTTATGGTAATCTATGAGTGTTTTAATCTTTATATTTGTGTTTTCCTAGAAATCAGAATTCTAAGATGTCTCCTGGTTAATTTCTAATGTGAAGTGAACTTTTGCCAAGTGAATATATGTTGTAAGAACTTTCTAAACCTTTTTGAATATCTATAGAACTGACAATGCTTTTGAAATGGTATGGCAGAGCAGTTTTGTCGTGTTAAATGAGATGATTGATAATTAGTGTCCAAATTTGGGAAATCATGTTGTACTGAGTTTAGTAAAATAAGAGTTTAAATTTGTGGGACGACTATAAGGAATATAGATGTATGTCTTAAGTCAGAAAGATAATGGATGCAGATATCATCAGTTGGAAAAAGGAAAGTAATCCTGTTAAAGTGAAGTTGATTTTGAAATGGGTTGAAGGAAAGTTACAGGACAGAATGAATATAAAGGAATGTGTAGAAGGTTTGAGGTTGTGTTTGAAGGAAAGAAACTGATCACTGTTTTAAGAAACTCTTTAAATCACATGCAGAATTATTCTAGTATGTTTTTTGGTAGGATCTATGGAAAAGATATTGGATTGTCTGGACTCCTGTTACAGTGCTCTTAGATAATTGAATTCTTCAAAAGTTGCGGGAAATCAAGGGTTTTTCAAATGACATTAAATGAATTAGACATGTTTAACTGTACACTGGACTCCCAGTACAGTGCTCTTATTAATGGGAAGTCAACGTTTTCAACATGAGATTGAATGGGTTAAATATGATGTTAAATTGTACACCTTTTTCTCTACAGATTTTAGCGTCTTTGACTAGGACCCACAACAAATGGGTGTGTTGTATCTCACTGTGAGTAAAGTGAAATGTTTTTCTCTTCTTTGTACCTTCGGTATGTTTTTGATGCTTCATGGCACTATGTTGGTTTGCATAAATCCAGACAAAAGTCTTTTCTCTCTGTAATAGGGTCTACCCCTCGTGCAGACAGGAAAATCAATTATGGGACCCCAAAGCCCTCTTTCAGGGAAAGAGTCAAGGGATTGGTCTAAATGACAGGAGCAGGTATTTAACAGGTACTGTTTCAAGTACCCTACAAACCTCAGGGAGACCCTAGAGGCCAGTTGGCTTAAGAAAAGAATGGAAATCATCACTGCTATGGAAAATGAGAAATCTGGGAATCTGTGTGACTGACACAATCTGGGCCTACTCAGCATCAAGAAAAACCCTGGAAACCAGGATCTCTCCCAACCCTGAAAAAGGGAAGGGATGGACTCCTTTCTGCCAGGATGCATCTACGGAAAAGGCCACCTCCAGTTCAACCTGAAAGCTCGAGACCATCCAGTTCATCGTGGGACATTTATGGCCAGGCCTGGGTAACTCTGACGTGCCACATAAGATTAATGCCGTTATTGGTGTGCCTCCTGTCTTTAGCCCAACCCCCAGGACTTCTCAGTAAATAATGGGGTACCCCAAAATGGAGAGTTCTCCAATCTTGCTGTGTTTATGCAAAAGAACAAGTCAGATTTGTTAAGCCATCAGGCAAATTTTAAAATGAAGGTGGAGAGAAAACCATGTTTCTGTAACTTGCCTTTTACAGAATCAGATTCAAATTCTACAGAGTGATCTAGTAAATGTATTCTAATCTTGATCTAAAAGGTATCCCTTCTGGGTAATTCAGGTAAAATTTGTTTTGCTGACTGTAAAGTAAGCAGCCTAGTCTTTGGGACTCAATGTTGAACTTACTATCACTAGTCTGAAAGCCATCTTTCATGGGAAGGAACTCAGTACTGTGCTTTCTGTTTCATTAATGAACCTAGTGGAAATTCTGGGCTTCCTTTCCTAACACTTGTTCAGCATCAAGGAACTCACCAAGGAGAGGATTGGCAGCTTGACATGCAAATGATCAAACACTCATTCAAGGTATAAATATCTATTGGTTCCAATTGATAGCTTCAGTGGATGGGTAGCTTTTCCAATCTGAGAAGTGGCTTGGTGCTTCTAGGCCACTAGAAAAATCTGGACATAGGAAGTCATTTTCTATCTACCATGGGTAAAGCAGTTATTCTTTTCCATTGTTTTTATGACAGAAATGGGTATGGCATTATGTTGCTTTGGTTTCTGTTGCTTTAACTCTTATGTTTCCTAAGACAGCAAACTATTTTGTCCTTACTAGGTCAGAAGGGACCTTCCACATCTCCAGAGTCTAATCATTTCAAAGTGCCATCCCTCAGTCTAACTGATCTGATCTTTTCTTTCAGATAACTTCAGGAACCCAACCAGTTCATTGCCTGGGGTCCACTAAAACTAAGGTAGCTTGAGGTTTCACCCCTTGTGCAGGCAGGGTCTGCGCCCCTCTGTCAGCATGAAGCAGCTTCAGAAGATGGATCACCGACCATTTTCCCCTTAAAGATTTAAGGTGGTGAAATCTCTAGGGAGGAATATGATGTAGGCAGGTAGATAGGGAAAGGCCCTTGGCAATGAAACAGATTAATAAAGTCTCTGGGAAGGAGAATCCTGAGACTGATCCACCCTGTGGATACAGAAAACAGACCTGAAAAGACCTTCTAAAGAAGACCATCACCACTCCCAACCTCCCTGGTAATCTCCTTAGCAACGGACTTTTACCTGGGAAGAAGCCCCACGTGGGGGCAGGTTGAAGAAACCCTATAAAAGACACCTTGAACAAAGGAAGCGAGCGCATATGCTGCCCGACCCCATGTGCTGCTTGTGCCATGTGGCCGAGCACATGTGTCGCCCGCATCTTCCCCCTTGAGATGTGTACTTTCATGCTTTCGTGTTTGTGTCATAAGGGATACCGGACAATGCCTCCCCTGACCACATTTAATTTAAAACAAAACAGGGGGAGATGTAGGGAGCCATTTTACAAGCCCGGCTCTTATCCTCTAGTCAAGTGGAGGCTTACTTGGGATTTCTGTAACAAGGTCACCACTGCTGACCTTAGTGATCTTATCAGTTGGCCATTCCTCTCACTAACCAACGCCCATGCCTGATCTGCCCAACACCCATGCCTGATCTGCATTTTACTATTGTTCCTATGGGGGTCCAAGCATGCATACCGCCTCCTCCCACCAAGAGGTATAAGTATTGTAACTGCTGTGAATAAACCCTCTCTCTCTCTCTCCTCCTCCTTCTGGCTCTGCGTCTGTTCATTCGGTTACGTCCCCTCCTTAGCCCCACGAAGGGTCCTCCCTGCGGGACAGGATGGGACCCCACACAGGATTGATAGTTGAGATAAAAGGGGCAAGCCCAAAGAAAATAAATATACAAATATATGTCTATGTACTGGGACATTTTTTGTAGTAGCAATCTGTTCTATTTATAATTTTTCTTCAAACATTTATTTTGTACCTTTTCCATTGCAGTATAAATTTGGTTCTTTTTATCTCTGTGGATTCTAGTCAAAGAACCCTTGAGACCATAATAAAGGCCAGGAGCATACCTCTGCAAAGCCACCAATATATACATCATCACATAATGTAGGAGATTCAGAGACCCGTGGGCTTTACACATCGACACCAAAGAAAAATATTGAAGAGTTGGCAAGGTATAGAAAAGTAGTCTATGCGTTGAAAATATAGCAAAATCAAGAGATGGTGCTGGAAAAACTTGTAAGCTTCTTGCAAAAAAACTGAAATGGATGTCTAGATCACACCAAACACAAATGTTAATTCAAAATATATTCAAAAGACATATTTTAGAACAAAATCCATAAAATACCTGGAGGAAAACCTTGTCAGATTCTCTAGAAGTCGACAGAAAGATGGTATTTGTGCTTGCCTTGCACATGGCTGACTTCAGTTCAAATCCCTGAAGAGATGTGGAATAGGCACTTACTCACAGAGAGACATGCAGATGACCAACAGGTGTATAAAAATTGTGCAACGTCACCAGTATCAGAGAAAAATAGATCCAAATGGCAAAATAAAATTACCTTATACTGTGAGAATGGCTGATAGGAAAAGCACCAGAAGCCAATATTATTATTATTATTATTATTATTATTATTTTTTTTTTTTTGCTTTTTTTTGGGTCACACCTGGCGATGCACAGGGGTTACTCCTGGCTTTGCACTCAGGAATTACCCCTGGCCGTGCTCAGGGGACCATATGGGATGCTGGGATTTGAACCCGGGTCGGCCGCGTGCAAGGAAAACGCCCTACCCGCTGTGCTATCTCTCCAGCCCCAGAAGCCAATATTATTTTAATATGACTATTTCAAGTGCTTAAATATTTTCTTAAGAAAGATTACTTTATTTCCACCATCTAAAATCGAATATAAAGTATTCAATATTTCTAAAATAATGTTCTGACCCACCAGGGAGTCCTGCCTCCTCTTTGGAATAGGCCCAGTGAGATGAGCCCATTGTCAGCCTCATCTGGCATGGTGGAGCAGCAAGCAGGTCTGAAACTTAGATTTTTTTTATAAGAAAGATTATTTTACTTCTATCCTCTAAAACCCAATCTGAAGATACCAAATATTTCTAATCCAATACTCAGATATAAAAAATGTCCCTGTGATCTTTAGTATTTTGTGAAATATAAAACCTGAATAATATATAAAATGTAGGGTTGTGGCTCAAATCTTACCTGCAGGAGTCTAGTAATACCACTTGACCCAGCCAGACAACGAAAAGCATCACTTAAGAAAGAGCAGAACAGAGGTGCCACTGCCAAGGCAGTTATCAATGTTGACCTCTTGTTGTTATTATTAACCCAGTGACATAAATTTTTTTAAATGCACGTTTTTTTTGGGGGGGGTGGGGGAATCACACATGGTGATGCTCAGGGGCTTTGCACTCAGGAATTACTCCTGGCAGGGCTCCAGGAGGACCATATGGGATGCCTGGGAATGAACCCGGTTTGGCCAAGTGCTAGGCAAACGCCTTACCCGCTGTCCTCTTGGTCTAGCCCCTAAAATGCACTTTTTTTGCGATTTTTATACATTTTATTTTCATAAAGTATTTACAATAGTTCATTACATGTAATATTCAAACACCCAGCCAATCAGCGAGCATCTCCCCACCACAATAAGAGGGAAGTGTGTGAAGGTTTTTCTATTTCATTCTGGGGCCATTTAAGCCAGTATATAAGAGAATACAAGCAAGTATGTTAAAACCAAACATGTGTGTGCTGCTTTAGGTACATCAGTGGGCTAGAGTATACTGTGTACTGCGTACTGCGTTGCTCTCTTCTGGGAGCTTTGTTTTATAGTCTCTGGATCTTGACCGTTAATGAGATTACATGGCACCAGGGGCGGTTTGTGGGTGTGAGTGCAAAGCACTGGAAAACTGGGGATCTGGGTGGAGGAGGCCCAGTCCTGATCCGAGCAGGCTTGGAGATCTCAGTGTTGGAATATAGCTCTAAATATGTTAGGCCTGACTTTGGTTTGTCCTTTCTCCCCTTGCCACTAGGAGCTTAGGTATATCAGTAACGCCCATCAAAGTGCTCCCCAGTCACTCCCATTCCTTTGTTTATCTGTAACCACTTCTACCAGTTTATCTGCTCTTCCTCTAATCAAACTCTGTTAATTTGTAGGTCAGACCTTGCTAGGACAAGTGTACTTGTATTGTAAGTTAATATTGCCTTTCTCCTCTCATGTCTTTTGAATAGTTTACCTTAAAACAATATCCTTTTTGTATGGACAAAGAAAGACATTTATTAATATGCTTTGGTAACATGGGATTTAATTGGCTTCAAATATTATTCATTCACGGCATCTGCATTCTTGACTTAAGCCTCAGCTGCCCGTACTTCCTAGCACCCTCAAAAGCAGGGTCCCAACGAGGGACGGGATGGACCCAGGGCAAGCGGTGAGTTATGTGCTACCCTGGCATAGAGATGAGCCTGGCCAAAGTGCCTAATGCTTAACTATATGTTAAGAGCTTGGTCATGGGCATGTCATGTCATGATCCAAAAGCAACAACGAGACTAGGGCCCTGCTAGGGCTAGGAAAGACTAATCTGGCCTGAGCGCTGTAGTCTGAGATTGAAGTGACCCCTGGAGAGCAATTTTATAAGCTTAATGTGTCTCTTGCTATGTCCATACAAAATGATTTATAATATGAATACTTATATGTTAGTCAGACAAAGAGAGGAGAAACACACCCATGGGATTCCGCTCTTGGGCGAATGTCCCGCTGAGATAGATTCTGTCCTAGTGAAAGCATCCCCTAAGGGATAGAACTTTACTCCCTATTGATTGTAACCACACCTTTGCATAAGCCCCATCCGGAGCCGGATGTGGGGGATTTAAGGTAGCTGTATGAGGGGGCTAGGGGGAAGTTCCAGAGGGGCAGAGAGAGTGATGGGAGTGTTTAGAAAGAAGTTTGGAGTAAACTGCGGTGAGACCAACCATCTTGGCTCCGTTCCTTCTTTCACCTGCCTCTTCATCGCCATCAACCTCCCCGGTGCAGTGTCGTCTTTGCCTTTTTTTATTTTTGTGTTTTTACTCATCTCAGCATACCTGGGTTCCTCTGCCAGTTCCCTCATACGTGAAGCTCGTCCAAGCATGTGGAGAGTGGCCTTAAGTATGGCTGTGTCTGGGTTATGGAGGTTTACAGCTGCTGGGGTTCTGCTTGGGGCAGGGAGGAAAACTCAATCCGCCCCCCTCCAAGGGTCCCGGTGAAGACGGCCTGGCACAGAGGCAAGAGATTCTGTCTAAAATGCAATTTTATATTAAGAATTCACCTAGTCCTTTTGTATATGTTGGGTTTGTTACCACTTCTCAATTTGAAAATATAAAATAAAAATACATTTCTATAAAATAAAAATACATTTCAATAAAAGTAGTTCACAATGAAAAAAAATAGTTCACAATGTTTTATATAAATTACCTTTCTGAAAACTCTCAGATTATAAAGGAAGAATGTAAAGGAAGAATATAATTTTTACTTTATAAGTTACTGAGGCTTAAATTGCAAGTATCATGCTTAAATCACTTAACAATATGTCCACGACCCATCCCCTGCACCTGCACCCCAGCCCTGTAACCCAAGACAAGCTCCTCCCAGCATCTCACCAGACTCACAGCTCCCTGCCAGTCACCGTCTCTCCATGCCAACCCTACTTCCTTGATCAGGTGTATGGACTCCTAGCACCGCCCCCCCACCCATCTACCCATCCATCATATCCTTTAAACCCCTAACGACAAAATCACATGGACTCTAGCACATCTGCCCAAGGAAGTTGCTTTGTCTGCACCCCACATTTGAGGTACTAGTTAACCCAGGCCTCACACATACCTATCAACAAGCCATGGCAACACACAAAGATAGCCCAATTGCAGAGGCCAAAATATACAACCACATGAGACAAAACTCCAAAATGCAAAGGTCAACATGGTAAAACAACACAGAAACTCTCCAGTTCTAATTAGTGAAGTTGCTAGCCCAGATGAATCAAACAATAACAGTGAACTCTATAACCTCTAAGATAAGGAATTTTAAAAGGAGCTTGTAAGGATGCATAAGAAGCTCAAAGAAGCAATGGAATGCACTGCTGATAAAATACAAGATGATATGAAAAAATAATATCCAGACACTTGGGCTGAGCCTCATGCATGAGTGAACATATTCTTGGACTGTGTGGCCGAGAATCATCATAAAGGGATATATGTATGTGTATATATATACATATATACACGTATATATGTATATATATATGTATGTATATGTCTCTCTGAGAGCCAGGCAAGCTACTGAGAATATCCCACCCGCACAAAGAGCCTGGCAAGCTTCCCATGGCGTATTTGATATGACAAATACAGTAACAATAACAGGCCTCATTCCCCTGACCCTGAAAAGAGCCTCCAATCATTGGGAAAAATGAGTAAGGAGAGGCTGCTAAAATCTCAGGGCTGGGACAAATGGAGAAGTTTCTGGCACCCGTTCAAGTAAATCAATGAACAACAGGCTGACAGTGATACAGTGATGAAAGTGGAGGTGAGGAAAATGCAAACAAAAATACAAGCAGAAATGACAGACATTAAAAACTTTGTAGGTGAAATGAAAAACTCAGTGGAAGGCCTCAGCAAGAGAGTAAGAGCTGCTGAGGACAGTATCAGTGAGCTCCAAGATGAGGTGCAGAGAATCTCCAGACAACAGCAGAAAATGGAAAAGAGCCTCAAAATAAACCTACAGATGTCAAGAGAAAATAAGAATGAAGCCAAGAGTAATAACAAGAATCATTAGAGTCCCAGAGAGACAGGAAGAAAACCCTGATGAAAAAGAAACTGTCAAAGCCATCATTGCTAAGACATTCCCAGAGCTGAAAAGCACATGCGATCAGGTTCAGGAGGCCAAAGGTACCAATAAAAGAAATCCAATAAAAACACTCCCAGACACATCCTTATCAGAATGATGAAAACCATAAACAGAGATAAAAGTCTGAAAGCAGAAAGGTCAAAGAAAGAAATTGCTTATAAAGGAGCATCCTTAAGATTCACAGCAGACCTATCAGATGAAATCCTCAGGGCCCAAAGACAATGGTGGGATATAATGAAAAAACTCAATGAAATAAATGCCTCACCTAGAATACTTTACCTGGCTAGACTCTCATTCATATCAGAAGGAACAACACACAGCTTCACAGAGAAACAACAACTCAGGAACTTCACAGACTCAAAAGCATGGCTACAGGAGCATTTAAACAGGCTGCTTTAACCAAACTTGGGCAGAAAGATGGGACAAAACCCCATAACAACCCCTCAACATCAATATGCTAAATGCACCAATTTAAAGACACAGAGTGACAGGATGGATCCGAAAATGAACCCAGCATTTTTCTGCCTGCAAGAAACACATTTGAATAGGCAGAGCAAACATGGACTCGAAGTGAAAGGATGGAAAAAAAACCTGCAAGCAAACAGCTCCCTCAAAAAAGTAGAAGTGGCCATACTAATGTCAGACCACATAGACTTCAGACTGAAGAAGGTTACAAGAGATAGTGAAGGTCATTTCTTAGTGATCAAAGGATCTGTACACTAGGATGAACTCACATTCCTAAATGTATATGCACCCAACAAAAAACCAACAAATACTTAAAATGACTGTTCATAGACTTGAAGAAAGACATTGATAACAACACAATAATAGCTGGAGATTTCAACACCACTTTATCACCTCTTGATAGACCAACAAGACTCAAGCTCAGTAAAGATCTACTTTATCTGAGGGAAAAGATGGAAGATAGGGGTCCAGTAGACATATATACAGGACATTTCATCCCCAAAAGCTGAACACACGTTCTTCTCAAATGCACATGGGACATTCTCCAAGATAGACCACATGCTGGGCCACAAAACATACATCCATAAAATTAAGAGGATAGAAATTATATCAATGATCTTTTGAGACCATGATGCACTGAAAATAGAAGTGAATCACACCCAGAAACAGAAATTCAAACCAAACACCTGGAAATTAAAGAGCTCACTACTGAATAACGAGTGGCTCTGAAAGGAAATCAAAGAGGAAATAAAAAGATTCTTGGAAACAAACAAGAATGAAGACACGAGTTACCAGAACTTAGAGTTACCAGAACTTATGGGACACAGCAGCAGTGTTATGGGAAAATTTATAGCTCTACAAGAATTCCTCAGGAAGGAAGATTGAGCCCACATAACTAACTGTAGGGTAACATAGCCTCAGGTAGTTTAGGTTTATTGGGTTGTTCCCATCTTAGTGCTCCTTTTCCTCTGTGTTTGTTTGTAACTTCTTTCTTTGTGCTCTGTTGACTTGTAAATATTGTTTTTCTCTTCTCCTTAAGTCCTTTGTATAGTTTATTCAGAGCAATGTCCTTTTTTGTATGAGCACGGGAAGACAGTAGTCTTACTTCCTTACTTCCAAGCACCCCCAAAAGCAGGGTCCTGACCAGGGACTGGATGGATCCAGGGCAAGTGGTGAACTATGTGCTACCTTGGCATAGAGATGGGCCTGGCTAAAGGTAGCACATAGTTAAGACAAGTTAAGAGCTTGGTCATGGACAGATGCTGTCATGATTCAAAAAGTAGTAACTAGATTTGAACCCTGCTAGGTTAGCAATGATTAATCTGGCCTGCGCTCTGTAGTCTGAGTCTGTGTCAAGATATTTCTCTACAAGCTTCAATGTATCTCTTACTGTGTCCATATAAAAATAACTAAAGGAGAAAGACACCTTAAGAGGTATTTTGCCCCCGTGCCATCAGGAAGGACCTTCTTATGTTGTTTTTGCTTCTAGACCAGGTGGAACTTGGGCCTGGAGGGCAAGGTGGAGAGAGATAAGTAGGGGTGGAGAGAGATAAGTAGGGGTGGAGAGAGAAACAGGGGGAATCAGAATTGAGAGAGGAGAGTGAGAGCCCAGGCTATTAGATACAGTGCGGAGAGATGAGCAGTGATCAGGAATGAGGGCCAAGGAAGGAAGAATGTGTGAGATGGGAGAGAAGAGAGATTGAATAAACAGTAACTAATCAGCAACCAGCTTGGTCCTCATTCTTCCTTCACCTGCCCATCGCCTACAGCCATCCCAATCATGTACATACAGAGCAGCTCGAGAACACCAAACACAGGTGGTGAGAGAGAGTACCACCCAGAGAGCCTGTGAACACACACCCTTTGGCAGGAGTGTTCCTTACAACTAACCTCACAGCTTAAGATCTTGGTCATTTAACCGACAAAAGGAGCCCAAATCAGACAGGAGGAAAGAAAAAATGAAACTTAGAGCAGAAATTAATGACATAGAAACCCAAAAAACAATCCAAAGGATCAGTGAAACCAAGAGCTGGTTCTTTGAGAAAATAAACAAGATCAATAAAACACTAGCACGACTCACAAGGAATGAAAAAGAGAGACCCCTAATAAACAGAATCAGAAACAAAAAGGGAAACATCACAACAGAATCCACAGAAATTCAAAGGATAATCAGAGATTAATTTGAAAAGTTTTAGGCTACGAAACTAGACAACATCAAAAACACGATAAATTCCTGGATTCCTATAATCTCCTAAAGCTGACCCCAAAAAACTTGGAATACCTTAACAGACCTATCATTATCAAGGAAATTGAAATAGCAATCAAAATTCTTCTGAAAAACAAAAGCCTAGCTTTTGATGGATTCACTAGTGAATTCTTCCAAACCTTCAAAGAGGACCTACTCACAATCTTGCACAAGCTTTTCCAAGAAATTGAAGAAACAGAAACACTTTCAAACAGTTTCCATGAGCACATATCACCCTGATACCAAAAGCAGACAGACAGACAGACAGACAGACAGACAGACACACACACACACACACACACACACACACACACACACACACAAAAGAATTACAGGCCAATATCCCTGATGAATACAGATGCAAAGATCCTCAATAAAACACTAACAAATAGAATCCAACAACTCATCAAAAAGATCATACAGCACGACCAAGTAGGATTCATCCTGGGGATTAAGGATGGCTTAACATTTGCAAGTCAATCAACATAATACACCATATCAATAAAAGGAAGGATAAACACCAGATGATCATATCAATAGATGCAAAGAAGGCATTTGACAAGATCCAGCACTTGTTTATGAGAAAAACTCTCAGCAACATGGGAGTTGAAGTCACTTTCTTTAATATAGTCAAAGCCATCTACCACAAGACCACAGCAAGCATTATTCTAATGGGGAAAAGCTGATAGCCTTCCCTCTAAGATCAGGAAAGAGACAAGGTTGCCCACTCTCACCACTTCTATTCAATATAGTACTGGAAGTACTTGCCATAGCACGTAGGCAAGAAAAGGATATCAAAGACATCCAGATAAAAAAGGAAGAAGTCAATCTATCACTATTCACAGATGACATGATATTATACTTAGAGAACCCTAAAGGCTCTACAGAAAAGGTCCTAGAAGTAATAGGTTTGTATAACAGAGTGGCAGGTTACAAAATCAATACTCAAAAGCCTATGGCTTTCCTATAACAAATAATTAAAAAGAACAAGATATTATAAAACAATCCCGTTCACAATAGTGTCTTAAAAAATTAAACACCTCAGAATCAGCTTCACTAAAGAGGTGAAGGACCTATACAAAGAAAATTACAAAACACTACTTCAAAAAATAAAAGAGGACACTAGGAAATGGAGACACATCCTCTGCTCATGGATCGGAAGAATTAACATTTTCAAAAAGGCAATACTCCCCAGAGCGTTGTACAGATTCAATGCAGTCCCTATAAGGATACCCATTACATTATTCAAATAAATAGATCAAACACTCCTGAAGTTCATATGGAACAATAAACTCCCCCCCCACCAAGAATAGTCAAAGCAATCTTTGGGAAAAAGTAGATGGGTGGCACCACCTTCCCCAATCTCAAACTGTACTACAAAGCAGTAGTAATTAAAACAGCATAGAATTGGAATTGAGACCAGTGGAACAGAGTTGAATATTCTGTCTCAGACTCTCAAATATATGATCCCTTAATCTTTGATAAAGGAGCAGAAAATGTGAAGTGGAACAAGGAAAGCCCCTTCAACAAATGGTGCTGGGAAAACTGGATAGCTACATGCAAAAGAATGAATTTAGGCCTCTGTCTAACACCAAGCACAAAAGTCAGGTTAAAATGGGTTAAAGACCTCAATATCAGACCTGAATCCATAAGGAACATGGAGGAAAATGTAGGCAGAATCATCCATGACACTGAAGCTAAAGGCATCTTCAAGGATGAAACACCACTGACCAAAAAAGCTAAAATGAATATAAACAAATGGGACTACATTAAACTAAGAAGCTTCTTCACATCAAAAGAAATAGTGACTAAAACACAGAAAGAGCCTATGGAATGGGAAAATATATTTACTCAATGTCATCAGATAAAAGCTTAATATCCAGGATTTACAAGACACTAGTAGAACTTTACAAGAAGAAAACCTCTAACCCCATCAAATAATGGGGAGAAGAAATGAACTTCCTCAAAAAAAGAAATTCAAATGGCCAAAAGGTACATGAAAAAATGCCCTACATCGCTAATCATCAGGGAGATGCAAGTCAAAACAACAATGAGGTATCATCTTACAACACAGAAACTGGCACACTTCAATAAGACTGGCCTCCTCCCCTCAGCTCCCCAGTTTTCCAGTAGCTTGGCAGTCACACCCACTAACTGGGTGTGTGTGTAATCTCATCAAGATCCAAGGACTATAAACTAAAGCTCCCAGAAGAGAGCACTTCAGAATCTTCTGACCCCTGTTTTCACTGGGGCACCTTGGAGGGGGTGGGTTGAGTCTCCCTCCCTGTCCCAAGCAGAGCCCCAGCAGCCAAAATTCTCCAGAAACCAAATGCACCATGCGCAAGGCCACTCACCCAAGAGGGGTTGAGCCTCACCCAAGACGGGATTAACCTCCCTCACTGGAGAGCGGACTGGCCGAAAAACCCAGGTACATGGGAACCAGTGACTAAGATCTCCAAGCCCGCTCAAATTGGGACTGAGCCTGACCCCCCAGGTTCCCAGTTTTCCAGTAGCTTGGCAGTCACCCCCACAAACTTCCCCCGGTGTCATGTACTCTCATCAAGACTCAAAGATATAAACTTAAGGTCCTGGAAAAGAGAGCACCGGAGAATTTCTGGAATGAGCAGCTGCATTCACAGCCGCGTGACCTCTTATACTCTACCTTACTTACTTATGAAGAATATCACACATTTGTTTTGTTTCTAATATACTTGCTTGTATTCTCTTATATTTGGGCTTAAATGGCTCCAGAATGAAATACAACAACCCTCACACACTTCACTCTTATTGAGGTGGGAAGGTGCTCGGTGGTGGGATTGGTGTTTGAATATTATCTGTAATGAACTATTATGAACTACTTTTATGAAAATAAAATATATATTTAAAAAAAAGAACAAGAACAACCAGTGCTGGTGCAGATGTAGGGAGAAAGGAACTCTCATTCATTGTTGGTGGGAATGCCAACTTGTCCAGCCTTTTTGGAAATCAATATGGACATTCCTCCAAAAACTAGAAATTGAGCTTCCTTTTGACCCAACAATACCACTCCTGGAATATTCCAGAGATGAAAAAAAATACAGTAGAAATGACATCTGCACGTGTATGTTTATTGTAGCACAGTTTACAATAGCCAGAATCTGGAAATAACTCAAGTGCCCAAGAACAGACGACTGGTTAAAGAAACTTTGGTGTAGGATAATATTGGTTTGTCCTTTCTGTCTTGCCACAGGGAGCTTACGTTAATTGGTTTACTCCACCACAGTGCTCTCATTCCTCTGTGTTTTTTTTTGTAAGCTCTTTCTTTGTGCTCTGCTTCCCCACCGGTCAATCACCTTTATCTCCTAATCAGACTTTGTTAACTTGTAAATATTGTTTTTCTCATCTCCTTAAGTCCTTTACATGGTTAATTCAGAGCAATGTCCTTTTTGTATAGACACATGCTTTTTGTATAGACACCATGCTTTTGTAACTTGGGAGTTAATTGACTCCAAATGATATTCACTCCTGGACATCTGTTATCTTGACTTAACCTCAGTTGCCCTTACTTCCTAGCACCCTAAAAGCGGGTTCCCAGAAAACTGGATGGACTGGATGGACCCAGGGCAAGCTGTGAGCTACCATGGCATCGAAATGGGCCAGGTCAAAGCGCCATAATACTTAACTATAAGTTAAGAGCATGGTCATGGAAAAATTCTGTCATGATCCAAAAAGTAACAGCTGAATTAGGATCCTGCTTGGGTTAGGAAAGATTAATCTGGTCTGAGCACTGTAGTCTGAGATCTACAGGGATATGAACCCAGGAGAGCCATCCTACAAGCTTAATGTATCTCTTATTGTGTCCATACAAAATAACTAATATTAAGAAATGGAATTAAGATATCAATTAAGTTATTGGACTAAGGAGAGGGAAAAACACCCCTAAGTGGTATTTTGCCCTTGAGTAGAAGAAGGGCTTTCATATATTGATTGTGCTACTGGACCGGGTATGGTGGCTAACCCAATGTGAGGAGTTGAGAGAGACTAGGAAGAGACCAGGCTGCAAAATGGAGCAAAGAGATGAGCAGGAGAGACAGGAGGAGATGGGAATGAGGGGAAGTGTGAGACTAGAATTAGGGGCTTAGTGAGACTGGAACAGGCATGTGGGGAGAATGGAATAAATGGCAACTGATCACCAACCAGTCTAACCCTCATTTCCTCCTTCATCCGCCCATCGTCTGGGTGAGGGAAGTGGCACCAGAGCAATGAACGCAGGCGGCGAGAGAGATAGCCACAGGGTTTCCCTAGCCGCCCGGTGACTACACACTTTGGTATATCTACACAGTGAGATACTATGCAGCTGTTAGAAGAGATGAAATCGGGAAATTCGCATATAAGTGGATGGACATGGAGAGCAACATGCTAAGTGAAATTAGTCAGGAGAGGGACAGACATAGAATGACAGCACTCATTTGTAGAATATAAAGTAGCATAATATGAGAGTAACACCCAAGGACAGTAGCGATAAGGGCTAGAAGGATCATGCCATGGTTTGGAAACTGACCCCACGTGCTGGATGGAGAAGGAACTACTAAGTAAATGATGATTGGAGAGATTGCCTGGGATGGGAGACATGTGCTGAAAGTAGATCGAGGACCAAACACTATTACCCCTTAGTATCTTTATTGCAAATCATGATGTCCAAAATTAAGAGTAAGAAGGATTGTACCTGCCACAGAGGCAGGGAGTGGGCTGGGGTGGGGGTGGCATGTGGGACATTGGGAACAATGGTGGTAGAAAATGGTGGAGAGATGCATGCTCGAGCATTGTGTGACTGAAATGTAATCATGCAAGTATGTAACTCTCACAGTGATCCAATAAAACTTTTAAAAAATTAAGTGTTTTTTAAAAATAAATTAAATTAAAGCCACCTTCAACAAAGGAAGGGTATGCATATGCTGCCCGAGCACATGTACTGCTTATGACCACATGGTTGGGCACATGTGGAGCCCACTCTTGAGCTGTGGACTTTCATGCTTTCATGTCTAATGCTGGGATGTGTGTAGGGCTCTCTCCGTCCTGGAGAAGGTGGAGAGAAGTTCAAGAAGTTCTCTCTTGAGCACGTTACTCTCCACTCTCTCCCACTTCCTCTTCCTCCTCCCCTTTAAAAATATCCAAATAAACTCTGTTTTACTTCACTGTTTGTCTATTCCTGAAATTCTTTTCTACAAGGCGAGACAAGAACCCTGAGATGCTGGCCCCCCGTGGGACATCATCAGGATTCCTAAGAGATCACTTATTAACTAATAACCTGCATCTGTGTATTCTTAACAGTGTGTGATAACACCATTTCCCAGTTTGTGTATTTTCTCTTAGAATTTTTGTTGGTTCTTTTTGGGGTCACATTTGGCACTGCTCAAGGGTCACTACTGAAGGGGCCTGGGAAACCATATTCTGTGTTGGGGGTTGAATGGGATCAGCTGTGAGAAAGGCAAGTGTCTTTACCACTGTATTATCAGGACAGCCCTCAATGGAAGTTTTTTTTTTTTCTATTGGGGGTGCAACCTGTGCTGCTTAGAGCTTAATACAGACCTGCACTCAGGGAGTGCTCCTGGTGAGGTTGGGGGGGGACCATATGGGGTGCTGAGATCCAATCTGCAAGGCAACAACCCTGTCCTCTGTATTATAACTCCTGCAACACTCATCACTCATGGAATTTATTTGATAAGATTTAGTTTATTTGGCTAAAATCTAAACATACCTCTCTTAGATGGATCTTAGTCACAATTATAATTCTTTTTTTTTTGCTTTTTGGGTCACACCCAGCGATGCTCAGGGGTCACTCCTGGCTTTGCACTCAGGAATTGCTCCTGGCAGTGCTTGGGGGACCATATGGGATGCCGGGGATCGAACCCGGGTCGGCCGCATGCAAGGCAAACGCCCTACCCGCTATGCTATCGCTCCGGCCCCCACAATTATAATTCTTTAAAAATAAATAATAATGAGGCATTCTGGTGAGCAACGCGGCCCGGACAATGCTCCGGACCCGAATCGGGGCCAGCAACACCAGGGGGCCGGAGGGAGGAGGTGCCGCCTGCACACCTTCTCCGGATGGAACCCCGGCGACACTGAGCAGCAACTAACACGGCACCAGGATTCGGGACTGGGACAGATCCGAGCCGCGCGGCCGCTAGCGCGGCCGTGCGACCTTTTCTCTCAGAGAGCCAGCCCTGTGTAACCTCAGAGAGCCAGCACCTGAGAAACCTCAGAGAGCCAGCACCTGTGCAACCTCCGAGAGCCAGCACCAGAGTAACCTCAGAGAGCCAGCCCTGTGTAACCTCAGAGAGCCAGCCCTGTGTAACCTCAGAGAGCCAGCCCTGTATAACCTCAGAGAGCCAGCACCTGAGTAATCTCAGAGAGCCAGCACCTGTGCAACCTCCGAGAGTCAGCCCTGTGTAACCTCAGAGAGCCAGCACCTGTGCAACCTCCGAGAGCCAGCCCTGTGTAACCTCAGAGAGCCAGCACCTGAGTAACCTCAGAGAGCCAGCACCTGTGCAACCTCCGAGAGCCAGCCCTGTGTAACCTCAGAGAGCCAGCCCTGTGTAACCTCCGAGAGCCAGCACCAGAGTAACCTCAGAGAGCCAGCACCTGTGCAACCTCTGAGAGCCAGCCCTGTGTAACCTCAGAGAGCCAGCCCTGTGTAACCTCAGAGAGCCAGCCCTGTGTAACCTCAGAGAGCCAGCACCTGAGTAACCTCAGAGAGCCAGCCCTGTGTAACCTCAGAGAGCCAGCACCTGTGTAACCTCAGAGAGCCGGCACCTGAGTAACCTCAGAGAGCCAACCCTGTGTAACCTCAGAGAGCCAGCACCTGAGTAACCTCCGAGAGCCAGCACCTGTGCAACCTCCGAGAGCCAGCCCTGTGTAACCTCAGAGAGCCAGCACCTGTGCAACCTCCGAGAGCCAGCCCTGTGTAACCTCAGAGAGCCAGCACCTGTGTAACCTCAGAGAGCCAGCACCGGCACAACCTTAAAAAGTTATTTTGATGTGGTTGGAGGTCATGTGGGGGAAGGGTGATGCAGGCCGAATACAGACTAGAGACTGAACACAATGGCCACTCAACACCTTTATTGCAAGCCACAACACCTAATCAGAGAGAGAGAACAAAGGGGAATTCCCTGCCATAGTGGCAGGGTGGGGTGGGGGGAGACGGGACTGGGGTTGGGGGAGACGGGACTGGGGAGGGGGGGAGGGATGTTGGGTTTACTGGTGGTGGAGAATGGGCACTGGTGAAGGGATGGGTTATCGAACTTTGTATGGGGGAAACATGAGCACAAAGATGTATGGATCAGTAACTGTACCCTCACGATGACTCTCTAATTAAAAATAAACTAATTAAAAAAATAAAAATAAATAAATAATAATCTCCATGCCAGAGAAATAATACAGATGTTTAAACTCATGCCTGGAGGCACCCAAGCCCAGTTTGATCCCCAGAATTGCATAGCTCTGTGGGACCCTGGAGGCTTTTACAAAGCAGGTGCTCTTCTACTGAGTTACATTCCTGGACCCAGAAATTTGAATTACTTCATGCACTAGAATGCTAAGGATGCATGTAATTTATTGTACAGTATGTAAGTTATTGTCTAGTGTACATTTTGAATAAATGTGTACTGTTGGATAACATTGGTTTCTCATCCCCTCACAATGCGTTCCAGAGGCACTCCCATTCATCTTTAATTTCTCCTTTGTGGTCTGCTTCCCCTATCTGTTAATCACTTCATTTCCCTTAATCAGAACCCATGACTTGCAAAGTCAGATTCTTTAGAAGATTCTGGATTCATTGTAAGTGAAATATTGCTTTTCACTTTCCTTTATGTCCTTTGCCATTTACTTTATAGCAATGTCCATTTTTTATAGACAGGAAGATAGTTGATCTTACACTCTTGTAACTTGGGAGTTAATTGGCTCCGAATAATATTTACTCCTGGGCATCTATTGTATTTACTCAACTTAAGCCTCAGTTGCCTTAGTTCCTAGCACTCCAAAAGGAGAATTCCAACGAGGAATGGATCCAGGGCAAGTGGAAAGCTACCCAGGCATCAAAAAGGGACAGGCCAACCTCCATAAAACTTATATATTAAGAGCATGGTCATAGACAAACGTTGTCACCTTCTTAAAAGAAGTAACTGGATAAGGACCCTGCTGGGTTTAGCAAGAATTAATCTGGCTTGAGGACTGTAGTCTAGGGTATATAGAGTGAGATGTCCCCAGGAAGAGCCACCCTTTAAGCTTACTAAATCTCTTATTGTATCCACACAAAATTAGTAGAAATATTATTAAGAAGTAAATTTAAGATGACTGTTTAAATGAATACTGGTTAAGGAAAGGAAAAAGTAATATACCTTAGACAGAACTCTGCCCTTGGGCAGATCTCCTAACAGGATGAGATTTTGTCTTAAAAGAAGTTTCCCTGGGAGGAAGGTCTTTACATATGTTGATTGTGTGACCACACCTATGTGTAATTGTTACCTCCAACCTTTGATGTTTTTCTCTTAACTAGCACAGGGAGATGGGAATCCCGGGCAGAGAGAGACTGGAATGGTGGTAATGTGAGACTGGAATATTGCACGCTGGGAGACTGAAATAAATGGTGGGATGAAGAGTGGAATAAACAGTGACTGATCACCAACCAGCTTGGTCTCCATTCCCTCCTTTCTTTCATCCATCACCATCTGCCTCTGAAGTGGTTCTTGGCCACTGAATGCACGGGTCAAGCATGCACACTTTTTGAACTCATAGTGTACTATAATTGACATCTAAGAGTTTTTAATTTTTATAATTAGGCAATGGCCCAGCAATTTTTGTTCATAGCAACATAGCAATATTTGGGGCATTTTGTTTATTTTTATTTTGTTTGGGGAGTTTCCAAGCAGTAGTCAGGAAACACACCCTCCACTACCTGCCCCTTCCCCCAGTAAGAGTCAGCCAAGAATCAGTTTTGTGCCCCATTTTGTATGAAGCACTGGCAGGCCCTGTGATGCCCAGGATGAATTAGGCCACTATGGTGGTGTTGGGAATGTCCAGGAATTCACCTAAACAATGCTCAAGGAATCTGTGATGTCAGAGATCTAACCTGGGTGGCCAGGTGCAAGGCAAGCACCAATCCCTTTACTATCTCTTACAGCAATTTCAATCTTTCACTTCCCATTGGCCAGAGATATTGTGGTTCATCAGAGTTAAACAACAGTTTGTTGAAAAATCTGTTTCCTCATCAGCAAACACTAAAAATTCTCAACATAACAGACCTCCTCAATTGAAGTCACATAAACACTGATGGTATATGAAGCAGTGAGTTGGAGTTGATAGTAAAGTGATATGTAGTATTACTTAGGATCTTGTTTCCAAATTTTGGCTTGCAGGAAAAATGTTCACTTAAATCCAGGAAGAGGAAGAGTACTTGGTACCTGACACAAGAATAGGCTCAGTATTTCAAAGAGCTGAATATATACTCAAAGACAAATGGGTTTGTTCTCCTGGCTCGAGTAAGCTTGAACTGGTGAAGAGAAAATTAGTCAAAACACTGAGACATAAGAGATATGAATCGTGCTTCACTTTATATTCCATTCCAACCAGAATCCAGCTCTTAACTAAAATTTTCATTTTTGTTTAGGACTACTTCCAGTTTAGTATTCAGGGGTCACTCCTGGCAATGCTTGAGATCAGAGATCAAATATATACTCACATATACAAAGCATATGCATGAATGCTGAGTATTTGGTCAGTTCCTTAACTCAAACATTTTCCTCAAAATACTAACTTAAACTTAATGAAAGTTTCACTTAAAGAAACAAATTTTTCCATGTGACTACAAAGAAAAGGTAGGTCTCCATTTGAAGTTGTGCCAGAAATTGTCCCTAAAATTTGCACTTGAACTTAAGTCATGAAAAAGATTTGGGGAAGAAAGACCTTCAATGAACAAACTGAATTAAATTATGTACAGAAAAACTCATTTTTTGATTTCTTTTTTTTTTTTTTGCTTTTTGGGTCACACCCGGTGATGCACAGGGGTTACTCCTGGCTCTGCACTCAGGAATTACCCCTGGCCGTGTTCAGGGGACCATATGGGATGCTGGGATTTGAACCCGGGTCAGCCGCGTGCAAGGCAAACGCCCTACCCGCTGTGCTATCTCTCCAGCCCCAGATTTCTAATAACTGAGACACAAATTGTTTTAAAAGTCTCTTTCTGGTGTTATTTGGCTCTTAGTACATGAGCCTTAGTAATAGAAATATTTATTCTGCATCATCACCTGAAAGTTTCCCAACATAGAGCGCAGGGCACAGTGAGAGAACACAATTCTTAGAGGTGTGAGACCTGAGTTTGACCCCCAGCTACCCCTATTCTACAAGAAACCTATCTTTACCCTAAGGTTTCTTACAACCCAGCATATAATCTCTTAGCTCTGTGTTGATCTCCAAGACATGTGCATTCTGCTGTGATTGGATATAGGCACTCAGTGTCTTTCATAGGGACCCTCCCAGCAAGATGACCACAGGGCTGTTGTCACTCAGGACCATCAGCTGTGCTCAGGGTCACACTCAGCCATACTCAGGGTCAGACTCAGTTGTGCTCAGGGTCACACCCAACTGTGCTCAAGGCCACACAGAAAAGTGTTTGAGGCTACACACAACCATGTTTTGTCTCATATTATGTCATGCTCTGGGCCACCAAGGCCACACTCACCCAAGCATGGGAATACCAGGGTCCATACTAGTCATGTTCAGGGACAACACTCAGCTATGCTCAGAATCACACTCAGATATTCCCAGGACCACACTCAACCATGTTAGGGACCACAAGACCACAGTACCACACTCTTCCTACTTTTCCAGGAAGAGAGATCTCCCAATTGATAACTCCAACACCTTTTTGGAAAGGCGGTGGGTGGATTCCCTTCCTTCCTGACTAGGCAGAGGAGCCTCTGCACCCAATCTCTTTCATATCACTGGGCCCAGCTCACGACTCCTCCGAATTTCACACTGCTCACAGCACAGAAGGAGCACAGCAAACTGATGGGGAAGACCCTAGAAGCCTGCCAACCTCAAGGAGCAAAAACAAGAACACAGAGACTCAAAAAATTCCAACCAGCTCAGTAAATCCTCAGATAAGAACTTTAGTGACACCATGGTGAGGGTGTCTAATAAGAGCAAAGAAATCATGGCACATGTAGCCAGCAAACCCACCAGTGCACATGAATAAGTGATGAAAAGAGAAAATTACAAGCAGAAAGGAAGAATATGATTGCTAACTTAAAACACTCACTAGAAGCTCTGAACAGCAGATTAACAGCAGTTCTGTAAAAGATCGAGGATCTACAAGATGGAAACTGCTAGAAAACAACCGAAGGTGGAAAATAAAAAAGAAAGAAGTGCATACCTGAAAACTATTGGAGGAACAATATAAGAATCATCATAATTCCTGAAGAACAGTAGACACATTTGATGAAGAAACAATAACTGGAGAATATAGGAACCGAGATCCAAGAGGCCCAAAGGGTCCCAGTGAAAATAGACTGCCTAGGAAAACTCCAAGACACACTATTCTCAAAATGACAAAAATATAAAGAGAATATTTAAAGCGGCAAGATCATAAAAGGAACTTACATACAAAGGAAAGCCTGTAAGAGTCACAGCAGATCTATCCAATGAGACTCTATTAGCCCAAAAAGAATGCAGGGAGACAGTACACAAACTTAATGAAGTGAACAACGCACCAACAACACTCTATGCAGTTAGATTAACACTCAGATTTGAAGGAACAATGCAAAACTTCAGGAATAGTCTATAAGTTAGGGAATTCATAGCCCTGAAGTCAGTTTTACAAGAAGCATTAAAGAAGCCTCCTTTAAGGACAAGAAAAGGGGCTGGAGCGATAGCACAGTGGGTAGGGCGTTTGCCTTGCTCACGGCAGATCCGGGTTTGATTCCCAGCATCCCATATGGTCCCCTGAGCACCACCAGTGGTGATTCCTGAGTGCATAGCCAGTAGTACCTCCTGTGCATCGCCACGTGTGACCCAAAAAGAAAATAAAAAAGGACAAGAAAAACTTCCTAGCTCATGGCATTGAATATGGTCTCATGGTGCTTATATTTGCCTTCTACTAGATTCAGAAAGTATGTTTATTTACGCTTGCTAAGGGATTTTATACATCTTCCAGAATGAATTTAAGCCTCATTTATATTGAATGTACTATGTCTTAATAGCTTTTGTTTTTACATCCAGAGATTTTTATTACAACTCTTTAATTGTTAATGTAGACAATCAGTATCTGCAATGTAATGTTTTCTAATGTAAAACCTATATTTTCTTTCTTAGGATAAAACACTATTTTAAGGCCTGTTCAGTTTTTCACATTTAAATTTTGTAATTCTCTTCACTCTTTAAACTTTACATTTGTTAGACTTTAACTAGTACGTGTAAAACCCAAAATATGTTGGGGCCGGAGTGATAGCACAGCGGGTAGGGCGTTTGCCTTGCACGCGGCCGACCCGGGTTCGATCCCCGGTATCCCATATGGTCCCCCAAGCACCGCCAGGAGTAATTCCTGAGTGCAAAGCCAGGAGTAACCCCTGAGCATCGCTGGGTGTGACCCAAAAAGCAAAAAAAAAAATATGTTAGCAAAGAATTTTTTTAAGTTTTATTAATACATGGGAAGACATAAACTCACTGCAGTGAGACCCAAGTACAAAATAAAATTTAATGCAATGTATTTGGGTGCCAGAGTTGAAAACTTATCTATTTAAATGAGAATAGGCACTATATTAAATTAAATGATTTTAATTTCCTTATATATATTTGACAATCAGTCACTACAAACTGACTTTTCTTGATTTATATTTTGATAATTCCATGTACCATTCCTTTTAGTTTTGTTTGAGCAAGCAATATGAAGTAAATTTTTAAAATACTATTTTTATTATTATTGGACTGGAGCGATAGCACAGCGGTAGGGCATTTGTCTTTCATGTGGCAGACCCGTGTTCGATTCCTCCGCCCCTCTCGGAGAGCCCGGCAAGCTACCGAGAGTATCGCGCCCGCATGGCAGGGCCTAGCAAGCTACCCGTGGCGTATTGGATATGCCAAAGACAGTAACAATAAGTCAACGAGAGACGTTACTGGTGCCCGCTTGAACAAATCGATGAGCAACGGGATGACAGTGACAGTGATTTTTATTATTGCACAATACACTTGTTATTTATCTATATCTAATAAATATATCAATATTTATATAAATATATTTGTGTGTTTATATATAGCACAGTGGATAGGGCATTTGCCTTGTATGCATTAGACTTGGATTCAATTCTTTTGCCCCTCTCGGAGAGCTGGCAAGCTACTGAGAGTATCTCGCCCGCACGGCAGAGCCTGGCAAGCTACCAGTGGTGTAATTCAATATGCCAAAAACAGTAACAACAAGTCTCACAATGGAGACATTACTAGTGCCGGCTCGAGCAAATCGATAAACAATGGGATGACAGTGACAGTCAGTGACACCATATAGTGACACCTTCCAGAAGTGTCGCGAAGCTTCTGTCATGCACAACTTCCTGAACTTCCTGCCAAAGAGCATCAGAGTCCTCCCTGCCTTCTGAGTGCCCACTGCCCCTTCAGGAGACTCTGCTGTTCTGGTGCTGCAGGACACGCTCCACAGACTGGTCACCACCCTCATCACTGTCATCTGTGAGCTGCTCCACATCTACAATGAAACCTTCAGTTTCACCAATTCCTTTTCTTTCTTTCTTTCTTTCTTTCTTTCTTTTTTTTTTTTCTTTTTGGGTCACATCTGGCGATGCACAGGGGTTACTTCTGGCTCTGCACGCAGGAATTACTCCTGGCGGTGTTCAGGGGACCATATGGGATGCTGGGAATCGAACCCGGGTCGGCCGCGTGCAAGGCAAATGCTGTACCTGCTGTGCTATTGCTCCAGCCCCAGTTTCACCAATTCTTGGACGTTTTTTATTGTCATCAACATGTCACAGTTCTTTGTGAGGTATTTTCTTTTGATATTTTACAAAGCACTGGAAAAGAAACTGAGTGTCATTCTTTTAAGCAATAAATACATATAATTAATTTACCAATTTTTTTAAATTAAGAGGCTACTCCATCCCCCAATTATGTAAACATTAATGTTGCAATTCCCTTGTTTACATTATCTCTCACTCTTCCATGGCAACCATGAACTGACTGGCCACATTTCATCAGTGTAACATTTTTCAGACTCCACACCAGGTTGTTTTCTCTTGAGGCACCCCAGAGCGGGGCGGGTGAGAACCCTCCCCACCCCAAGGAACCCAGCCCCGGCAGCCAACCTCCACTACCCAACCGCCGCCATGCTCCAGGCTGCTTTCCGGACACATTATAAGACACTTCCTACCCATTTTCCATAACTACCACACCATATTTGATGGAGTTCAGACATACCTCTCGGGGATCCCGGCAAGCTACCGAGAGCATCCCGCCTGCACGGGCAGAACTGAGCAAGCTACCTCTGGCGTATATGATATGCCAAAAACAGTAATGATAGGTCTCATTCCTCTGACCCTGGAAGAGCCTCCAATCATTGGGAAAGATGAGTAAGGAGAGGCTGCTGAAGTCTCAGGGCTGGGACGAATGGAGACATTACTGGTGCCCACTTGAGTAAATCAACGACCAACAAGACGACAGTGATACAGTGAAGAGGCTACCAGCGGGTTGGAGTGATAGCACAGCGAGTAGGGCGTTTGCCTTGCATGTGGCCAACCTGGGTTCAATTTTTCCGCCCGTCTCAGAGAGCCCGACAAGCTACCGAGAGTATCTTGCCTGCATGACAGAGCCTGGCAAGCTACCCATGACATATTCGATATGCCAAAAACAGTAACAACAACTCTCACAGGTGCCCGCTTGAGCAAATAGATGACCAACGGGATGACAGTGATATAGTGAAGAGGCTACCAGATGCTACCTGAGGTCAGAGCTTTGGCTAAGACCAAATGTACAATCTGTTTATAAGTTTAGTATCTGATATGTTATCTATCCAAACTTCTCTATTCATTCAGAGAAGAAAATATAGTCAGAATACTGGGTCGGCAACTTAAATGCACTCAAATTTCCATATAAATAACCCTCAGAAAATAAAGGCATAATCATTTTCAGACATAAAATAATCATTTCAAAGTCCACTATCCTGATACTTGCCAAATTTTGGGAAGAGAAAAAAAGAAATCAACAAATACAGATTTTCCTATCACAAGGTTGTTGGAACTTTTGACCAGTGAATTTCAAATCACTACTATAAACATAGTGCTTACATGAAAACCACTTTTAATATAAAGACATGTGAAAATGTAAAGGACAACAACAAAAGGGAATGAAAAAGACACATCTTGCAAATACTAATCAAGTCTGGATTGGCCAGATTGCTACCAGAATGAACTTCACAAAAAGAACTATCATCAAGGATAGAGAAAATTATTATATAATACAAAACACTGATCACCAGAAGGTGAAAATTTTTATATCTGTAAGTACTCAATATAGAATTTAATTATATGAGTAAAATATGAGGACCCCATCTGACCTCTCTGAGCTCTACAAAGAGTGATCCCTGAGTGCATAGTCTAGAGTATGGTCAGAGTACTTTCATGTGTGGCCCCAAAATCAAAAACAAATGAACAAAACCCATGGAGTTTGTTCACCAAGGCACATTATGTATCTGTTAAACAAAATTTAACAAGATAGATAAAATTCCAACAGTTTGGGGCTGAAGCAATAGCACAGCGGGTAGGGCGTTTGCCTTGCACGTGGCCGACCCGGGTCCAATTCCCAGCATCTCATATGGCCCCCTGAGCACCGCCAGTGGTTTTTTCTGAGTGCAGAGCCAGGAGTAACCCCTGTGCATCGCTAGGTGTGACCCAAAAAAGCAAAAAAAGAAAAAAAATTCCAATAGTTTATTTTCTGACCAAACTAGCTTACAATGGAAATTGGGAAAAGACAGATGTCAGAAAAACATCAGTGTACTTGGAGTTTAAAGAGCAAACTTCTAAATAAGCATGGATATGTGGAAGTCAAAGGAGAAAAAGAAAAAAACTTAGTATAAGTGTAAGGAATTTCAGCGTGGTTAAAGTAATGCCTGCAGGAAATATAAAAGCAAATGCTTCTATTGAGGGTCTTATAGATAGCACAGGGGTGAAGCAGATGAACTTGCAAGGCCCAGCCCGGATCTGAGCCCCAGCACCACATCTGCTCCCAGGATTGCCAGCAGCAACACCCACTACAGAGGCAGGACTAGTCCCTAAATGACTTGTGAACTGTCACCATTCAAAATACAAGTTTTCAAATCAATTCACATACATTCAAAAACTAGGGGAAAAAAGGACTGGGAGGAGCTGATGAGGTGAAGGGATGCCTTGTCTGGGCAGGGCCCAGGCTTAACCCCTGGCACTGTGCTCCCCGCATCCCCCACATTCCTGAGCATGGCCAGGAGTGACTCAGTTGTTAGGCAGCACCCTCTCACCAACTAAAATGAAGAAACTAAGCCAACAATAACTGCTAAATCCAAAGTAGATGAAGGAAATAAAAATAAGAAATAATAAAATTCAACTGACACAGAAGTTTATTCTTTGAAAGATTAATAGCACTGTCTGTAGCACTGTTGTCCTCTGGCTCATTGATTTGCTCGAGCGGGCATCAGTAACATCTCCATTGTGAGACTTGTTACTGTTTTTTGGCATATTGAATATGCCATGGGTAGCTTGCCAGGCTCTGCCATACAGGTGGGATACTCTTGGTAGCTTGCCGGGCTCTCCGAGAGGGGTGGAGGAATCGAACCCAGGTTGGCCACGTGCAAGGCAAATGCCTTACCCACTCTACTATAGCAGAGAAATCTCAAGCCAGATTTACCAAAAAAAAAAAAATAGAAACACTGGGGCTGGAGCGATAGCACAGCGGGTAGGGTGTTTGCCTTGCATGGGGCCAACCTGGGTTCGATTCCCAGCATCCCATATGGTCCCCTGAGCACCGCCAGGAGTAATTCCTGAGTGCAGAGCCAGGAGTAACCCCCGTGCATCGCCAGGTGCCAGGTGTGACCCAAAAAGAAAAAAAAAGAAAAATAGAAACACTTACATTTCATATAAGCATCAGACTCAGTTACAAACTGATAATCTCAGCTAAAGGCTCCCTGGTTAAACTTAACTGTCAAATTTTATAACAGTTAGAGAATGTTACAACTTTACATCCAGTAACAAAATATCAGCAACAAAATATTCTTGAGCCACTAACTACTCAATTTAAAATAATTATTACAGCTGTACAAGTAAGCTACAGTGTTCAGGCCGGGTTAGTCTTTTCCATACCTAGCCGGGTCCTAGTCTCCTCATTATTTTTGGATCATGACAGCATTTGTCCATGATAAAGCTCTTAACTTATAGTTAAGAATTAGGCACTTTGGCCAGGCCCATCTCGATGCCAGGGTAGCACATAACTCACCGCTTGCCCTGGATCCGTCCCATCCCTCGTTGGGACCCTGCTTTTGGGGTGCTAGGAACTGAGGGCAACTGAGGCTTAAGTTGAGACAGCAGATGCCCGGGAACGAATAATATTTGAAGCCAATTAAATCCCAAGTTACAAAAGCATAATATTGTCTTCTTGTGTCTATACAAAAGGGACATTGCTTTAAAGTAAACTACTCAAAAGACACAAGGAGAGGAGAAAGGCAGTATTAACTTACAATATAAGTTCAGTGTCCTAGAAAGATCTGACCTTACAAATTAACAGAGTCTGATTAGGGGAAAAAGCTGATTAACTGTTTGGGGAAGAGAGCATAGAGAAGTGGTTACAGAAAAACAAAGGAATGGGAGTGACTAGGGAGCACCTTGATGGGTATGACCCAAATAAACCTAAGCTCCTTGTGGCTATGTTATCCTACACATACTCAGGGCTCTGTATTCCCCAAACAAGAGTGCACATTCTTCTCTAATGCACACACAACGTTCTCCAGGATGTATCACATATTAGAGCACAATTTAAATACACATAAGTTTACAAATATAAAAAAAATGTACAAATTAATCAATTCAGATCTCAATGCTATGAAAGTAGAAATTAACCAAAGAAATATGGAGAAAACTTCCAATATGAGAAGCTAAGCAAAGCACTGCTAAACAAAAAATGAATCAAAAAGGAATTCAAGGAAAAATAAAAAGATTCCTTGAAACCAATGAAAATGAAGAAAAAAGCTACCAGAATCAATGGTACAACAAAAACTATACTTGGGGGAGGGGGGGAATTCATAGCAATGCAGGCTTATGTTAAGAATGAAGAAAAAGCCCAAATCATCAACCTAAGCTCACATCTCAAAATCTGGAGAAGGAACAACAAACAAATCTCAAAAGCAGGAAGAGGAGGGACATAATAAAGATGAGAGCAGAAATCAACAACCTAGAAACCAAGAAAGCAATTCAAATAATCAATGAAACAAGGAGCTGGTTCTTTAAAAAATAAATTAAAAAGATTGATAAACCTTTAGCTAAATGAATGAGGAAAAAAGAGAAATTGTTCAAATTAATCAGATTGGAAATGAAAGGGACTATAATGAATTATAATTGTAATTATAATGGATCTTTTAAAAATTCACAATACAATAAGAGGTTACTATGAACAACTCTATGCTCTGGAGATAACAACTCTATAAACTGGAGAGCCTAGACGAAGTGGACAGATTCTTAAGAATTAAGTAATCTCCCAAAGCTGAACGAGGAGGAAGAAAAAAGCCTAAACATGCCAACACAATTAAAGAAATTGAAGCAGTAATTAAGAATATTCCCAAGGGGGCCATAGCAATAGCACAGCAGGTAGGGAGTTTGCCTTGCGCACAATCAACCTCTTTGATCCCTGGCATCCCATATGGTCCACGGAGCACCACCAGGAGTAATTCCTGAGTGTAGAGCCAGAAGTGACCCCTGAGCCTGAGTGTGACCCAAAAAGAAAAAAAAAGTAAAAAAAAAATATCCCCAAGAACCAAAGTCCCGGTCCAGATGGCTTCAATGGGGAGCTCTATCAGACCTTCAAAGATCTACTGCTGATACTCCTTAAGCTCTTCCAAAATACTGAAGAACAGGCATCCTCCCTAATACCTTCTAGGACACTAACATTGCACTAATACCCAAAACAGACAGAGACGTTTCAGAAAAGAAAATTTAAGACCAATCTCCCTGATGAATATTAATGAAAAAAATTCTGAACAAAATCTTAGCTAACCAAATCCAACAGCATATAAAAAATCATAAGACTCGATCAAGTGGGATTCATTTCATGGATGCAAGAATGGTTCAACATATGCAAATCAATAAATATAATATACCAAATTATTTAAAAGAAAGACAAAATCATATTATCATATCAATTGAGGTAGAGAAAGCCTTTCACAAACTCCAACATCCATTCATGACAAAAACTCTCAACATATAAGGGGTGGAAGGACCTTTCCTCAAGATAATAACTGCCATCTAAAACAAACCCATAGCCAGTATCATCTTAAATGTTGAAAAACTAAAAGAATTCCTTGAAAGGTACAAGACAAGAATGTCCTCTCTCTCTACTTTTATTCTACATAGTATTAGAAGTCCTGGCTACAACAATCAAATTAAAAGGGGGGGGAATAAAGGAAACCAAATTGGAAAATAAGAACTTAGATTATCAATACTTTCAGATGACATGATGATATGTTGGACACAGAGCAGGGCAGGAGCGACTTCATCATGCCTGGTCCCTGCTCCATGTCTTGTTTTACTTAAACCTTTTTGTTTTTCTTTAAACCCCCCATTTCTCCCCCTGACCATCTGTGAGAGGTCAATTTGGCTGAAAACTCGGCCTTGGCAAATAGTGCCATAACCGCAATTAATTGTTAATAGAAGACACAAGTAGGGTGAGTAGTTGTTAGAATGTTCTGAAAACATGTCTAGATTACCTATCTGCCTATCTGTAACTGCCCATTTGTACTGTTAGCAGCCGCCAGAATGTTCTGAAAATGTCTGAATCACCTATCTGTAAGTGCTTATTTGTACTATCTGAAAGTATGTTTTCTTTTGAATCATGCAAACTTACATTTTTACTTATGCTTCTATTAAAATGTGTACATGCAGGTTGGGATGTTAGCAGATGTAAGCACTGACTATAAAATTTGTGGCTTTTCCCTTGCTCAGGGTCTTGCTTGGGCCTGCGTGCCTGGAAGCTTGACCCCAGCTAGCTGGCTAATAAACTCTGCTTGTTTATTACATTACTGGCTGAGCTCTTTGTGCGGATTCGGAGGGGGAGATCATCGACACCGAACCCTAACAGATATACCTGCAAAACTCTAATGCGTCCACAAAAAAGCTTCTAAAAACAATAAACCAATACAGCAAAGTGGCCAGCTACAAAGTCAATACACAAAAATCAGTCACATTATTATATACAAGGAAAGAATCAGAGAAGAAAGCAATCGAGAGTGGGGCTGGAGCGATAGCACAGCGGGTAGGGCGTTTGCCTTGCATGCGGCCAATCTGGGTTTGAATCCCAGCATCCCGTGTGGTCCCCTGAGCACTGCCAGGAGTAATTTCTGAGTGCGAAGCCAGGACTAACCCCTGTGCATTGCCAGATGTGACCCAAAAAGCAAAAAAAAAAAAAAGCAACCAAGAGTGTACCCCATTTCATAGTACCCCAAAACATCAAGTATCTAGGAATCATCTTAACTAAAGATGTAGGAGATATATACCATGATAATTTTAAATCACATAAAGAAATAGAAGAACTTAGGCAATGGAAAAACATCCCAGGTTCATGGATTGGAAGAATCAATATTAGTAAAA
This sequence comes from Sorex araneus, assembly GCF_027595985.1. NCBI lineage: Eukaryota > Metazoa > Chordata > Mammalia > Eulipotyphla > Soricidae > Sorex > Sorex araneus. Next base: position 78,698,940 of record NC_073302.1, on the reverse strand, counting down.
TGACTATCCTATCTAAGCCATTATATAGATTCAGTGCAATCCCCATCTATTTAAATTTAGGTGATGCTTTTCTAGGGTCTAGAACAGCCTATAATAAAGCTTGTATAGAAAAAGAACACGAATGCCAAAGCCATATTGGAAAATAAGAAATTGGGAGGTTTTCCATTATATAATTTGGAACTGTATTATACAGCTGTAGTGATAAAAAACATCATGGTACTTGAATAAATATAGGTCCTTCGATTGAATAAATATAGGTCAGAACTATATTTGGTATCATGGTACTTGAATAAATATAGGTCAGAATCAAATGCCCAATAACAAAACCAATATGGCCAGTTAATTTTCAATAAGGGAGTTAAAAACATGGAATGGAGTAAAGATAGCCTCTTCAACAAACAGTGCTGGGAAAACTGGATGACTACAGTAAGAAATTAAAATTGGATATACATATCTTACTTACATCTTACATTAGAGTAAACTCAAAGTTTATCAAAGACCTTGACTCTGACCCGAAACTATGAAGTACATTGAGGAAAACATAGGCAGAACTCTTCAATATTTGGGCCTTAAGGGCATTAGTAATCTGATACCACTGGCAAAGGTAACAAAATAAAAAACAAATGGTACTATATAAAATTAAAGAGCTTCTGCATGGCAAAAAAAAAAAAGGCTAAAACCAAAATACAGCTAGCTGAATGGGAAAAATACTTGCATTCAACACACCCGATAAAGATTTGTGTTCAAGATATATAAAGAACTCACAAAGATCAACAAAAAATTCAAAAATCCTAAATAAAAAATGAGGAGAAGAAACGAACAGGTGTTCTCAAAGGAAAACAAGCTGATGGCCAGTAGGCATGTGAAAAAAATTCTCAGTATCACTTTTCATCAGAGAAATTCAAATCAAGATGATAATGACATACCATCTCACACCAGTGAAAATGGCACATATCAAAAATAATAGGAACAATCTCTGTTGGTGGCAACGTAGTGAAAAAGGAACCCTTATCCACTGCTAGTGGGATTATTATGTGGTACAACTCCTATGGAAACAGTAAGGAGAGTTCTCAGAAAATTTGTAACTTCCATATTGACCCAGCCATTCCAATTTTTGGGCATCTACCTCCAGGACATAAAAATACTCTTTCCAAAATATGTATGCACATCATTATTCATTGCTACACTCAGCACAATAGCTTAGATATGAAATCCACCTAGGTGTCCAACAACAGACGACTAGATTATGGAGATATGTATACTGGAATACTATGTAGTTGTAATGAATGATGAAATCATACAATTTTCTGTAACCTGGTTGGAACTGAAATATATGTTGAGTTACTTCACTCAACCAGAAGAAAGACAGGATGATTGCAATTATCTGTGGAATATAGACTATAGAATGAAGAAATGTATTGTAGTAAAAGGGGTATGTTTGACTCACCTTTGGATCCAGTATTTTGAGAGGAGAAGGACAGAGATGGAAAGAAATGGGGAGGGGCAGAGGAAAGGAGAAAGAAAAAGACAGGAAGTAACAGATGAACAGGGTTTCAGTTATACTGGTACCATGGGTGAGTTGTATAGACATATATCCAAAACACAGACTCAACAACACTGAAAACATGAGATATAAGTTGCAGCCACTGGAACTTTGTAATGTGCCTATCAAGTTAACTGACAAAGGATAAGGCGGAGGTTAAGGGTTGCGGAAGGAATATGGGATGATGCGTGGACAGAAGTTGACATTCGTGGTGGGATTTGTATTGAAATATCATAGGCCTAAAGCTCAACTATCAATAACTTTGTAACTCACATTTTTTTATTAAATAAAGCACTGTAGCACTGTCGTCTCATGTTCATCGATTTGCTGAGAGAGCACCAGTAAATGTCTCCATTGTGAGACTTCTTGTTACTGTTTTTGGCATATTGAATATGCCACAGGTAGCTTGCCAGGCTCTGCCGTGCAGGTGGGATACTCTTGGTAGCTTGCAGGGCTCTCCAGAAGGGATGGAGGAATCGAACCTGGGTCGGCCGCGTGCAAGGCAAATGCCCTACCCACTGTGCTATCAATCCAGTCCAATAAAATATTAATAAAAATAATAAACAAAAGTACTGTGATCCTAATCTTTTATATATATATTAAACTAGTTACTTAAGGGAAAATTTTATGAGTGTGGAAAACATAATAAATGTATTAAGGCCCTACAATATTTCCTATGTAATCTCAGTGTTTCCACAGGAAAATAATATCAACTGTGATATTAGGTCTCTTCTATTTTTTCTAATCTTGTTCATTGTTTGTATATCCTTATTGGCTTAATTTTTGTTGTTTTTTCTTTTCTTTTTGTGTTTTGTATCCTAGAGTTGTGTTTCTTCTTTTATAGAATGATATTTTACATTGAAAGTATGAAAAGAAAGTAAATTACATTTAATGTAAATATATTCAAACTAGAGCGATAGCACAGCGAGTAGGGCATTTGCCTTGCATGTGGCCGACCCAGGTTAGATTCTTCCATCCCTCTCAGAGCCCGGCAATCTACCGAGAGTATATCGCCCGCACGGCAGAGCCTGGCAAGCTACCCATGGCATATTCAATATGCCAAAAACAGTAACAAGAAGTCTCACAATGGAGACATTACTGGTGTCTGCTCAAGCAAATCAATGAACAATGGATAACAGTGCTACAGTGCATACTCAGGCTGAAAATCATGCTTTTAATAATAAAAAAAATTCAAAGTCTACAAAAAATTTAACTGAGTATAATCTTTACTAAATATCAAATTAAAATATAAAATATTTCAGAAAATTTGCCCAGAATTCTGGACATACTCTCAAATGTAAAGAATTCTTTCATCAACAAAATGAGAGGAAGTATTGAATATGTGACTTACTAGAAGGCACTATAAGTAATGAATTTATTTTTATTTATTTATTTTTTAATTTATTCTTTTATTAAATCACCATGTGGAAAGTTACAAAGCTTTCAGGTTTAAGTCCCAGTTATACAATGCTTGAACACCCATCCCTTCACCAGTGCACATATTCCACCACCAAGAACCACAGTATACCTCCCCCTCACCCCTCCACTATAAGTAATGAATTTAATCTCATACAGCTTCAACTGGTTGAGTGAGAAGGCTTAACCATGAAATTATAAGATCAAGATGACCAATATATTCTTCCAAAAAGTATATTTAATCAATAAACATTAACTTAATCTTAGAAACCAAATAAACAGTAGTTTAGAATATGAAACAGTCTCATTGTTTTTGTAGATTTGATTATAGAATAAATAATAAATAAAACTATAGCTTTAAAAACAAACTTACAAATTCATTATATGTGTAAAATTATAAAATTCTTCAGAGAAAAGTTTAAAAACTAAACAAGAATATGTTTTCTAAAACTCTAAGTACAAGAAAGAGCACATTTTCTAGTTTAGTAAACCTCATTTACTAGTAAAGCACATTTACTAGGTTTAGTAAACCTCATCAGGAATTCAGGTTTCAGGTTGGTCCCTAGCCTGCAAAGTTCAGATTCGACTCCCTCATACTTGACGACTCAGGGTACAGAAAAAATTACTCAGTAACCTAAGAAATGGACATGTAACATTTCTGCTCTTAAGTACCTTTTACTGCTAATAAGCTGTATAGTTTCATAAACTTAACAAAGGATATATATGGACTGTTGGAAAATATTGGTTTGTACTTGCTCCTCCCACAGGAAACTTAGGTTTATACAATTACTCCCATCACAGTGCGCACACTCAGTTCCATCAGGCACTCCTTATTCTATATTGCTTTTCTCTTTCCTTTATGTATGGTTTAGAAATGTCCTTTTTGTATAGACACAGGAAGGCAGTTGAAGCTGTGCTTTTGTAACATGGGAGTTAATTGACTCTAAGTAGTATTTACCCCTGGACATCCATCATATTTACTTGACTTATGCCTCCGTTGCCTTTACTTTCTGATACCCCCAAAAGGAAGATCCCAGTGAGTGACTTGGATGGACCCAGAGTAAGCTGTAAGCTATCCTAGCATCGAAGAGGGACAAGCTAAGTGCCATAAGAAGTATAATAATTATGTTAGGAGCATGGTCAAACTCTGTCATGACCCCAAAAGAAGTAACTAAGTAAGGGCCTGCTGAGGTTAGGAAAGACTGATCTGGCTTGAGGACTGTAGTCTGGGATATATAACGAAATGTTCCCAGGAAGAGTCAACTTTCAAGCTTAATATATCTCTTACTGTGTTCATACAAAATGATTAGAAATATTAGTAAGAAGTAAATTTAATATGATCGTTTAAATGGATTTCTAGCTAAGGAAGGGAGAAAGCAATACACTCTGGATGGAATCCTACCCTTGAGTGGATCCCTCAGTAATCTAGAGTGCTGTACCCCCAGATGAGATTTTGTCCCTGAGTTGATCTCCTGGAAGAACTTCCCCTGAAAGAGAGGCTTTACATATGTTTATTGTTATGATAATGTTCAACCCCACCTATGTGTACCCCCACCTTCACGATTTCTATACAACTACTCTGTAAGAGAAGAAGGGGGAGAAAAAAAATTAAACAGTCCCTGGCCAGCAACCAGCCCGTATCCCGTTCATTTGTCCCTCATCATGTCACCTTTTGGGGTGCACATTTTGAAGCAATAAATTCAAATAATGAGCATAGCTTATCTACACGCCAAAGTTAACATGAAATGGTACATCTAGTTGTTACTAGTCACTTGTCATCCCCTTGATCTTCGATTTGCTCAAGCAGGCACCAGTAACGTCTCCATTCATCCCTGTTTCGTGCTAGTGTAGCCCAATGGTATCTGCTCGATCCAGGAACACGAAGAGCCTCAAACTGTTCATTCAGGATTTTGACAAAGAAGTCTAACCATTTCATAGGTGGGTGGCCACGCGATCTTTTGACATCCCGTGGAATCCAGTCAGTAACAACTCTAGTCCAACGATCATCTCTAAATCGCATTACATGTCTGACCCATCTGATTTTTGATGCCTTGGCAAATGAGACAGTGTTCCTGATTCTTTATTGTCGACAGAAGTTGGAACTCCGGATTCCTTCTCTCACTTGAGTGAAATGTGATACTCCAAGCATAACTCTTTCAATTCCTCTTCGGGTGACCTGAATAGCATTCTCATCCTATTTTGATGGGGCTCAGGTCTCTGAGGTGTACGTTAGTGCAGGAAGAACAGTAGAGTTGAAAAGATGTGTCCGGATCCAGAGGTTCTTCGTCCTTTTAACAACTTCTTCGACGCTCTTTTTTTTTCTGGTGGCAAGATATTATCTTTTTAAAATTTATTTATTTATTTATTTTTATTGAATCACCATGAAAAAAGTTACAAAGCTTTCAGGTTTAAGTCTCAGTCATACAATGATCAAGCCCTTCACCAGTGTACATGTTCCACCACCAAGAACCCCAGTATACCTCCCATCCCACCCCCCCACCTGTGTGGCAAATGATCTTCACTTTACTCTCTCTGTACTTTGATTATTGCTTCAGTCTCAACAGAATGGAAGGCCTTCTTTAAATTGATGAACATTAGACAGAGTGACATCTTGAACTCTTATGAAATTTCAATGAGTTTTGTCACTGTGTGGATATGGTCGATCATGCTGAATCCTCTTTGGAAACTGGCTTGCTCGCATGGTTATCCTTCATCTAGTGTTCTGCCTATGATATTCAGGATGACACGAGTGAAGAACTTGTAGACAACAGACAACAGGCAGATTGGGCAATAGTTGCCAAAGTCATGGATGTCTCCCTTCTTGTACAACAAAATGGTCCTGCTGGATTTCCCCTGGCATGGAACCTTGCATTCAGACAGGTAGCGTGTGAAGAGCCGAGCCAGTGTATTGATGAGTACTGGCGGCAGATTCTTCAGGTATTCAGGTCTGACCTTGTCCGGACCGGGTGCTGTACGCATCTGTACTAATGAAATGGCATGTTGGATTTCGGAAGGGAGGACATTGGGAATGACATATCCATCCTGCAGAATTTGGTATGTGGGCAGGTGGACATGGCTGTCAAAGAGATCTGAGTAAAAGTCGTGAATAATCCTCTAAATCCCCCTTCTGGAAGATGTGATAGATCCATCAGGATGCCAGAGGGCAGTCATCTTGGTCTTGTAGTTGGCGAAGGACAGGCGAGCTTTGAGAATACTTTTCCCAGCTTCTGCCACATCGGCCAACACTACTGCTCTTTGAAGTCTTCCTTTATTGCTTCTCTGCACAGCTTTGTGAGTTCAGACGTTAGCTTGTGGTTGCCTGAGGCTCACGCCACACCACGTTGACAAATGAGCTCAAGAGTTTCCAAGAACAAGCATCTGTTTGTGGTTTTCTCAAACTTGGCATTCTTTGCACAGTCATGGAGGTGCTGAACCAGTCAATTGTATTCCTTGTTGATGTTGTCAATGATGGCACCTTCCTGCGTTGCCGCAATAGTGCCAAAGAGGTCCCAATTGGTGGCCATTCTGAGAGTTCTTTTTTTAAACTTAAACTTTGCAGACCTTTCTCCCCGCTCTGTGAAGTAGAATTTTGCATGAAGGAGATGGTGGTCCGATCCCATTTGGAATTTTGGGACAACAGTGACATCAGTCAGGTAAACCTTCGATTGAATATGATGTGGTCAATTTCATTGTGGAACTGTCCACTGAGAGACACCCATGTTCAACGTTTAGATTCAGCCTTCAGGAACTGTGAGGTACTATGGATGGTCCTGGTCGACATGATGAACTCAGTCTCTCACCCTGTTCGTTCCATTCTTGGTCATGGGTCCCGATATGGAGTTCTTCGGAGGACCTTCTCGGTTCTATCTTGGCATTAAAATCACCAACAATGATCCTGTAGAAGGTATGGTCTTCTTTATAGAACTTCTCCAGCTCCATGTAGAACTTCTCAATTTCTTCTTCATTGTAGTTGGAGGTCGGTTCATAGACGACGAAGATAGAAACTGCTGGCAGTGAGCCACATCTACTCAAGCAAATCATCTGATTCGGGTGTTACGCATTTGAATGAATCAATGTTCATGGCCAAGTTCATGTTGACAAGGACACCATCACCACCGACACCTCTATTGTTGCATGTTCCAAGGAACAGTTCTTCTCCAGTGTTGAAAATGGCGTGATGTGATAGATGCCTTCTCATTTTGGTCAGTCCAATGATGTCGTACTTGATCTTCTGCGCTTGCACCATCAGGTCCTCGATGGATGCTTCCGATGCCAGTGTACATGCATTGAAAGTACAGACAATCATTTTAATCCTTCTTTGTTTTGGCAGTCTCATTTGTCCCTGAGACTTTATCAGCCTCTCCTTGCTCATCCTTATTAACGCTGACGTATTGGGGGCTCTGTCAGAGGAATGAGGCCCATTGTTGTTACTGTTTTTGGCATATCAAATACATCATGGAGAGCTTGCGAGACTCTGTGCGGGCGGGATACTCTCAGTAGCTTGCTGGGCTCTCCGAGAGGAATGGAGGCTTTTAGGGTGGCCTCCAATCATCCTTACAGTTGTCCCCATGGTTTATACCATATTTGAACTTCATCAAATATGGTGCAGTAATTATGGAAAATGTGTATTAAGTGTCTTATGATGTATCGCAAAATGGCCGTGCTGTCCAGAAAGTGGCCTGGAGTGTGGCGGTGGCTGTGTAGTGGAGGTAGTGGAGGTTGGTCAGCATCTAGTTGACTCTAAAAAATAGGTAACTTGGTGGTGGAATATGTGCACTGGTGAAGGGATGGGTGTTTGAGCATTGTATAACTGAAACTTAAACCTGAAACTTTTGTAACTTTCCACAAGGTGATTCAATAAAAAAATAAAATTAAAAAAATAGGTAAGACAATAATATATATACAGTTTGGCAAAATAGGCACTACTTCTTTTAATAAAACTATTTAAAGGGTTTAAGATAACACCTTGTATTTGTCATCAATGCATTAGGAGTTACAAACATATATTCCATTAAGTTCAAAATAACAAAAGCCAAGGGAATTCATCTTTTCCCAATAAATAAGGAAAATGATTTGTAAACATACTGACTATTTAAGACACACAGGACATCCAGTGTTATAATGGATCAAAGTTCTAAAGAGAAGGTAAAATCTTCCTAAGATCTCTCTTGGACATTACATCAAAGGCACACATATTTAAAAAATCAATTTATTTCATCATTTCATAAAAAATAAAGACAGCTGACCATCCAAGAACACTATCAGCAGAGGGACGAGGTAACCCACAGGATGGGAAAAGGATTGGAGAGGGATGTATACAAGTCATTGAGCTGATCTGAGGAATCATTTAGAATATATGTAAAAAAATCAATGTAACCAAAAAATACTCCATTTAAAAATTGGCAAAGATTTTCAATATACATTTCTCCAAACTACAAATGGCCAAAAGCACATATAATGATTGCTAGTCATTAAAAAATGCTAAAAGTTGGGATCGGGTTAAGATGCTTGTTCTGTACATATCCAACTCAGGTTTGATCCCTGGGTTCCCAACCCCCACCATGAGTGATTTCTGAATGCATAGCCAGGAGCAAGTCCTGACCACCATCCTGTGTGGTCCAAGTACCAAAAAGGAAAAAAAAAAGACAAACTGAAGACAATGAGATACCATTTTGTACCCATTAAGATGGTATTATTAAAATCCCAAATAACAGAACAAGGAGATAGCTCAGTGTGCGCAAGACCCTGAGTCTCAACCTGGCACTGAAGGGCCCTCCAGCATCTCTGGGTCCAGGCCCCAGGCAGCTCTGAACACTCCAGACTGTGACCCAGGTGACTTCTGAGCATCACCCATCCAGCACAGGTCAGGCTGAGCTTTGCCACAGTAAGCACTGCCAGGAGGGCTCCTACTGAAATAAATACTCAGTGTTGCAGAATATGGGGAGACTGAAGCCCTGGTGCAGAGCTGAGAGGGGTATAAATTGGTTCAACTGAGAAGCACAGTGTGGCTGTTCCTGTGAACACTAAGGATAAAAGTACCACATATTCAGCAATTCCAGTAGCTAAATTAAACTAAACGAACTGAAAACACAGGGATGCATCTATGCCAATGGTGAAGCATCATTATTCATAAAAGCCCCCAGGCAGGAACATCTCAAACACCCACCCCCAAATGAATGGATAAATTTATTGTATATACACAGTACAATGTAAGTCAGGTCTGAAAGGGGATGATATTCCATTATCCATTATATCATTGATATACCTAGGAGGAGTTAAACTCAGTGAAAACAATCAGTTATAAAATGACAAGCCTCATTCTAGTTTAGGAAGTACCTGGGACAGGCAAATTCATAGACAGTACACTTGAGGCAAAGCTGATTCTACAGAAAGAAAAACATAGGAAGATTTTTTTTTTTTGGCTTTTTGATTTACACCAGGTGATGCTCAGGAGTGAATCCTGGCTCTGCACTCAGGAATCACTCCTGGCAGTACTTGGGGAACCATCTGAGATGCCAGGGATTAGACCCAGATTGGCCACTTGCAAGGCAAAAGCCCTACCTGCTGTACTATTGCTCTGGCCTCGGAAGATAGTGGTGATGGGACTGGTGTTAGAATACTGAATGCTTGTAACAAATCGTTATGAACAACTTTGTAAACCACAGTGTTTAAGTAAAGTGTAGGGGGGAAATTGTACATATAAGCCTTACCTATTTTATATAAATTCCACAATGTATTAGCATAGTTTTTTTTAAGTTTTACTAATGACATGATTGTTACCATAATGAGATCCAAGCATAAAATAAAATTTAATGCAAAGTATTTTAGATTCCAGAGTTGAAAACATGCAAATGAGAAAAGGCATTTTGTTATATTAAATGGTTTTAATTTCCTTACTTACATAGGTTAAACCCCACCCTACTGAAGTCAGATGAATACCTCAGCGGCAGACCTCCACTACCTCCACTACCCAGGCACCACAACGCTCCAGGCTGTTTTCTGGACACTCGGGCTGAACCTCACGCATGAGTGAAGACCCACAGAACCAGGTAAAGCAGAACTTTGTGACCTCAAACTCCAGGCTCAATGAGACCTGGAAACAAGATCCTCTGTCTGCCTCCTCCAATCTCCGGTACCCTGCCTCAGGGATCAAGCCCAGACACCCCACCCTACTGGAGCCAGATAAATACCTCACCTGCAGACCTGCACTACCTCCACTACTGAGCCACCGCCACACTCCAGGCCACATTGCAGACTGCGTGGCTTCTTTGAGACACAGCAGAAGACACTTAATACCCATTTTCCATAATTTCCAACTATATTTGATGGGGTTCAAATATGGCGTGAACCATGGGAACACCTGTAAGGGCAATTGGAGGCCACCCTAAAAGCCTCCATCCCTCTCGGAGAGAACTGCAAGCTACTGAGAGTATCCCACCCGCAGAGCAGAGACTGGCAAGCTACTCGTGGCATATTCGATATGCCAACAACAGTAACAACAATGGACCTCATTTGCCTCACACCGAAAGAGCCCCAATACGAAAGTGTTAAGAAGGATGAGCAAGGCTAATAAAATCTCAGGGATGAGTTAGACTACCAAAACGAAGAAGGACTAAAATGATTGTCTGTACATTCAATGCACGTACACTGGCATTGGAAACATCCATCCAGGATCTGATGGTGCAAGCGCAGATCAAGTATGACATCATTGATCTGACCGAGATGAGAAGGCATCTATCACATCACGCCATTTTCAACACTGGAGAAGAACTGTTCCTCAGAACATGTGACAACAGAGTCATCGGGGGCGTTGGTGTCCTTGTCAACACGAACTTGCATGAGCATTGATTCTTTCGAATTCAAAACTACCAAATAATTTGATGTATACTGGGAAATAGAATCTGGAAACTTTTATTTTGATAGCTGCCCTTTGAGTTGTTATTTTTCTAGTGGTTTGTTTGGTGTAAGTATGGGTAGTAAGCAATTTGGCACTCAAATCGTTTTAAATATATTTATTTTAATTCTTTGAAGTGAGTTTGACTTGTTGAAGAATGTTGGGTTGATAATGGTTTTCCTTAGGATTTTTACATTTTCATCTTCTGAAACTATTATCAAATTATTTAGCTATTCGATTCCTGTTATCTGATTATGCAATGAACTAGAAGCTTCTTCCCCACCATTTTCTTCCAGTGTACTAATCCTCTTTCTTCACTTATATCCAGGACAGCATTGAGAATATTTATTGGAGGTGATTATTATTTTATTTTCAATGATTATATTTTTCACTTTCAAGACTTTCAATAGTTTTTTGTAGATTTCTATTATCTTATGTAATGGGTGGTACTTCCTTATTCAGGTATTTGAACAACTAACCTATTACTGTCATGTTGCTTTTGTCACTATTTTTGTAGGGATGACTCCTGGCTAATGATGAGGAGTCAGGAGATGCTGTGTATCAACCAGAGGCCAATTAATTTCTATCCCAAGTCCAATCAATAATTTTTATGTTCTCTGATATCTATGTTTTCAGGTGTTCATTATACCAACTATTTTTTTTATGAAAGTGAATCTCATGTGCCCAAAAAAAAGTAATACTAAAAGAGCTATTCTTGCTTGTGAATCTCTTTCCAATCACCCTTCTTCTCATATGATCTATACTTGCTCCACTTTTTTCCAGATTGGTGGCTTTGAACAAATCCAGGTCTTATATTGCAGAGTTAATTTTGCATCGAGTGCCATAATTAATGGTTTTAATTTGGAAGTCACATGCAGTCCTATGCTTCATAGTGCCACCAATGCTTTTCATGTATAAGTTCATTCAAGATCTAGATCAATATATTTTATAATCACACTTGGGATAAATCAACAGAGACTTGTGAACTAGAGGGAAGAAAATAGCTTCAGGATCTTTTGTGCACTCTACAAATCTCTTCTCAGTGCTGTATTTTATGTGAATTAGTGCATCTGAAGTAGGCCTCTTCCATTTCACAATCCCTTTATAATATTTCCATTCCAGATCTCGAAGATCCTGGAATTGTTTTTCTGAAAGAATCATATTTTTAAAAAATCAGATGGTGGTAGTCTCTAACTTTAAGTTATTTAATAGGTGCTATATAGACAGAGTAAAACTTTGATAAGCTTGAGTCACCTTCATTTTCATTAAAAATGCTATAAATTTGAATGCTATAAACTTAGAGGGAAGCCTATGGTATTGATCTCACACGAACTACCATTTCACATAGGAAACAGGTCTGGGTTGCACTCTGTTAGGCCAAAATAGCTCAAGATTCACCTGTTGCTTTGGTGTCAATAATGTGCTAATACAGGAATTTGTGGCACAATGAGGTTCCAAGAAGGAGAAAGGGACTCTAACAAGAGTTAAAACAAGATGGGAGAGAGACCAGATATACATATTGCTTGGTCATTTCTTTCAAGATACTAGTAAAAACCCTGAATACAGTAGGGAAGCGGCATAGCTGGACAATGTGCTTCCCCTACTCTTGCAGGAGCTGCTAGCCCTGGATTATTGTTATCCCTTCACCGGGCTACGGAGCTGTGGAATATCAAGATCAGGTGAGCTGCCTGTTCTGCTATCCAGCAGCCATTTCTCTTTTTTCAGTTGCTTTTATGAACAAACTAGAAACATGATAAAAGGCCAGGCCTTGGGTATAGTTTGAGTACTACAACATTTGTGAACAAGGAGCCAAGGACATGAGTTAAGTGTAATAAATGAAGGAATAATGTGGCTCCAAACCAAAATATCAAGGTGGACTGGTCTCATTCCAGTAATGAATGTTGTATAGTTGAGGACACTTACAGTTCAGATTCTGTCTCTGCCTACTCAGGCCTTCACTGTGCTGGGAAGGGCTTGGGTGAACCTGTACCTGCTGGGTAGGAATTCTCTGCACATGGCTTCTATCAGGAGACTGGCACCAGGAATTCTTTGAGTTCATACTGGCCAGGAAATTTTAGGAAGTTTGAAATGTCTTGACAGGTTTGACATATCAGAAACTGATAGAGGAAGGAAACCGGTATTTTGTATAAGGCCACAGAGGTAATGTTTTTGGTTACCAAAGACTTTGTATCTGTGATCTGTGTCAAGTTTATTCCATATCCATTATAATTGCTTTCAGGCTTGGAAAGATAGTACAACAACTAGAACACTTGCATTGCATGCAGCCAATCAGGTCTGATCCCTGGAACCACCTATGGTCCCTGAGCAGCAACTGGGTGATGCCTTTGGCACAGGAGTGAGCTCTGAGCACCACCAATGTGGCTCCAAACCAAACCAGACAAGACCAAACTATTACAATCCCCCTTTGCTGTCCTGCACCAGTGAGTCTCTATTGGACAGAGTTATGACTAGCATGATGCAGAGGGAGACATCACCTGAAACAGGAAATCTGTGGTAGCTTTAATTCCCTCCTGAAAGAGGATAGATATGGGTAGTATTGCCTGATATCCCAGTCCTCTTTTCCTGCATGTAATGAGTCAGCCTTTGTCCATGAAGACAAAAGTCACACACTCAAGGTGAGTTGAACCTGGATCCTTGATAATATTAAAACACACTGTTTCACTCAAGTAGCCTACCTCCAGCCCTTTAAATATGTAAGAAAGCACCCAACCCACTACATAGCCTCTTCTACTTTCTATCCATCACATTCTTAACTTCCATGGTCCTACAAGATCTATCCTGAGTTAGAAGAGTTTGTATGATAGAGGAGAAACAAAATAAAAATATCTATTTCATTTCCCTCTCTATGTAGTGCTTGGTACTAACAAGGATATATTCTATAACATTCTTTAGGATACCAGTAGTCCTGAAGTTCTTGGGGACTAGCTACTAAAATGATACCAATGATACCAAAGATCATTACTGAGCAGTGTGACAGATGAACGGGAATGCCAACTAAACCCAATGAATTTCTGGTATCTTCACGTGGACACTTACCTGGATTTATTTATACTACTTGAATAACTGGTACATGTCTTAAATATATTATCTCCAGGATATGAGGAAATGAACTCATGGAGCAGAGGAGATACTCAGAGTATCAAGCCACATGAGACCTCCCAGGGACTGGGTGAAAAACAGGATAATTTGGCTCTAGTGGGTAGCACTGCCATACATACTAGAAAAGCTAGTTGGTAGGATATCTAACATCCCAAACCTTCAGCACTTTCTGAACTTTCTTTTTTCTTTCTCCAGCACTTTTTCAGGTGTGTGTGTGTGTGTGTGTGTGTGTGTGTGTGTGTGCGCTGTATGCCAGGGAATCAAACCCAGGACCATATACTTTTAAGCACTCTACCTTGAGTGAAATATCTGGTCCAAATTTTCTTATTAATTATTAATACGTCTATATTAATTTTCCTTTGTTCTCTCGTAAATGGTGTTCTCTTGTGTATTACCTAAGGTAGTTCTCCAAATGGATGATAAGGCTCCCCCTGCCATCATGGAAACAATCCAGGGGGACATTCAAATGAATTCAGTCCCGGTGTTCTCTGTTCACTTCTGGAATAGGATGGAATTCCAGGGGTTGCTGAGGCATTTTTTTCTACTAAGGGAAGAAGGGTCAAATAGACTTGGAAACTTTATCTAAGACAGCTTTACTTGCCAGACACACTATGTCCCTCCTTGGGCCCCAGGATATTGCAAGCAGATCACTCTCATCCCGTTGCTCATCGATTTGTTCGAGCGGGCACCAGTAACGTCTCTCATTGAGAGACTTATTGTTACTATTTATGGCATATCCAATACGCATGGGTAGCTTGCCAGACTCTGCCACGCGGGCTCCAAACTCTCGGTAGCTTGCCGGGCTCTTCGAGAGGGGCGGAGGAATCAAACACGGGTCGGCCTTGTGAAAGGCGAAAGCCCAACCGCTGTGCTATGGCTCCAGCAGGTCACAGGTAAAAATAATTACATAAATGGAGGATATAGCACAGTATCAGGGAGCCATGTTTTTAGCACTGTAGTGGGGGGCACAGTTGGAAAAAAGGTTGAGAAACTCTGGCCTAAGTCTTTCCTATAACTATTCTAATTTCTTCTTTTTCCTGGGTTCATGTATCAAAATAAAAATAGAAATGTTATGTTAGGCTCTATCCAGACATCATCATGAAGAACTAACAACAAAGACAAGAGTCTTGGGACCAAATATAGCCAGAATAATAAATCCTTTATATTTATTCCTTTTACTTTTAGTGTAAATAAAAATGGTGATATTTCTGTGCAGAGTCTACTTCAGAATGAACTCAAACATTCTGCATCACTGATAATTTACCTTTCTATAGTTCTTATGATTAAGACGGTCCCCTCTTATGAAAATATCACTGTAACTGTCATCCTGTTGCTCATCGATTTGCTTGAGCGGGCACCAGTAACATCTCCATTGTGAGCCTTATTGTTACTGTTTTTGGTATATCGAACACCACAGGTAGCTTGCCGGGATCTGCCATGCAGGCGAGATACTCTCGGTAGCATGCCAGGCTCTCCAAGAGGGGCGGAGGAATCAAACCCAGGTTGGCCTCATGCAAGGCAAACGCCCTACCCACTGTGCTATCACTCCAGCCCTTGTTAAAATAACCAACATATATTTTATATAATTTTAAACTTTGTAAAATCTTTGACCTTTTTGCCACCTTCATCCTAAAAAATCATTAATAAATTTTTTTCTGTTGTTTATAGAGATACAACAAAAAGAAAAAGGTAAAGTTTATTTTTAAAATCAAGTACAGTAAAAGCCAGATTTCTTCTAAGATATAAGCCATTATTAAGTTGCCTAGCTTGACTAATTTTATGAAATAAGAGGCTAATCAACATGGGTTCTTTAAAATTCAAGTTTAACTCAATCAGTTTATAAAGGCAAATTTAAGTACTTACCTTATGAAGGTAAATCATGTCCTTTGGGAAAATTAATCTGAGATTTGACCCTGCATCATATTGCCATGGTAGGCAGAAAGAGCAATAATCACAACCTCCAGTACTTATCAATATTTGGCTGTTTGTTCTAGAAATCTAGGTAAAGGTTGCATTAAGACTTAGACTCGGGGCGGGAGCGATAGCACAGCGGGTAGGGCATTTGCCTTGCACACGGCTGACCCGGGTTCAAATTCCCAGCATCCCATATGGTCCCCTGAGCATCACCAGGAGTGATTCCTGAGTAGAGAGCCAGGAGTAAGCCCTGAGCATCGCCGGGTGTGACCCAAAAAGCAAAAAAAAAAAAAAAAAAAAAAAGACTTACACTCATTTCCTCCCACGTGGCCTCATCTATTTAGATTACCTGGATCAATGATTAAGTATGGAGAAGTTTTGTCTTTAATAATAAACTTTTCTGAGATTTTCCTGGAAAAGTGACTGCTTGTTTTCATGCGCTGTATTATCTTTCTGACGTCTGCTGCCAAACTCTTGGAGTGATGGAGGAGGATCTCATAAGGAAAACTATTCCCAAGAGGAGGAATCCCATAGAGGGAGAGAATCTTCTGGGATCGCGACGGCCTTTCCACTGAAGAGAGTGAGCTGGTCAGCAAACAGGAGTGCAGGAGCTCAGCCATAGATTCTGATTTCTTCATTTTAACCATCTCATGTGGGAAAAGTTGTTGGGAATCTTCAGCCACATTTCTTCCTCCTATAAGTAACATGGTCTTCAGGTTTTGGCAAAGTATTTTCGGTGTTTCATCAGGTGAGACACCCTGAATTTCCATGAGTTTGGATTTCTTCATCTTCTTATTAAAATTCTCAGCAGATACATATAGTTCTGGCAGCTGTGGGAAAGGGTAAGGCATTATAAGGTTGAAGGAAATGCCGTCACATTTCCCCCATGAACTGCAGGAAGCTCCAGCCACTAAGCCTAGCTCCCACAGCTGGCTCAGCTTCATCACTGATCTCAAGACATGACAAGCCAAAGAATTGTCCCATTTCTACAGCTCCTGGAGCAAGACCTTCAAATTTCACAATATTGACAGTCCCATAGAAGCACAGAAAATTAGATGGGAAAGCAGCATATAAATCCACTCAGCTTAATGAGTGAAAACAATAATACAGAAGCTTCAACTAGCAACAAACAGCTCAGTTTTTAATAACACCATTGTGAGGTATAACAATTTCACAAATTTTCTTTTACTAAACAGTATTTTGATAATTTCACTTACTACTTTGTTGTAACAAGCAATATAAAATAATTTTGTGCCTACTAAGGGAGTGGGTGGGAAACTGGGGACAATGGCAGAGGGAAGGTCACACTGCTAGTGAGATTGATGCTGAACATTGGATACCTGAGACAGCTGTATTTTTAACAACTAATAAAAAAAAGTCACTGTTTTTCTTTTTTTTTTTTTGAAGTAAATAGATTTTATTTAGAGGTTTCTGAGGGAAGGAGGAAGGGATAAGTGGAAAAGAAAAAACAGTAGGAGTAACGCGCTCAAGAGAGAACGCGGGCTTCTCCAAGGGTGGAGGAAGCTCTACACACATCCTAGCACTGGACACGAAAGCATGAAAGTACACATCTCAAGGGGGGAGATGCGGGCGACACATGTGCTCGGACACCACATGTGCTCGGCCACGTGGGCACAAGCAGCACATGGGCTCAGGCAGCATATGGGCCAAGTCACTGTTTTTCAATAAAGTTATGGGGGAAAGTGGAAAAGAGAAAAAGACCACGTCAAAGGGGGCGAGGAGAACAAGGAGTTTGGGTAATGTACTATCAAAGTTTTATCCTGGTGTTTGAAGGACTCTAAATATTCAGGAATGTTATGCATTCACTTGCATGTACCAGAGAAAATGGTTATGCTTGTGGAACATTTGAGGAGAGTTGTCAGTAAGAAGACAATGAAAATATCTATTAGGCTGGTGAGGTTAAAGAGTTTGTCTTGCACATTGCCCACCTGGTTGGGCCCCCAACACCAC
Source organism: Sorex araneus (assembly GCF_027595985.1). Taxonomy (NCBI): domain Eukaryota; kingdom Metazoa; phylum Chordata; class Mammalia; order Eulipotyphla; family Soricidae; genus Sorex; species Sorex araneus. The sequence goes on along the minus strand of NC_073302.1, from coordinate 78,681,082 downwards.
AGATGGCCCTTGGAGCACCTGCAGGGGCCGCTCCTGAACAGAGTCAGAAATAGCCCCTGAGTATCTGCTTGCTATGACCCCCAGACACACAAACAAGTAAAACTAAAGGTTTTTAAATACCTACTGTGCACGGAAGACACTCCCCTGCCGTATCAGTTTGGTCCATGTCTCTGTTGGATGGTATGCTAGGATTTTATTACCTGATTCCTAAGAATATATGGCAAACAGAAACAAGAGGGAAAGTAAAATAAAGGGCAAAGAAATCTCTAAATTGTGACACTTTAAAAATTTTATGCAATTCAAATAAAAAAATTAAAAAAATTTTATGCCATTTAAATTTTTCTTTTATTTTCTCTTTACAGTAGGTCTACCAAATTCATTATGTATAATCAAATATTTTCTAGAAACCACCTCAGATTCTTTTTTTTTTTTGCTTTTTGGGTCACACCTGGCATTGCACAGAGGTTACTCCTGGCTCGTGCACTCGGGAATTACTCCTAGTGGTACTCGGGGAACCATATGGGATGCTGGGAATTGAACCCCAGTCGGCCTCATGCAAGGCAAATGCCCTACCTGCTATACTATAGCTCCAGCCCCAACACCTCAGATTCTTACACTACATGTATGACAAAGCATTTAATTCTAGCTTAAGGTATCTTATCTTGTATATTGGCCTTGTATATTTTGAAAATTTTTTTTTCAAAGAACATATTCACATATCGTCTTAACCAGGAAAACTTTTATTCAAGAGAAAAAGGTGGGGTCTCGGGGGAGTTGTGTTTTGGCTTTTGGTTTTTTACCACATCTGGTTATGCTCAGGACATACTCCTGACTTTGTGCTTAGGAATCAATACCGCAGGTTTGCAGGGAACCACATGGGTTGCTGGGGATCAAACCAAGGGATTTAAAATGTTAGCAGGCTTTTTTATTTTTACAGATGAAAGTTTGCTTGCTCCCTCTGTGGGGAATTCAAAAGGACCAAGGTGCAGCTTTTCCGCTTGCTCCACATTTGATTCTGAACTGGCCTGTGAGACTTTGTTGGTCTAAATGTGAGTGTAGGAACTTAGAATCAGTAGTTTTGCTGCCTGTACTTCACTCAGGTGGCTGAGTCTCTGTAAGGTCCCGGTAAACCAAGAAGTGTGATTCTTTTCCCTGAAACTTGTTTCTAGATAGAGTATGAGGAAAAACATCTTCCTGGTTCTGCTGTATCCTCACAGATAACTGAAATAAACATCAGAGATACTTGTTCGATGAAACAAGAATACTCAGGCTTTTTCTCTCTGGCATGACTGAGCATGACTGAGAAAATCTGAGCATCGCTTGGAGGTCCCCCAGCCTCCAGAATTAGGTTCTTTATCCTTCCCAAGCATGGTAGAAAAACACAGAATGAAAATGTATATTTGAATACAAGTATATTCAAACATATATTTGGGGCTTTCTAGCCATTTGGATACACAGACATATTTCCTTTTATGTACTTCTCCATATTGTATTTCATAGATATTATTCCTTTTTAAAATATTCTTAAGTTGTAAGTTTGTGACAACCCTGTACCAGATGAGTCCATTGGTCCATTTTCTAACTGCATCTGCCACTTCATATGTTTGTGTCACATTTAACTAAAGTTAGCTACTTTTTTTTTTTGCTTTTTGGGTCACACCCAGTGATGCTCAGGGGTTACTCCTGGCTTTGCACTCAGGAATTACTCCTGGAGGTGCTTGGGGGACCATATGGGATGCCGGGGATCAAACCCGGTTCGGCCGCGTGCAAGGCAAACGCCCTACCCGCTGTGCTATCGCTCCGGACCCGAGTTAGCTACATTTTTAAGATATAATTTTATCTCACAGCTGAAAAGCTTAATGTAAAATATGATCTTTTATATGATCTGCGCAAAAATGGTAATTCATATGACTAATTTTATTATGATATTCATTTTACTGTGGTGTTCTGGAACTGAACCGACAATATCTCTGAAGTATGCCTGCTCTGGACATTAATAATTAAGAACTCAGTTAAGTGAGGTTCAGAGGTCCATATATATAAAAATTAGCAAAGTACAGGACCCACTCTGCCTTGTATCTCTCATTGTTTTGCCGTCAATGGATCTGAGGGGCCTATCCATTGGAGATAGTAGGTTACACACACACACAGACACACACAGACACACACGCATGCACACACAAAGTCAGTCAGTGCTGGGTTTGGAATATGTCTTGAATGCAAGATTTAATGCTGCTCTCTCATGGTGCCTTGTTGGCAGCATAAACCCAGTGTATTTTTGTTAAAGTAATTAATTGCTTTTGTTTGAGATTAACACTAAATATATGTAAAATATGTCATTGTTTCTGAGTTCCCCATAGAAATGTAGAGAGCAACAATAACAACAAAACCAAGAGAAAGCAGCATGCACACACACTCCTATATTTGACAGTGTCCTCACAGACATCTATCCCTGACCAGATAAAATAAGACTTTATAGTTTTCTCTTCAATTCTTTCTGCACAGGAAAACATTTTTCTGAGAGACCAGGGATATCGCAGTGGTAGGAACTTGCCCTCCATGGTGGGGCCACAAGTTCAATCCCCAGGCCCTCACCCTCCCAGCACAACGAGATGCACAATCACTGGCTGGTGTCACCCATTGGTTGTCCCCATGCTCCACAGCTCAGCGTGTGACCAAACATAAGCACACACAATAGCAGCAGCAAATGGGAAGGGAAGGAGGAAGTGGTACTTTAAACTCTTTCAGATAATGCCTTTCAGGGTCTTTCAGTCAGTCATGCTTGGATGGCCACATTGGGATGACTGCCTTCCCCATTACCAATAAACAATGCAATTTTCTATCTTCTTTACCCCTTTAGAAGAGGTCTAAATTTTAAATGCACATTTCATTGATTTAACTTTTATTTACAGCACTATATAAATTGGGGCATGTTACATCACACCCACCACCAAGGTATCAGAGCTACTAAACCAGCAAACTGAACCCATCCACATTCTCCCTGTTCTTTCTCCCTTTGGTGACCAGAGCATTTTGGAGCGAAAGAGTTGCTTTTGTTGCATTTGCCAGTCTCTTTGCTTTTATTATTTATATGCATATAATTAGAACATCTGGTCTTTTATTTCCTTACTCCATGAAGCCTAATCATCTAAAGCTCTATACATGGTGTACACAAAAGTAAGATTTTATCTTTGTAAATTTTATTTTTCTGAGGGGCTCAGAGGTGCTTGCGGGCCTGCGGTTTGCTCCTGCCAATACTTGGCTTAGTGTGGCTTGACAGTTCTGTGCCTGGGCCCTGTGATGAAGATCTTCCCCAGCCCGAGGTGCTGGGGCATCGCCCAGATGCATCTGGCAGTACTGGGGGCCACAAATGGAAATCAGGGCTATGTGCATACAGGGTCTATGTTACAGTCCTTTGAGCTATTTCCTGGATCTTCCAATTGTAATTTTCTCAATTCCACTTTTGTTACTTTCTTGTGCTTTACTGATGGTCTGTGCCGTTGTTTCTTTGAGCCATTCTCATCCTCACTATGGTGTCACTAAAGTCATTCTCTGAGAGCTTACAATGCTGGTTGGTGCTGATAGAGGCTTCTGTGCTATTGCTCTCACTCACTGAACTTGCTGAGCTTCTACAAGTCTTCCCCAACTGTGTGTTGTGTTGTTACTGTGCTGAGGGTGAATTTTTGTAACTAGTCCCTCTTGGAGTCACTGAGGGATTAGCCTGGGTGTTGCTCTTTTCCTTCCCTGTACTTCAATTAGGGTTGGATAACATTGGTTTCTCCTTGCTCCTCCCTCAGAAAGCTTAGGTTTATTGAGTTGCACCCATCACAGTGCTCCTGAGATACACACAATTCCATCAGGCACTCCTAATCCTCTATTGTGTTTCTCTTTCCTTTATGTCCTCTGCATGGTTTAGCAATGTCCTTTTTGTACAGACACAGGAAGACAGTTGATGCTATGCTTTTGTAACATGAGAGTTAATTGACTTTGAATAATAATTGCTCCTGGACATCCATCATATTTACTTGACTTAAGCTTCAGTTGCCCTTACACCCCCAAAAGGAGGGTACTGGTGAGAGACTTGGATGGACTCAGGGCAAATCGTAAGCTACCTGGCATTGAAAAGGGACAGGTGCCATAAGAAGTATAATAAGAGCACAGTCGTGGAACAAACTGTCATGACCCAAGAAAAAGTAACTGAATAAGGACCCTGCTGGGGTTACGAAAGACTAACCTGGCCTGAGGACTGTAGTCTAGGATATATGGTGAGATGTCCCAAGAAGAGCCACTATTTAAGCTTAATGTAACTTTTACTGTGTTTATACAAAATGACTGGAAATATTAGTAAGAAGAAAATTTAATATAATTGTTTAAATGGATTACTAGCTGAGGAAAGGAGAAAATAATACTCATCCTTAGATGGAATCCCAGCCTTGAATGGATCTCCTAGTAATCTAGAGTGCTGAACCCCCAGATGAGATTTTTGTCCTTTAGCTAATCTAGAAGAACTTCCCCTAAAGGAAGGACTTTACATCTGTTTATTGTTATGATAATGTTCAACCCACCTATGTGTATCCCCACCCTTCATGATTTCTATAACTAATGCTGTGAGACTTGAGTAGAGGGTGACTAATTTCCAACCCTCCTGTGGCCCTGTTCCTTCTTTTGTCCGTTGCTATCTGGTGGCTGAGGTGGGGAGACAGCTCTTGGCACCGATTGCATTGCACAACCAAAGTTTGAACTCACAGAGGTGTAAGTGTGAGCAGTTTGAGGTGTGATGGACAGAGCTCTAGGGCTGTGATGGCTCAGGAGCTGTGGAGCTGGGCCTGCGCACAGACCCAGTGTGGAGGATGCAGACTCAGCTGGAAGAGGGAAAACCATTTCTGGCTTTAAAAAGCCAGAGATATCACTATTCCTCACCTGGAGTGGGGGAGGAGCAAACATAAGGTCTGAAATGTGGAGGTGGGCCTATTGCAATGGTGGATGTTGAGTGTGGAAATTTCCTTATGCATTTTGGATACATAAGGATGTTTGTCATACCCTTGTTACATGTTCTTTGCCAATTACACCCTTTTCAAGCTGTGCAGTGGCCTTTTGTGTAAAATAAACCTTACATTCAATATCTTCCCATTTGTTTATTTTTGCATTTGTTTCCCTTGCCATCAGAAGTTGAGGCACAAATACATCAACATATACCAAATTTAACCTCTCACTACACAGACACACTAAGCTTAACTTAATTAGTGGTACCACCCATATAAGCCATTTCTAACTACAGTGGTTAGTCATGGAATTCAGTATACATATATTAAAAGCAATTTCTAGGAAAATTTTGCTAGTTTCTTTGCAATGATATTAACAAGGATGCAAGTTTAAATTCTTGCTTTGCACTTACCCTTGTGGACAAGTCCCTCTGTTGAAGATCTGTCCAGACAGAGTGCTGAAACAGATCAGTAGTAAAAGATGATCTTTTCCATGATAATGATGCCATTTTTAATGTATTGAGGGGGCACACCTGGTGTTTTTCAGGGATTACTCCTGACTCTGTGTGCAGAGGTCACCCTGGCAGTGCTTAGGGGACCCTCCGTGGGGTCAGTGATCAAACTAAAGTCAGTCTCATGCAAGGCAAGCTCCTTAACTTGCTCAATCTCTTGGGCCCCTAACAAAGCCTTCAGACCTTAGGCTTTGGCTTGAGTCAAGTCAAAAGCTAAATGTAGATTAGACCTTTACTATAACCTCCAGACCAGAACAAGAGAATGTCACAGAAATCCCACTGGGTGGTCTCCTTACCTTCATTTTTACATTCATAAACAACTTTCACCCTTATCTCCTATTTAGCAAGTAAAGGCTTAGCTATCTGCTCATCTAATTATAACTCTCTTTCTCTCATTCTCTTCTCTTCTCTCTCTCTCTCTCTCTTTCTCTTTCTCTCTCTCTCTCACACACACATATACACAAACACTCATACACACCATCTCCCATCTCTTCCCCCTTCTTATGCAGGGGTTATACTTTATATTTTGTTTTTCTTATAACTTTTGTGAACGATTTCTACCTTGTTGGATAACTTCTTTTTCTTCTTATTTTCCCATCATTCTTTTATTATCAACCCCATGCACCCAAACACCAGCTTCCTTTAAATATATCTTTAATTTTGGGGAAATATAGCATCTTTTGACTACAATCTTAACACTAACTCTTGAACTTCATAGTTCATGTACATCTATAGCTAGCTACTTTTATATTCTTATGGTCTTAAAATCTTTCCTTCAATGTGAATTTTAACTTCCAACATTACTGATAAAACAAAGTTAAACTCTTGAAGGTGTGGCTTGTGTGTGCATGAAAGTGTGATGTGTGCATGTGTGTGCACGTGGTGTGGGAACGAAACCTAAACCTCACACTTGTGAAGCATATACTCTTAGTACGGAACCACATCTATGCTTCCAACGGTGACTTTCTAAAAAGTTGTGGTCACTCTTAAAATTCCTGGGGGTGGGGCACATAGTGCCAGGGATCAAACCTGGGACCTTGCACATGCTCAGCATGTGCTGTATCACTTGAGTCATATCCCAACTCCCCAGTAGGAATTTCCTTTTTTGCTTTGCTTTGTTTTGAGCCACCCAGAGGGCTACTCCCAGCTTGGTGCTTTGGGGTCACTTCTAGCAATGTTTGGAGACCATGAAGAGTTGTGGAGTCCCTCAAATAAAGCATATACACCAATGCTTTAAGCCCTTCCCTGGCCTAAAATAATGATTTCTAATCATAAGACCGAATTCAGTATTTACAGTCCTAATTTTTGCCTATTTCAGTCTCTTGGCTACTTCATTTAGATTTTTTATTTTTTGCTTTTTGGGTCACACCCTGTAATGCTCAGGGGTTATCCCTGGCTCTGCACTCAGGTATTACTCCTGGATGTGCTCAGGGGATCATATGGGATGCTGGGAATCAAACCCAGGTTGGCTGTGTGCAAGGCAAATGTCCTACCTGCTGTGCTATCGCTCCAGCCTCCTCTTTTAGAATTTTTAATTCCCTATTCTTTCCAAATTTATGGCAATGATTCTAATAAGTCTGATTGACCACAGATTTGCATTACTTTATCTATCTCTTCTTGGTTTTCTCACTCCTCACTGTTTCACTGTCATCCTGTTGTTCGTTGATTTACTCGAGTGGGCACCAGTAATGTCTCTAATACACTCAGCCCGGAGATTTTAGCAGCCTCTCCTTACTCGTCTTTCCCAATGATTGGAGGCTCTTTCAGGGTCAGGGGAATGAGACCTATTGTTACTGTTTTTGGCATAACGAATACGCCACGGGTAGTTTGCCAGTTCTGCCGTTCGTAGAGGATACTCTCAGATACTCTCACCCTTAGACATTTTTTTTTCTTTTTGGGTCACACCTGGCAATGCACAGGGGTTACTCCTGGCTCTGCACTCAGGAATTACTCCTGGTGGTGCTCAGGGGACCATATGGCATGCTGGGAATCAAACCCGGGTTGGCTGAGTGCAAGGCAAACACCCTACCCGCTGTGCTATCGTGCCAGCACCTCTTAGATATTTTTTAAAATGTATCTTAAAATACTTCTTCAGCTAGCCGTTTATTCTTTTTGTTTGCTTGTTTGTGCAAAGTGCTCTACCCACTGCACTCTCTCTCCAGCCCCAGAGAGCCATTCATTCTTCAAACGTGACTCCTAATTCCTTTTAGTGAAATAAATAAAACTTCCTGACCAGACTTAAACACTATTCACAATCTGTTTTCAGTACTTTCCCATCAAAAGGAAGAAATCCTATTTCTTCCTACCACACATTTTTCCTTGCCAGCCAGGCCAATTCATTGTTTTCTGAAACAAACCTCTATTCTTCGTGTGTTGTTACCTGGGCCTGGACTCACTGACTTCCCATCTAATCAACCAGAATGTTATTTTAAGAGCTCTTCTCTTTTATGTCAATCTAAATAAAAACACATTAGAACAGGGGCCATGGGGCTGGAGGGATAGCACAGCAGGTAGGGCGTTTGCCTTGCACGTGGTTGACCTGGGTTTGATTCCCAGCATCCCATATGGTCTCCTGAGCACCGCCAGGAGTGATTCCTGAGTGCATGAGCCAGGAGTAACCCCTGTGCATTGCCGGGTGTAACCCAAAAAGCAAAAAAAAAAAAAAAAAAAAAAAAAAAAAAGAACAGGGGCCAGAGATATAACTCAGTGGGTGGGACTCTTTGACTTGCATGTAGCTGACCCAAGTTCAGTCCCAGGAACCCCACATCATCCTCAAACACAACCCGGAGTGGTCCTGAGTGCAAATTCAGGAGTAAGCTCTGATCTGAGCACTTCTGGCTATTTTGTGACCTCCCTAAAAAAGTTAGAAGAGAAGATGGAATTTTTTAAAGTACAATTTTAATGGGGTAAAAAATTCTCCATTTTGGCAAAACAAAGCAAAGCATGAAATAGGAAATCAAAATAAATAGTTAAAATTTATAGAGTTCAGGTGTGGTTGATCGATTTGCAGGGGAAGGGGTCTTACAAGCAGTGCTCAGGGAATGCTAGCTTGCATAGTGTCTGGAGTAGAGCTCAATGCTTCCACAAGCCAAACATAAGTTCCAGTCCTTTGAATTATCTCCCTGCCTAATCAATTAATGTTTTTATAAAATAGACAAGTCAGTGAGCTAAAGGATAGTCTTTCTAGTAAATGATATTGGGATAACCATAAGCAAAAGACTAAACCTGACCTGAATCTATACACAAAATATGAGCACAAGGTGGAGCACAGACCCAAATTAGAGCAAAACAAAACAGGGACTCATTAAGATCCTTAGAAGAAAACAAAGAAGTAAATATTCAAGACTTTGATTTAAACCATGGTTTCTGTGATACAATCAAAAGCACAAGTGAAAGAATAAAAACAGAAAAAATTGGGGCTGGGGAGAGAACTCAAAGGTGGAATGCATGCCTTATATATATGCAAGACCCCAGGTCTGATTCCCAGCATCTCATGCCCCGCCCCCTCTGGCCCAAGAACAACTAGGTATAGCTTTCATGGACCAAGTATCAGGTCCCATTGCACCTGTAATTCCAATTGGTGCCCCTGACCCCTTATGTCTGTACCTATGACTATTTCTGTTCTTTACCCTTTCATGCCAAAGAAGAGCTGTGTAGTTGCAGTGGGGCTTGATTTCCTACCTATTCTCCAGGCAAATGCACAAAATAAAATAGGATTTGAGTATAGTTTCCAAATTCTAGGGGGTCACTGGTCGTTAATGTCATCCACAACATCAGAGTGTGCCTGAGTGCTCCTGGCCACACCATAAGAAAGGAAAGAAGGAAGAGACTGCATGGGTAGCAGGAGGGATGGCAAAGCCTGCGGTGGCTCAGCAGCGATACAATTTCATCCCTCCAAACAGCAGAAGGCCAGCGAGCACTGCAGCTCTTTGTTCCCAGCTCTACTGAATGGACACTACAGGGAACAACACTCATTGTTTGAATGGACTGTGGTCTTCAGGATGGCCTTGAGAAGTAACAGCTCTGGTGAGGTGAGGAAGAGGCAACATTGGCACTCTTGGTGTAAGCCGATTTGACTAATTTTTTCCCATTGTTCAGTTTTGACCCAAGAGTGACAGCTTGTTACATGTGCTGCTGGGGCGAGGGTAGGGGTGGAAGCAGAGGGGAAACTATCTACCATTCTTTGTGTCCTTCTACACTCAGATCAATGTTTCTATGAGACTGCTTGCTCAGGGTAGGGATAGGGAAAGGAAACAGAAAGGGGGCAGGGACAAGCCAGGTCAGCTGTAGGCATTGACTGAACACAGTGGGAAAGGTGTTCAAAAAATTCCAGAGAAGAAAGAGAGAATGCGCACACAACACTGTTCCTGCATAAGGTACCAAGGGAAGAGGGACAGGGGATAGTTGAATCTTGACTGACTGGTCCAGTTGGAAACCTGATGGAAAGAGAAGTCTCCCAACCCTGGTTTATAAAAATGAGCTCAGCATCATATCATCTCTCAGCTCTGGTCCTTCACCTCTCCTTGCCAACTCCCAATGGGCTTCATTTTCACTTTCCTATTCTTGCATTATGCCCCAAGTTTAATCAATTGCTGTACTTACCACTTGCTTTACAGTGATGTCTCAGCTGCCCATGTTTTTGTGACTTTGAAGTCTGCAATGAGGGGTTACATCTCATTCATCCTTTTCTGATGGGGGCTGACATGTCCTAATGCTTAGTGTTGAATAAATGAATGGCTGTCCATTATGACATAGGAGCATCCCCAAGATCACACAGTTTAGCAACATTAATGGTCACAGGATTATTTTCCTTTATGAAGGAGGTGGAGTGATAGTGCAGTGGGTAGGACGTTTGCCTTGCACGCGGCCGACTCAGGTTCAATTCTTCCACCCCTCTAGAAGAGCCCGGCAAGCTACCGAGATTATCTCACCCCCACGGCAGAGCTACTTGTGGCATATTCAATATGCCAAAAACAGTAACAAATCTCACAATGGAGACGTTACTGGTGCCCGCTTGAGCAAATCGATGAGCAACAGGATGACAATGATACAGTGATGAAGGAGGTAGGTGGGGAGTTGACAGTGAAAAGGTTTCCTCTTTTTGTTTTTAAAGTGGACATTAAATAGCTGATCATGAAAATAATGACTAATTGGTAAAGGTTTTAATTCTGTAGATATTTGCAAAGTATAAGAAGGAAACAAAGGCCACTAGGTAGAAAACAGCCCCATGTGCCCCACGTGTGCACAATCTGGGTGTCAGTGGATCAGAGGCTGAATGGCTCACCTTGAAGCCAGTCTTTAGCCCAGCCCTTGACTGAAAGTGCTCCTTCTCTAAGATTTTCTTTGGTTTTAAATTTATATTTGCTTTTTCGTTCTCCCCCTCCTCACCCCTTGGTTGCTGGTGTCAAAGTTCTTGTGATAACAATGTTCACACATAGGCTGGGCTGTGGTACACATTTCTAGCTGTGGTGTTTGCTTGGAGTCTTATATTAGCCATCACTGGAAATGACTCAAACAATATTTTTCTAGAATAGAACTCACTGGGTTTTCCAGAACAAAAGAGGAACAGTAAGTGGACAGTGTGGCAGGCTCTGAGTTTGGAAGGATAGTGGTGGAGTTCCTGAGGTGAGTCTCAAACCCTGAGATCCATGAAGGCACCAACAGAAAAGTCAGTTTCAGTAAGAACACTTTATGGAGGTGGGGGGTATGACGGCTCTTTATGGAAAACTCCAAGTTTATGGTTTCTGAACTCAATTGCCAAGATTCTGTTCATCCTCTGTGATTCTCTGACAAATTCAGTATATTGTTGCTTCAGCTTGGTCTAGACAACAGAAAGACCAGAAATAGTCAAAGTGAATTGTCTTGAGGTCTTCCTAGTTACCTCAGCCCTCAGTGATAACTAGATGCAGTTTGCATGCAGAAATCTCAGGCAACAGGTTAAATCACCAGTGAAGCAGAAAGCTGGGTTTTTATCAGAATGGACATCATAGCTCCAAACTTCTGAAGATAGACCCACCCACCCTGATCCATTTGTTACAGCAACTGTACAAGTGTTAGAGATGAAACAAGCATCCTAAAAGAGTAATATATACCAAATAGTCCTGGTTTACTTGCTTTCTAAATTTTTAAATTTTCAGCACTGTGGTTTATAATATTGAACACGGCAGGGATCCATGAACAAAACGCTCTAGCACCACACCCTCACAAGTGTCAAGGAAGTACCCTCCTTTCACCTCCACCGTGTCCCAGTGTCCAACCCCCCATCGTCCTACCCTTCTCCCAATCCCTGTAGTGATATGCGACCTATTAAAGAATAGTTCAGTTTGTTGCCTTGAAGATCATTCTTTCTGTCACTCTCCTCTGACTCACTCCACTCAGCACACTCTCCACATCCATCCATGTAGCCACAAATTATGATTTTGTCTGTTACAGTTGACTAGTATTCCGTTGTACATATGTATCATAGTTTCTTTATCCAGTCTTCTATCCTTCGGATTCTTGGACTGTTTCTAGATTTTGGATACTGTGGGTGGCAATGCAAGGAGCTTGGGAGCACATATGTCTTTTCTGAGATTTAGATTGCTTTTCACGCTGGTTGCCTTTATGTTTTCTGTGGATGATCCCCAGACCAAGTCTGCTAAATAAATGTGACACAGGTAGAGCTTCGCAGCCATTAGGTGTGTACATCTGTGGTCAGTCTGTAATCTGCGCACTCTGATTGACCAGGCAACTCAACATCCGGTTTGGTATTTCCTGCCTTTTCAGGCATCAAAGATAGGAGAAGGGATGCTTTCTTTTTTTTTTTTTGCTTTTTGGGTCACACCTGGCGATGCACAGGGGTTACTCCTGGCTCATGCACTCAGGAATCACTCCTGGCGGTGCTCAGGGGACCATATGGGATGCTGGGAATCAAACCCGGGTCGACCGCATGCAAGGCAAACGCCCTACCCGCTGTGTGCTATTGCTCCAGCCCCAGCGATGCTTTCTTTATGAGGAAATATTTTTAAAAGTGTTATAATCTGATGGAATGAAACCTAGGAAATACTAAAAATCTTAGGGACATTTGCCTTTACAGGGAGTTTTCCAGTCCCCTTATCCATTTTCCTCTAAAAGTATTAGGGGCTCAGTAGCTGATGTGGTGGTAATGCACTTATATTGCATTGGGTGACACCATGGGTGATTTCTGATGAAAGAAAACAGAAAAAAGTATTTTTTTGGGGGTCCTGAGACAGAGGGCAGAAGATCTTCTGTAGCAGTGTATACAAATACTTGCTTAAGAGCTACCCCTTATACCATGCACCGTTCAGGAGGTATACTAACCAATGTCCTGCTCACTCTGACCAACCATCAGCTTAGTCTACACATGGCGGAGATTACCACAGAATGACACCATGCAGGACACGTGGGCTTTGTAGTGGGGCTTAGGAGGTGACACAAAAGATGGACAGGATATGGCTGTGATGCTTCTATAGATCATTTTGCCTAAAATAAGCATTATTTAGCATCAGGGCACGACTGAGCTTTTATATTAAAGAACTTTTCAATATTGTGAAAATAACATCGCCCCAAATTCCAGAGCCGTACAAGGACCACAAGTGTGACTGATCAGGAGTCAAACTCCTCTCAAGAATTACTTGGGCTCAATAATTTCCCTACCATCCTGCCTTCTTCTGTTCCAATGGATACTTCTGCATGCTTGTTCCAATGACTGTCTCCCCTAAAAACACCATCAGCTGCTTTGGCCCCTGACAGATGTCCAAATGCCCCTGGCCTTCCCCAAACTGGCCTATCTGTCCCCTGTTGCTGTGCCTCCCAAATTTACTAAACTCCTATGCATCTTTCCAAATCTCTTCAGCTTTGTTCTTTCCTTTTCCGCTTCCCCAAGTACCTTGTTTTTTCAGTCCTGGCTCACGTGTCATAAACCTTCTGAGATGTTGCAAGCATTACTAGGAGCAGACTGGAGACGACGGAATGGCTTTAATTCTAACTACGTCACTGACCATGTCACCTTAGACTCGTCAATTTTGAGATTCTGAGATCAGGGGCTGTCACTGGTCAATGGTAAGCTCTCAGGACTGGTAGGGTGTGTTCGAAACTCGCCTGAAAATGGGGGATGTTGTGTGTGTGTGTATGTGTGTGTGTGAGAGAGAGAGAGCGAGAGAGAGCGTGCCCTGGGTTTTATACTTACACAATGCTTGGTCTCTATCCGCTAGGAGCAATGCTTTGACACCAAGCTGAGAGTAGCGTAGCCCCAAGCACTGGTGTGGCTCATAACCAAAAAACAAAAAACAAAAAACAAAAAAGGGACAATGCCTTCTTGGAGTGCAGTCCAGGCAGGGATACACCTGAGAATTAAATGAAGAAATGTTTGGAGGGTGGAAGAAGTGGTATGAATGAGGCCAGTGACTTACAGTAAGACAGGGAAAGATGAGGGTGGAGGAAAGGAATGAGAACAAGAGCCAAGAACAATCAGAAATAGCTGTGTCAGACACCTCACAGAGAACACACTAACTTCGGCACTTGCAGGGCCTGACATGGAAAAATCACAGCAAGTGCTGACTAGTGGCTGAAGTGCGACTATTCCAGCCCTGCTTTATTCGAAGAAAAGGCAACTGATAATCATGGAGAGGCACATGTTTTATTGACAACTTAACCACTACATACATGAGTATTGCACAAATCATAAGTGGACAGACATTTCTATTAATGATATAAACTTATGAACTCTTACCTAGACCTCTAGGCCGTGCACTTCTTATCATAACTTTAGTGAATACGACATACAACTCAGATGCTTCAATTAAACACGAACCAGCTTTCCAAAAAATCATCTCATTAAAGACTTAATAGGTCAAACCCAGGAAAATCTGTCAATAATTGACAAAGGGAATATGGGCACAAAAATCTAAGGTTTAAATAACAGGGATTTAAGTCTTAGCAAATGGATGGTGTGTGCATATTGGATTTGCGAGAGAAGATCCCCAGGTTGTACTTTACCATTATATTGTGACAATGCCAGAGGGATTCTAGGTCATGAATAATTTCTCTTCCTGCTACTCATAAAGTAGCTTGAAAGATGGTGATTCACACAAATGGGTCAAACACATTCTCACTCAAAATAATTGTGCTGATCGCCAACAAGCTATAAAATGTTCTCAAACAGCTGAATCACCTAAGCTTTCCTGATGGCCTCAGCTGCTTGCCGCCCTCCACAGGAAGTGTGGGTAGTCCTAGAATGGTCTGGCTTGACCAACCCCACCAGGCAAAGGTGCAGAAAAGCCCTTCATCTTTCTGTGGGTTCTCCTTTTGGGAGCAAACTCAGGGGATGGGACAGATGGGTTTAAGAGACCTTTCATTTCAAAGATCTGTATCAGCTTGAGATCTACATTTGCAGACATTTAGTGTGGTAAAAGAACTGATTTAAAATAGGCAGGCTGAGGTGTTCTCTCTTTTCTGCAGTGCAGTTCAAGGAAGCAGGGAAGCAGCTGTGACGAGAAAGGGAAAGGCCAGGAGAAGCTGGGTAGGACAGTAAGTGCCAGCACCCACGTCGGCGGCCAGGGCCTCAACGCAGGACCTCTCCTGGGGGGAGCAGATTCCAGCCACCGAACACCACTGAGTACAAACCAATTATTTAAGTTTCTGAAAATTCTTCGAGCAAAGCGACTCTCACAAAACTGGTTCTAAAACGAAGGACACAGAAAGTGTTGAGAAAGGGTCAGGCTTCCCTCTGACAAATCAGAAACATGACCCAGAGAGCACTAGTGGCTGTTTTCTGTCCCCTGGACAAATACACCGGTTTTGTTTTCAAATGAGTCACTTTATTTCCTCAGAGGACTCTTTAGAAACCTTAAGTGTGTGGCGATCACATGATAGTGTCTGCAAGCCTTGGGTCTCCTTCTGGAATGCACGGCCAGAGCCAGTCTGTGGCGTCAGATATTAAAGCTTTCTCCACAGCCACACGTGCCTTTGATGTTCGGGTTATTGAACACAAACTCACTGGATAACTTGTCTTCAACATAGTCCATTTCTGTTCCTAGAAGTGTCAGCTGTGCTTTTTTTTCAATGAATACTCTTACTCCTGGGGGAAAAAGATCATATGTTATATAAAGTCTGCAGGCTTTACAGAACCTAATTCAAAGCACAGTAAGCTTAAAATAGTAACCATCAGATGAAAGTCAGAGAGGAAGTTTCTAACTCGGTTTCTTTGAAGGGTTTTAGTGTTCAGCCCTGTTTATCTCCTTTCTCACATAATAATCCATACGAAAACAATTATCTTTCTTTTTTTCTTTTTGGGTCACACCTGGCAATGCACAGGGGTCACTCCTGGCTCTGCACTTAGGAATTACTCCTGGTGGTGCTCGGGGCACCATATGGGACGCTGGGAATCGAACCCAGGTCGGCTGCGTGCAAGGCAAACGCCCTACCCACTGTGCTATCACTCCAGCCCCCAAAACAATTATCTTGGGCCAATTACATGCTTCTGTGGTAGTGGTAAAGCACTCAGTTTGGTAAAGACCAAAGAAGTTCTGTTCCCCCATGGGCAGAAAATTCACAATACAACTCCCTGGTAATGTGGAGGAAAAGGCTGGCAGCTATGTCAAAACAACTGGTATGTTCTTTTAAAAAAATTATTATTCAAAGTTACTATATTTTTTAAATTTAATTTCATTTTTATAAAGTTGTTCACAGTATTTGATTCCATATTTCCATCCCGAACCCCAAACACTGCCCCCAAAGCAGAACTGAAGTAATTTATTTTGTATTCCTCATTTTTTTTAATAAAAAAAATGGAAAAATTATCACACTGGGCCTCTCCCGCCCAGATCCCCCATTTTCCAATAGCTAGGCAGTCACACCCAGAAACTGCCCCCCGGTGCCGTGTAATTCCATCAACAGCCAACATCCAGAGTCTATAAAACCAAGCTCCTGGAAGAGAGCGGCCATGTAACATCTAATAGCCTAATTCTCCCTCTTGGAGAACCCGACAAGCTACAGAGAGTCTATTTCCCACTTAGGAGAATCTGGCAGGCTCACCGTTGCGTATTCATATCCAAAATATACAGTAATATACCTCTCGGAGAGCCTGGCAATCTACCGTATTCGATATGCCAAAAACAGTTAACGACAGGTTTCATTCTCCTGACCCTGAAAGAACCTCCAATCATTGGGGAAGATGAGTAAGGAGAGGCTGATAAAGTCTCAGCGCTGAGTGTAATAGAGACGTTACTGGTGCCCACTCGAGTAGATGAACAATGGGATGACAGTGATACAGTATTGCTTATTAAGAATAATTCACTAAGAATGGTCCAAAAAAGTTTCCTTGGAGGAAAGTGTGTGAAGATTGTTGTATTTCACCCAGCCCTTCTGTAAGAGATTAATAACATGCTGTTAAAGGTTGAGCCTTAAATCCCTATTATTTAAACCTTAAAATTTTTGTGTGCTTATATAAATAAATTCCCCCCTGAAGTTGGTTGCCTTCTACTTTTTTTTTTTTTTTTGGTTTTGGGGTCACACCCGGCAACTCACAGGGGTTACTCCTGGCTCATGCACTTAGGAATTACTCCTGGCAGTGCTTGGGAGACCATATGGGGTGCTGGGAATCAAACCCGAGTCCGCTGGCTGCGTGCAAGGCAAACGCCCTACCCGCTGTGCTATCGTTCCAGCCCCCGGTTGCCTTCTACTTTAAACCCCATCAAATGTGGTGCGTTGCTCTTGGTGAATCAGTCGTGTAAAGTATGAGATACTGCATGGCTGCAAAGGCAACTGGATAGCTTTTCCTCCACATAAGCAATCGTGTGGTTAAGTAGAAATGATACAAAATTCTATCTCTTCTTTAAAATGAAAGAGTGAAGCCTTAAGACACTCAATGTACTGACTTCAAAGACAGTATTAACTGGCTCAGCAATCTCAGGTTAGTAAAACGAAGCCACGGTTAAGAACTAGAAAGTCAGCTAACTGCAAACCTCTCCTGAGACATGGGCCCCCACTGCAAAACCTCCAGGCAGTGAAGTGCTTTGCAGCTGAAGATCATGGATCTTACTTAAAATAGGCACTTTCCATTACTGGGCTGGGGGAGGGAGTGGCAACAAATTAATGATTAAAGCACCCAAATCTCCCCTTTATTTTGATGGTGCTGGGAACGGAATCCAGAGTCTCATACATGCCAGGCAAGTTCTCGAGCACTGCATCCTGGACCTACAATACTGAGTCTTTAATAAAGACCAGAAACACAGACTCCCCAAAGGGTAAGATGACAGCACTCACTGACAGGTGACACTGTGTGCTTCACATGGCATTGCACCATATTCGACTGCAGAGGGCACAGGAGGGAAGGTACCTGCCTTGCAGGTGGCGGCGGCCCATGTTCAGAGACCCCACGCAGCAACAGGGCTGCAGCCAGAACAGCCCTTGCAAGCTGCCAAGTGTGGATCCTCCTCCCACACCAGATTCAGTATCTGAAAATCTTCCTGTGGGACTCGACAGTACAGCGGTACAGGCTCTGGCCTTCTGACTTTCTGGTTCTGGTTTACTCTCCAACACCACATATGGTCCTCCGAGCACAGCCAGGTATACCAAACACTCCCTCTCACCCATCCCCTGAAAACAAACAAAAATCTTCCTGCACAAAATAACTGACACAAGTTTATCTAACCTTACACTCAGATGTGAAAACAATCTTTGGAGTGAATTTGTCTGGGTTCAACTATTTAGAAGATCAATTACAGGCTGTGACTTCAGGCAATATTTAGTCTCTTCAGGCCTCAGTTCCTATATCTACAAAGACGACTCAATTCCATTCCATTTTCACCCTAAACCTGTGCATAATTCAGTTACTACTTGGAAGCCTTCCAATCCTCACAGGAGAACTGTCTATGCCACTCCTATTACTCCTACATTATTACATTTCAAGAACTCAAGAGAAAGTTTGCTCACAACTCACCATCTTGAAAAACTTCTTCATCTGAATCTCCTTTTGTCTTGGTATATTCAAGGGTATAAGAAAGGCCATTACAGCCCCTGGTTCGGACACCGACTTTCAGGCCTACCTGAAAAAGCATTGAATGTAAGCTGAAATTTTAAGCAGGATGGATTAAAGAACTATATTAAGATCCCTGACCCTAAGATTTACTTACTCTGTTAAGCGAAAGGAAAAACATGAGCATCCAGTTACAAAATGTCTCTTTATGGAGCATATCAAACAGGGAACCAAGGATCCAGGGATCACGTATTAAAATAAAAACTACAAACATAACAGCACTTAGTGAGAATCCAAGAAAAATAAAATCAATTACATAAAAAAAAAAAGGAAAAGAGAGGAGGAAAATTCTCAAAACTTGAAAGCTAAGTCAACATGCAAAATTTAAAAAGTGACCAAACAGCTCTTTGAAACTGTCATAGACTCTCTTAAAAGTAATTTTCTAACAGAATCTACTGAACTTCTGTTCTTGTTCCCGATCTGCCTTTTCACTTACTTTCAAAAATATTCTTTGGGGCCAGAGAGACAGTACAGGGGTAGGATGCTTGTCGAGCATGCAATCTCTCTCTGGGCTCAATCCCAAGCATATGGTCCCCTAATTCCTACCAGGAGTGACCCCTAAGCAAGAGCGAGGAAGGAGTAAGCTCCTAGTGCTGTTGGATGTGGCCCCAAAACTTAAAAATAAATAAATAAATCATAAAATGCAGACAACTTTTTGAAAAGCTTTAACACGTGTTAGTCTCAGGAAAACAAGTGGCAAGAACACGTGAGGCGTGAACACATTGAGCTGTCTTAGGTTCTGACAAACTGAAACATTTGTGTTTTCTTTTTCTAAAGAGAAAGGAGATAGAAGTATGGCTTTATTTGAGTCAGAGCAACAGTTTACAGAATATGCAGGGAATCTTACATACTCAGCATGGTAACCAGTAACTGCAACAACAAGGAGGCCCAGATATTAGTTCTGTGGCTGACAGCGCTCAGACTCCAGTCTTTTTTGTTTTGGGGCCACACCCAGCTGTCCTCTGAGCTTATTCCTGACTTGGTGCTCAGAGATCATTTCTGGCAGGGCTCAGGAGACCATGAGGGGTGCTGGTTATTGGATTTGGGTCGGCTGCATGCAGTGCAAGTGCCCTACCCACTGTCCTATGGCTGTGGCCCCGAGACTGAATATTTAAACTCCCCTGCTGCCTGTATATGCAGAGGCCATCCTGATGGCCCTGCTCAGTGAGCACACAGGAGTGCCCCGGACAAGTGCCCAGTGTGCCAAGGTGACTAGGGTGTGAGGGGATAAACTTTAAATGAAAAAATGGCCCCACTGAAATTCTGAAGCACATGTAAGCATGTTCTACATTGTTCTTTGTAAACAGAAGATTCGAGAAATCAGGAAATACAGTTGTTAGGAATGTATAGAGACTAATGTGATGAGTATGTAAGAATATGCCTTAATACGTAATGAGTTTGGAAAAAGGAGATGAATGGGCCATGCATTACCCCTGATGAAGCATTTGCTAGATTCTACGCTTATCAACACAAATATTCTCTCAAATCTTTAAGGCTAAAGTCTTTTCTGAACTTAATAACTTTCATCTTTCACAGGTCAGCACTTCAATGGACTGTTGATTTATGATGGTAGCCGCCTTCATAGGTCAGCCTGGTGGTGGTAAGGACTGATCTGGTATAGCCAGTCCACTGAGTTAGATCTCCCTGGCTCATTTCCTTTGTACTCTAGTCTGACTGTAAGAAGGGAAGTGACATACTGCTGCATTTTAGCATTTAGTAATGCTTAAGTGAATATGGTAGAAACTCCACTGCCATTGTAAGGTGGGCTGTCCATGGGAGCCTAGAAGCCACAATAGATTAATAAGGAGCAATGACTTATCACTTGGGAGTAATTCACAATCACTGATAGGAATTAGCCATACGTTCAGATTAAGGTGATACACCTCTCACTCAATGATTTTTTTATCTAGGTCCAAGAACTCCATACATGTACAGGCTGGGTACGAAAACACTAGAATAACGTGTCTGCTTCACCACACACTGAATGTATGCTGATGGTGTTTGAGGCAATCCTGAAGTATTAAGGACCATTGGTTAAATAAACCAAACTTGCTCAATGGATTTGAAATAGATGCAGTCATAGAAAATAATTAGGTGGATTTTTATGAATTCATATTGAAAGCTCTTCAAGCAAGAGGCTGAAGAGTGTGCAGGTTGAGGTGTCTGCCTGGCACACAGATGACCCCACTTAGAATCTCTCTACTGCATATGATTTCCTGAGCACCGGCAAGAGTGATCCTTGAAAACAGAGCCAGAAGTAAGCCCTGAGCACCTCTGGGGGTAGCATCCCAAAATACCTCCAAGTCATAGTTGATAAAATGGCATGTAAGCACAGTATGTACGAGATGCTCTCCTCTCACCAAGAAGATTCACATAGAGACACAAGCACAAACGACAACGAGCCAGTTGTGCCCTTCAGAGAATGATTTTTGGGGAGGAGCTACAGGCAGAGTGGTAGAGACCAGATGCCACTGAATATCCTGCAATTCATCCATAACAGAATCAGCAAACATTAAGGCTGAGACACCCTGGTGGAGGTAAATAAAAGTTATAGGTTATCTTGGGAGAGGACACTGAAAAACTGTCTTAAAGGGAAGACAATAAGTCTGGGGTGACAAATGACTTCCTTTGCTCTGAAAAGTTATATTATTATTATTATTATTATTATTTTTTGCCTTTTGGGTTCACACCTGGCGATGCACAGGGGTTATTCCTGGCTCTGCACTCAGAAATTACTCCTGGTGGTGCTCAGGGGACCATATGGGATGCTGGGTATCGAATCCGGGTTGCCCCCATGCAAGGCAAATGCCCTACCTGCTGTGCTATCGCTCCAGCCCCTGAAAAGTTATATTATTTCAATTAAAAAAAATTGTGAGCAGGGATGAAGGTATAGGGATGGAGTTACAGCAGGCTTTCCTTACTTGAGGCCAAGCACGGTATAATCCCCAGCACCCCATATGCCCCTACAAATTGGTCATGAGTTAAGATCCCTGGGCGCAGAGCCAGGATTACAGCCTAAGCAATGCTGAGTGTGGCACCCAAATAAATCAAAGCCAAAACAAATCATGAGCATATTGTAATTACTGAAACCAAACCCCTGAAGTCCAGTAAGATAGTACAAAGGGCTGGGCAGGTGGTATGTATGCCAGAAGCCAGGTTAAACACCTAGTACCACAGTCCCCTGATCACCACTATGAATGAGCTGGGAGCACTGCTGAATGTGGTCCAAAAGCAAATTCTCCTCAAATCACTCATCGATAAAAGCATATTGTTTATTGCAAAATAAATTATTTATAAAATGTTTTATATCTTTTTATTATTTGCGACAGATTTTTTACTTACGTGCTCAGGCTTATCTTTAAGAAGCTGTTTTATCTTGTTTACTGCTGAAGGTGTCTGAAAAAAAAAAAGAAAACATGTTAACTTTTATCTTCTAAAACTAATTTATGTTTAAGAAGGCTCTGGGCCACACCTGGCAGCATAGAAAAATCACTTTTGGCAGTGCTCAGGAGCCCATATGCAGTGAAGGGGACGGAACCAGAATCAGCTGTGTGCAAGGCAAGTTCCTTGACCATTGTCTTTTATCTATCTAACTTGCATCCTTCAAAGTTTTATGTTTTCTTTATCTTAATGATTATTCAAATCTACCTTTAGCAAATTCCCATGACAAATTATATTCTGTTCTTGCAAGAAAACTTGATGAATTCTATACATGAATTCTACTTAATTCAAAGCATTTTCTATCTTTAATATATTTCTTGGAGCTGGCAAGCGTATAGGAGATAAGGTACTTGCCTTGCTTGCAGCCAACCCTTGCTCAAATCTCTGGTACCACATATGGTCCCCAGAGCACCACCGGGGAGGTCACACCTGCGTATGGAGTCAGTACTGACCACTTTCACTTATAGCCCCCAAACAAACAAATCATCCCTCTAGCAGCGTCCTTTTAATTTTATTCTCCCCTGTATCAGCTTCCTGTCTTAAGCCATACAATATACATATTACAAATAAATTTTGTCAGGCCACATCAATTTTGTGCGCTTACTACTGCCCAGCAACAGTAAGTGCTCTGCCTGACACAGCGGTGTTCGGCAGCCAACGCTAAAACAATACTGCTGGCTTGCTGTCTTAAGTCGTGTTCTCCCTTGGATATGCACTTCTCTGCTTTTTTCCACTCTGGAGAAGCCTGGGTTCTCTCTTGAACATGAATTGCTCTCTTTCTCTCCCCTCATGTCTAAGTAAGTTTCTTTCGATAAAAATTACCTTGCTTCACAAACAACAAAATAATAGTAATAAAAAAAATCATCATGTATCTCACTAGGAAAAGCCAACCATCAGGTATTGTTCTCATTGATTATGATGATCCATTATTGGTTTTTTTGCTTACCCCAAATAAATTTTAAAATTCATCAAAATTCACTTGGAGATGAAGATTATTAACCATATCAACTTAAAGTAAGCTTTCATTTTTTTCATTCTATCAAATGACCACACAGATTCTTGTATGTGCTTAAATATTATTTCAGGGTATCTAAGAATAAAGTTCATGCATTAACTATTAAAACAGAAACAAGGCTGTAGCTGGAGTGAGCACAGCAGGGAGGTGCTTGCCTTGCACAGTCAACATGGGTTCAATTCCCGGCACCATAATTCCTGGCTCAATTCCCTGAGCCTGAACAGGAGTGAACTCTGAGTGAGCCCTGAGCACTGCTAGGTGTCGCCCCTCCCCCAATCCAAGAACAAAGAGTCTTTCTGGAGGAATGCAGTTTATTCTAACCTCAAAAATGAGGAAAAAGTATAAAAAGTATCAGCATAATGCTGTGTGGAGATTATGTCCATTCACCCCTGACTTGGGAGGGGGCTGTCAGGGACAAGTCTCTCCTGGGACACTCGGTCCATGTCCTAGCTTGCCTACCCTGTTTCCTGGATCAATGGGGGATCAGCAGTCTTGTGAAGGGAACTAAACTGTACAGAGAAGACCTCCGGGAGGAAGGCACTAGGGGCCCAAGATAAGTCAGATGCTTTTACAAAGCTGAGCACATCCCAAGGAAGGCACCATGGCCTTCTTTCTGTGTGGACTTAGCTGCTCTCACTACTGCAGCCAGCTGGTCCTCTAAGTTCTCTGTGCTGCCCCTTTAATGGCTTGTGAAATTCTGAAATGATATAATACGTATGCCACTGATAGCACCCGCTTCCAGAACCCAAGTGTGTGCTGAGGTGACAGAGCCATGAACAGCCACACAGTAAGTTTTTTCTGACCCATCTGATGGGGCTCTGCCAGAGTCTGTGGTTGGCTCACAAAGACTATGAAACCAATGCAGAGGGCCAAGATGAGCATTTCTTCTATGTCTTTCCCTATTATACACACTACGACTATATATTACATTTTTAATACACAATGCCGTACAGCAGAACATATAAAATATTCAGCTACAAAACCAGCATTTACCAATAAACACTGGACTGGAGCGATAGCACAGTGGGTAGAGCAGTTGCCTTGCACATGGCTGACCCGGGTTTGATTCCTCCCTCCCTCTCGGAGAGCCTAGCAGCTACTGAGTGTATCCTGCCTGCACGGCAGAGCCTGGCAAACTACCCGTGGTGTATTCGATATGACAAAAACAGTAACAAGTCTCACGATGGAGATGTTACTGGTGCCCGCTCGAGCAAATCGATGAACAATGGGACGGGACGACAGTGCTACATTCAGGGCCAGAGTGACACCACTGAGGATAGAACACTTGTCTTGCATAAAGCTGACCAAGTTGAAACCCAGCATCCCATATGGCCCTCTAATCTCCGCCTGCCAAAAGTAATTCCTGAGTGCAGAGCCAGGAGTAAGCCCTGAGCACCACTGGTGTGCCCAATGCCACCTCCCAACACACATAATTTATAGCCTACATTCTAAAAGATTAACATCATTTTTTATCTGATACATCATAATACATATTTACCATTAATTGAATACCTGCTATATGCTTGATTGTTTATATGTATCATTATTACTT
This sequence comes from Sorex araneus, assembly GCF_027595985.1. Classification (NCBI taxonomy): domain Eukaryota; kingdom Metazoa; phylum Chordata; class Mammalia; order Eulipotyphla; family Soricidae; genus Sorex; species Sorex araneus. The sequence goes on along the minus strand of NC_073302.1, from coordinate 78,656,544 downwards.
TTTATAATCTATGATTAAGGTAATAAAGATGAAATAATCTTCACAATACAAGCAATGAAATTATGAACCCCAAACTTCAACAAAAAATTTATTGGGTCGTAGAGAGAGTACAGCGGGGCGTTCTGAGTCTCATGCAGCCTTCCCTGGCTCAAACCCAGCACTCCAAATACTTCCCTGAGCACTACTGAGAGTGAACCCTGAGCAGAGCCTGGAGTAAGCACCGAGCACTGCTGGATGTGGCCCCAAACAAATCCTTATCTGCAATGACTACACTCCATCTACTTTATCTCACAGTGCAACTGTTGATGAAATAAGTATTAGGAGCATATCATGCATCCTAATCTTGCACCAAAGGAAGTTTAATAATAAATGATTAATACAAGCATATTTTTTAAAAAAAAGGCTTCTCATAATGGTTGCAGTCTAATTCTCTTTATATAAAAAATGTGCAATGATGATGCAGTAAAATTAATATACTTAACCAATCTCTTAGTTGACAGTCAAGTTACTTCCAATGACTTTCTGTGCGATATACCTTAAAATGCATACATTTTTACTTGTTACTTTTCAGAGGTTTTCTGCTAGTTCTTAAACAACAATGCCTCATTGAGCCCTAATGTAGTAAACCACATACCACTAGAGTTAAGTCCTAAGGCACTCAGTATACATAATGAACATTTCCTGCTTATCATTTCACTATGACTCCAAGTTCAACTACCAGTTCTGTAGTATGGTGGGAACTGCAAGAGAAACCTCATTTTTTTCAGATATTGTCTACAAGTTTCTCTATTACTTTGTTGTAGTGGGTTAAATTCCTACAAAACATTCAATCAAGGAACCAGCTCCGGTTTGCATGAAAGTGTCAAGGAAATCAGTCTCTGCAGGAAAGCAACCATCCTCTCCTAAATTAACATCAATTAACCTATATAACTGCTGACAGTGAAATGTTTTCCTTTCCCAGTCTCTTGCCGACTACACAATGCACTTTGCAAAGACTGCAATGTCATTTACACCTCCAGCTCACATGTACTTCTGACCAGTCTTACCGATTTAGCTCTTAAGTTTTTCTACTGTTACCTGTCTCCGCTTTTGCCCTTTAAAGAATATGCTGTGGCTAAAGGGCTTGTGAAAGGTACAGTGAAGATCTTCTACTCAAGGACCAAAATGACCTTCAGTTTGTCCCAGAGGCCAGCGGCAGGGAACAGTGCTGGCCTGGCCCCTTCCCTGGCCCCTGCATCAGGCCTCACGGCACTCCTGGAGGCCATCAGGGTGGCGGCGACCCACAGAGCCGAGTCCCAACAGTCGGGAAACCAGGGAGTAGAGCAGCTCTGGGACGGGGACCCCGCGGTCGCGCAGGGCTGCGGCGAACGCGCGGGGGCCAGGCGGGGCGGCGGGCGGACTCCGAGGAGCGAGCCGGGCCAGGCCGGCCTCTGCCCCGGGAGGGAGGGACCGCCAAGCATCTATTCCCTGTCCTCCACAAGGCGACCGCACGTCTGCTGGGGGCAGGGGAGGCCGTGCCCGACGGGGGGTCCCGCGGTCCCCGTGCCGAGCACCGACTCCCTCCCGGGGCCTGAGGCCGGGGGCAGCGGCGTGGGGGCGCGCCCGGGGTCGGGGGGCAGCGGCGTCGAGGCCGCCGGCTCGGGCTCGGCGGGCCGTGAGTCCCGGGCGGCTGGCCGGGCTGACCGGGCAGCACGACCCACAGGGAGCGTGGACTGGCCCGTTTCCCTGGGTCCGCCGCTGGACCTGGAAGGACGCCGCGGACGTGTCCGCACGGCCCGCGCCTCTCCGGGGCGGCGGGGAAGGCTCAGCACTAGGGCCAGCGCGGCGGGCGGCCGGCGGACTCGGAGAGCACCGCGAGCGTGGGACTGCGGGCGTTACTCTTGGCCCCCAAGCCAGGGCCGACGGCCCGGCGTCCTTGTCCGAGGAGGAGGCCGGCCGCGCGCGCGTGCGCACTCCCGCCGCGGTGCCTGCTGGGAAACGTGGTCCCGGCGCGGAGGCCGCAGCGCTGCCCTCGGGACCGACCCGCGGGCTCCCGTCGCCGAACCCGCCGACCGCACTGCTACGGATCCCCCGAGCGTTCCGCTCACCAGAGTCAGGGCGGCCCGCGTGGGCTGCAACTTGCGCTTGCTCACGGCCCGGACGGTGGCCCGGACTAACGACGCCGACATGGTCGCCGCGGCGCGCCGGGTGCTCGGGCCGGAGCGGGGCCACCTCAACCTCTCTCCATGGACACCGCGGGCCGCTTTGACGCCACAGGCTGCGCGCACAGCGGTCCGGCCCCGCCCAGCCCCGCCCCACCATTGGACAGACGGTGTGAGTGACAGTAGGAGGGCGGGCCGCAGGCAGCGTCGTCTCAATAGCGTCAGGCCCTGCCCTCCCCGCCATTGGACAGACGGCGTGAATGACAGTCGGAGGGCGGGCCGCGGGCAGCGTCGTCCCAATGGCGTCGGGACCCACCCGCCCCGCCATTGGATAGACGACGTGAGTGACAGCCTGAAGGCGGGCCAGGGCAGTTCTGTCCCCAGTGACGTCGGAAGCTGGAAACCTTAGCCCTGCGGGGACCCGGCCGCCGCCCTCAGCGAAGGGCAGCTTGGTGCTGCCCTGCTCGCCGCGACCCGGTTCCAGCACGCACTCCATGGGGTCCCTGAGTCGCAGCCAGGGAGCCCTGGGCACCGTTGCGGCCCCCCGCGATCAGGGCAAACCGCGGCACCGGCGCGCGGCACCTCTAGGGTCCCGGCATGGGGGCGCGTGCCTGCCTCTCCTGGGGACCACCTGGTATGGTCTTCCTGGGCCCGACTGGTCGCGATGAGCAGAGCCCGTGGGACCTGCATATTGGGCTTCAGCCTCGCCCCCCGCCCCGCTAGGCGCAGCTGTGGCTGAGTGAACCCTCACCTACTGAGTCCTAGTCGTCTGCTGTCAGCATGCCTGGGTGCAGGAAAGCCTGGCAGCTCCAGGGAGGAGGTGGCACCAGGACGCAGTCTGTTGGGAGGATGACCCGACCTGGCCCAGGTGTATCTCCCTGCTGTGACACGCTGCAGGGGCGTGGGGATCCTTTGCACGTGCTGGCGGTTAGAGGGCAGTGGGGCTGTGTAGAGCTGCGCGGAGACTTTCAGTGTTCTGCGTTGGGAGGGGCGCCAGGGAAACCTTTCAGAGCATTTTTAATTCTCTGGAGAGTCGGTCTGCAAGACCAGGTGCAGACTTCTCTCCCTACTAAGAGGCTGCACATGCAAGACAATTCTCTCCCAGCTGCTGGCAGGGGCATTTTAACTGCTCATGTCCTTATTTAATTTAGAAGACCAAGTGGCACATTACAAGGCTCCTTTAAACCTACAGACTGTTCATTGTTGAAGGCGCCAGGTATCGTGAGACTGGTCTGCAAGGCACAGTACTGGGTACACGCCATTATACATCTGCCCAGATATGTGTCTTGCACCTCATTATGATCCCTGCGACCTGAGGGCAGACGAGGGGTAATAAACGTTCCACCCTGTGCATGCATGAATGACAGAGAGGTGATGCGTACAACGATAGGAAGGATGAGAACTTGGTGCAATTTACTGCTCAATGTAAAGCCAAAGATCAAAACACCAGCTCTGTAAAACACACCAAAGCACGGGTAAGAATTCCATGCAAGGGAGGCCCAGGTTCATACCAGGTTTTGAACTGCCTAGCCAGGTTGGCTGAGATGGAACCAGATCCCAAGACCACTCCCACAAAATGAACATGATCTGTATTTTCAACTTGTTTGGCTCTTTTGCATATAAATGCTGAATCATATAAACAGCTGGTCAGTGAATGGGAGTGTCTGATGGTTCTTGGATACTGGACTGGCTTAAGTTCCCGAGATACTTGGTATGTTAGCAGTCTTCATGACTAAGACCTGCCGGCTTTGTTATCTCAGAGTAGCAGCTGTCTCTGCAGTGGCCAAGTGATGAGGGTGTGGGAAACGCTGAAGGAATTTGTAAGCTGCGATCACTTTCATTTCACTACACCAATTTTGTGTAGGGAAATGCCCAACACTACACTTTATTTCCTGTCAGGGTTCTAGGTATTTTCAATGTTTTTCTATTGAGAATTTACTGTTCATTATTTTCTGGCAGGGCAGGTACGTGTATGAAGAACCCAATCGTTTGGGGGGGAGGCTGCCACATTCAGCAGCAGATCCAGGCTCTAGTGAAGTCTTTACACTCCACTTTTTGAAGTGTATGCTTTTTGTCTGTTGCTCTCCAAATACAACTGCTTTTAAAGAAAATAGTACATCCTGTTTCATGAGGATTAAATGCTAGTTTTCAAAATATTTTGCCATACCTTGAACCCTAATGATTTACCTACCCAGGATTTTTTCCACTAGGGAAAGATGTTAATAGAAGCATTTGTGAAACACATTTAGAGGAATAAACTTAAGTTTTCTCAGTACATTTTAATGACATTTCTAAGTGTACACACTAGTGATGTTATATACATCGAGCAAGGAATTAAAAAATGTAAAATCGGGGCTGGAGTGATAGCACAGCGGGTAGGGCGTTTGCCTTGCACGCGGCCGACCCGGGTTCGAATCCCAGCATCCCATATGGTCCCCTGAGCACCGCCAGGGGTGATTCCTGAGTGCATGAGCCAGGAGTGACCCCTGTGCATCGCCGGGTGTGACCCAAAAAGCAAAAAAAAAAAAAAAAAAAAAAAAAGTAAAATGGGGCTATAAACAAGCTTTTTTTTTGTTAAGAGGAAGAAAGGTGAACCCTGGTAGTGGGGCATTTGTGAAGTCTATTAGGAAAACAGGCCAGCTGTACCTGCAAGATAGCTCTGTGCTGTGAAATAGACTCAGCATGGCACAGACAGGCCAGACAGATGCACTCGTGTGTCCTAGCGTGGGCAGAAAGGGGGCTACTAACTGGCATCTAAGATGTGGGAGCAGAAAGCTGAAGACATCCATTCTCTAGGTCTGCTAGTAAATGATGGTCCTAGTCCTAGTGTGAGGCCCTGAAAAAGCCCCAATACCTTGGGCAGAATCTATTACAGAAAGCAGAAGAATGTGTAGTTTTAACATCCTTAAAAGGATACAAAGAAACAAGGTTTCTATAAAAAGACAGTAAGAATTGCAGGTGGTACAAGGAAATTTTAAGTTGCAAGGACAAGATTTGTATTAGAAACAGCTGAAGGACACTAAAAGTCAATAGTCCTGAGTTTTTTTCTAGCATGAAAGAAAGAAACGATACAAAAATATATTAAGAAAAGATGGAAGTTTTTGGGGAGAGGAGTCTGGCAGTGTTCAGGGGCTATTCTTGGTTGTGTGCCAAGGAACTGCTCAGGAGAATGCATGTGGAGCTGGAATTTAGCGGGGTGGCCGCATGCAAGGCAAGTGCTTTGACCTTCCTTAACCTCTTTACTGCCTGCTCTGGTCCACTCTTTTGCAGTCCACCCCCCTCTTCTGGAATATTTCAAATTAAAACAAAAATCTTAGGTAGATTCACTTTTGTTTCAGACAAAATATAAATGCTCCAAGGACAAATAAACATAGATGCAGGCTAAGCAGAGGAGCCAGAGTAGTGGTACAGTAGGACAAACGTTTGCTCTGCATGCAGCCAAACTGGGTTTGATCCCCGGCATCCCGTACAGTCACCTAAGTACCACTAGGAGTGATCCCCGAGTTTAGAGCCAGCCAGGAATCACCCCTGAGCATCACCGGGTGTGGCACAAAAACAAACAAAACAGCATGCAAGCAGAAAAATTCGTTTCTACAAGGGAACAAAAATTAGGTTGGCTTCAGAATTAAAATACCAGACAACAGAACCATATTAATGGGCTTTCCAAGGATTTGATGCTCAGTGAAGCTAAGCATTAAGAAATCAGAAGAGCAGCAACTGAGGAAAAATAGGTACTCTGTGTTATTCACTTGGTAGTTTATAGCAGAGTGCTCAAGCCTCCCTTACCTGGACATGCTTCCTCAGCAGGCTCCTCCCGGACCCCCAGTGCTCTGTATGAATGCCCTCTGACAGCAGCCGGGAGCAGAGAGGAACTCATCTCTGCTGACTGCCCTTACTCTCTCATCTTGCTTACCCACAAACTTTAGGAAGTCACTAGAAAAAGTGGATAAAATGACAGGTTGAAATTTTGATTTTATTTCAAAATGATAAATATAGGCATAGTTCTGATCATTTGCAGGGCTTGTGAGATTGGAGCAACAGTTCCATCAGGATTCTAGTCAGACCCAAAATGACTCCAACCACACTCGTGATGGGCTGAGATTGCCTCTTTAATCTTCAGGGATTTTGTAAAAGTTCACCCTAATTTCTGAATACCATAAAAAGTAAAAAGCTCTTATTTTGCCATTTTTGAAAAGGTTTTTTTTAGCAGCAAAAAGGAATTCTTGTTTTCCTTACTTCATTTTTATGATAGTAGCTATAAGTCAATTTACTTAAAATTAGAGAGGGGAAAGACATAAGCCCCTCTCTGGAATTCATCCACAGAAGGCTCACATAAATAGGTCTCCATGTTCATATTACCACCTCTACAGATATCAACAAAATAAAGTCCATAAATTGTAAATACAGTAGTAGCAGTTCATACATATCTGATATGTTTTCACATGAGGATTTGGTAAACCACAATAAATATAAGTTCCCCTCTTCAAAACAAAAAAAAGGGATTTATATGGAAGAAAAGGTTGATTTGCTTGGGGGTTATCAGCACACCATTTTTAGTGTGCTTTGAAACAATCAAAAACCATGAAACTATATTCATTGAATACTGGCCCATAGTTGCATTTTTTAAAAAATCTGGCTCAAATACATACACCATGGCTTTCTATTAAAATTATTACGTCTCTGGAATCTGGTAAATAAGACTATATTAAAAATTTTCTCCTTATTAATCAATTTCATTAAGTTAAAAAAATCTGACATTTCCCTTTAATGTTAATTGATCTATGCTGCTGTGTCCAGTGAAATGAACCTAATTTTCCAAGTGAATAGGACGCCTACGTGGTCACTTAGAGTGCTGTATTTCCTCCCCTCATGATTCCTGCGGGGTCCTCTTCGCTGAGGCTTTTCCCTGAGTCATATATTTACTGGAAAGACTACCTAGAGGAAGGGAAAAAACAGAACCCAGTGTAAATAAACAAGCCCCGTTTTATCAAAAAAGCCTTAAAATTCTATTATGATCTTAAGGTATGTTTCATACTGAAACTGGTCACCTGATGTGAATCAAATAATCAGCCTACATATAAAAATGTATATATGGAACACAATACATTATTAAACATAACCCTAGCTAAAATTCCTTTGGAATACCAACAAGTTGCTGGAGTGAGAACATTTCACTCCATCTGCATGTGCACTTTTACTGTGTCCACACAGAGGGACAAGGGGACTTTCAAGGTCTTTTGCTGCCAAACAGAGTAGACTGCAGAGAATTCTTTGGTCATAAATAATGATCTTGGCTCATCACTTTACAGACATGAAACTATGAATGATGACAATGGCAACAACTTGATATAAACAAGAAATACATTTAAATGAGAATTATGAAACCAAACTACAGAACAGTTAACAGATTTGCTAGTCTAAATAGATCAAATAAATGAAATTTCATATAGTTTGAAGTGATTATGTATAAGAAAGTAGTATATAATAAGGGTTGACAGGGAGACTGCTACAAACTGTTCTAAATAAACACTCATAGAAACCTTGTAATAATCTAAGAATGCAAACAAGTCTGGTTCAAAACTTGTAACATGACCGTATATTATGACATAGGTAACATATGCATAGATACAGTAACGAAAGATTATAAAACCTTAATAAAATTTTCATAAAAATTTAAAACAAATTACAACTTTCACCAATCATATTTAATGCCTCATTTTCCTTACCCATAAAATGACAGTAGTACCTAGTCCATTGGAGTTTACATGCCCCTATAAAGATATATGTAGAGCAACTAAGTTGGAGACTAGCACACAGAATGTTCTTCAGTGTTACTCAGTAAATATTCAATGAACTATGACTATTACTATTGTACTGGAAGAACACAGGAAGACCTGACTCCCAACACACATTAATAAAGATAATTTTCTTCATCTTTCTAAATTTTCTAAATATATTAAGTATGAAAATGAAAATTTATATACTCTCTCAAGCAAAAATCTTTATGGGGCACCCCCTGAGTTGCTAGGGATGGAAAATCACAGCAATGCTCAGGCCTCAGTTTGGTCTTAGGAGTCCCTGGTGCTTGTGGGCTGCCCTTGGAGCATGGTGACAGATTCCCAGTGGAAGAGGAGCAATACCAGTCAGGAAGAAACCAAGTACTCTATATGGTAATTCTACCATGGAACATCTGTTAGTCTGCAGATACATGTCTTTGATCTAAACTACATATGTTTAGAGAGTAGGATTTTCATTAAAGGGGAAAAATTTAGATCCCTACCTCACATTTATACAACATCCAGATAGAATAAATAAACTATACTGAGAAAGATAATTTGGAATGTAATAAAGGAGCAGTATTCAAAATAAAAAGTCCTAACAAATTAGTCAGGAAATGGTAATATAATAGGAAACGTACAACTGTTTTGGAGAGGCAATTCACAAAAGAATTGTCAACTGCCCACAAAGCATATAAATAATAGCTTAGCATCCCCAGAATCAATGAAATATATATTAAAGATATTTTTCACTATCAGATAAAAAAAATTCTGATAAGACTGGTTAACTGCTTCCGAGAGTATGGGATAAACTAAAACTGAAATGCACACACACAGGCTCATCACTCTGTCTAGTCCTACGTAAAGATCTGAAGTATCTCTGTCCATAATCGAGACTTGCACAGCGATGCTGACATGCTGACTGTGTGCTCAGATGACAGGGAACAGCTCCCGAAATGCCCTCTATCCATACGATAAATTATTACAAAAAAGTTTAAAAAATACAGAATTTTCTATTTCTGTAAACTTCTAAATTATGTTGTTCAGCAACTATGAAAAACAGGTATTAGTACACACATTCTAATTATATAGTTCTTGATATAGTCCCAAGTTAAAAGTCACTGATGATACATGTAAAAAGCTCAAAAGAAAAACTACAAGGATATCTGAACTATTTTTTAGATATTCATGAGAATATTTATCGGATACTTTGGGGTGGAGGGTACACAACAAAATGAATCTGGGGATAAGCCTAGGGCACTTTACTATTTTAGTAATCTTTGATTTAAGAAAATGTGGAAACAAAATGATGACTATATATGTTTTGGTTTTTGGGTTACACCCGGCGATGCATAGAGGTTACTCCTGGCTCTCCACTTAGGAATTACCCCTGGTAGTGTTCAGGGGACCATATGGGATACTGAGAACTGAACCTGGGCCGGCCGTGTGCAAGGCAACACCCTACCCACTGTGCTATTGCTCCAGCCCATATTTGTATATTTTTATTTTCACCAAAATGTTTTAATAAATCTTTTTTTCTAAGAATATGGATAGTTTTTTTTAATCACTATACCACTTAAGCATGTAGTTTCCTATACATAAAATCAATTCTATCATACCTAAAAAAACAGCTATAAAAAAGTTGCATGTAAAGGATAAAAAGTATTATAAGTAAAATACAAATTGATAAAACTGGTGGGAAATGAAAAAAAATTTTAAGTTAAGCTTGACCTGACACAATCTAAAAGTTGGCTAGAACAAATGACTAAAACAAGCAAACAGATGTCTGTATCACAAAAATAAACATAATAAGGTTGACAGGTAAATCCCACAAGGATGTTTGTAGTAGAGAAAGTTAGACATATGATGGAGATGAGTGAATTTCTATATAGAAAGATCTAAAAATGATGATTAATGAAAATGTAGGTAAAACACTGTGAACTGAAATACAAGCAGAATGGCCCAAAACAAAATCCAAATGAAGTACGGATTTGGTAAACAAGTTCTGATGAGTCTCTGGGATGTCACCAAGCAGTTCGGCATCGCTGGCACATGACTTGGGGATGGAGAGTGCTCAGTGGGCTGAATGTCTGGATCCCATGTAGGAGACGTGCGTTCTATCCCCGGCACATGGACTCGCCCAACAATAGCCACTGAACACTTCCAAGGGGGCACAGCAGATAAAACAAGAAATGTGCACAGTTCAATTTGTCATACTCACAACACTGGGAATTCTCCTAAGGAAAACACCAGGTCAAGCATGCAAATATTCATTACAGAATTTAACAGAAGCAGTGATCTTCAAACTTGGGTCAAATTCGTCACACCCTAGAACTGTTATGAAAAGGAACATTTTCATAATAATTTCCCAGGGAAAGGGAAGAAAAGAAGATCCAGGAAGGTGTGACTGCAGCTCCTCAACCATTAGACATTCTGAGAATGCCACTGTCAGTGGACAAGGCTCACTCTCCTCTCACAACCAGGATCTACCTCCTGATCATCTACATCCTGATGTGGTATGTGGGACTTGCAAAAGTCACCCCCACAATCTGCTGTCTATGGGAAATTTAATCATCTCTGAGGAAAAAAAAAATCTAGGACGAGAGAGAGAGAGAGAGAGAGAGAGAGAGAGAGAGAGAGAGAGAGAGAGAGAGAGAGAGAGAGTACAGTGGGTAGGGGTGAGCCAGGAGTAAGCCCAGAGAGCAGCCAAGTGCAGCCCCAAAACCAAAAGAGTAAATGAAAAGAAAGCTAATTGTCAACTTTTGTAAAAATTACATGGTCATTCATTTCAGTTCTTCCTTTACCAACAGAAATGTTACACCTTTTTCTCCATGATTTCAATTACTTTTACTGGCATCAAGTATTACAGTTTTATCAAATATGTTTCAAGCTCAACTTCCATGTAAAAACCACATCTACCTCATTAGGTATAAAGTCACTATCAGTAAGTAAATAGAAAAAGCAAGTGTTATCAAAACCAGCACTCATTTAATCAATTTTATTATTTGAAGAACTACTAAAACTTCAGTCATGAATATTTGTAGATTTAATAAATATAAAAACTCAATTTAAATATTTTTGCTGCAAATAAGTCTAAGTCGAGCTTGACAATGGGTAAGAAAAATTCATATCTATGTTTCATTTAGTACATTTAAGGAAGCTTTAAATTTTACTTTAATATGCCAATCATTTACCAAGGAAAAACCTAGAAATTACAAGTTTATAACTATGATGAAAAATTTAGATTCAGTTAAAAAAATATACAATGAGATAAGATCTATGGAATTTCATTATTTGGGGAGAGAAAGTTTTGAAGACATTGACATAAAAACATATGGAAATAGTCCATTAACAAGAAGACAAAATAAATAATGGTATACTAGAATATCAAGAAGGGTCTACCAAAAGATCTAAGTTTACTGATAACATCTACCTAAACTTAAAGAAAAAACCGATCACTTAAAATTTACCATCATAAAGACTATTGTATTTTTATTTAATACCAAGGTAGGCTTTAAACATTTTGGTCAAGGGGCTGAAGCAGTAATACAGTGATAGGGCACTTACTTGCTTTACACAGGGCCAACTTAAGTTGACCTCAGTACCATATACCGTCTCATGAACCCCCAACAGGAGTCATTTCCTAGTGCAGAGCCAGGAGTAACTCCTGAGGACTGCCAGTTGTGACCCCAGAACAAAAAATTCTGGTTAAGAAAAAGACTGCATAAGTACAAAAAGATATCTACTAAGCTCTAAAAGCATTTCCACTTAAACTTTAAACCCAAGGGCTAAAATGGAACAAAGAGACAGTAGCTTTTAAAAAAGTATTCTTCGCAAAAACTGGAAGATTTGAAGACAGTTGTTTGAGATTTTCATTTTGAGTAAGAGTAAATTTTGTAAAAGAATATGACTATGGCTCTGCAATATCCACATACTCTTAAGATCTCCATTGTTCATTTATTCTCTAGGTTAGAAGAGATAAATTACAGAAGAGTTGGACATTTTCTGTTAACTACAGTAACAAAGGTAGCAACTGATATGTGCCAGATGCTAGGTTTAGGGTTTCAGGTACATAAAATTAATCTTGTCCTTTAAAGTGTCAACCCAATTTTACTGACAAGGAAACTGAGAAACTGTAGAAAGATTCAGTAACTTTACATAGCTGAACCGCTAGTAAGTGGCTGGGCTGGATGTCTGCCTAGAAAGTTGTATTCTTGATTGACCATTAGTTTTCCTGATCACTTGGTCATCACTATTCCTTCAAAGATCAGTAAGACTTACTGAATATCTTAAGCCTGTGTCAGTTGTATGGGGGGGAGGTGCCACTCAAGTGCAAATCTACCTATAGCTGACCCAGGGTTCAAAATCTGCCTGTAACTTCCGACAAGAAAACTGAGGTGTATAAAATCTTAACTATAGTTGGTCCCTTGATTTCTGTGTATATGTGTGGAAAGCTTGTCTTCAGAAACCCATGGGCAGGCCTCCAGGGCAGTGTGCCCAGCAAGCTGGCCCAGGAAACTGAAAGACCCCCATGAAAGACCCCCAACTCACTAAGGTGTCAATGACCCCCCCGCCCCGAGCACCCAGGCCAGAGGAGATCTGGCAAGTTTTAGGATTGCGCCAGAAGTGGCACTTTAATCCTGCACAAGCACCAATGCGGCCCACTCCCCCACAGGTAAAGCGATGGCAGGAGGTATGGCCTCTGGGGTGACGGCCACTCATGCAGCTGCAGTTATTTCCCCCTTTCCCAGTGTTTTGGACTCACATCTCAATCTCCATTACCTAATTCTGAGGAGGACAGCCTGGCTGTCCCAAATACAACAGGCCAATAGTCCACTAGTCTATTCCAATCCCACCAAAGTAACAGTGAACACAAGAATCTGAACAAGCTGAATATAAAAGAACGCGTGCCCTGAAGCTGCACTAGATGCCTCATGTAAGTCACAGAAGAGCAGCAAAGAGAAAGTCAGTATTCTAGAAGAGGAAAAAGGCAACCACCATAGACCGAACTCATCCAGGATTATTTCTCGCAGGGAGAGGGGGACACTGATAATGAACTGGAGGGTCCCACCTCCATACTACCACAGCAACATGAAGAAACAGTGCAAATACCTATCACGAGAACAGGATAAAGAAATGAGACCAGATTCCTGAATAGGAAATACCCACAAATAAAATCTATCCGATAAGGAATTCAGAAATGAAATGGTGAGGATGTTCAATGAGCTCAAAGAAACGATGGAACAGGCATCCAGTAAGTTAAAGAGGACATGAAAGAAACAATAGAAGGGGTGGCCAAGAAATATAGGAAGAAATGAGAGCAGAAAAAAGAAAGCGACAAACAGAAGTGTTACTAATAAAGGATTTGGTCCATGAAATTAAAAACTCAGTGGGTGCTCTCAACAGTAGAATGGCTACAGCCATAAACAGAATGAGTGAGCTTGAAGATGAACTGCAGAAAGCACACAGGAAACAACATACAATGGGAAAAACCTAGGTGGCAACCCCAATGAAGTAGCAACAGTTAAAGATATCATGGCTGAAAAGTTCCCAGAGCTGGAGAATGCAGGCATCCAGATCCAAGAAGCACGAAGGGTGCCAGCTAAGAGACCCAAATAAAAAGACTTCAAGACACATAATCAGAACGATGGATACCATGGATAGAGACAAAATTCTGCAAGCAGCAAGGTCAAAGAAGGAAATCACATACAAAGGAGTACCCCTTAGATTTATAGCAGACTTATCAGAGGAAACCATCTGAACCTGAGAAAATGGAAAAAACTCAATGAAATGAATGCCTCTCACTCAAACTCGAAGGAATGATACAATAGTTCATGGATAAACAGCAGCTCTGGAACTTCATAGACTCAAAACCAATCTTAAAAGGACTAAAGGGGTTACTGTTAAGACAAGACAAACCCCTACAATCACAACAAACCTCTACAGAAAGATGTCACAAAACCCCATGACAATAGTCTCTCTGAATGTCAATGGTCTAAATGAACCAATTAAGAGACAGAGTGGAAAAAAGGATTAAAATAAGGAACCCAACATTCTGCTGCCTACAAGAAACACATCTGAACAGTCAAAGCAAACACAGACTCATAAGTCGAAGGATGGAACACAATCCTTCAAGCAAACACTTCCCTCAAAAAACCTGGGGTGGCCATATTAGTATCCAATAACATAGATTTCAGGCTGAAAAAGACTAGAAAGGACAGTGAAGGTCATTTTTTAATAATCAAGGGATATGTACATCAGGAAGAAATCACAATCCTAAACATACATGCACCCAATGAGGGATCAAAAAAAATACTTAAAATAATTGCTAATATACTTCAAGGAGGATACTGATAACAACATAATAGTAGTCAGAGACTTCAACATTGCGTTATTATCTCTTGATAGATTGACAAGATTAAAACTCAGCAAGGAAGTTTGAAGGAAGAAGTGGAAGAGAGAGGGCTAAAAGATGTATACAGGGTTTTCAGTCCCCCAAAATCTGAATACACATTCTTTTCCAGTGCACATGGAACATTTTCCAAGATAGACCGTATGCTGGGCCACAAAACATATGCCAACAGAATCAGGAATATAGAAACTGTATTAACTATCTTTTCAGACCAGGATGCACTGAAGATAGAAGTTAATCACACACATATGTGGAGAATCAAATCAAACACCTGGAAATTAAACAACTCAATGTTGAACAACGAGTGGGTCAGGGAGGAAATCAAGAAGGAAATCAAAAGATACCTGGAAACAAATGAGAATGAAGACATGAGCTACCAGAACTTGTGGGACGCAGCTAAAGCACTGTTAAGGGGAAAATTTATAGCTCTGCTAGCATTTCTTAGGAGGGAAGAAAGGGCCCACATAAATAACTTGATTTCACAGCTCAAGATCTTAGAAAAGGGTCAACAAAAGGAGCACAAACTAGATAGAAGGAAAGAAATAATAAAACTCAGAGCAGAAATTAACAACATGGAAACCTAAAATAACAATTAGGAAGATCTATAAAACCAAGAGCTTGTTCGTTGAGGAAATAAATTAAGACTTATAAGCCACTAGCAAGACTCATAAAAAAAAGAGAGTGAACCCTAATAAATCAGAAATGAAAAGGGGGACATCACAACAGAAACCAAGGAAATTCAAAAGATCATCAGAGATTATTTTGAAAGTCTGTTTGCATGAAATAAGAGAACCTAGAAAAAATGGATAAATTTCTGTATTTGTAAAATTTCCCAAGGCTGAGCTAAGAAGATTCGAAATATCTGAAGAGATCCATCAGTATCAAGAAAATTGAAACAGTAATCAAAAGTCTTCCCCAAAACAAAAGTCCAGGTGCAGATAGATTCATTAGAAAATTCTTCCAAACGTTTAAAGAGAACTGAAATAACTGTCCTGGATATAGTCAAAACGATATACTATAAGCCCATGGCAAGCATGTATCCTCAAAGGGACAAAAAAGAGCCTTCCATCTAAGATCAGGGACAAGACAAGGATCCCCACTCTCACCACTTCTGTTCAATATAGTACTGGAAGTACTTGCAGTAGCAGTTGGGGAAAAAATGATATTAAGGGCATCCAGATAGGAAAGGAAAAAAATAAGCTCTCACTATTTGCAGATGACACGATACTATAGAGAACCCCAAAGCCTCTCCCAAGCTTCTAGAAACAACAGACTTGTAAAGTCACAGGCTATCAAATGAATACCCAAAAAGTCCATGGCTTTCCTATATGCAAATAGTGAGAGAGAAGAAAGTGACATGAAAAAGGCGATCCTGTTCACAATCAAGCCTCAGAAAATCAAGTACCTTGGAATAAGTTAACTAAGGAGGTAAAGGATCTATACAAAGAAAACTATGAAACACTACTTCAAGAAATAAAAGAGGAAATGAAAACACATTCCCTGCTCATGGATTGGGAGAATTAACATTGTCAAAATGGCCACACTCCCCAAAGAATTATAC
Source organism: Sorex araneus (assembly GCF_027595985.1). Classification (NCBI taxonomy): domain Eukaryota; kingdom Metazoa; phylum Chordata; class Mammalia; order Eulipotyphla; family Soricidae; genus Sorex; species Sorex araneus. Next base: position 78,640,653 of record NC_073302.1, on the reverse strand, counting down.
AGATTCAATGTGATCCCTATGAGGATACCCGTGACACACTTCAAAGAAATTGATCAGACACTCCTGAAATTCGTATGGAACAACAAGCACCTACAAACAGCTAAAGCAGTTCTTGGGAAAAAAAGGATGGGAGGCATCATGCTACCCACCCTCAAACTATATAACAAAGTGGAAATGATTAAAAGAGCATGGCATTGGAACAAAGGCACAGCTGCAGACCAATGGAACAAACAGGGTTGAATATCCTGACATATACCCTCAAATAAATAATCATCTAATCTTTGATGAGGGAGCAAGTATTAAGTAGAGCAAGGACAGCCTCTTTAACAAATGGTGCTGACAAAACTGGACAGCAACATGCAAAAAATGGGTTCAGACGTCTACCTAACACCATGCACACAAGTCAGATCAAAATGAATTAAAGATCTCAACATCAGACCAGAATTCATAAAGTACTTTGAAGAAAAGGTCGGCAAAACCCTTCATAACATTGAAGCCAAAGGCATCTTCAATGTTGAAATGCCACTGACCAAGCATGTGGAAGCAGAAATAAACAAATGGGACTATCTTAAACTAAGAAGCTTCTGCATGTCAGAAGTCACGGTGGCCAGGATACAAAGACAACCTACGATATGGGAAAGGATATTCACCCAATATCCTTCTGATAAGGGGGTTATCAAGGATATACAAGGCACTAGTTGAACTCTACAAGAAGAAAACACCAAATCCCATCAGAAAAATAGGGTGATGAAATGAACAGAAACTTTCACAAAGAAGAAATTCAAATGACCAATAGGCACATGAAAAAATGCTCTTCATCATTAATCATCAGGGAGATGCAGATCAAAACAACAATGAGAATGGGATTAATCTCACCAGAGAGTGGACCGGCAGGAAAACCCAAATATGAGGGAACCCGTGACTGAGATTTCCAAGCCTGCTTGGATCAGGACTGACCCTCCTCCCCCGAGGTCCTCGGTTTTCTATAAGCTGGGCAGTCACACCCACAAACTGCCCCTGGCACTATGTAATCTCATCAATGGCCAAGACCCAGAGATATAAACCAAAGCTCCTGGAAGAGAATGACACAGAATTTCCTGGACATTATATTCTACCCATAATAAGCAATACAAATCAAATAATCTAGCAATAGTGTGAGGACAAAAAAGGGAACATATTTGAGAAATGAGAGGGAACACTGCAATTTTTAGACAGAAAACACCTGATTACTTTTTTTGGGGTCACACCTGGTGATGCTCAGGGGTTACTCCTGGCTCATGCACTCAAGAATTATTCCTGGCGGTGCTTGGGTGACCATGTGGGATGCTGGGAATTGAACCTGGGTCGGCTGCTGTGTTATTGCTCCACCCCCTACTTTTAAGTGTAAAAGGAGAAAATTCATCATACCCTAAACCTACTCCTACATCTTAATTTTTATGATGATTACCCATAGTTCACTGCGTACTGTCACTACCGCATAATCACTCACTAAATTCCTAATACAGCACCAAAGATGGTTCAGTAGTAAGACTCCTATAAAACACTGGCACAATGGCAGGTCTGCATGTGCACCCCTACACCGCCACCCCTCCCACAACCACATGCACACCGACCCAACACACCAACCCACCTACGCACACCCCCAAGCAAGACATCAATCCACCCACACACCTCCAACACCCAACCCCCCCATGCACCCAACACACCAACCCACCCAAGCATACCCAACACCCACCCCCCATACATCCCCCAACACACCAACCCACCCACGCACCCCTAACACTCAACCCCCCATGCACCCAACACACAAACCCACACAAGCACACTCCCAATACACCAACCCACCCACGCACCCCCAACACTCAACCCCCATACACCTCCCAACACACAAACCCACCTACGCACCCAACACTCAACCCCCCATGCACCCGACACACCAACCCACCCAAGCACACCCCCAACACCCAACCCCCCACACACCCAACACATCAACTCACCCACACACCCAACTCTCAACCCCCCATGCACCCCAACATGCAAACCCACCCAGGCACACCCAACATAACCCCATGTACACCCCCTCACAAGACTACCCATGCACACACCCCATCACACATGAATGCCCCTCTTACCCACACCCACACCCAGCCACGCACACCCATGTATATACCCTGTCCATGCACATACACTACCATACACACAAACCCACCCATGTATCCACATCACCCACCCACACCCACACATTTTTCAAAGCTTCATGTGATGGTCACATCCCACTTTCCTGCAAAAAAAAAGTGGCATAAAATCTCTGAAAATTATTCAGTGCAATACAAGGTACCAGACTAAGTACACCTGAACTACACTGTGAAAAGACCCAGGCTGAGGAGAGTAAGTCTCTCAGGTCTGCCAACTCAAGACTACACTGTGAGGAGACTCAGGGACAGGAGTCTTTTGTGAGGTCCACTGACTTCAGCCTCCTAATGTACTGCTGCGGCCGAAGCTCCCAGAACCTTTGTTCAGCTACTCTAAAAGCTTCACTGATGGGGATCTCAAAGCTGCTACTACCTAGTAAGAAAAAACCCAGTAGATCTGGGAGCAGGGTACCCTGTCACCATTCTGTTGTATGAAAGAGGAGCAAATGATAATAAAGTGCTTCATGCTATCAGTGCTAGTAAACTCAGAGTTCTTTTGAAGAGCAGTTTCACAAAAATATTTTTGATAAAACATCATCAAATCTTATTATTTATAGTTTACTTATCTGTAAACTAGGAGGTTCAAATACCACATGGAACAATGGTGAAAATTAGATAAGATTACTCATGTTAAGTATTTAAAATGATGCCTGTTCCCACAGTATATACTCAATACATGTCTACTTTGCTATTATGTAAACACAACTTTCTCTTGTAATAAAAACCATTTTATTGTGCTGTGCCCAATATCGGGGGGCGTGGGGAATTTAAACTGGATGTTTGAATTTGAATTACTGAGGATTAGGGAAAGACAAATTTTAGCAAAAGCTGCATCTTTCATCAACATTTATGCACTATTTTAAATCCAATAACTAAATAATATATTCTTTCCATATAAAGTTCCTGTTTTAAAAAAATAAGGATAGTCTAACAATGTCATTAAAAAAGACGCTGTACTGCTCCTAGAATACAATGGAAGAGGATATTCAGAGGTCCAAGAACAGTAATTAAGGGAAGAGCGGCAGACCTGACGCATTCCCTCCCCCATCTAGAAACACACAGCTGGGAAGAGGAATGGGGTTATAATTCTGCTATTAGTCTGTCTATCTATCTATCTATCTATCTATCTATCTATCTATCTATCTATCTATCTATCTATCTATCTATCTATCTATGACTTGAATTTAAAAGGTCTCCAGGGCCAGAGAGAGAGAGAGTACAGCAGGTAGGGCTCTTGCCTTACATGCAGTCAACCAGGGTTCAATCCCCAGCACCCCATATCCCCATGGGTTTTCTGAGCCCATGAGTGCAGAGCCAGAAGTAAGCCCTGAGCACAGCTGAGCGGCCTCAAAACAAACAATCTAACCCCCCCCCCCCAAAAAAAAAACCCAAAAAAACAGAAGGAGGTTTTCTCCTGTTTGTCAAATCCCATCCACTCTCCCAGGTATCCTGAATAATACGTGAAGAGTATCCATCTGCTTCTACTGTTCATCACTATTCTGGGGTGCTGGGGTGAATCTATTATTCAGGTTTCCTAAGTGTGTGCTCTACCAAGGTGTCAGTCCCGGCAGGATCAGCCTTTAGCTCATAGCTGACTGCACATATGCACGAGATACCCTTACTATTAAAAAGGTGCCCCCAAGAGAGTTGCCCTCCAGAGACACAGTAACCCCAAGGGGCAGGATTTTGAACTACTGATTTTTCTTCACTGCACTGAAGTTAAATGACAGATCAGCAATAACTGTCCCACTGTGACCTGCCTATATAGCTGCTTCTGGATGTCTGCCACAGCACACTCAATGGCCCTGTGATGGTGCTGGCTCAAGCTTCCCCAAACCTGGTATTAGTTTGCTTTGAAAGCACAGATACCAAGTGATGTTGCTGCAGCGGCAGCCTGTTCCTTGGTCATGTGGGCCAAAATAACTATGGGTCTGAACATCAGCGATGGTCTTAGAAAACTCAACCAAATGGCCTTCATAAGTCTCTAAATAATGACAGGAAAAAGGGTTTGGGACGCAAAAGAATAGAAATAAAGGAGGGGGGAAGCACAGAAATCTCACTTCCCTAAAATACAATCCTTTTCAATTGTTCAAGACAAACTAGCTAAGGAAATAAATATGACTAAAACTCTACAGAAGAGCTTTCCCTTGAGCCGTGAGTGCCGACACTGCGGTGCAGCTGGTGTCCGTACCTGGAGAGCCTTTGAGCTGCGGGCACTCCTTCTTGATGTGCCCTTCTCGTCCACAGATGAAACAGCGTTTTTCTCTGCAGTCTCTGTCCTCCTGTTTCTTCCATTTCTCTACTGGTGGCCTGAGGATCTTCTCTCTCCCCACCTCCACAGCCGCTGTAGCTGACCTGGCTCTCTGAGGGGTGCACTGGGAGGGCCTGTCTTCCCCTGGCAGTCCTCTCTCTGTGTGCTTGCTCTGCGTGTCTCTGTCCTCTTTGCCTCTTTTCTCCCTGGTCTCAGGGTATCTTTGGTTCAGGGTATCTTCCTGATCTCTTCGTCGCCTCACTCTGCAGGAGTGAATACAAACATTCAGGAAAATCCTAAATAGAGGCATGATGAAATAGTAAGGTTATTCCAGGTTTAAAATAACCAGAAAAAATGGGAGGTATATGAGGGAAAAGCAGAATTTATCAAACTCAAGTCCATCCATATTCTCCACTAAGAAGCCTCCCCAAGGCCTAAGAGTATAGTTTTCCATGTTCACAATTAGTCTAGAGTCATAAATACCATCTTTTACAATTATAGTAATGCCCTGATTTAATACTTAAACACTTTGATGCTGGTATTATGAAACCCAAATGACCCGTGGGGACATTTCCTGAACAACCTTTCTGGCCCAACAGCATTCTTGCTTGTGTCTGGGATCCACAAACTTCGGTGCTTGAGAGTTTCTCCTGGCAGTACTGAGGCGGCCATGCTATGCCAAAGGTCAATCCTAAGGCTGTCCTTGGAGGTGTCCCCTTGCACTCCACTAAGCATTCTTTATTGGGTACTGGAAGCTAATGAGGTACAACTTTAAGTCAAGGGGAACACAAGGGAACAATAGAAGGTGTGATATGTTCTTAGACAGTACAGATCAGAAGCTTCTATTATGGACTATGCCTGTAATTCATTTGAAGTGAATTGTCTTCCTCCTTCCACTTCTCCCTCGTCTCTCTTTTTCTTGGTGCCCAAGGTCACAGAGGTAGGGCTGCCTGCTTCAACAGCAATGCTGCCACATCACATCTGACACACATATGGGGCTCCAGGGATTTGGAGCCATGACTTGGCAAGCTGCAGGGATCTAATCATCTCTCTTTCTCTTGGTGCCCAAGGCCACAGAGATAGGGCTGCCTGCTCCAAAAGCAATGCTGCCACCTCACATCTGACACACATATGGGGCTCCGGGGATTTGGAGCCATGACTTGGCAAGCTGTAGGGATCTAATCTAATGCAGATTTCTAGCATGTCTTTACTTAAAACAATCTTGTTTAGTTTAGGTTCAGTGCTCAGGAGACCATATGTGGTACCAGGGATCAAACTGGCCATCAGCTGCATGCATGGCAAATGCAAATGTCTTAGCCCCTATATAATTTTTTCTAGCTCAAAGGGCTGAAGAATATGCTTTACAGACTGGAGCTCCAGTCTGCCCGCTGGCTCCACAGGACACCACACAAAGGGTGTACAGACTGAAAGTCAACACTATCATCCAAAACAATAGCATGTCCATCCCAAGCAACCACTCCTGACCCACTCCTCCCAAACCACAAGAAGGTCACTGGAAATTGTTAAGCTAGTATAACACTTAGGGTATGTGCCAAGCACGTGCCTACCTAAGTTCAATTCACTAATCTGCAGAACATCATCAGGGCAGCTCAGAGGCCCTCAAGCACTGCCAAGGGTGACCCTGGAGACCCCTGGCAGTGCAGGACCCAAGAAGCATCCCATGTGGGCCCTTGCAATGGACCAACAATTCTGTTCACCAAGAACTGCTGAGGGGGCCCTGGATTTCCTGGGTACTTCGTGGGAGCCCATTAAGCACATGCAAAAGGGGGCATGCTACACTGGTGGCTCACACCTGGACAGGTGCCATGGTTTACCCTCAGTGCACACCTAGTGCAGCAGGCAGCCAGGAAGACTCAGTTTACTCTCAGTGCACACTCTCATGTAGTAGACAGCCTGAGGAGACTCAGTGTCTTTTCATTAATGAAAATGACCAACTGCTGACTGCTCTGGAAGTATGGTACCCCTGTTAGACTGAGACTTACCTTCTCCGCATAGGACAGTCCTTCATGAAGTGTCCGATTTTCCCACAGATTCGACAACATCTGTCATTTGGGGCTAGCTCCCCTTCAGTAAGCACATCTGGATCAAAAAAGTACTCCTAGTGAAAGATAAAATTTTATATATAAATATATGAACTATCAATGTGAGCACAAAACACAAAGGTTTACAGGGTACGGAATAGCAATCTCCCACCTCAATGCACTGTCACCTGGTGTGGAGCTGGGCTGGAGCCAGGGCCCCACATGCAAGGCAGGTTTCTCGTATCGAGCCACATCTCCAGTTCTACTCAATGGTATTTACTCCTAGCAATATTGTTTATACGGATGAATGCGAATTTTAAAAGCATTTAGAAGAGTTTTTCTTAAGCTGCATATTTGCTTTTTTTCATTATGCAGACATTGCCCAACTGTAAGGGAAATGTTAAAACCAAACCAAGTAATGCAAAGCAAGGTAACAGCTGGCTTCTAAATAAGACATCTAGGGCCGGAGCGATAGCACAGTGGGTAGGGCGTTTGCCTTGCACGCGGCCGACCCGGGTTCGATGCCCCGCATCCCATATGGTCCCCCAAGCACCGCCAGGAGTAATTCCTGAGTGCAAAGGCAGGAGTAACCCCTGAGCATCGCTGGGTGTGACCCAAAAAGGAAAAAAAAAAAAAAAAGGCTAAATAAGACATCCCTGAGTCTGCTTTCCTGGAACTGGGAGGGAGTTCAGAATAGTTACAAATGCTTCATTCAGGAAAAAAATAGGCTATTAAAATCTAGTAACTTAGAAGGAAAGAAAGAAATTACATGGTCTTGCTTTATTCTGTTACAATCTCTGGAAAAATAGATCAGAAGAAAAGAGTAACTATGATTTGGACTTCAGTCTCTGCTACCGAAACTGAGGTGAAAATCAGAAGCCTGAGCGAACCCTCAGAGATGTGGGGAAAAGCAATGCTGGATGCACTCCAGACCTCCTGAATCAGGAATGCATTTTTATAAGATTCCAGGTGGTCTGTCTGAACAAGTTACAGAATGAGTAGTCTAGAAGAATGTCCAGCAATGCCCAGTACTTAGTATAACTATAAACCCATTCACGTAGTACTTATGTAAGAAGTATGGAGCCAGAGAGCTCCATGGGTTGGGTGCACGTGTTGTCTGCAGGAGGTCCAGGTGCACTCCCAAAACAGAGGGTCCCTGAAGCAACCCTCAACAGTGCTACAAGTAGCTCCTGAGCACATTTAGGTGTCAGAAAAAGATACATATAACCCTTTCCACAACAAGAATAATTAGCACTAAAAAAGGTAAACCAGGGACTAGAGCAGCAGTACAGGGGTAGGGCGCTTGCCTTGCATGTAGATGACCAGGTTTAATCCTTGACATCCAATAAACCCCACCAGGAATGACTCCTGAGCGCAGAACCAGGAATATGCCTAAGCAAAGTCGGTTATGTCCCCCAAACAATCAAACCAAACCAAACAACCCACACTGTCCCCAAAACAACAGGTCCCTGATATAGGCGATGGTAGCTCGCTCCTAGCTCCACTGATAAAGTCTAGACTTGTCTAGAGAAACGTGGGGGAAGTCCTCAGCTAGCTCCAAAACTTTAACAAAAACAGGCATGCAGTTGAGTCCTGGGACATGGCAATGCCTCCTGTAAACATTATTGAAGAAAAGCAACAGAACCAAAATCATTATTTTCTAAAACCTCCATTCCCACTTCTCCCTCTACTAATTAATGGTCACAAAAAATCAAGACTGTTCATAAAAGGTTTGCTTGGGGGGACCAAGAGAGACACTGATGGTGAGGCAATTGCTCTGCATGTAGTCACTTCAGCTCACCCTTAGTTCAATTCCCAGCACGGCACACAGTCCACGGAATACTGCCGGGAAAACACCTAACTCCACCGGTTGTGCTTCAAACCTCCACAAATAAAAATAAAAACAACATTTTCTGAGCAGGAGATGTGGATCGAGGGCAGAGCACTCCCTCACGTGTGACAGGTTGGGTGTGACACTCAGCACTGCATGGTCCTTTGAGCACCTAGCCAGGAACAGCCCAGCACAGCACAGCGTGCTCTGCCACAACTCACAGGATCAACAATCTTAGGGACTGATTTCAGTTCAGACTCACCAGACTTTCAGACTATTAACTAATAGAGTAGTATATGCATATTAGTGCTTAATAAGGGTTTTGAGAATTGGCTTTTGTTATTTTTGACACTTACCATTTTTGACGGGCAGTCCCTTGGAAATCCTTTCACTGGAATACCAAATACTCTTCTACCATTAATAAATGCTTTCATTATAAAATTTGTCACTGAGAATAAAGGAGAGCATGCACTCATTAGATGGACTAAAAGGAAAAGGAAGAGGCTAAGTAAAAGGAAGGGAGTTACAGCTATAAGGTAACTTACTTTTCCTTGATAATCCAGCTCCAAGATTATGATTCAAATCAAAGGGATCTAGTAAGGAAAATAACAAGAATAAATAAAAAAATCAACTAGGAAATGCCACTACAAACTCAAATGTTTTACACTGGGAAAAACTATTACGTATTTTATCACTAAGAAAAAATACTAAAGGACTGTCTCTGTACTGAGCTTGAAGTCTGCAACATGACTTCTCTTGACATTTTTGCCTCTCTGGATCCTTCCTGGTGGTTCTTGGCCAGCCAGCCACTGGCTCATGGCTCAGTCATAGTTCTGGAGATCATGTGGGCCACTCTGCCATGGTCGGGGTCTCAAGGCTACAGCTGGTGATGCTGGAGGAACCATGTGGTGCTGGGGATCAACTAGGTCAGCCCCATGCAATGCACGTGCATAGACCTCTGTACAGTTCTCTCCAGTTCTGTATCTGAATAAGGTCCTTCATATTACAAGTTTATCACAAGAAGCATCAGTTTGAACAATATAACAGTTTGAAGAAGACACACTACACTGAAATGCCTATAAACACTAGTTTCAGATGATTCTAGAGAACATAATGTATCAAAAATGTTTTAATACAGAATGTCTTACTAATTAACAAGTCTTTTATTGATTTTTGTTGTTGTTACTGAGAATCTAAGACAAATCTTTAAGTGCTAATTATCGGCTTGCATTGTTGGGCCATATCCTTCTCCCGCTAACAAATCTTCCATTTTTTTAGTTTTTGGGTCACACCTGGTAAGCTCAGGGTTTATTCCTGGCTCTGCACTCAGGATCTTTCCTGGGTCAGCCATGTGCAAGGCAAGTATCCTTGAGCTACTGCTCTGCCCCCACTAACGAATCTTTTAAAGATCACTTTCTAGAAACAATTATGGAGATCATAATACACACTTACAAGATCAATTAAAACATGGAGACTCCAGGGGCAGAAGTATTATACCAATGGCCGCTTTGCTACCAATTTCCAGTAAACTTTTCGTATTCGATCTTAAATATTTACACTCACACGTCTTAAATGAGTGCACATATGTTGTGATCTGGAACATGTTAGGTAACAAAATAATAGTAGGAACCAAAAAAATGTTAGGTAACAAAATAATAGTAGGAACCATTAAAAATATCTCATCAAAGATATGAGATCTGAATAGTGATTAATGAAATAAATGATAAAGCACTATTCATAAACTGAAACTTATGTGATGTCAAATAAATTCACAAATATATATGATTTTAAATACTGTGCAGAAATGGAATTATTCCCTGCAGCCTAAAAACATATTCCACAAAGAGAACTCATCTCACAAGAACACAGCAGAGGTATTCAGAGGTACGTGGAGGCACCCTTCCAGCTCTGTCATGCTTTCACCACAGAATAACTGGGATGCCGTCCTGGGACTCAGGTTCTACATCTGTATTGGAGCATAGGGCTATTCCCTAGCTATGTCCTACGAGAAGGCTACCTACCTGGCAGGTCTGGCCATGCTCTTTTTGGAGGTTTTTGTTTTTGCTTTTGTCCAAAACCCATTGATGCTCAGGGAACTCTCGGAGTGCCAGGGGTGGAACTCAGGCCTCCTGCATAAAAAGCATGCACTCTTCTAGGGGGTTTTATGTGTGTCTAGGCAAACATGTTTGCTAGTTTGCTTGACTGGTGAGACAACAACATTAATTTTTGTAAAGTTACAGGCACTACAGTTTTACAGACATAGTAAGGACGAGTAAGATTTCTCATACTGAGAACAGGTAGCTGGAAACTCGAAGTTTAGTTCATTAGTAATGGCTTATCCTAAAGTAACGCAAACAATAAAAACAGGGGCAGGAGTCATAATACAGAGGGCAGGGTGCTTGCCTTGCACATGGCAGACCCAGGCTCAATCTCCTGCACCCTATGTGGCCCCCGAGCACCACCAGAAGTGATTCCTGAGTGCAGAGCATGGAGTAAACCCTGAGCACCACTAGGTGTAACCCCCCCACAAACAAAACAACAAAACACATGTGTGCCCTGGAAATGGATGTGGTGCGCTATCAACTGCCCTCAGCGAAGGACTGCCTCAAAGTACGCCCTAAGAGTAAAGGGTGATGCTCTCAAGAGTCCAGAATACGTTTTCTATTCAGGTTTGGCTTTATCTGTACCTTCAATAACAATGTATTTTGAGGTCCACTGTTTCTTAAATGTTGTAAGCAGACTTTTTCTTCTGATGCTAATAACATGTTCTTTAAAATCAAATTCCTCTGTGTAGAAACGAAGAAGGCCCAACCACAGCTGACCAACAGATTCTGTATTTTTCCCATATTCTGGCCAATAGGTAGGCTAAAAGTACAAGGAATAAGAAATATCATACTTTCTTTATATAATGAAGTGTTAGTATGTTAATGTTCATTTTTATCTTAGGGAGTGAATTTAGACTTACTTCTATTCAGTTAAGAAATAAGTCCAAACTCTAATTATTTAATTCTAATTTTAAAACACCATTTATAACTTTGTTGATTATAAATGTCTACTCAATGACTTGGAGATAGGGAAAAGCTTAGGGCTTTAAATGTCCAACTTTAGAATACATGTCATGTGGAAGACTCTTACATAAATTTGACCATGAGCCTTGAATGATGTCCTGATTAACTCAAAGTTAAGTCCTTCCAAACTCTTTGTAGAAAATCACAGATCAAGTATTTGTTCATTTAGAATAAAGATTTGGAATTATCAGGCATTAAAGAAATCCTGGCCATTGTTAACTAAAAACTCACCTGGCTCAATAAAAATGTTTTCAACTTCAAAGGAAAGATCCATATATAATAGTTTTTATTATTTTAATATAGATGTAACAAGTACTAATATAATTTGTTCACCTACACCAGAGCATAATATAGCTAACTTTTTGTCAAGATTTAAAAAAGCCTTTACTATTAAAAATACGTACCAGTTCATCTATTTGATCAAAAAAATAAATATTCCAGCCATCAACAAATATTTCAGGTTTCTTTTCACCTTTGTATATCTGAAATTAATTTTTAAACTATTAGTATGTATTACAAACTTAAGGCATTGATACAATAACTTGTAGGAAAAGCATTATAACTTTAACTATAGATAAGAGCTGTTTCTTTGAAAGACAAATAAAATGGATAAACCTTTAGCTAGGCTTATGATGAGAAACTCTAATAAATAAAACCCAAATAAAAGAGAAATTACAACAGATACTATAGAAATATAAACGAATAGAGGTTACTAAGAAAACTAACAGCCAACAAATATGAAAACTAGAAGAAATGATCCAGTTTTAGATTAACTAAGTAGGTAAGAAATAGAAAACCTGAACTATCAAGGTATGAAAATTGAAACAGTAATAAAAAACTCCCGAAAGAAAAGTCCTGGACCAGATGACTTTAACAGTTATTTTTTCTGTCTAAATAAAATAATAACTTATCTCTAGATCTTGTTCTCCTCAAGAAAGATAAAGAGTTAACTCAAAAGACATGTCCTAAGGCTCACAATGTCTTGATTAAGACTAAAGTAACACACAGAAAGGAAACTGCAGATCAATGTCTCTGATAGACATGGAAAATCTCAACCAAACACCAGCAAACAACGTGAGTCAATAGCACATCAACAGGATCAGATTCAAGACCAGCTGGATATGATTCTAGGCATGTAAAGATGGCTTAACCCATGGGCATCAGTTCATACAATAAACTATTACCAATAAAAGACAAAAATCATATGTTGCAAAAGAGAATGAGGAAGCATTCATTTAGGTAAACTCAAGAAAATGGAGACAGGAGGTACACATCTCAGCACAATTAAGGTCATATATTTTACTATATGGGTATATATTACATACCTACAACTAATACTGTGCGCAATAAAAAACTGAATCTTCTTTTTTTTAAATTTAGGAACAAGACAGTTTTTCATACGTTTCATTTAATTTAGTATTAGATGTCTTAGCTACAGTAATAAGACAGTAAGAAATAAAAGGAATCCTGATAGCAAAGCGGAACTATTATTTGCATGTGTATGTGTGTACACGTATGTGTGCATACACGCGTGTGTATATACATATGCACATATATACATATACATGCATGTTTGCATGTGTATATATGCATATATGTATATATATAGTTCATTAAGAAGCTACTAGAAACTATGATACAGCAGAGTAGTTGAATTCAATATCACTACCCAAAGCATCTGTTGCATTCCTATATGCAAGTAACAAAGGCTTAAAGGTTTAAGAAAGCAACACCATGCACAACTCCATCAAAAAGAATTAAACATTTTGGAATAAATTTAACAGAGGTGAAAGACCTGCATAGCAAAAACTACCAGACATTGTTAAAAGACAAAAACAAGACAAGAGATGGTAAGACATTTAAGACACTCTATGTGCATAATTGGAAAGAATCAGTACAGTTGAAATGTGAACAACCGAAACATTTCTGCCCATCCAACCAAAAGGCTCAAAGAACACCCAATGGAGAAAGGGGTTCCTCAACAAAGGGTGTTGAGAAAACTGAAAACTGGATAGCAACACTGAAAAGGAATGAAAATGGATTGTTACTGAAACTTGTGCAAAATGGTCTCTTGGCCGGAGCACAGGAAGCACTGAGAGAAGACGTCTGTCAATCCCCAGCACTATATAAGATCCCCTGAACACTGCCAGGATCCCCTGAACACTGCCAGGAGTTTTGGCTGTACTGGCAATAAGCCCTGAGAACAGCAGGGTGTGGCCCAAAAACCAGGGGAAGAAAAAACCCAAGCAGAATATTAAATTCAAATTGGACTAAAGACAGATGTAAGATTGAAAAGAAATAAATCCAAAATATATAAATAACAGCAGAGGTGAAATATTTCATGCTATTAGCATTATAGGTGCCTTTGGGAACTCAACTTCAACAGTGTAAGATGAAAAGCAAGCTGGTACTACATTAAACGAAAACATTTTTGTTTAGCAAAAAATCTAAACTGAACAAAAAGATAGACTACTGGATGAGAAGGTATTTTGCACATTATAAATCTTATGTACATAAGTTATATAAACCACACTCAACAAGAAGAAAACTGTAACCCAACCTAATTTAAAAAATAGCTAAGACTGGCATCGACATCTCGCCAACACTTTATTTTTCTGGTGATGCTGGGAAAGAAGCCCAGGGCCTCCTTCATGCAAGGAAAATGCTCCACCGCTCAGCCACAGCCTGGCCAGCAGAGAGTTTCTCCATAGATGCAAGACAGAGAAGATAGTTGTTAGCACATAAAAAAAATTCTGAGTGGTTAGGACAGAAACAGATAAAAATGATCTTCTTTAAGTGTGAGATATAAACAAATATAGTAAGAAAATAACAAATGCCCAAAGGCAACAGAAACTAAGAGCTGGTTTTCAGCAGGAGGCTACGGTGATGGGGCTTGGGGCTGAGAGGCTGGAGAAACAATGGGACAACATAAAGGGAGTTAGGACACTTGTGAAGGTGCCAAAATGTTTTATGCAGGAAACCCTACCATTAACAGTACTGTAAATTGTGGTGCCCAAAATAATTTTTAAAAAATGCTTATCATCAAATACAAATTATGTCTAAGATTTTCACACTAAACATCTTTAAGAATGGCTTATATCAAAATCAACATTAAATGTTGCAGTGAATGAAAAACCTCTCATGCACTGAAGAGAATGAGAACTGGTGTGACATTGCATAGAGCACTATGAAGCTCCCTCATGAAGCTTGAGAGAGCAGCCATATGATCCAGCAAACGCCCAATGTTTACTGCAGTGTTAAAGTATCTAAAATGCAGAGGAGCAGATAGAGTTGTGGCAAATTAAAACAATGGAATACAAGTCACCTAATTGAAAAAAAAAATGAAATTTTATCATTAAGCAAAATGGATAGAGTGCAAGGGGATATGTAAAGAGAAATAAGTGAGAAGGAAGAAGCCAAGTTGGGTAATTTCATCCAGGTACATAATGCAATGATGTGAAACTGATGAACAGCTAAAACAAAACAGACAAACTCATGTATATTGACAACAGAACTAAGGTCATCTCAAGAGAAGGTTGGGGAGAAGACTTACTGGAGGGGCGTAAGATAAAAAGCCAACTATAGACCACAGAATTTCAGGGGAGGAAGAGCGTCAGAGAAAGCCCGGTTTTCTCTGTGAGAGACCTTGCTTTCACCAGTACCTCTTGAAGGACAGGGATGACTGGTGAGCTCCGCTGCTGGAGAAAATACAGCACCATAAGCGTGTAGGCGTAGGACGACAAGCTACCCCGAGACGCATCACCAATGTCACACATCTACAGGGAAGGGGGAAAGGAATAAAGGAAAATCATTTGTAGACAGACACCACTTGAGCTGTTTGCCGCCAAGTTTGTAGCCATACTACTATGACAGTAAGGTGCTGATATAGAGGACTAATAAAGGTTTTATCTTAGAATGCTGAAACATGCCAATAAAAATAAACTCAAAAGAACATCAAATAAACAAGATATAACCCCTAAACCCAACAAAGCAGTGGGATTATCAGCTTCAAATAAATCAGATTATAATGCTTCTGCTTGCTGAGGAGAGTGTCCCAAGAGTTCACAGAAGCATTTGACATGGCTTAGTTTTCACAATACACAAACAGGGTTTCAACAAAATTTGAAGATGCAGTAGGATTTCCTGAATAAACAACATCAAGCATATTCACCTTTGTAAATACTTTCATGGTGTAGCACAAGTATTTCACTCTGGGATCAATGGCTGAATAAGCAGATAAAAGTCTTGTATTATGAAGAGCCTGTTAAAAAGAAACTTAATTACACACCTTAAGAATATTGATATGAAAAGGTTTAAACTGGAAACTTCTGAGATTTACAATGTGATTTATCTCAATAGAGACACTTAGAAAACACTGATACTTTTCTCACAAGGCAAACATCATTAACTGACTAAATAACTAAGAATGCTAACATCTTACCTCATGATTCCCACAATAATCAGTTAATCAAACACAGATAGATATGAGTCTCCCAATGCATTTAATATTTAAATGCCTTAAGGGGATAAGGAAGTACTAAAAGTTCTGGAGCAATTCAGAAAAGTTGAACAAAGGCACATATATATATACTCTACAAAAATAAAGTGTTTGACATTGACTTCAACTGATTTTTTTGATATTTTCCTGGTTTCTGAGCCACAACTAGTGGGCTTACTCCAGTCTTTGCTCTCAGGTCCCGGAAGGATTTGGGATACCTGGGCTGGCCTCATGCAAGACAAGTGTCCTGTACTGCATTACTGCTCTGGCTCAACAATCAAGCTGCTTTTTCTAATCCTCAAATAAAGATTAGAAAACCTGCCTCTCCCCTTCCCACAGTTGGTTCACTTGGCCTAATAATTTCCTCTTCTGGTAGCTCACCCTCTTTTAGCCCCTGCAATCCTTCATGTTATTCAGAAACTGTCCATTCATAAATTGCTTACAGGGGAAGGAGATACAGTACCGTAGGCAGGAAGCTTTCTGTCCTTGTGGCTGACCTGGGCTTTGATCCCAGGTACCCCACATGGCCAGTAGTGATTTCTGAGCTCAGGGCCAGAAACAGAACCTAGCACTACTGAGGGTGCCTCCCTCCCACCCAGCTCCTTCCCCTCCACCCCAAATCTTTAAAATCGATTGAGAATTTTATTTGAGCTGTTATGGTGCCCTGGAAACTAGTTAATTAAACTTGTATTAAAGATCTTCCCTCTGAGAGTTACCCAGTTCCCTAGTCAAAAAAGGTCCTGGGATAGCTGAAGGCGGGAGCAGTGATAAATAAACAAGGGATGCGGGACAGCAGAGGATGTCACACACCCGTAAGTGGCTGTAATAAACAAGGGATGCAGACAGCAGAGGTTCTCACACACATGTAAGTGGCTATAGCTATGGCTGCAGACCAAGAAAAGTCAAGGCGACAAGGAGGTACTGGAAACAGCCTGAGAGAGGGCCAGGGACACTACACAGCAGCAAGCCCCAACAAAGGTGATAGGTCTCCAACCTCAGACATCACACCAGTAACTTGGGTCACTGGACAAAGGGGTGTGGGGTCAAGACCAAGACGTGTAATCTGGAATGGGTATAGAGAGGAAGAACAAATGGTGCTGGGAACAATACTACTCCTCGTTTCACAACATTGTCAGAGATAAAACATCGATCCAGTAACTCAGGGAATGAGTAAAATTAGAGTAGCTTAGTGAATAAAATGTTATAAACTCCTTTTTCTTTTAACCCCGCCCCCCATCAGAAAAAGGAAAATCTTACCAATGTATTATACAAACTGATGTCCACTTCCAAACCACTTCTCAAATGGAAGAACTTTACAATTGGCACCTTTGCTGTTGTAATAGGCAAAATGTTCCTTAGACCTATTTAGGAAATAGACAATATCACTGAATACAGCAGCATTAAATAACCTTAAGTTCAAGCTCCATTATAAAATGAGGTAAATGCTTTCACTTAAAGTCGCTAGGCCTAGAGAATTGTTTATCTGGGAGAGTCTTTCTGGACTGTTTACAACTATTAAACACATTCATCTTTCAAGTACAGGAGACCAGAGATATCATACGGGTTTAAAGTGCTTGCCTTGCAAGTGACTGACCCCAGTTTGATGCTTGGCACTGCAGATGGTCCCCCAGCACTGCTGGGAATGATCCCTAAGCACCAAGGGCATAGTTTCCCCTAACCACCCACCAAAAAAACAAACCGAAACAAAACACTAAACAAAAATCCCAACCATGAATTACATAGCACTTGCGCTGTGAGAACTCTCTGGGTACTGTGCTTACCCGAGTAGGATGAAGGACTGTCCACCTGATTAATATAAAACAGGAGCCAGCTGGTCAGTACTGTGGACCCTAGGCTCTCCACAGAGCTACTGGAGAAAGGCCTACCAGGACAGTCAAGACTCCTCACAACAACAGCTATCCCACAGTATTAGAATAATACTCAAAGACAAAAGAAGAGGGCCAGGAGAAATCTGCTCATGATAAGAAGCCTACCATAAAGGGAAAGTAAAGTGAAATTTACCAGTTACACAGGCGGGGTGGGGGGCTGGGGTGGTGGTGGGGAGGGGTGGAGGTATACTGTGATTCTTGGTGGTGGAATATGTGCACTGGTGAAGGGACAGGTTCGAGCATTGCATAACTGAGACTTAAACCTGAAAGCATTGTAACTTTCCACATGGTGATTCAATAAAAGAATAAATAAAAAAAATAAAAATAAAAATAAAAAATAAGTACTATTAAATATTAAAAAAAAGAAAGCAGCTTACCACAAATGGGGGGAATGGGGTGGAGGGGCAGTTAAGCTAGAAAAGAGACCACTGTGGGAAGTGATCACTGGACTAGTAAAGTGATATGCATGGTAACTTTTCAGCAATAGAATTATAAACCACGGTGCCTAAAGGAAAAAGGAACAGGGGCGAGAGGAAGTGTCTGCCATGGAGGCAGGAGGGAGACTAGGAACACTGGTGGGAAATGTGCGCTGTTGAAGGGACAGGTGTCAGAACATCGTATGAGGAAACTCAATCACAAGCAACTTTGTAACTGCATCTTATGGTGATTCAATAAAAAAAAAAAGAAGTTAATCACCACAAAGCTAGTAGTTAAAAAGGAATCAACTTCACTTGGAGAGGAGTCAACTGCCTTACTGAGGCTCTGAAAAATGAGGAAACTGCTTCCACTAGGTTTTGAAAAAGGAGAAGGCTGCAGAAGAGGCACAATGAGGGTATTTAAGGCAAACTGTCCCTGGAGAGCGGGAAGCTGAAGCAGCACGCTCGGGAAATGATTTCCCTCAGACGATATAGGCTAAAGGGTGAACTCAAGGAAAGGCATAGTGTACAGAGCCCAAACATAAGAAACACATTCTGCTAGCAGGTACCCTCAGGGCAAGAAACCCAGTGAAGCTGAGGGGAGCCACCAGCGAGCACACCTACCAAGACACTGTTCTAGGCGACCAAGAGGCCAAAGGACCGGGATCAGACAGGGAGGGCTGACAGATAGTAAAGTTTTTTTGGGAAATAAGAAAACTAAAAAGAAATGACCTTACTCATAAGGACTACATCCCTGTGAGACACAGAGACTGAGCTGTTTAGAGATGGAGAAACCGAGGTACCACCCAAAACAGGGTGGACCGCTCATAAAAGGAGGTGCTTCAAGAGAACCTGCAGCCATGGCAGGGCTATCAAAGGGCCACCAGACCGACTTTTCTGCCTGCAGAGAACACTGGTCCAAGGCAATCTGGAGAAAATCCAGAGAACTAGCTCCCAAAAGCCGCTTACCCCACAGGAGAAGCTCTGGCTCTCTTAAACACGAGTCTTTTTCCTGCCTCATCTTTCACTAAGCAAATGTCTTTAAATGAAAGCATTCTGTGTTTTGCCTCTGGCAATTCTTTTCTGTGAGGAGAACAATATTCCTGGCAAACCTGTACAGTAATGTGGACTGACTCTCCTTTCCTTAGAGGGGATCCCTGGCTTCAGCCCAGGCTGTGGGCGGCTGAGGACCTGTACTGCACAGAAGTACACTTCAGGCATGGCCTGACGGCTGTCCTGTGACAGTACCTCACAGCACCGACAGCTCTGCCCGAGCCCAGGCGTTACCCCAGCAGTCTGAGAAGTGGCGCGCAGAGGAGCAGGTTTCCCTTGGGGCGGCCTCCCCTGCAGCTAGCAGGAAGAATGACGTGGGCCTTCCCTATGCTGGCAGCAGGGGAACGTGGAGAATCTCTAAATAAATGGTTGAGCGAATGTAGGTAGGGCTGACCAAAGACAAAGCTGTAAGAGATACACCTAACGTCCTTGTTTCAAGTTTCCTAAATTCTCACCCTTTACCCAGTAGTTGAGAAAAGTCAAGAGACATAAACTTGTGTAGGAATATGCAGCTATTAAAATGGAAAATGGGATTCAATCTGGGCATGACAGAGGCAAGCCTCTACTGAACTCTGTCCTAACTCTGAACCTGGGCTGATACTCTGGACCAGAGCTGTCCGAACTTATTTGGCCTACTAACCTATTTTTTAAAACAGACGCAGACCTTTATTTTAATTAATGTTTTGATTGATATACTGTGATTTAAAATCCTGTTCATGTAGGTTCCTTTTACACATAATTCCACTACCACATCATCACCAGCGCATCCCCCCTCCCTCCCCCAAAGACTCTAATACCCCTCCTGTTCAACCCCACTACCAACCCCACCACAACTGTGTCAATTAGTTTTTTGTTTCCCCCCAGGAAAAAAACATCCCTAAGCAGTCCCTGCAAATCTCCTTTAAGAGAGCAGACAGAAAGAACCCTGACTGCACCTTCCCTGCACTGTGGCAGCGCCCAAGGAGGGGAGCAGCACTCATACTGCAAAACACCATGAAGACTCAAGATACTTTGCCCATTTCAGCAAAACCAACTAAGAAAGCTGACTCAGGGCCCAGTGCAGGGCATGCTTGACACGCCAAGATCCCCAGCACCAGGCGGTGTGCAGAAGCATCATCGTGTGCCCACCCTCGCCTCTGCACCTTTGGGAATGGTCCCTGAAAAAAGGAACAAGACAAAGCATTCAGAAGGCCAGTTTGGTAGGACGGCAGAGGGAGGAGTAAAGAGAAAGATGAGTTCAGGGGAAGAGACTGTACAAGGATGAAGGTATTTCCCTTGCATGTGGCTGCCCCTGAGCCCAAACAGAGAATCAAGAAGATGAGTCCAAATGGAGTTTTGAGATTGGCGTTTCTTCTTAAGAGGGAAGTGATGTTACACACAGGGCAGATACACAATAAGCTTAGAACTCAGATCTGCATGAAAATCAGAAAGTTCAACACATCTTTTTGAAAGGCAAGAATACTTAGCATATGCTAAACCCTGGACAATGTATCACCTACCTTTCTAGCCCTAAAAGCTGTAACTGTTATTCCCACTACAGATGATCTGAGTGCTTACATAGAAGTCAGTGACTTTCTGGTATTCCATGCTGGCACAGTGCTTTTCTATCACTATACTAAATTTGGTAGTAACCAATAAGGTAAAAATTACTTCCAAAATATCTAGCCTCTAAGATGGGTGCTCTGCCTAGAAGTAAGATTGAGGTCAGTAACATTAGACGTGCAAATTATTAGCAACTCCTTAGTCTATTATACTTGACATACCAAATTATTTTAAAGACACCATACTGGGGTTACAGAGAAAGATGAAAGCGCTAGAGTTCATGATTTGCATAAAGGACTGGGTTTGATCCTCAGTACTGCAGTTTTCCCTGAGCACTGCGCTAGGGGTACCCCACGTACTGTCAGGTGTGGCTTAAAAACCAAAAAGCAAGATACTTATATTGCCAAGCAAATATCTATACATGAGCCACTATACCGACCACTAGTACTAGAAAATTCTGAGTGCGGAAAACTGTTAAAAAAGATTTAGAATATTTTTAGAAAAACTCATAAAAGTACCTGAATGTTTTTTGAGGACTCTTGCCAATTCTTCTATAGTTTTTACACAGTCCAACCCCTGCAACAAAAATGGCATCAAAAAGGGCATTGGATTTATTTCCTCCATTTAAGTGATCACTGATCAGTTACTTATAGGAAACATTCCAACCCCTTCCCACCGCTTTAATAACTGTTTTCAGAGACGCACCACAGGCTGACAGCAGTCTACAGAAAGGTCGTGAGCCAGGAGTGAAAACTTCATTTTTGCCCTTCCATGTAATTATGTCATTTGGGAGTAAATTATGTTCCAGAATAAGTGAGATTCTATGACTCATCTAATTCATTCTGGTTAGACTATCACAGTTTAGTTAAGGGGGGAACTGTTAAAAGGAATTATTAATTCTGAATCTCTCTTCATAGGAGTAGCCAAAAATACAATGCTCAGAACAAAAATCATGTGATATGGATATTTCAAACAAATCATACTTAAAATATATGGCTTAGTCTTTTCCAACACAAGTGCTTCTGATGGTTTACTACGTATCCCAGATTATATGTTGAATTTTATATTACAAATTCCCTAAAAACTAGTTTTAAGTAATGTGAAAAGTCAATATTGATTAACATTGGACCTAATTAGCCTATACAACCGATCATTCACCATTCAGACTAGAAAGTTCTGGCTATATTCCAAATTAGACGCACCTGCAAAAGATAAAGTTCTAAAAGAATGAAAAAGCATTAAAAACTTAAAAAGCAGTAGGATCACTCATTTGGACCACTGTTTGAAAAACAAAACAAAACAGGAAAAATAGACACTGCTAGGAGTGATCCGAAAGTGCAAAACCAGAAGTGAGCCCTAAGCACCTCCCCAAAGAAAAAAACCAAGCTGAGTTTCTCACATCTTGTAACTTTACAGACCATTTATTTTATTATTTTCCAATGTTTTTTAATAAAATTTATTTTTGAGGGAGGCTGACAGAAGCTATTCATAGCTCTTGCTCAAGAGTGACTTCTGGTGGTGTTCATGGGACTATATGTGGTGCCAGGGATTGATCTAAGTCAGCTGTGTGCCAAGGCAGGTACCTTAACCCTCTATTCTCTCTCCAACCACTATTCTATATTTTATAAATGTCTCCTGGGGCTGGAGTAACAGCTCCAGAGGCTGAGTATGTGTTTTGAATGCAGAAGCAAATTTTGCATGGGTTTAAATTCCTACACAACGTGGTCCCCCAAGCAAGGTCTGGAGTGGCCACTAAGCACTGCTGAGTAAATCCCCTAAAACAACATAAATAAAAAGTAAAAGTCTCTATGTCCACCAGGGATGCCAAACCCTTGTTGTATTGCAAGTAACATCACCTGCTGTGACCACCTGACTGTTCTCGGAGCAGCCTAAGAACAGCAGACAGGAGTGCGACACACATTCTGATCCTGAATGGGGGGAGTCAGTCTATGCTCACGCTCACTACGATCTCCCAGCACAAGAGTAGCGAGGACCATGCCCACATCACCACTTATCAACCAAGAACATGTCCAAGCACTAATGAAACAGATTTGTCAGAGAGCAAGAATTTAACACTTTTACTGTGCGAACTGCCTTCTGCTCAGACTTTATTCGTGCTCAACTTCATGGATTTGCGTGTTCACAGTCTAGAAGCTCAGAGACTTTATTCTGGCTAAACTTCGTGGATTTGTGTGTCACATAGTCCAGAAGCTCAAGAGACTCTATTCTGGCTAAACTTTGTGGGTTTAAGAGTCATACACAATTTGGAAGTCATGCCAACAGGACTCTGGAAGACTGGTCGGGCTTTCAAGAATTTTAACAAACCACTTACAAATTCACGGTCTACTTGTGTTGAAAGTCAAGCCTTTTAAACATTTGCCTATAAATTGCTATTTTTTGGTTTGGGGCCACAAATAGTGGTGCTGGAGGTGAGGAAGGGGGCCCGTTTCTGACACAGGGCTTGGGACTCATGCCCAGCTCAGTGGTGGGGAAAAGAGCAGTATCAGTGACTAAACTAGGCTCACACAGACTCTAGCCCCGAGCATCCTAGTGCACCCTGCAAGCATGACTGTACAGCTGGTGTGCTTTCAACAGTCCACAGAGATAGACCAGGGAATGGTGAGCTTCAGTGACCATGATGCCAGTCCGCATCATGCCACACCATCATTGCCACAACAATGGGAATTCCATATGGTCACTATACCTCAGCTGTTTCATGGCCATTAATTGTCATACAGACGTCCAGATCACTTTGTTTGAACCCAAATCCATTTTTGGAGGAGCCAAACAAGCTCAACTTAGTTCCTGTTAGAGAGATAGGAAAAGTAGTAATTATCTGAGTCATATAATTTTTTGATCAAAATGGCCCTCCCATCAAAACTACAGGTATTAACTGTCACATATTAATCTCATTAGTACTATGTTCTTATGAACCACTAATTTATTATATTATTCTCTCTCAAGATTTCCTTGTAAATCAACATGCTACAGATGCATAAAGACACCCAATGTTTTCTCTATTGCTGCTGTGTCCTCTACTGTGAACCCAAGACAGGGTGGACTAGACCATCTTGTTTTGTCTAAGTCCTGCCCCCACTGTGGTCACAAGGTTATCTTCTCATTCTCAGAAGTTAACATCCTTGTGACTCATTGACTCATTCTGTTAGATGGTTAATTT
The DNA here is from genome assembly GCF_027595985.1 of Sorex araneus. NCBI lineage: Eukaryota > Metazoa > Chordata > Mammalia > Eulipotyphla > Soricidae > Sorex > Sorex araneus. The sequence continues at coordinate 78,616,693 of NC_073302.1, read as the reverse complement.
CTTTTCAGAAAAAGGCACAGAATTCTTTACCTGGAAACTCCTGTCTTATGAAACTTTCTAGGTTTTGCCGAATATGTTCACGAGCCTGATCTTCTAAAACAGTTGGAGAAAAATCCTCTGTTTAAAATACAAACATTCAGAGACAATGACTGCTCACATTCTCTAAAAAACTTAATTTTATCAAATGAAGCCTTAAATAAACTGAAAAAAGTAGAAACCAAAACTAATCAAGACAACAACAATAAAAAAATCTTAAATTTCATGTGCCTTCTAGGTAGAAAGCATTTAGAAATACAGAGAATGCCTTCAAAAGAAAGTCTAACATCAAGAACTGTTCCCAGAATGTAAATTAAACTAAGTTTAATTTTTAACTGTTTATCAAAGTCCCATGAGTCTATGAAGGCAAAGATTCACAGACTGTTGACAAGGCAGGGATCCCCCAAAGTGTGAAACAAAAGTTTGTGAGCATGTATTTATTTCTCATAAAGCTGAACCTATAGTTTTTTTTTTGAAGCTCAAAACTCACAAATACCTTCTAGCACAAAATCTCAAGAAGTAGCAAGTTTTTCTACTTTTTCTTTTTTTTTTTTTTAAGGGGCGGGGGGTGGGGATGGATGTGCACACCCCCACTGGGTGCCCTGGCCAGGCAGGAGGCAGGGCCAACACCCTCCCAGAAGTACGATGGCTCTGCCCAGCTCTTATACTCTTATGCTGTCACTTTCTCTTTTCCCCTCTCATCTATCAGCAGCCTCTCTGAGCAGACCTCAGCAGGAAAGCACAGCAAATGTTTATCCTGTCCTAAAAAATCTTTATCAGCAAGAACAGTCTCAGGATTCTCTTCTTTTCTTTGCAGATTTTTTGTTTTTGGGCTAAACCTGGTGGTGCTTAGGGCTTACTCTAGGCTGTACTCAGGGATCACTACTGGTGAGGCTCAGGGGACCATAGGGGAAGCCCAGGGATTGGATTCATGTCAGCAGGGTGCCAGGCAAGAGCCCTCCCTGTTGTAGAACTTTAAATCTCTATATGCTGTTTCTCAAGCTGGTGGTATTCCTTAAAAGGCTATTATTTAGGCTCTTAGCAGTCCTCTATGGTCAGAGGTTAGAAATGGCCAGTTAAAGGACTAAATGAGCTTATCACTGTATTTCTCAGAAGCCTGTATAATGCTAAATAACAACTACCTCCCTGAGGGCGTGTGATAACGGTTATTCTTAATTTGGGTCCCAGAGAGAGCTCAAAGGGTTACACCTGCGTGAGGCCAGGGCCCAGCCACCAGCATCACAGGTCCCCAGGAATCTCTGGGAGTAGCCCATGAGCACCTTGTACACCCGCACTAACTGAACCTACAAAAAAATTTCATAGAAAACCAGCTCAGAAATGACAATACTCCAATCTTAAGACTACTTAAGAGATCTGCCCTAAGTCGCCCCCCAACCCCCCAAGTCTGTAACACTCTGACTGCATGTCCCAAGTAAAACCAAATACATACAGCACTACTATGGACATGATGGAGACTGGAACAAAAGTAACCCAGATTATGCAACTAACAGATCAGTTGATTCAGATGACTTGAGAAAATGCCAATTTAGTACTCTGGACAACACCCCCCCCCCCCAAAAAAAAAAATAGCTGATGACTTACTGTAACACTGCATGCAAACTTGATCTAAGATATAAGAAAATTTGGGTGTTAATGGTGGCAAGGGTTCCAGCTGGATTCTTTTGAAGTCTTCAGGACAGTCCTTCTTTAGATGACCTTCTCGTTTACATAAACTGCATACTATTGTAGGAGTCTGCAGAGAGAAAGCAATGCAAAACAAAGCTTAACAACAAATTATATGCCAGGAGTTTGATTATTTTTAAGTACACAGTCGACTTCATTTTCCAAATGAATGGGAATATAATATTCAGTCATTCTGAACTGAAGCAGGACACACCAATTGTTTGAGAGTATTATAAAGTATGAAAGAAAAAGCTAATTATTTTCACCACCAGCAGTATACTCTACCTCCTATGAAAATTCCTAAATCTAAAATGAGAAATGGGCTGAGAAGCTGTACTAGATGTTAGGCCAACACCCTACCTACCATTGAAACAGGGATGAAGACATATTTGAGCTTAATAACCTAAAAATCAACACAATAAAGGGTTTTAGATCTCCAGATTACCTTGCCTTTGGTGAAGGTCAGTTTATTAAACTCATAGAAGAAGTCAGACTGATCTACAGTTGAATTCTCCTCACATTCGCTTTTTTCATGAAGACTGATTTTCTGAAGTTCCATTAGGAAAGCTCCATCCACATGCATTCCATGTTCTTTCATGTCTCCACACTCAGCAGACCCTCCAAGCTCCTCTTCCCTTCCAGACAGAGCCTCGTCCCCTGACTCCGCACAGCTGCTCTCTAGCTCGTCTCCATTAGGGATGTTGTCTTTGTCTTCCCTTTGGGAAGCAGCATGCCTCAGTTCTTCATCATCCTCCTCCTCCTCTCCTTCCTCAGAGTCGATGATTCCTGACGTGTGGCTCTGACTGGCGGGGGCAAAGTGTGTCAGAACACCTTTCTGTTCTTCAGTACTTTCTGTGCCTTCTTCAGCAGCAGCCTTCTCAATCAGACCAGCAAATCCTTCGCATTCTGGAGCTGTATTCTGCGAGACTTCTAAATTCTCATCACTTTGAGCGTTGTCACAGATGCCATGCTCTCTTTGTTGGCCACATAAACCTGGATCATCACTGGTCAAAGGGTGTGTGTCTTCCCTTTCAGTTTTTTCTTTGCCATTTTCACCTTCAGTTTCTTTGTGGGACTCTTTAGCTTTCTCATCATCACCTGGGTGGCCCTGTGCCCTGCCAGCGCCCATACTCCTCAGCTGGCCACTAGGATGCATGTCTCCCACGGTATCTGCTGGCGGGCCTCCAGAGCTTCCTGCTGCCTCCTTGCAACCTGGGTGCTGCACCCTGCAGGGGTCTGCAGCTGAAGCAGCTGCACCAGTACTTTGAGCCAAAACGGAGTTACTGAATTTATCATCTTTTGTTTGAACAGCTGGATCATGCTTTGCTACTTCTTTAGAATGCTTGGAAATACCTTTAACAGTACTTAGAGACTTTGGAAGGATGGATTTTGTAAGTGTGTGTGGTAGAGCAAAATACTTATATGTTGTTCTTAAACAATGAAGTATATATTCAAACACGGGTTGATTATTTAGGGTTCTTGCAACATTTCTTTTAACAGAGTAAGGATCTGTAACAGAAGAAACAAAACAAAGTTCATCACTTCATACATTTTTATTTCATGTTTCAAGTTAGCCTGCTGCAGATTACATGTAAGATAGCATATAGTAGACTTTAACTTCATACAGGATTAAGAAAATACAATGGGAGAACAAAAAGAAAGGGCCTCCTAGATGTGTGTTCTGCTTGCAGAGAGCACGTGTGCGGCCTGACCAACTGTGGCTGTCTGGGCTCCACCAGAGCTGCTGCTGCCTCTCAACCCTGCAGCCAGGCCCTGGGCTCGATGGAGCCTCATCACTCAACTGACTCGACTGAATAAGGAGCAAGAGGGAGATCCACTCTATCTCTCTGCTTGCCCCCAGAACTCCAGCAACTGGGCAAGAGCTGAGCCAGAGAACCTGCAGGAGACTGCTTAAGAATGTGAGATCTCTACGAAGATAAACAGAATTTATGTAAAATGCCAAAAAAAACCTCTTAAGCAACACTAAGTTTGATTTAAAAAAAAAAATCAAGCAAAGATAAGAGTATGCCATTTAAGAGTTTCCTTAAATACCAGAAGAGAATTAAGATTTCTAGAGGGGTTTTAATCTCCTGGCTTTGCAAAGCCAAGAGGAAATTGTCCGTTTACTGACATATACAGCTCATGTTGGAGTGTCATTTATACCACGGTTTAGCTAATAGAGCCTTCAGCTAGCAGGAGTGGTGTTTTTAGAAATTAATTATTATTACTTCAGGCAGAGAAAATATTCTCCTTACCTCTGAGAAATTAAACACTGGTACCAATTCTTGAAAGACCCAAAATACCCAGAGATGAAAATGGAGCCGCAAGAGCAAGTGACATGTCACTAGGGGAGTTCTGACCAACACAAACAACAGAAATGGTTTGTGAAGATTTCCACCAGCCACATCGAGCTGCTTTGATGATTATGGTATTCCAATGCAGCACCTTATAAACCCAAGTTGAAGTTTGGTTCCCTGGACTAACATGTGGAAGAAGGATTCTATTTCACTTTTGGGGTAAAGTGTGCCTACCTTACAGTATGCAGTAGCCAAAAAGACTTAAATAAAAAGTCTGGTAAACTGGTATCCTTAGATTCAAGACATCAAAAGGAGTTAAAGATAAACACTTGGAATACCTTCAATGGCAATGCGCTTTTTGGGCCATTCCTTTGATTCACGAGACACCGATTCTTTGACTCGAATACTTATCACTAAATCAGCCAAATTAAATTCTAAGGCATAGAATCGAAGCAATTCCACCCAGAGCTGCCCAACAGGTACTGATGGTCGGTGTTTTAAGTCAAACACTAATGAAACCTATTAATAGCAAAGAGAAAATATACAGGTCATTTCATATCAGCACAATCTGAACAACTGATCATTCAAGTATCACTTTTAAAAAAAAATAAGAGAACCATAGCAAAATATGAATTTGGCAATCCATCTAGTGAAATCACATATTAGTTCTATTTTGTTTACTGAAAAAAGTATTCTTTCGCTGCACTCCTGATAATAGAGCATCTTAAAATCTACTTCTCATCGCAGACAGGCAATCTGACAGACCCAGGCAGCACTCCTAGTTATGAACTCGTGCAGATTGCTGTGCTCTCGGCGCCAGCTCTCCTTGTCACTGCCTCTGGTACTGAACAGCGCCTGCACATGGCTCACACGGAAACAGGCAGCAGCTAAGGACTGCAAAGTGCACTGGGTCTGCCAATGGCTATCAATTGGAAAGCAAAACTTGGAAACAGAACTGGTGACTAGTCTGACATCACAGGCTTGAAAGACTGGAATATACTGTGATGTAATATATTAGAAAGTACAGAGGAGTTGAGTTAGGAGAGCAACTGGGTTCAGAGAATCTGTCATTTCATTCTCTAACTGTTCTATGACTTAACTTTTCAAAATGGCAGTGTAACAGTGTCTAAAAGACTTAGCTAGCTTTGGAATGGGACATACTGAGGACTGACATCCAGCTCTGCCATGTATTAGCTGTGTATGATCCTGGTCAAGGTATATCAACTGTTTAAGCCTCAGTTTCCTCACTGAACAATGGGGATCACAGTACCCACCTCATAGGGTTGTTGGGAGGACTGAGTGAGAGAGTGTCTGTAAAGAGCTTAGCACAGTGCCTGCACACAGTTCAAAAAATGGTCGCTACCATATCTGCAGAGTAGGGATGATACCACCTATAACACAGGATAGTCATGAAGATTAAATCAGAAACAAGGGAACGCATCTGGCAGACTTGGTTGCTTTCTGCATTTTTTCTTTAATTTTTCAGGAACAACAAATCCACTTATCATTGAAACATGTCACAATCAGATGATGCTTCTAAGAGGTAATCTAGATCAAATCCCATATATTACAAGAACTTTTAGTGACTTGTCAAAGGTCCCACTGCTTGACTGCGACAGGACGAGGGCAGTCTGTGAATAGCAGCATGGTGCTCTTTTACCACACCTCCACTTAGTTTCAGAAGTGGCAGAATGTTTAATTTCTCCAAGTAGCATAAAAAGTAAAGATAAGATAGTTAATTGGACAAATAGCATTAGCTCTTCATTCACATTTCTTTTATTTTGGGGGGGGATCCATACCCGATAATGCTCAGGGTCTATTTCTAGCTCTGCACTGGCAGTGCTCAGGAAACCATGTGTGGTGTCGAGGATCTGAACTGGGGTCAGCGGCATGCAAGGCAAGCGCCTTACCTCCTGCAACCTCTCTCCGGCCCCTCCTTCACATATCTATAATTCACATTAAATCTTGACCACAATGGTCTGGCAAATAATATAAAATCATCAGGTGTTTTACAAAGCAGAAGTGACTGAAAACGGAAGTTGTTTAGGTCCCATTCTGTAGCTGAGAACACAGAGAAAACTCCCAGACACTAAAAGCCACATTAAATCTCACCTTTACCCATAAGCCTTAGCACTATGAAGGATTTTTAAGCATCTCACTGAAATGATAACACTGTAACGTGGAACGTAGAGACCTCTGATATATTTGGGCCAGTGGTACACCACTTTGATACTGTGGTGTCTGTTCTTTTAAACAGAGGACACTTTCTTTTTCCAATAAAATAGCAGCAGCAAACACTTACTGAGTGCTTACCACACGCTTGGCACTGAGTTAAGCATTCTATTAACCAACAACCCTGTGAGAGTACCGATGTCAACGCCATTTCTAGGTGAGGAAACTGGGGCACAGAAAGCTTAGGTCTCTTGTCTGAGAACACACAGCTAGGAAGTGGGAGAGCTGGGATACAATTCACATACTCAATTTCCATCTCTGGAACATTCCTGCTCTTACCCACCTCTGGAATTACAAATAGAAAACAAAACAGTTGGGATACCTTTTCCTTTACGGCCCCATGCTCAAGGATTCTCGAGAACACAACTGGACAAGCAATGATTTGCCTTTATCTCTTAGGCATAAAAAACAAACAAACAAAACACTGTGGATAATAGGAGACACATGACTTGTTTGTGAAAAACAGGGATTAGAATCCTGTGTCTGAAGTATTCTGCGGACTGTCATTTTTACCCCAAAGACTATGAACAAGGTTATGTGGTCAGGACATAATCCCAGTCAAGAGCAGAATTCTATTTCTCTCTGTTCTGGGGCCATAATTGGCCGTGTCCAGGGATCACTCCTGGTGGTGCTTGAGGAACCAGATGTGGTGCCAGGGACTAAAGAAAGGTCAGCTGTATGCAAAGCAGCACCTTCCTCTTGCAGAACCGCTCCAGGACCCAAGCTATGCTCTTAATCATTGTTACACTGTTAGTAATCTGAGGTTAGTTGATTTCTATATACTTAAAATACATAATATAATCTAAAACTTAAGTTCTTTGAGGGTATAAAAGGGCCTATCTTTGACTTATCTTTTAAAAGGACCTTTCACACAGAAAAAAAAGCATTGGTAACAGGATCTAATCTAATTTGACCTCTTCTCCCTCCTTACCTATTCTAAGAACTAGAGAAAGCAGTCATGAAAAGTTGAGAGTTGAGAGGTGAGGATGGATGAACTTAAACTTTGCAACTAAAAACTGAATTAAAAACAATGAAACAGACCTGTCCCCTTTTGACAGGCATTTTTTCCGGTGCCGCTTCTTTTGCTTTGTCTGCATCCGCCAGTACATTATCAGTATATTCCCAGATCACAGTATCTTTCTGAACGTCCTTAAGACTGAAGTTCCCTAGTTTGTTTAATGAGTATCCTTCAATCTAGGTAAAAAAAGAGACATACTATTATCAGAAGAAATGATCTATCAGTGCATATCCAATCACAGAAATGAAAAGAATGTACTTTACTAAAAATATTAAAGGTGATATTTATGAACATTGCTGAGACACCTGCAAATCTCTTAAAAATGTCTTTCGAAGTGAAAAAGCAGTAGAAATACAATTTGTGAAACACTTCTTTAGTAAACAGCCTGAGGCGAGGTGTGGAGAGGCCCCTCCTCAGTGTCTTTCAGTGTCACTACACTGGGGCCATCTTGGGTCGGCATCTGTTGACTTCCCTCACTTGAGTCTGGGTTCCATTTTCCTAGCTCTATGAAAGTCAAAAAATTTTGGATTATGCTCTGAATATTGTGCTACCATTTATTTGGTAGTGTAGAATTTCTGTATTTTCTACCTTACTTCAAAAAGGATTATTGATATTTTTGTTTCCTAGTAAGTGGTGTGACAAAATGCAGGTTGCCATGTTTCCACCGGCTCTTCCCTAAGTTCGGTTTTTGAGTCCTTAACTCTTGTTAATAGTATATTTCACATGTATCAGAAGTACGTCATTAATTTTGGAAATGTCATCAACATTATTGAAATAACAGTTGTCTTTCAATTCAAGTTACACGTATTTTACATTTCTTAGCAATTGTCAAGCAGTTCTTGGATACTGTGTTCTATTTTTCTCCTTTGCTTTTCAGTTTGTTTTGAATCAAGTTGATTCTTTACTGAGCCATGTCCAGTCTACTAATGAACCAATAAAAGTTATTCATCATTTCTGTGACAATTTCAATCTAGCATTTCCTTCTGATTTCTTCTTACTCATCTTTCTGCTTGCATTACCCATTTGTTTGAGCAAATTATCCATTTCCCACTCAAAACCCTGGTCATATGAATCTTTATTGCCTTAACGTCACAGCTAGATAATTTCAATATCACGCTCTCGATTTAAACTATGTTTATTTACTTATTTATTTTACTATTACTATGCCTTGACATTTCTTTGAGAGCCAGAGAGACAGCACAGGGGGCAATGCACTTATCTCATATATAACTGACCCTACTTGATCCCTGGCACTGTACCTGGTCCGCTGAGAACAATCAGAAATGATCCCTGAACACAGAGCCTGGATTAAGCCGTGACTGTAGCCAGGTGTGGCTCCCAAGCCCAAGTCTGCTGTTGTTGAATTCTGGATGTATGTACTGGCCTCTTGCTCACCTTATCTGCCTAAGAATTCTGTTTTACTCTTTGCTGACTGCAGATGCGCAGTCAGGAAACTGCAGAGTGGTCCTTTTGTCTCTGCTCCCGAGTGTGTTTGGAGAATTTCCTTACGCAAGTCTAACACCTGCAGTCCTTTGCATTACAATCCCTCTGCTATTCAGAGAACTAATTCCGTGACAGGGGACTGGGGGGAGAGACTGCCCTTCCTGCAGTGACAGCATTGTGGTTGTGGCCCTCGGGAGCATCACTCCTGGGATGAGGCAAGCCAGGAGACTGGAGGATACTATGTGGGCTATTTTCCCTTTCCCCAGCCCGGTCAGAAGAGAACCTGATGGATATTTCTAGAGAAAAGACTCTAATAAGTGCTGGGAGAGTTTATTGGCAGGGCTCACTGTTGTTTGAACTCACAAATTTGTTCAAAACATCTCCAGAACAGAATCTTCTTACCCTGGCAGTGGCTCTGTGACAGAATTCTGTCCCTGGGCTTTTGCTTTCTCCAGTTCAACCTGCTAGAATCACCTATTTCTCCATGATCACAGCAAGCCTCAGTCACCTGATCCACACATGAAATGGCTGATCTTCAGGTTCTATAAATACAGCCTTCAAGTTCATTGATAGAATACTCTAATCCAGGCTTAGAGAAGTGCTGCATTCACACACAGAGTGAGTTCCATTTCTGGGCCAGAGTGGTGGCACAGAAGGCCAGAGCACATGCCACCCACACAGGCTCCCAGGGTTGGAGTCCTGGTACCACATGGGCCTGCTGAGTATGAGCCCAAGAGATGTCCCATCTCTCTGACCTTTCCTTTCTTATCGTCCCTCTCAATTATCTGGTACCCCCAGCTGCTCTGGCCAGAAAGAAAAGTGGTCTTGTGCCAAGTTTGGTTTCTCCCAAGTTTGCATTTGTTCAGTGTCCAGAATCTATACTTTGTTCTTTCTAGCATTGTGTTGAGAATTTGTGGCTGCTATTTGTAAACAATGATGGGTAGTTAGAGGAGTTCTTGCCTCCATACCATAAGGGGAAACTGACTTTCTACTCAGGGGAAGAGGAGTTCGTTTCTCCTCCTGTCTTGTTCCAGGAGCTGTATAGTCTTCACGATCTCATTTCAGAATCTTTCAGATGAAGACACCAAAGGTTAGAGTTTAAATAACTTGCCTAACGTGTGCCACAAATACACACATGAAAAAACCTGCATTAATTTCATGTTTATGAAATTTTATAATCCACTTTCTACTATGTTATCCAGCATCCTTAATACATAACTGCTTGCTAAAAGTATATATAATTTGGAATAAAGTAGCTATCAAGTATACCAGTAAATTACAATTAAGGGGGTCAAAGACACAAGAATACAAGGTTAAGGCTATCCACTCATTATGATTAGCTTTGGTTACATCAAAATCTAATGACAGCAAAACAGGAATTTTACTTGGGAGTAAAGATATTGAAAAAGACAGATCAGCATGGAGGCATGTCACTCTAGATTTCTGGATGGAATGTGAGTCTTATTCATTTGGAATTTACTAATACAGCGACTAACGTGCACAGTGCTTTAAAGAATTTGAAGGAATTAATCACATATGTGTATACACGCAAAATCTTGAGGTCTTAACTTTGTACAGAAATAATGCATATAAAATATCTGGCCAGAACAATTTCTCTCTCCTCACTTGCTTTATACATATACTATTTTAGTGGGATGGGGCAGTATTCCTGAGATTGTAGTTTCAAGGGATGTGGGGCCACTCATCACAATAGGTAGGTCTTTTTTTTTTTTTTAGAATTTCCAATTGTTTATATGTTATTGTATATGGCATTCTCCACTTGACTACACATACTTAGAATCATTAGGAAATTCTTGCTGCAGATGACAAAGAAACCTACAACAAGTAGGTCTTTTTGAGTCAGACAAGTCAATGCTCAAGTCTGGTGAAGTGGTGCCGCTCAGGCCCAGAGTTACTGAGGTCATGAGGGCTGTGCACCCAGCAGTTTCTGTCAGCCAAGGCTTGGGGACCCTGCAATGTGAGGCCTCTACATGCCATACATGCCCTCCAGCCTTTGGGGTCAGCTGCCCAGGTTCTTGCTTTCTACTTTGGCCCAAGACTCTTGCAGGGTGGGCACACTGGGTCAGTCGATTTTAAAGACCGAAAATGGACTCATTCTGACAGTCAATAGTATCTGATTTTTCCCATATAACTTAATCCAGTGTTTAGCACTCCTTACACTTATCTGCTTTGTTATTAAATATTTTGGGGGCATAGGGGTTTACTCAATGATGATCATGGTTCACTCCTCGCAGTGCTTGGGGGATGACCATGTACATGGGGGTCAGATACATGCAAGGGAAGAGCCCTAACCTGCCCCCTCTTCTAGAACCCTGTCATTAAATCATAGATACACAAACGGTATCGTCAAAATCAAAGTAAGCATCCTTTTGAAAAGTTCCAGTACTTTTACACTGCCAAGGAAATAATAAAAGGTATTCACAGTACTCAAAGCAAGCATTAAGATAAACTCTTCATCAATCAGAAGCACCTTTTCCCCATGTCCACACACGACAGGTGTGCAGACAGCAGAGGGGGCAACAATGCCCTAACCTATTGGAGGCCAGTCTGGGCACAAGACTTTTTCGTTCTCATCTGCTATTTGAGCCCAAACAAAAGAGAAGTTCTAAAGCTCCCACCAATTCCTAGCTGGGTCCGATTATCAGTGAGGGCTGGGTCTTATCTCACATTTCTCTCTCAGGAGTCCTCTAGAACAGTTTCTCAACCTTGTTCAGCCAGCAGCCCCTTCTGACCTTATTTCTGTCCTATAGTCCCCATCCTTCCACCGGGCCCCTTGTGCCACACAGTGACCTGTGATCATTACCCCTGGAGTCTCCTAAGCTCACCTCTATGCCTGCCCCCGCTGTTGCTGTTCCAGAACTACTCTGGAACATCTCCTTGGGTGATGAGCATCTAGCATACAGTAACACAGCTGAACCATTCAATGTGCCAAAGTGAGCTTTCAACAAATTAAAACTATTCTATAAAGTATATGTATTAACTTTTATCAGAATAAACACCATGGAAATGAAAAGGTTTCCAAAAAGAAACCATTACTCTGACTTTGAGATTTTTTTGTTTTGCTTTGGGGCCACGCCAGCAATGCTCAGGGATCACTCCAGGCAGGGCTCAAGGCCCATACATACTGCTGGGGATCAAACCCAGGTGGGCTAAGTATGCAATGCCAGACCTGCTCTGCTGTACTATGGCTGCAGGCCCCTACTCTTAAGACTTTTTCAAAAATTGGATTTTCTGAATTAAAAAACAAACAAACCTAGAAACAATGGTTAACATTACTGAAGTGACACTGTCTTAAAGATGAAATAAAAATGGTATTTGAGAGGGCAGCTCCACAGCCAGTCCAGTGTGGCAGCCTCAACAGGTCCTTCTCGCCTCAAGGAAGAGGAGGAACTCACTAACCAAAGGCTCCTCATAGTTGGTCTGGAAGTGACAAGTAAATATAAGTAGCAAAACTGTATCCAAAGAAAAGTGTTACATATTGAATACAGGCTGATACTCTTGTTTGAACTCCTCAGGACCATAGGGGTTTAATAAGGAAGACACTTCAGTTTAGAAAAACAATTATCCACAGCAGATAAGTTCATGTCAGTTCTGGACAGGTTTTAAGAATTTGAAGTGATGAGAAAGTAATTGTGGCCCTGTATCAAATATATAAACAACGACGACAAAGTGTTACCCATGATCCTAGGTACACAGGCAGAAGGGGCTCTTTCCTCTGCTGGAGAAAGAAAATGGCCATGAGCGCAAACACGTAGGGAGGCAGACCCCCTTCTTCAGGGCGGTCTATGCTGCAAAGCTACAAAAAGAAGAGAAGTCTGGTTAGGTATCAACCTGCTTTCACCCAGCTCCATCTGAATTTCCTACTTCACTGCATGTGAACCAATGAGTACATCTCAGAATAAAACAGTACAAAAACAAAAGTTCCGTATATTTCCGGACAAATTACATATTATCACTGAATGATAATTGCGATTAATAAATGTTATCATTTAATCTCATTAAACTTATTAATGGAATACCCTAAAATAATAACTTCCCCCCCTTTTTTGACATCCTCAGTAAATCCATTCATTTGGGTAAAATACTTTAACAAAGTAAAAATGACTGTTCAATTGCAAATGCAAGTCAATTTGCTTTGCTCAGTTTAATGTTCTTTTAACCTAATATACTGTCTTTAGTCAAAAAAGTAAACAAAATGGGAAACACAGGCAAAGAGTAACAATGACAGAACTAGCAACAGTATGGCCTTCTTAATGAGGGGCAGGAAGCAGCTCTCAAAGGATTATATACTGTAATTATCAATTCATGGACTCAGAAATGGGGCCTTATTCCTAGGTTTGGGAACTTCATACTATTAGTATTTTATCTTAATCTGAAAATTTTGGCTTTACTTTATAAAGTTCTGACACAGAACCTCAATTTTATAACAATGAAGGGACCTTGTACTTTCAGGGAATACTAAATGCTGTAAGATTTTGGATGCTGTATTTAAAATATTATGGAGGTAAGCAAGTAACTTTACTTTTCCTGGAATCCCTTTTGCACAAGAATCATCACAGGATTTTTTGTTTTGGCCACACCAGGCAGTGCTCAGGAGATTATATAGGGTACCAGGTCTGCTATGTGCAAGATAAGAACCCTTCCTCATCTCACTGAGTATGTGAATTCTTAGATGGTATCTTCTGGGGATCTGACTCAAAAATCTGATTGTCAATAAGCACTATAAATTGCCTATAAGTCATTTTGATTTTTCACAGAGATTAGACATGTAAAAAAATCAAAGTATACTTCTTATGTATACATAGAACACATTCATGCATAAATAATAATAAATAACTCAAACCTACCTTTGCCCAGTATCTGAATGCAATTACCAAAGGAACCAGCTTTGATTCTAAGTTTCCAAGAGCAGTCAAATGATTTGTTGTCAGACAAGCATTTTCATTTCCTGCACTCACTTTACAAAGAAGACCACTGGGAAAGATGAGGGATAAAAGGAAAAAGATAAAAAATGTTACGTGGGGACACTCCCCCTCTCACACTGTCTCAGCTTCATAACATATTTCAGAAGTGATGCCAAGCCAATGAAACTCCCAGGGCCACTGGTGCTCAGGCTGAAAATTCCAGGGCCTGTTCAGGAAGGGGTGGGCGGGAACTAGTATCCGGCCGTGCAACACCACCAAATTCCGTGTAACAGTGACAGCCCAGCAGGGGAACACCATGTTAGATGGGAAAGCAGCAAAGAAGCCCAATAAGCTCCATGATCAAAAACAGTAACAAAGAAGACTCAATAGCCTAGTAAATTCTCTATGACTTTAATAACACCACTGTGAGAGATATCAATTTTCACAAAATTTCTTTTACTGAATATTTTGATGATTCCACTTAGTATTTAGTTGTAACAAGGGGCTGGAGTGATAGCACAGTGGGTAGGGTGTTTGCCTTGCATGTGGCCGACCCGGTTCGATTCCCAGCATCCCATATGGTCCCCCGAGCACCGCCAGGAATAATTCCTGAGTGCAAAGCCAGGAGTAACCCCTTAGCATCGCTGGGTGTGACCCAAATAGAAAAAAAAAAGAATTATTTTGTGCCAGCTAAGGGCACAGGTGGGAGGGGGTTGGGAAACTGGGAACAGTGGGGGAAGGAAGATCACACTAGCAGTGGGATTGGTGCTGGAACACTGAATGCCTTAAGAGAACTATATTATAAAAACTTTGCAAACCATGGTCTTTAAATAAAATTCTGAAAGTGTGTTATAGGTGCTGGAGCAATAGCACAGTGTAGGGTGCTTTGCCTTACAGGCGGCTGACCTGAGTTCGATTCCCAGCATCCCATATGGTTCCCTGAGCACCGCCAGGGGTAATTCCTGAGTGCAGAGCCAGGAATAGCCCCTATACATCGCCAGGTGTGACCCAAAAAGAAAAAAAAAATAATAATAATAAAATAAAAAAAATAAAAGTGTTATATGGTTATTAGGCATCTTTACACAGGCAACTAATTTATGTTGATAATATTAAGAAACTTGATTCAAAAAGCACTACTTTCAAAAGTAAAAGTTTGTTTTCCTAGGGTCCAGAGAGATAGTACAGTGGGGTAGGACAGATTCCATCCCCTAATCTGAGCAACACCAGGAATGATTTCGAAGCACAGAGGCAGGAGTAAGTTCTGAACACCTCTTGGTGTGGCCTCAAAACAAGACAAAATGAAGTTTATCTGTAAAAGTGAAGAACATCTTTGGGATGGTTTGGAGAGCTAGCTGAAAGAGCTGGCGGGAGCAATGCTTGTTACCAAGCACTGGTCGACTGACCCCTATGTCCGGACACCACCAGAACACCAGCCCACCTTCCCCCACTGCCCACAGAAGACACACAGAAGCAAAATGCAGGTAAATAGAAAGGGTCAGCACCAGTGACCATCTGAGCAAGACACTCTACTGAGCTGAAAAAGGGTCAAATATGCTATGTTTACTAACATATTCCTTAAAAAAAATAAAAGATTTTCCCTTTTGTATCTAATCCCAAGAATATAGGTTCAATGACAATAAGCTCATAAAATTAACTATAAAAGGAACTTTCCATTCTAGAAATAAAACACAGAGATTTAACGAATCACATGTTCTTTCACAAAGCTGGTATTTAGTATGGGAAAAAAACTTCAGAAACACACCTTTGTTTTTCTCTGCATACCACCACTGGTACCCTTGCATGAAAATCTGCATCAACATCAGTAAAAGAATCTGAGGAAATAAAGAAAACAATTTCTAAGTAGATTTACTCTATCTGTGTAAAAGCAAAGCAGGATAAAATAGCAGAGTTGTTATCTGCTCAGCCTTTAGAAAGACTTGAGATGACTTAAAAAGGAAAAACAGTTTTAATCCGGCCTCAAATAGTCATACTAACTTAAAACCCTAATTTTGCAAAACTGATTAGAAGTGACATTAAATTGGCATACTCCAATGTTATAACATATTCATATTATTAGAAATATGGATAGGATATATAGAAACAAAGTGCTGTAAAAGTTACTAACATATTTGCTGTCAAAATATGTACTATAGCATTACAATGCACTGTCTTCCACTGTTCATTGATTTGCTTGAGTGGGCACCAGTAATGTCTCCATTGTGAGACTTGTTACCTGTTTTTGGCATATCAAATATGACACGGGTAGTTTGCCAGGCTCTCTGAGAGGAAGGGAGGAATCGAACCTGGGTTGGCCGTGTGCAAGTGTGCAAGGCAAACATCCTACCCGATGTGCTATTGCTCCAGTCCTAGGAATAACATCTTAGTACTCCCTCAGACAGGGACTTAATGTCCCTATGATGAGATACAACATTCATCTAAGGAAGTATTTTTGATCATTCTGTTAACCATTTATTGGTAACATGCAATCAAAAACAAGAAAACAAATGTCTGTGGGCTTGCTACAGGAGCAGGCTTGAGGGGTTATTGGAAAAATGGAGATAATGGTGGAGAAAAAGTGATGGTGGTTATGCTGGTGTTGAAATACTGAATGTCTGTAATAATTCATCATAAACAACTTTATAAACCAAAGTGTTTATTAAATGAAGTATGGGGAATAAATGAAGGGTGGGGTAAGAAACTGGTATACATATATATAACACTATTACGCAGCTACAAGCAAAGACAGAATCATGTAATTTGATACTCTTTGTATATGGATATATACAGACTGAAATAATTTTTTTTCTCTTCTTGGTTTTAGGGATACACCCAGCAGTGCCCAGGGGCAACTCCTGACTGGACCACATGTGGTTATGGACTAGGGTCGGCTGTATGCAAGCGGCATCTTACTTAACCCCCACAACCTCTTCAACCCCTTGACTGAAGTAACTTTAAAATGTTTTATCCAACTGAAATTAGAAAGATTAAAAAAAAAAAAAAACCTAATTCAAATTTAAAATCATGCCAGTTTGAAGCCCATGGAAAGCATAGAAATCTTGCATTTGGAAATGGACAGTGCAGGGAGTGAGGTCCTTGCCCTGCCACGCAGCTGGAACCCGTTCAGCTCCCAGCACTGCCTGTGTTGCTAGAAGTACCACTCCTGAGTAGACGCAGGCAGAAGCATCTCTGGGAATGGCTCAAATTTCCCTCTCTGCCCCCTGGCCACCAAGTTCATCCTCACCAAGATCAGCATCATCCACCCAAGTTCAACATTATTTTGGATAACTGATAAACCTAGTTGGGAACAACTATCTATTAATCAGACCTATTTACTACTGTATTTATAAAAACACTAACTTAAAACACTAAACAAAGCAGTTTATCTTGTAGTTTTACTCATCAGAGCAAATATTACATATTCTACATCAGTTTAGTTTCAGTCTAGGACTAATTTATCTTTATCATATTTAACATTATTATCAAACTAAAAGCTTTACTTATGAAATTCTAATAGAACACAAATTTGCAATTAAATCATAAGCATTTATTTTGATTTTCTGTATGTTACCATAGAAATAAATTAAGAAATTATGACTTCCTATTTTCAAAGTTTGAGAAATAAGCTAAGTTACAGCGATGAAAGAAAATATAAAATTGAAATACATAATTTGTCCTTACCACTGTTCTTTAAACATTCTTGCACAAGTAAGAGTACATCTGGCTGAGACATCTAATAAAAAGATGAATAAACACATTAAGTAATCATAAGTACTATTGCTTTTCTGAGATAGTTGACATCTCAAATTATGCAAATTCTTTTCCAGATAAGAAAGCACACTTCCACCAGATTAAAGAAATCAATCACAGATCTTTCTGCACACATCAAAAAGACAGATAACCAAACAAGGATGATAGGTAAAAGACTTGAGAATAACTACTGGCTTAATTCCTGAGATAATCAGTTTGTCCATAAGTCTCAGAGTTGTGATGAGAAGTTGTCTGTGAACTACATTACCTCTTACTGTATAAGACAAATGTCAGTTTCTGACTTTCTTTTACAGGGCCATACTGTCACCTCTGGGCTGGGAGGGAAGGCCGGGGCAGTATTGCACTCAGGCCATCCGGGCCACACCAGCAGGGCTCAGGTGGCCATGGAGAGCTGGTAACTAAAACTCGTTCCGTGCTCGACTCCCATCCTGAAAAGATTCCCCGGGCTGAGATAGAGCAGGGCTCCATGGTTCACCCTTCAGCATCACTGG
Organism: Sorex araneus; assembly: GCF_027595985.1. Taxonomy (NCBI): domain Eukaryota; kingdom Metazoa; phylum Chordata; class Mammalia; order Eulipotyphla; family Soricidae; genus Sorex; species Sorex araneus. Next base: position 78,598,800 of record NC_073302.1, on the reverse strand, counting down.
GTATCACCAAAAACAAACAAGAAAAAGACTAAAAGGAGTAACTGCCCATCCTGCCTTGCCACGTGGGTCACTGGGTCGTGTCTTCAGAAAGGAATCCATCATGAATTAAACCTAGTCATGCTCCCTCTTTAAAACTTTCAGTGCACAGGATGTGGCAGAGCACATGCCTTTCGTATGTGAAGCCTTGAGTTTGATCAGATCCCTGGTACTACACAAGAACAAACAAATCAAGTATAACTTTCAGAGGCTACCTACCCTCTTTTGGTTAAAATAAAACTGTCATCACCAACCATGCCCTTCCTCCCTGTGAAATCATAGCTGCCTCCATCAAAAAGCCATGCTCTTCTTTCTTATGGTTTCTGCACTCCTCATCCACTCCTTTACAGCGCCCTGAATAGGAAAGCTTCCTGTGAATTTTAAGTTTCCTTATACTCTGTTCTCTGCCTGAAACAGTCTTTTATTTCTACATTTTCCCCCACTCCCATTTTTCATTTTTTAGAATCCAGATGAAATGCTACCTCCTCACAGAGGCCTTCCTGATACCTGTGAATAGTTCCTCCTTCTGTCATAGAGTCATAGAGTCTTTAAGGCTCTAATTATAAGTGTGTATAATTACTCCTCTCCTTCACTAGGTCTGAGTTTCATGAAGGAGGAATCGTTTTGTTCTCCACAATCTAGCAGACTGCTTGGTATAGGGGCTCAGTTGAGTAACACATATGAAACATGAATGACCTGAGGCTGTTAACCTAAGGATAGTAAAGGTGATTATATGGCTTTTTCAAGTCAGACAGGACAAGGAATGAAAGGTAGTGCACTAGAGCATAATCTTGATTTTTAACTAGCATTCCAGGTTAAAGGAATAAAGTACTGGCAAAGGGACCAGTGGGAATCACAAGAAGATAAACAGTTAATCTATTAAAATGTCTTCCGATACCATTTTAAAATCCTGAATCAGCATTTACTTTGTGGTTTTGGGCAATGCCCAGCTTGATGCGGGAGGTCATTTCAGTGGTGCTGTGGCTTGAGACTACCACCTCCTCTCACAGAGCATGAGCTTCAGTCCTTCGAGCCATCTCAAGGCTCCTCCAATTCCTTAGGAGTCATACTAGAACCAGTAAGTAGGTCAAGTGTGGCTCTTCCAGGAGTATAGCAATTTTAACGAAGTAGAAAGACAGAACACTCAGGACTAAATTAAGACATCAGATCATAGATGTACACATATCTACACTATTTAAAACTTGAAATTCTTTTCTGTCTTTGGAAAGTTGATTTTACCACCTTCCCAAGTTAACAGAACCTAAACATTTCCACTGTACTAATACAGCTAGAAAACCAGTGGTTGAAGTGTGAAAGATATATAGAATATTAAAAGAAGTGCTCCAAAATCAAACTGAAGATAAAATTATAGGGGAAAAGAGTCGAATACTTCAAATAGCTGAAGTATAATTCCATTTCATTTTATACTTACAATGGCTGGAAACTGAACGTCAATGTTTACGTCGGAGTTTCTAAACCCTAATCTGCTACAGGACGATCCATATAATCTCAGAGAACAATCTAAAAGATAATTTAAATAAATACAAGTCAAAATTAAAGCTTTGTTAAAACAAAACACTGTCAGCAAAGGAGTGGAGCCATTAATTAAAACTAAACACAAAAGCAGAACTGTATTCGAGAAAGATGAACTATAGGACACAACTAGGTAACTGCTTTTCCCTCCTTTTATTTAACAGAGAAAGCAACGCTGACTGCAGTTTAATTGGTAGCCAACAACACACTAAAGTAACTGCTAGATTAGATAATATTTGCAATGATTTTTTAAAATGTGATACTCAAAAAAGGATGAGGATTCTAGTACACTAGAATTTATGCAAACATTTCAACTTTCAGAACAATAGATATAATTTGTCATGAAAATTATCTTTTCAGCAATTACTTTTAAAATGAAGTCACTTCATTAAACATTTTTCAAATATTATAATTCCTTTAGGAAAACCCTGGAAAAAAAACCATAGGTTAACTGATAAAATTCTAGACAAGAGGTAGCACTTGTCTTGCATGTTTGAGGCTCTATATTCAATCTCAAGTACACACAAACATACATACACACACACACACACACACACACGTGAAGAAATAGAGGAAAGGTTGGGATGGGGGATAGGGGAGGAGGGATACTGGGGACACTGGTGGTGAAAAATGTACACTGTAGAGGGATGGGTGTTGATCACTGTATGACTGAAAAACATTAAAGTTTTGTAACTGCAGCTCATGGGGAATCAATTAAAAAAAAGAAGAAGAAAATAGAAATAATACTCCCCCCCACACCTCCCCCACCCCAGTGAAGAACTCAATATTAGGCAGCAGCCAGTTCATTCTTTAGGAAAAAAAAAAAAACAGGTGGTATACTTGGTACCTGTAGCGATATATGGCATTTCAAAATGTTTTCAATGTTTGACTACTGCTGTAGGAAAATCTCTCTTTTTTAAATTAGGAGATGTACTCACAGCTCCTTCTTATAAGCAAGTACTTACTCAATATAGTAAGCTAACTCCTCTCCTCACTTTAAAAATATCCCACAAGGGGTCAATCTTTTCTTGTATGTGTGGTACCAGGGATACATCCAGGGTCTCACACATGCAAGGCATGTGCTCTATCACTGAACTACATCCCAGTTCATGTGTTTGAAGTTTGCTAAGAAACTTTTATCCAGTTTTTTATCCAAGTATATGCTCACTGCAATGCTATTTATAATAAGGATGTCTTTGAAAATAACCCAAATAACCAACAACAGATAAGAGGACTAAAAACTGTGGTACGTATATACAATAGAATACTATTCAGCTACAAGATAAAATTTGCCTTTTGCTTCAGCTTGGATGAATTTAGAAGCTGTCATATTGAATGATTCTGAGAAGGAACAAATGCCAGATGATCTCACTCCTATGTGGCATATAAAGAAACAAACAAGGGCTGGAGAGACAGAAAGTGTAAGGCTAAAGGTGCGTATCCTGTATGTGGTGGACCCTGGTTTAAACCCTGGAACTATAGTCCCAAGCACCACAGGGGCCAAGTTGGAAGCACAAAGTTGAGAGTAGCCTGCCCCACCCCGAGCATCACCAGGAGCCCAAACTACTCCCCCCACAAAAAAACAAAAAACAAACACAAAACCCAAGAAAGAGAATGGAGAATATCTAGGACTCTTGACAACAGAGCTAAAACGACCATGGTGGGAGGAGGAAAACAGGGTACAGGAAGGCTGGGCAGACAATGATAAAAAGTAAACAGGGTCAAGAAAATGGCTCAAATGGCTGGAGTGTTGTGCATGCAGGAGCTCAGGTGGGATGTGGCCGGAGAGCACGCTGGCATTCGAGAGCAGGGGCTGGGCCTTTGGCACCACAGGGTACCCCCCATACCGCCACATTAAAGGAAGAGTGACCTACGGGGCCGGAGCAATAGGACAGTGGGCAGGGTACTGGCCTTGTATGTGGCTAACCCTAATTAGACCCTGTCATCCCATTCGGTTCCCTGAGCCAAATAAAAACAATTTTTTTTTTTTTTTTAAATAACGAAAGGCTGACATATAAAAATAAGATTCTCACTATTTTGTATTTGGGACCACATCTGACTGTGAGATACTGGGAAACAAACTCAAGCCCCATACCCTCATAATTTATCTTTATGAGATATATACATCAAAATAGTATGCTATATAATTCTTTTAACAGAATAAAGAATTCTATGGATATGATGATAAATTTAAATAGCCAGCTAGTCCTACCAACGAATCAAAATCACTTCTAGGAGAGCTTTGTAAACATGACTGCTCAGACATAATAAAAAATTAATTTATTAGTACACAAAAATCTATTACTAACCAGTTTCCAAAACACTCATTTTGGTCTTTTTTTCTTTTTATTTATTTATTTTTTTATTAAATCACCATGTGGAAAGTTACAAAGTTCTCAGGTTTATATGTCAGTTATACAATATTCAAACACCCATCCCTTCACCAGTGCCCATATTCCACCACCAGAAACCCCAGTATACCCCCCGCCCCCACCCCCTACCCCCTACTGTATAACTAATGAATTTCACTTCATTTTTTCTTTACCTTGATTACATTCCATAATTCAACACAAAACTCACTATAGTTGTTGGAGTTTCCAACCAAGAGAGACAGACCTACTACATTTGATAATTAGTTTTTCATTGCTGGAAATGAAGAGATATGTAGCCCCACGGCTACAAGTACATAACTCTCTCTCTCTCTCTCTTTTTTTTTCCTTTTTCCTTTTCCTTTTTTTTTTTTTCTTTTTCCTCCTCATCCCCCTTCCTGCGCCTCATAGTATGGCAAAACACTCATTTTGGACACAGTAATTCTTTCAAGTCAGAGGCTTTTTTGGACATAAGTAACCTACCTGAAAATGACTGCATAACTCTTTATTTTTAACTCAAAATATTGTCAATTTAGAAGACAAATATATACATATAAGCCACAAAACTTGTGCACAATTAAATTTATAATCAAAACAAATCTAATACACAAGCCATAACCATGCTGCAGGACCCTGCACTGGGCTGTTTCATTTTCAGTGACCTGGAGGGGGCGCAGTGAGACTCTTCCCCGCCCCAAGGGACCCACTCAGCTCTGGAAACTGAAAGCCTCCACAACTCAACTGGCACCACACTCACAGCCGCTCTCCACATGCCTGAACCGAGCCTCACCTACAAGTGAACGTGTTCCTTGACTGCCCAGCTGCATTCATGACCCCGCGACAACTCATACCTCACACCACATCTGATAGGGTTCAAAGTAGGAGGCAACTAATCTTAGAGGGAAATATTTCTTTTTTACAGATACATACATACATACATACATATATATGCATGCATGTTAGCACACAAGGCTCAACCTTTAATGTTAGTGATCTCTTATAGAAGGACTTAATGGTCCCTGGGTGAAATGCAACAATCTTCACACTCTTTCCTCTAAAGAAACCATTTTGGAGCATTTTCAGCGGTTTTTCATAACAAACATACATGAAGCCAATAAAAAGAACACATAAAATGTAAAAAGCTTCAGGATATGCCAATAGCTTTTATCAAAAGAAAATTACCACCGGCAGGAGAAAATGAATTCGGTAATTTTAGGTATCTAAATAGGAAAAAAAATCTAGAAAGTACCTGATAACTTGTGCTGAAACACATTTTCCATGATACGTTTAATTTCTAGTCTTTGTTCCAAGTTCTCATTGAGTAAGCCAAACTCCTGTACCACTCTGTCAATCGCATTGCCAATGGCATGTATCTGCGAGAGTGCTGGTGGGGGCAACGTAGTGAGTAACTCTTCTTCTTGTTTTTCCTTTTAAGATTAATGTTGAGATTAAAAATGATTCACAGTCTACCTTTTAACACTCACGGAGACAACAACTGTAGACGTTTCTGAAAAACTTTTTCTAGGCATCTCAGTTTTGTTAGTTGTTATATAATCACACATTTCTTTTCTTTTTTTTTAATTTTACTGAATCACTGTGAGATAGTTACGAGCTTTCATGTTTGGGTTACAATTACAAAATGATTAAACACTCATCCCTCCACCAGTGCACATTCCCCACCACCAATATCCCAGGTATAATCTTTTCCACCCTCCCCCTGCCTCCATGGCAGACAATATTCCCCATACTCTCTATACTTTTGGGCATTACGGCTTGCAACACAGACACTGAGAGGTCATCATGTTTGGTCCATTATCTACTTTCGGCACACATCTCCCATCCCAACTGATTCCTCCAGCCATCATTTTCTTAGTGATCCCTTCTCTACTCCATCTGCCTTATCCCCTCCGCTCATGAAGCAGGCTTCCAGCTATGGGGCAATCCTCCTGGCCCTTGTATCTACTGTCCTTGGGTGTCAGCCTCATGTGATGTTAGTCTATATTCCACAAATGAGTGCAGTCCTTTTATGTCTGTTCCTCTCTTTCTGAATCATTTCACTTAGCATGATACTCTCCATGTCTATCCATTTCATGGATAGACAAATTTCATGACTTCATCTCTCCTAACAGCTGTATAGTATTCCATTGTGTAGATGTACCAAAGTTTCTTTAACCAGTCATGTGTTCTAGCGCACTTGGGTTGTTTCCAGATTTTGGCTATTGTGAACAGTGCTGCAATAAACACATAGGTACAAATGTTATTTCTACTGTGCTTTTTTGCATCCTTGGAATATATTCCCAGAAATGGTATTGCAGGGTCATATGGAAGCTCAATTTCTAGTTTTTGAAGGACTGTCCATATTGTTTTCCAGAAAGGCTGGACCAGTTGGCATTCCCAACAACAGTGAAAGAGCGTCCCTTTTCCCCCACATCCACGCCAGCACTGGTTGCTTTTGTTCTTCACACATTTCTTTATAAACATAAAATGATCATATAGGAAAGGCAAAGATAAGAAAACGTAGTATTTAAGAGCAACGAGTGGCATTTAGATTATCTGCTTTATTCTTCTCTGCTTAAGAACCTAAAGCTAAGTCTTACTAGTGACTTCATTTTCCTAACACTGTCCTAAAGGAAATTTACAAAACTGCTCTGTAAAACAATCTGATCTGTATATCCTGGCTAAACAAAATTTATTAAGTGTTAGTAAAGTTATTAAAATCATAGTCTTAAGCAAAGAAAGTCACAGAGATTCTAAGTAACAGCACACATATCGGTTTGGGTTACATTAAAGTTACCTTCATGTTTTTCTTGTGCCTCTTCTCCTTGATATGCTTATGAGCAAATGCGACAGAATCAATGAAAACATCACAAAGTTTGCAGGTATACTTGGCTGTAGGGTAGTTTCGAGGTCGCTGTAATTTGAAGAGATTTAGAATAACATATGTAAATATGTTTTTAAAATGCGGGTCAACAAAAATTTGCCATAAAATTATTTTCCCTTTATTTAAAAATTACCAATGTCTAATTTTTGGTCTTTAGTGCCATCTTAGAAGTTATTATTTTTTCCTTTTGTTTTCACACTCCAAAGGCTTATTCCTGGCTCTGCAGTCAGAGATCACTTCTAGTGAGCTCAGGAGACCATATGTGGTGCCAGGGATTAAACAGGCTGGCCACATGCAAGGTAAGCTGTAATACTGCCGCATCTTCTAGTAGTCATTTTTATTGAAGCAATGCTATTAAATCCAATTTCCATTTTTAACCTCCAGTGCCTAAATATTAGGGGTCACCAAAGTATGATACCTAATTCATCAAAAGCACTTATTTATTAACTAGTTTAGACCACAACAAATATTTCAGCAAATGTTTTGTTTAGTGAACAAAATATACCCAAAGACATTACCCTCTTCAGCCTCTCGATGCAGTCCTTTTTCAGTCTCTCCTCGGCCTGCTGCAAGCCCAGAAGCTCCTTGGCCGACAGCACAGACTCATCGATCACGGGGCCCTCCAACTCTCCATCCTGCTCATTCTCCTCATTCCTAGTCCTCCGTGGCTTCCTAGGTCTGGACCTCTGCTTCTTGTTCTCTTAAATTAGGAAAAAGATATTGGCAATATTGAAAAAGTCATCTCCTGAATTAAAAAATTAGAACTTACATGCATATTAATAATACAATGATATCTCTATGTTGGCTGATAATAGAGAAAAACAAAAAACAAAAAAAAGGCAGCTCCCCCATGACTAAAATGCTTGAATATGTATCCAGAGTTTCATTTGAAGATAACTAAGCCATAAAAGTCAACTTATTAAAAAATGTAAAAGGAAGCCTACTTCAATCATACAATCTGATCTTCTATCTTCCTAATATATAAATGACCACATGAGCAACAGTGGAAGTTACCCTCTAAAGGCACAAATACCTGTACTTCTTATTCATCTAATAGATCATACTAAGTACTGTATACACACCTAACATATCCGGCACACCTAGAAATATACCTCTTCTAATGAAAATTACTCACATTTGATTTCTCATTTTTTAATAAGTGAAAATGTCAAAAAGGCAAATATGGCTAATGTACCTCCAGAGAACTTAAATACCAAATAGATTTTCATCTGAAAAGTTAAAAAAAAAACCACTGTTAGTTGTAAATTCAGCATCATATAGTTGCAAATTTAGCCTTCACACAATTAAATTTTCCTTATTCTTATTAAGAAGCCCATGCCAAAGTTCTATTTATTGAAAGTTTTGAAGATAAATTTGCCCACCTATAACTTTAGCCTGCACATTGACCATTTTTCAAAGGAAAAAAACAATCAGCAGTTGATGAATTTTCAACAAGACTAATTCATTTGATTTATATCAAACAAATTTATATTCTGCTGTTACAATTCTTATAACTAATAAATCCATTCTTTTTAAAACTTGAACTATTTAATCTATGAAACTACAAGTTGTGGGACTGAAATCTAAAGCTCTGATGACATCTATCAAGTTCTAAAAAGTTACTAGTATTTTAAATGGCATGCCAAAAATCAGTCATTGAGAACATCAATATATTGAACTGCCCTTGTGAATTATGTCTAGGTTGTTTTTTGTTTTCCCTTGCAGAGTGTACCCAAACCCTCACACATGCAGAGCAAGCTGTTTATTTTGGGCCACACCTGACAGCACTCAGAACTCACAACTGGCTATGTGCTCAGGGGAGAGTATGTGATAGCATGGATTAAACTGGGGTTGGTTCTGTGCAAGGCAAGTGCCTTTATTTTTAAAATACCTAGTGGAACTAGGTCAAGGTTTTAGAGGAACTTATTTTTGAGCCACAACCACCAGTGTTTGATGTTACTCCTGGTGGTGGTCATGGGACCAGGCAGTGCTGGGAACTGGAGCTGTGTCTCCTGCATGCAGAGTATGTGCTCAGCCCTCCCCTCTGTGTGTGTGTGTGTAGGCGCCGCGTGCGTGTGTAGGCGCGTGCGCTCTGCCCCTTGACCTTTCTCTCTAGCCCTTTGTTAGAACACTCATCTGTAAAGCAGTTACAAAGAACCTGAAAAGGGAAGTATGGGGCCTCTAACTCAAGGAAGTTATTACAAGAAACTAAAAGAAAACCACTATCCTTGAGGGTGACAAGTATAGGGGCTGAGAGAGTGTGTGCCTTACATAGCGACAGCCACAAGTTCAGATCCTCAATGTTCCCCACAAGTACCATTGCATGGAGCCTGGAGCTAGCTATGCTGTGATGCCCTGCACAAGTGAAGTTCAGCCATGCCACCAGCCACTTCACAAACCTCAGTGAGCACCAGAGCTAACTAAGTGTACCTACAAGCATCATAGCCATGTGTATGCAACCCCTGGTGAACTGTAGCATCAAAGGGAATGAGGGAAGGTGAGAAAAACAAATGCCACCAAACACTGTGTTAAAACTACCACAAAGATATGGTTAAGTTCTGCAAATCATCCTAACAATGAGTAGCAATGAAAAAAATGATCAAAATATTCATTTTTTTAAGAAATCAAAATGAACAAAACATTGAAAGTAGTCATTTGATCAGAAAATCGGGCTATCTTATTACCTGCATTTTCCTACTGGTAATTCTCACAATCTTTTAAGGCCAGTAGCCTTAGTCTGGGCTGGAGTGATAGCACAGCGGTAGTGTGTTCGCCTTTCGCGAGGCCGACCCGTGTTAGATTCTTCTGCCCCTCGGAGAGCCCGGCAAGCTACCAAGAGTATTGTGCCCGCATGGCAGACCCTGGCAAGCTACCCGTGGCATATTGGATATACCACAAACAGTAACAATAAGTCTCACAATGAGAGATGTTACTGGTGCCCGCTCAAACAAATCGGGGTGAGCAACAGGATGACAGTGACAGTAACAGCCTTAGTCTACACAAGTGATCCAAACTTTGGGATGAAGTCCTTTTTTGAACTTGAGATATGTACCTATTCTTTTGTAATTTGCTCATCAATATTACAAAACCCAAATAATTGTATCTGACTTCAGTGTCCCAGGCTGAGGTAGAAGTGTCTTGCTTAAGCAAAAAAAAAAAAAGTTAGTGACTCTAACATGACCCCATAGAAAAATACTATTTGCTCACCACAGTTAAGAAAGAAAACAGTGACTGAAATTCCTTTTTTTAAGTCCTCTCCATCACAAAATAACTATTTTTTCCATTTTTTTTTAGATTTACAAAATAACTACCTCTAAAGAACTATTTCATTTTCAGAAGACAGAGTATAACTAACTCCTTCCTGCGAGTGGCTGTGGAGACCCTGACAGTATGCTGACTACCACAGGGAATCACCAATAGTGAGTTTTTTTTTTACTACGGGACAGATTTGATGCCAACACTTTAAACCCATTGCCTTACAGATTCCTATAGTGAGCTTGTCATGGATGTTCTTATCCCCACTGGACACATGGGTCACAGGGCACATGACATATAAAGAGATCTGAAATAGATTAAAGTATAGATGAGATGAAACTCAACAGGTGAACAGTTGCCCTGAATATGTGAGGCCCAGTATTTGGTCTCTACCACTACAAAGGAACACGGATGATATTTTGAAATTCAGCACTCTTTTGGTGGGTGGTGGGGGTTATGGGCCATACCAATTGGTGCTCAGGGCTTACTCCTGGCAGTTCTTGGGGAAGCAGAGAATTATAAGCAGCACTGGAGATAGAAGTAGGGTTGTCTGTATAAAGAGCAAGCACCTTAACCCATATACTAGCTCTCTTGCCCTCAACCTTCTATTGAAAAATGTAAGCTCTGAAAAAAACTTACAAACATTTCTCACAGCATACCAATATACACCAGAAATGTCAGAATTTTACACACATCTTTTGAAATTTCTAGACTTACATGGCAAAATAAACCACAGTAAAGTAAAATCTCATCTGAAGAGAATGCTAGAAATTGGTGTAAAATTTCTGTAATTTAGATGAACACCTGGCTCATCCCAGGTTTTGTGTATGTGCTAAGTATGTCTATCTTTCAAGGTTTCCAACACGTTTATTTGTACATGACACATTATTTGTCACACAAAAACGAGTGTTTTCATTAATAGCATTATTCCAAAATCATTAAATTTTTAGTATAGAAATAGTGGGATTGGAAATGCAGAAATGAAAAGCAGAATTAAAAATAAAGCCATGTTAACATAATTTTCCTTACATCGCTCACAAAAAGCTCCCTTATAAGCTAATTCTGATTTAAGAAAAATTCAATTGTTTAAAACCCTTCTTACTGCCTACCAAGCACAGTGCAGCATTACTTTCAACCAAATTTTCTACAGTAAACAACATTATACCAGTACTATTTTCTTTATGAAGATTTTTAAAGTATAAGCTGGACAGTCCTTCACTTAGTGACTGAAATAAACACCAGAACTTCCTATAGAAAATACTTAGAATTGCTTCAACAGGAAGGCAGTAAAAATACATTTGTTGTTCAAAAGTACTTAATAACTAAAACAGCTGCTTTTGGGAAAAACAAAAATATTCAGAAGAGGTTTTTGGTCTATAAACAGTCCCTTTAAGTATCTGTATTGGGCCAGAGAGAGTAGGTAAAGGCACTTACTTGTGGGGCTGGAGTAATAGCACAGCGGGTAGGGCGTTTGCCTTGCAGGCGGCCGACCCGGGTTCGAATCCCAGCATCCCATATGGTCCCCCAAGCACCGCCAGGAGTAATTCCTGAGTGCATGAGCCAGGAGTGACCCCTGTGCATCGCCGGGTGTGACCAAAAAAGAAAAAAGAAAAAAAAAAGGCACTTACTTGCCTTGCACCCCACCAACTTGGGTTTACTCCCTGTCACTCCATAGGGTCCCTGGAGAACCACCTGGAGTGATTCCTGAATAGAGACAGGAGTAAGCCCTGAGCACTCCTGGGTGTGCTCCACCTTACCCCACCAGAAAAAAAGCATCAGTCTAGTGGCAAATCTTTTTATCTAAACTTCTTTACTGGTAACTAAAATGTTCATATGCAGCCTGGGGGGTACAAGGGTGTTTGCCTTGCATGTAGCCAACCCAGTTTATTCCCCAGCATATGGTCCTGTGAGCACCTCCAGGAGTGAACCCTGAGCACAGAGCCAGAAGTGCCACCCAGCACCACCAGGTGTGACCTTCTGCCCTCTCCACAAAGTTCACACCCCACCAATTACAGGAACATTTAAAAAATAAAATCCTTAAAACATACAGACTTTAAGACACACACACACACACACACACACAGTCCTCCAATGTTTAATATGTGTCCCAGAGTCCCTGACAGGCCCATACTTCTGTGCGGGGGGCCAGCACACACAGCTTTCCAGTCCCGCTTTCTTACTGTCTCCTGGGGGCACAGTGCTGCTTGTGTTTTCTACCTCTGAGACATCAGGACTAAGCATGGAATCAAGCACACTTTCGAATTCTTTCTCACTTAAAGATCTAGGGGGTTAAAGTTCTCTCTCTACTGAGTCTTTTTAACAGTGTTTCTCAATCTTTAATGGACTGCGGCCACCACAGCCTGACCAGCAGGCCTCCTCCATGGTGCTCATTCATGCAACTTCCACCTGCAGTCCCTGTGGAATATTCTGGGGCCCACAGCAGACCACAGGCTCCTAGTAAAACATGCAGCCTCATACCTTGCTCTGTTTCTATCTGATGTAAGGTATTTGCATTTTCTTTTTTCCTATTTTTAAAAGTACAGTATAGCACCTTTCCTGCTATTTAAATTAATAAACTTCTGCGTGACTTTTCCCTCATTGTTCTAAATGTCCAGGTCATAAATTAAAAACCCGGGTTACTTTCAAACTCTAGGACACGCCCCCCCCCCCCCCCCCCCAGGCCACATGAAGGAAAAGGGCTTCAGAGACCCAGAAGGAGCCAGGGCTGAGGAATAGAGGAATACATTTAAATTTAGAATACTTGTAACAAGTCAGCCAATTTGCAACTTTGTCTATATAGTCACCCAAAGCTCTTCTATCAAGAAGCTAGAAAGCCTGATCTTGTCCAGCATAATTTCCACTATAACACAAAATACTTCATTTTTCCTTCGAATTTATAATTTCATTAGTAATTATCCAGTAATTATTTCCTACTTATAGGAACTCTTCTATGAACAAAGTCCACACTGACATACTAAAATAACTCAAAAATATAGAAGCACCAAGTACCTAGAAAATTACACTTTGAAATAGACTTTGGTGGGGAGGTGGGGGGAGATATTAGGTCCACATCCAGTATTTTTAGGGTTGTTCTGTGTTCAGGTGTGACCCTCGGTGGTGTTTGGTGGTTCATATGCCTTACCAGGGATTTAATGAGAGTTGGCTGCAAGCAAGGCAAATGCCTGACCTCCTGTACAGTTTTGTGAGCTACAAACAAGAAAAGCTTTATCTGCATTTCTGAAAACATATATAATCCTCATGCAGTCTACATTGTTTTTACAATACTTTTTAGCTTTACATTGTCACTTTACATAATATGGACACATTCATTATTCAATTAAAAAATAGTAATTTAGCAAGTGTCTACACTCCACTCAGAAATTTTAATAGTCATCCCAGAATATAACCCTTTTTCTAAAAAACAGAACAACAATACAAATGTTTATCAAAGCAAAATGAGCGCTGTGGCAAAGTAAACCACTGAAAGGATCAATAGAATGAACATATTAAACAGAGACTGGAAAACTGAAATTACTTTCCTGAAAATAAAACCCATTTAGGTGAAAAAAGAAAAGATACAGCTGATTAGTCTAACACAAAGGTCTGAGTTGGAACACATTACCAGGGTTTCCTGCCTCCGCCTCCACCGTGCCTTCCAGGCTTACCAGGCCTTTATTAAACAGCCGTCGCACACCTCGGCTGCCTCTGCCGTCCTGCCACCTATAACTATCTTCGGTTTCTTGAAAAGTGTCTTTTCTTGATCGATTTGTAACAGGAGTCCTGGATCCAGGTTTAAATTCTCTCCAACCGTCTGAATTTCCGGTCAGTTCATCAGCCAGCCACCTCTTGCTCTGCTCCTTGTGGTTGTCATTTATCCAAGCAGGCGGACTATACATCGGGTTTTTAAATGCGTACGGATTGCTGGAAGCAGCATATGGTCCTTTTCTGGGGGCATTCCCATAGTTTCCTGGTATTACTTTTTTTCTGGGAAGGCTCTTTTCTACTTTATTGCTATGGCCTTTGCCATAATCATCCATTATTATATAATCTTGTTGAGGATGACCCCTTCTGAAATCCTCATCATCTATGCTCCCTCGGTCTTTAGCACGCTTCACAAAGTAAGGTCTTGCTGCATCTCCCATGGTCTTTCACTTCTATTTTCTCACTTCGCACCTGAAAGAATGTATTTTTGGTAAACATCGGACTACAGCAAGACATTTGAGTATAATAAAATATCCCCCATTCGCTGCCTAGATGCTGGAAAACCTGTGCACTACTTTCCCCGAGTTTCAATGGAGTTCCCATCACCTTCCAGCAACATGCACGCACACCGGCCGCGCGTTAGAGTTTCAGACTTCGGACTGACTACTCTCCGTGAGACGCGGTCGCGAGCCGACCCGCCGGGGCCGCGCCGGCGGCGCCCACGGCTCCGGGGGACCCTCCCGGGAGACAAAGGGCGCCGGGCGGCCGGGCTGCGGCGGAGATCCGCGGTGTCCCGAGTCGGGGGCCGGCCGGGGCCGCGCAGGACGCGGGCGGGTCCGGGCCCCACCCCGCCCGCCGCCCCATCGCCAGCGCCGAGAGCGCGCCGCCCAGCCCGCCGGACCTCAGTTTCCCCGCGGGGCCGGCCCGCCGCAGAAAGCGGGCAGCGAGCGGCTCCCCGCGGGCTCGGGTCTGGCCGCCCGGCCCGCCCGCCAGGGTCCGGTGCGGCTTGAGGACGCGGACCGGGAGCGCCATCCGCCTCCCGGGTCGCGGGGTCCTGCCGGACTCCAGCCCGGCCGGCGCCCGCGCCCGCCGCCGGGACCGCCGCAGGCCGGCGCGACCCCCGAGTGGGAGGCTCCGGGAGAGGCAGCGCGGGGACTCACCAGCTCCGCCGCGATCCCCGCTTCCGGTCCCGCCGGCCCTCTCCGTGTTTTCCTACCGCCCCACTTCCGGCGCTCGGCGCCTGCTCATTGTGCGCGGTCGCGAGCGGCGGCGCCCGCGCCTGAGCGCTCCCCCGCGCACGCCGGAAACGCGCGCCCGCCCCGCCCCGCCGTCAGCGCGCCCCGCCCATCTCCGCATCGCCACACCCACCCGCCGGCGCGACACGCCCCTTCCCCAACACATCACGCCTCCCCGCGAGCACGCCCCGCCCCCTCTCACTCACGCCCCGCCCCGCGCGCGAAGGCTCTCGCCCAGGACCCGCCCTCAGCCCCTCCTGCTTCCGCCTCCGGCCGACAGTGGGGTCTGGCCGTGGGCTCGGCTGCGGGTCCGGTCGCTCGCCCCGCTTGGCGGCCCGGCCCCCTCTGGCCTGGCAGCGGCTGGGCAGTGGGGTCCGGCCGTGGGGTCTGGAGGGCAGAGGCGCGCCCTGGCCGCTGGGCGGCCTCGGAGGCTCCCGGGTGGCAGGGCGGACTGGCTGGGCCCACGTCACCTGTCGCTCTCCGCGCTGTGTCCCGGGAGCAGCTCCGCTTTTCCCTAGGCTCGAAGATCGCTCTGCCTTTTATTAGAAAGGGGCGTTCTGAAGGCTCTGCCACCCCAGGGAGTGGCCAGAATGCTCCACTCGAGTTCTGAACCTTGAAGTGCAGCGCTGGAGTGAGCAGATTACTCCGTTTTCCTCTCTGCCCTTTGCACCCTGTTGGCCAGAGTATCTGTGCTATCCTATAGAGCTTACAGCAAGTGGCCAGAGCATGGATACAGAGGAAATATGTCTTAGTTTCTCTTTGTCTTTTTTTTAAATTAGTGAATCACCGTGAGGTACAGTTATATACTTAGATATTTTCGTGTTTGAGTTTCAGTCATATAATGATCGAGTACCCATCCCTCCACCAGTGCCCATTCTCCACCACCAATGATCCCAGGACCCTCCCACCACCCCCAACCCATTCCCTCCACCCCATCCTGCCTCTGTGGCAGGGCATTCCCCTTTGCTCATTGATCTTTTGGATTATTTTTGGGTTTCCATTTCACTGATTTCTGCTCTTAGTTTTATTATTTCCTTCCTTCTGCCTGGTTTAGACTTCTTTTGTTGGTAATTTTCTAAGGTCTTGAGCTGTGAGGTCGAGTTATTTATGTGGGTCCTTCCTTCTTGAGGAATGCTTGCAGAGCTATAAATTTTCCCCTTAACACGGCTTTAGCTGTGTCCCACTGGTTCTGGTAGTTTGTGTCTTCATTCTCATTTGTTTCCAGGTATGTTTTGATTTCTTCCTTGGTTTCCTCCCTGACCCACTCATTGTTAAACATTGAGTTGTTTAATTTCCAGGTGTTTGATTTAGTTCTCTGCGTCTGTGCATGATTAACTTCTATCTTCAGTGCATCATGATCTGAACAGATAGTTGACACAATTTCTATCTTCCTGATTCTATTGAGGTATGCTTTGTGGCCCAGCATGTGGTCTATTTTGGAAAATAGTTTCTCTGAGTCTTAAGAGTAAATTTAAAGCTGGGACTTCTTGGGGCAGGGCCTGCTGCAGGGAAGCGCAGCCCAGCATGGAGAGGAAGCAGGCTCCAGCACTGGCCTGGTCTCCAGAACAGTCTGGCACGGAGGAGAAGCAGGCTCCAGCCACCCAGCTTGGACTCCCAAACAGCCCACATGGAGAGGGAGCAGGCTCCAGGCACCCGGCCTGGTCTCAGAACAGCCTCACTAGGTGGGCTTGGGCCCCCATTTCCCCTACTGGGAAACTGTGGGTGTGGCTCAAGGTAGTTAGAGCAAGAGCAGAGTGGAGTCCTGGGGGAAGGCAGGTCATCTGTCTCGAGGCAGAGAGCGCTGACTTGGCTTCCTGCCTTTTCCCTAATACCTTGCAAGCAGCCAGGTTCATCTGCCAGCGTGAAGTGAAAGGCAAGTGGGTAGAGACTGGGGTAAGGTGTCTAAATTACATTCTGCTGCTTCTTAGTGCCTGCAGGTCAGTTATATTCACGGATTCTGTAAAGCACTATCTGCAAAATAAAATGTGGAAGAAAAGTACAATATTTTTTAAATGTTTGTATTTTTGTCTACTCCAATTTGATTGAGGTCAGGCAGGCCTGTCCCTTTAGGGCAGGGGTTGGAAGGTTTTTGTTTTTTGTTCCTGCTAAGGGCCATTTTGTGAGAAGCAGCATAGACACAGCTTGGTCACATCCACTCTATTTCACAGCCTTCCAAGGCCCTGGAGCTAACATTCTGAGTCTAGCTCTGCTTTAGGCCATGGTTTCACAACAGTTCATCACAAAGTACTTATTAACAAAGGCTGGGGAGATGGCTTATTAAAGGGTTGGAACACATGCTTAGGATGCAGTTACAAGTTCCATTCCTGAGCATTGTGCAGGGGTTCCATGTCCCTTCCCCAACACCAGTGGATGCAGATGAAAAACAAAACTAAATAAAAATAAACTGTTGCAGGTAGATGTGGGGAGACCCTATTAATGCATTTTAGGGAAATAGTAAAATGTAAGAGATTACCCAGCCTTGAAATCGTTCAAAGGCATGAATACCAAAGCGCTTTGAAATACGAATTCTGAGTTCTTTGAAGAAGAGAAATTGAAGCAACACTCAGATGCAGAAATCCAAGCCTCCACCCAGAGAAGGATGGACTCCTTCCTGAGTGCTACAGAAGCTACAGGAGAATCTATGAGAATATGAAGAGACATGAAGAATTCAAGGGATAAGATTATGAGAAGACCATCAATAGTGTAAGGAGTAGTTTATACCCTCAGTAAAAGGTTTACCCTGTGACAACACCGAGATTAACTTTTCTGTATTCAAAATTCCAGAAAAATAAACAAACATTTGAAGGAATTGTATAAAAGGCCCTCCTGAAAGCGATTTAGGGCTTGCTCTTCAAGCCGGCGTTTTCCTTTAAATACATAGCTCATTTGCTTATCTCTATCTTAGCTTTTCCCACTCTGGACAAGCCTTTGTCTCTTCTATTATTTTCCCTTCACATCTTTCTAATTTCATTCAGTAAAAACTATCTTGATGGGCTGGAGCTATAGTACAGTGGCTAGGGCATTTGCCTTGTACACTGCTGATATATGTTCTTTCCCCAGCTCCACATATGGTCCTCCAAGACAGCCAGGAATGATCCCTGAACACAGAGCCAGGAATAAGACCTGAGCATCGCTAGGAGTGGCTCCCAAAAAAACAAATAAAACTATTTTTGATTCTTTTCTGCAAGGGAAGGGGTTGGATCTGGAATGTCTGTGTGGCAGTTAGGACTATTTTTTTCTTTCCTGCAAAGACAATTCTTCACTCCAGCCTGAGTTCATAGCTCCCTGAGAAATGGGGTAACAGAGACCATCTCCCATGCCATGCAGAACAAGTGGACCTCAGGTGCAGCTTCACAGCTGTGGGGCTGGTGGAATGTCCTTACAGTGTAGGTGCTCAGCAGACATTATCAACCCAGACATTCTCCCCATGGTGGCCATGGTGGGTGGAGCAGAGAGGTGGGAGTATTCTTTTCTCAAGTCTACCTGCCTGACTCCCCACTTTATTGTGCAACAACCCCACCCCCCCAAACACACAAATTTACGGTCACATAAGTACTGATCATTGTCAGATACTGGAAAGGACTTGATAAACATTACCTCATTCAGTCCCTGCATCTCTACTAGAAAGCTATTCTCCTTATTTTAAATATAAAATTAAACAAAAATAGTTTTAAAAATTAAAATTAAAAAATTAAAAATGAAGAAGTGTTTGCAATGAACCAAGCGACAACCCTGGAATTCAAACCTTCTCCTTAATTATTACCCATGCTACAAGTGGTTTAAAGCACGATCATACAACTTTTGTACAATGCTTTGTGTAAGTGTTTTGGTTCTGATGTTACATGAGAAGCAAGCCAATAATCTTCTCAGCAATGGCAATGATCTTTTATGAGAGACTCTGAAGGGAGTGTGAAGTCACATGCTTGCATTTATTGTGGGGCAGCAGGATCACCACATCTAACTGAGTAGTTTCTGGCTTAGGAAAAGTTAGCCAACAGTTGTCTAGCGTTCAAGAGGAACTTTGGGATGGGCGAAATCATACAGCACATAGGGCACTTGCCTTGTATAATTCCTGACTCCTGGCATCTCATATGGTCCCCCAAGCCCACTAGGAGTAATCCCTGAGTGCAGAGCCAGGAGTAAGTCCTGAGCAATGCCGGGCATGACCCTCTCTTCAAAAGAAGAGAGACCATAGGTAATACATCATTTTAAACTTTAATTTTTTTTATTGAATTACCATGAGATACAGTTAAAAAGCTTTACTGATTGAGTTTCAATCATACAATGATTGAACACCCATCCCTCCACCAGTGTACTTTTCCCACCACCAATGTCCCCAGCATCCCTCTCACCATCCTCCTTTTTTGTTTTCTTTTGCCAAAGCTTAACTCCTATGTTAAATTTGCTCATAATAAGCTCATATTGAAGATAAAAGAGGTTGTCTGAAACAAAAGAAAAGAAACAATGTTGATTAAAAGAGTAATGATATGGGAAGAGTCAGAATTGCAGTTTTTGATGTTTATTTGCCCTTTTAATACTGTTACTTTTGGTTTTATACTGGTGTGTTGATCTAAATCCTGACCCTGTGAGTGCAGGGGTAAAATCAGGAGCATAAACAGGTAGCTAAGCAAGTACAATCAGGCAGGAGCTCTGAGTGACTGATTCTAGGGTCTGGGCAGAGATGAATAGACCATAAACCATAAAGTATTATTTATGGACAGAGGGACCCAAACCAACCTGCTATCTAGACAGAAAGGGGGATAGGACCACTTAAACGATTAGTAAATTAACAAATGTTTATATGGGAACTGGACTAGAACGATAGCACAGAGGGTAGGGCGTTTGCCTTGCACGCTGCTGACCCTGTTTCGATTCCTCTGTCCCTCTCAAAGAGCCTGGCAAGCTACTGAGAGTGTCCTGCCCGCATGGCAGAGCCTGGCCATGTACTCCACCATCTTCCCTTCTGTAGGGTCCATTATGGTGAAGTAACCAATGGAAAAATTCCATTCTTATGTCCTTCTTATCTCACAGTAAGCTATAATTGCCAGAAAAACTCCTGTAAACAGTGCTCTGAAATCCTATTCTGGTCTCATGCTTCATGCCAGTTTGCCTAGCTGCAGCCGATCTAGCAGTTAATATAAAGTCTCCTTGCCTTTTCACTTAAAGATGGTCTCCCTGTGATTAAGTGAACTCTTTTACATTAAAATGTACAGAGAAAGAGCTTTATGGGATGAGAATAAACTTTTCATGCAGGAGATCCGGTTTGATCCTGGCTCTACATGGTCTTTCAAGGACAATTGGAAGGGACTCCCAAACTCTAAACCAAGAGAGGCCTCTATAATGGGAATTCTTAACATTTAATTAAGAATTTGGCTTGTTTTTCCTTTGAACGTGAGCAGAAGAAATACAGTTTCACAGAATCATTGTGCAGTTACTTTATAATCCAGACCCATTTCCAGCAACTTAGGATTCTGGATCAAAGGGCATTCTAGATGGTTTCTTAAGAATAAAAAGAAAAAAGAAACAGGGGAAGGTTAGGCATGGGAAGAGAGGGGATAGGAGGGGAGAAAGAAAAAATGATTGGCTCAAAATGTACTCTTTCATGCAGGGTTGACTAAAACTTAATAATCAGCTTAATTTCACTTTAGTCTCTCTTACAAGTAGAAAATCCACCAATCTGGAAATTCTTGCCCAATATTAATAAGGTGATCTTCACACCTTTTCCTTACCCTTAACTCTAAAGAAAGGTAGCCTAGCCTGAAGGATCATTTTTTTTTGCCAATAACCTTGTTTTACCCTTTATTTAAAACCTGTGAAGTCATTCTATTTCCTACAATTTATTGCAATATCTTTCTACTTACTAGATATGATGCTGCCATGCTTCAAACAATTTATAGGTTTTTTTAAAAAATGTTTTTATTTTGTTTCTTTAGGTGGGGCACACCTGGCTGGTTCCAGTGAGTGGAGGTGCTCCCAAATATGCGCAAGGATAGTGGGGGAGCCTAGGGCTCCACACATGCTCAAGTTACGTGTGTGGCCACAGGATGAGAAACAATCATCCAGTCCAAACATGGTGTATGTAGAGACATGAAGCAGAGTGAAATCACAGCGAAAAGAGGTGATTATTGAAGATTTTTCAATATCAAATGTCTGGTAGGCAGGATTATTCAAAGTAGTTGTGGCAAACATTTTATTTCCTAGTGCACAAGGTTGAGTGCTATGGAGTATACAATCTTCCCAGACTTCAACTACATTTTATTAGGTTTTATTGAATAATTTGAAATCAAGACCCCTTTGAAATTGGTTTTTATTTTAAATTGTTTTAAAATATTTATTTATTTGTTTTTCCCTTTTAAAAACTTTCATAAGGTAGTTCACAATATTGATTGCATTTAATATTCGAACACCAATCCCATCACCATTACACCTTCCCACCACCGTATTTGGGATGTTTCCATCGCAAGCCCCATCTCTGTCCCAAAGCACAGCTGAAATAATCTATTTTGTATTGTCTGTTATGAAAAACCGCTGAAAATGATACAAAAAAGTATCCATAGAGGAAACAGTGTGACGATTGTTCTGTTTTGATAGGGGCCATTGAGACCTTCTTTAGGATATCACTAACATGTTGTTAAAGGTTGAGTGATGTGAGCTTTCTCACATATATCTGAAAATATGCATATATGCATATATATATATTTCCCTGTATGATTGGTTACCTACTATTTTAACCCCATCAAATATAGTGAGGTACTTACGGAGAATGGGGAGGGAGTGTCTTATAATGAGTCTCATGGCCACAAATGTGGCCACGTGGTCAGAAATACATTCACTGAGCATAAGGCTCAGCCTGAGTGTGTAGGGAGTGGCCTTGAGTGTGGCAGTGCTTGGGTTCTGGGTCCCTTGGGGTGAGAAGGGCTCTGACCCGCCCCCACCCCGGGGCACCCCGATTGAAACAGCCTGGCGCAGTGTCCTGTGGTATGGCTATGGCAGGCGTCATGTTGCTCCCTTCTGGGAGAAAAAGCTGTGTGATCTGGATGGTGGCTGATGATGAAATTATCTGGCTCCAGCAGGAGGTGGTTGATGGGTGTGACCCCTGGGTCGCTGGAGACAGAGGAAATGGGCAGAGGATCTCTGCTCCCAGTCCTGTTGAGCCCATAGTGAAATTGGTTGTTTTTTTAGAAACAATTTTTGGTTGTCTCCACCTCCTTTTGTTCTCATGTAGCAGGAAGATTTTCCCAGGTTATGAACTTTCTGGCAGTTGATCAGTTGATCAATCGATGTGACCGTTCAAAAATGGCAGGGAGAAAACTGATTGACTGAGAAAGGAAGGGGCAGTCCCCAGGGCAAAGTTAAGCCCAGTTGGCCAATTGGGAACATTCTCCCTGATCCCCAGCCTGATCAGTTAGTTTCCTGCTTATTAAATAATGGGTCAAGAAAGCGCTTTTGTTGATATAAGCTGTCAAAATAAATTATGACAAAGTTGTTGAAACCTAAGGTAGTCAGATGTTACCATATTTTGGTCAAGACTAGTTCTGAAGCAGGGAGCTAGTATCTTCTTATCAGATATGGGGATAGACTGCCTTAGTGACTCACTTCTTTCCTGATGTTAAACAATTAATCATATGATCTTGCATTTTCCTGCCTTCTCTGCTTTGATTATCCTTTTTCTTTTGTTACCTGCAAAAGATCTGATTGTAAAAGGTCTGGTAATGCAAACTGCCATTCTATGGCTATTTTTCCCTGTGCTCTAGTTTATACTCAGGCCACATGGTGTTACAGAGGTCGACAAGATGTTCCTTATTTAAACTATCTGGCTGGAGGCTCTTCCAATATTTCAGTAAGTAACCCAAAGAAGAATGTTTGCAGATGTGTGCACATGTATGTGTGGAGTTTTTAGTCAGTTCGTTGTCTGTCTATCTGTCTGTGTGGAACACTCAAGTGTTGGAGCCAGAATGAAAATCAGTAGTAGAAATTCGACATGGGGAAGCAGGATCATCACAAGAAATCAAAATGATATGCAGTTCAGCAATTTAAAGGGTCTAGGTGGTTTTGGAACTTGTTAGACAAGGTTTAAAAAAAGATTTCTTTTTTTTTTCCCAGCTGTTTTGTTCATATTCTTTTTTTTCTCTTTTTTTTTATTAGTGAATAACTGTGAGGTACAGTTGCAAACTTATGAACTTTCAAGTTTGCATTTGGTTTACATCCCTCCACCAGTGCCCATTCTCCCCCACCAATGTTTTTAGTATCCCTCCTATCACCCTCACCCCAACCCACAACACCCCACCCTGCCTCTGCGGCAGGGCATTCCCTTTTGTTCTCTCTCCTGTTGGGTGTTGTAGTTTGCAACAGAGGTATTGAGTGGCCATCATGTTCAGTCTATAGTCTACTTTTGGTATGCAGCTTTCAACCTGAGTGGGTCCTCCCAAAATTCTCTACTAAGTGTTCCCTTCTCTATCTCTGCTGCCTTTTCCCCCAGCATGTGAGGCCAATTTCCGAGCTGTGAGGCCAATTTCCAAGACCTCCTGGTTCTTATCTCTACTACTCCTGGGTGTTAGTGTCCGATTCTGCTACTTTATATTCCACTTATGAGTGCGATCTTTCTATGTCTGTCTCTTTCTTTCTGACTCATTTTACTCAACATGATACTTTCCATGTTGATCCACTTATATGCAAATTTCATGACTTCATCTTTTCTAACAGCTGCATAGTATTCCATTGTGTAGATGTACCAAAGTTTCTTTAACCAGCCATCTGTTCTTGGGCACCTGGGTTTTTTTTTTCTAGATTCTGGCTATTGTAAACAGTGCTGCAATGAACATACACATGCAGATATCATTTCTATTGTACCTTTTTGCCTCTCTGGGATATGTTCCCAGGAGTGGTATTGCTGGGTCAAATGGGAGCTCAATTTCTAATTTTTTGAGAATCGTCCATATTGTTTTCCAAAAGGGCTGAACCAGTTGGCATTCTCACTAGCAGTGAAGAAGAGTCCCTTTTTCCCCACATCCGCACCAACACCGGTTGCTTTTGTTTTTTTGGATGTGGGCCAGTCTCTGTGGTGTGAGATGGTATTTCATTGTTGTTTTGATCTTCATCTCCCTGATGATTAGTGATGTAGAGCATTTTCTCATGTGCCTCTCAGCCATTTTGATTTCTTCTTTGGGGAAGTTTCTGTTCATTTCATTACCCTATTTTTTTTCACTTCTTTTTTAAAAAAATTTATTTATTTGTAATTAGTGAATCACCGTGAGGGTACAATTACAGATTTATACATTTTTGTGCTCATATTTCCCCCATACAAAGTTCGAGAACCCATCCCTTCACCAGTGCCCATTCTCCACCACCAGTAAACCCAGCATCCCTCCCACCCTCCCCAGTCCCATCTCCCCCCACCCCACACTGTCTCTATGGCAGGGTATTCCCTTTTGTTCTCTCTCTCTGATTCAGTGTTGTGGTCTGCAATAAAGGTGTTGCATGGCCATTGTGTTCAGTCTCTAGTCTACATTCGGCACGCATCACCCTTCCCCCACATGACCTCCGACCACATTTTACTTGGTGTTCGCTTCTCTGAGTTGCCCAGAATGAGAGGCCAGCCTCCAAGCCATGGAGTCAACCTCCCGGTACTTATTTCTACTATTCTTGCATTACCCCATTTTTTGATCGGGTCTGCAGTTTTCTTCTTGTGGAGTTCAACCAGTGCCTTGTATATCCTTGATATCAACCCCTTATTGGATGGGTTTTGGGTAAATATCTTTTTCCATTCTGTAGATTGACTTTGTACTTTGGTCACTGTATCTTTTGAGATGCAGAAACTTCTTAGTTTAAGGTAGTCTCATTTATTTATCTCTAAACAAAGATTTCTTATCAGAATGTTGAACCTACAGAGAAAGCAAAGTTCTCAACCTAAATTTCTTATTGGAAGAACATTAATGGTTATTAACAGTTGAAATTTTTTTAGGAGCAATATGAGTAATTTTAATTTTTGTCTGGAAGCCATATTATAGAAAGACAAAAGAGAAATTGAATTGATTTTAGTACATTTCACTTGACCTAAACGATCACAATTATTTCAATGTACTATTGGTGTCTTTTTATTTTATTTTATTTTATTTTATTTTATTTATTTATTTTTTTGCTTTTTGGGTCACACCCGATGATGCACAGGTGTCACTCTTGGTTCTGCACAGTTGAAATTCTTTTGAACTTAAGAATCTGTACCATCTAGGAAGAGTTTCGGAACTAGAGCCTGAAACTAAAGTGAAATAGAGTTCAGAAAATGCAAGGCTTTATCCTACAAGCCTCTGCCAATTTTAATGAGAAATTTAGCTGTTTTACAAACAACAGAGGTATAGAAACCGTTAAAATAAACTTTCCCCATGTTTTCATAAACATTGGCAGTTCAGGTGTTTTTTCTATGCTAATATCAAAGTTTGGTAAGAACCAAAAGCCTTTTTTGTGTCTGAAAGCATGTTTGTGTTCTTGTGGAATTGTTAAAAGTATCTGGTGTAGAAATCTCATGGTTTTAAATAACTAAGGTACAAGAACTATTGGGCGGGAGCAACGGGATGACAGCAATACAGTGATGAACTTTCTGGCACTTAAACATTTAAAAATTTTGGTCCCCTTCTGACATTTTGTTTGTTCAAATGCTGTTAGATCTGCAGGTCTATTTGTAGGCATGCTACCAACGATTTTCCATGCAGATTAAATGCTTTGTTTGAAAATAAACAACCACCAACTTTTAATAAAAAGTTCCCTCCTCTTTCTATTTTTATCTCTATTATATTTTTATTTCTTTTAAGAGGATCTCATTTTCACCTCTATTTCTTCCCCCCCAATTGCTCTAGAATTTGCTGACTTTTCTCATCACAGAAAAGTGAATCTAATTGGAGTTTAATAAATATATTTTTTTCTGATTCACATCTCTTACTTGTGGACAACCATAAGAGAGTAGACTCAAGCCTAAGAGTTATCTGATTTCAGGCCTTCAATTCACTGGAAATTCCCCTTGCATTTCTATTGAATATCTATATTTGTCCTATATATATATATATATATATATATATATTTGGACAGTCAAAAAGACCCTATTGATTTTCTCTTTGTCAATGGCCACCTCAATACTGTTTGGCTATTTGATGAGACACCTAGATGAGTGGAATGACCAATCGAACTAAAAGCAAAGTTCCCATTCAGTTGGACAGTAGTGCATCCCAGAGGCTCTTATTCCCACAGTACTACCATACATCCACCAGGGTAAATAGAGTATTGAATAATTGCCACTGCCAGTTCACTAATGACACTTAGAGTGTAATTTGGGTACTATAAGTACCCAAGAGTTTAAAAATGTTTACCCCTGCCTAGAAAGTTATGAAGAGTGGGAAAGAGCAGCAATAGACAGGTTTGATTTTCCTTTGCATCCTTATCCTGGTGTAGAACCAACATGCAATACACATGCAATACACATCTCCTTTCCATTTGAACTCATACGTCACTGACCTCAATTATCTCCACTCATTTAGAATCTGTATGAGGTAGATCAGATTCCTATGGCAAGCTGGAACAGGACTGATAGTGGGTAAAATAGCATTCCTCACAAACACCAAGAATAATTTTCCTAGGAGATCTCTTCCTGAAATATCTGCTCCCAGTCCATAGACTTTGAAGGTCACCTCGGGTGTTTGGTCCAAGATTGCTGGATTAGGGAAGGTTAAAGGGAAGGGACTGCACTATATATTCTGATAGTTGTTGGTGGGACAATCTTTGGTAGGTGTAGTTTGTCTTTGAATATTTTTAAAGACTTGCTTCCTAAAGTAGTATCTGTCCATGCTGGGTGGCACAATACAATGCTCTAACCCTGACAGGGAGATGCGACTGAATTCTTTGATTCTGGGTAAACATTTATTTTCCCTTGAAAGTTGTCTTTAACTTTGGGTTTCCACAGGGTAGAACCTGGCAGGCATCAGATTGCTAGTCTGGGGTCCTGAAGTCCTGGTCATGTTAATCACTAATTGCATTATGTATTTACTCTCTAATTTTGTGTTAGAGTCCTTAACAACCATATTATTACCCTGAGATGTGTTCCTTTTATGACTGCCACTGGAAGGTCTCAAAGAGATTCTTTATGTTTTCCTTAAAGCAACTTTAAGGAATTCCTCAGGAGATGTGTAGACTTGCAGCTGTCTTATTTCCCTTTGCCCAGCTATTAGACTTGAGCATTAGTTCATCCTTTTCTCTTAAGTCTGAACACCACTGTCAGTTATTAGGAGTCCTTGAGAGGTACTCTTCAAGCTTCTTTGGAGCTGCTTTTCTTTCCAGGTCAAAACCAGGTTACTAGAGTGGAATCCGAGATAGAAGGAGAGCTGTAGTTAATACCTACATACTGAAGCCTCTCATAAGAGAGCACCTTTCATGGTACTGCCCTAATCCAAACAGTGCATTTTGACCAAAGGACATTGGTTTCTGAACTTAAGTTGATAATGTTTCTGATGAGTCTGATTTATTCTTTCTACCTTCTCGAGGACATGAATTCTGGGGGTTAGGCACTTGAGTGATACCCCAAAGTAAACCTTCCATAAGTCCCCTTAATACCCTCAAGGTAAAGTTGATTCCATTGCCTGAATCAATGTTTTCCACCAGAATGAACCTAGTTGTGATCTGCTCCAAGATCATCTTAAGGTCACTTCCTGTGGTGGCAGTTTCAAAGAAAATTCTTCCATCCAACCAGAAAGATGATCCACTCATTAACAAATATTACTCTCCTCACCTTAAGTATCTCAGTGAAGTCCACCTAGATACTTTGAACTGGTCTAACCCAGGAGGCCACACCCCTTGAAATATGTTTGCTGACTACTTCTTGGTTATTTCATGGCAGGTTACACATCCTCCACTTACTTGCTCAGCAATGGCATAGACACAGACACAACCATAATTATTGTATTGCATCACACGTGGCCTGGGGCCCTCTGCACTATGGATATAGGATCCTTCATCATAGGTCTCTCTATTGTCTCCTGCCTACCAAGAGTCCATTCACTTGCTGTCCTCAGTCCCAGTGGCTTGTATTTGGTTCTTTTTCTTCTTTGGTCAGGCTCAAAGTTACCTCCAGGTAACAAGCTCAAAGTTACCTCCAGAACACTTGAGATCAATCTCAATAGTCTGGTCTCTTCTAGGGGGCTCTTTTAGCGTTTCATCTGCAGGTCTATGTCTCACAGCTTCCATAGTGTTTCCTTTCTAGTGACCATTCATATAGACAACTGCTTGATCTGTCTAGAGCAGTAGATTCTCCAAAACCTGTTTGACTGCTTCCCCATGTACTAAGTACTTCCCTTTACTGTCCCTGAGATCCAGTTCCATCCAGATTTTTCCAAAAGTATATACCATTCTGTAAGCAGATTTTGAGTCGTTGTCCATTGTGTCTTCTTGTCCTTTAAGAACTTCTACTGCCTAACCAACTGAGGCAAAAGGTTTGGGATAACCAGTGATTAGATTATTTTTCTTCCCTTACATTGGGGCCATTTGTTCCATCAATTACAGCACAGCCATTATGTCTTTTTCCTCCTATTACTCAGGATGACACATCCTCAACATGTATGACCCTATTGTGTAATGGGACTGATGATAAAATTCTCACTGAGCATCATTATAAAACCAAGCAGTATGCTCTGAGAAATGGAAGAATTCTCTTTTAATTAATTATGCTGACAGAGCTTCATGCTTCAAAGAATGGGTCCCACGAAAACTCAGTTTTATTGATTATCTGATGGAGTTGGGGTATTTTCAGGCAGCAGGCAGGAGAATATAGAAGCAAAACTCTGGAGAGTCTAGACATTCTGAGCACATTCTGTGGTCATGGAGCAACAAGGGCATCCAGAGCACATCTCTTAGTCCTGGTGCAACAGTCTGTCTCTTACAGCTCTTACTTCCCTGGCTGCTCAGTTGTTCCTGACGAGGGCAAGAGGATTAGGGACTTCTCTCATCATTCTGGGGAATGTGGGTATATTTTCTTCAACAGGAATTCCCTCATGTCTGATCTTAGTTTGCTATTCTTTGATGTCTAAGTAGTTGTGCTTTGACAATGCTTGATTATTTTTTATATTCACATGAGATAGCTTCAACTGTATTAACTTATACAAAACATTCAAACTCAAATGTAAGTTTCCAAACAGTTTCATTGTGTTATTTTTCTTTGAATTTTAATTTTTTGATGAATCACCATGGGGTATAGTTACAGACTTATAAAATTTCGTGCTTACATTTCAGTCATACAATGATCGAGTACCCATCTCTCCACCAGTGCCCATTCTCCACCACCAATGATCCTGGTATCCCTCCCAACACTCCCACCCCATCCCCCCTGACCCACCCACCTCTGTGGCAGGGCATTCCCATTTTATCTCTCTCTCCTTATGGGTGTTGTAGTTTGCAATAGAGGTATTGAATTGCCATCGTTCAGTCTGTAGTCTACTTTCAGCATGCATCTCCCCTCCCGAGTGGGCACTCCAAGCACCCCATACTTAGTGTTCCCTTCTCTATTTGAGCTGCCTTTCCCCCCTGCATGTGAGGCCAGCTTCTAAGCCGTGGAGCAATTCTCCTGGTATTCACCTCTACTGTTCTTGGGTGTAAGTCTCCCACTATATTCCACAAATGAGTGCAATCTTTCTATGTCTGTCCCTCTCTTTCTGACTCATTTCACTTAACATGATGCTCTCCATGTAGATCCACTTATACGCAATTTCATGACTTCATCCTTTCTAACAGCTGCATAGTATTCCATTGTGTAAATGTACCAAAGTTTCTTTAACCAGTCATCTGTTCTTGGGCACTTGGGTTTTTCCCAAATTCTGGCTATTGTAAACAGTGCTGCAATGAACATACAAACGCAGATGTCATTTCTACTATATATTTTTTGTATCTCCGGGATATTGCAGAAGTGGTATTGCTGGGTCAAATGGGAGCTCAATTTCTAATTTTTTTAGGATCGTCCATACTGTTTTCCAAAAGGGTTTGATCATTGGGCATTCCCACCAGCAGTGAAGAAGAGTTCCTTTCTCGCCATACCACTGCCAACACCGGTTGCTTTTGTTCTTTTGAATGTGGGCAAGGCTCTGTGGTGTGAGATGATATCTCATTGTTGTTTTGATTTGCATCTCCCTGATGATTAATGATAAAGAGCATTTTTTCATGTGCCTTTTGGCCATTCGGATTTCTCCTTTGAGAAAGTTTCTGTTCATTTCTTCACCCCATTTTCTTATGGAGTTTGGTGTTCTCTTCTTGTAGAGTTCAACCAGTACCTTGTATATCCTTTTTAATTAATTAAAAAATTTTTTTACTAATGAATCACCATGGGGTACTGTTACATACTTACAAACTTTTGTGTTTGTGTTTTAGTCATACAACGATCGGGTAGCCATCCCTCCACCAGTGCCCATTCTCCACCACCAATGTTCCCAGTATCCCTCCCACCCTACCTTGTATATCCTTGATATCAATCCCTTATCAGATGGGTATTGGGTGAATATCCTTTCCCACTCTGGATTGTCTTTGTATTCTGGTCACTGTATCTTTTGAGGATCAGAAGCTTCTTAGTTTAAGATAATCATGTTGTTTATCTCTGTTTCCACTTGCTTGGTCAGTGGGGTGTCATCTTTGAAGATACCTTTAGCTTCAATGTCATGAAGGGTTTTGCCGCCTTGTCTTCAATGTATCTAATAGATTCTGGTCTGATGTTGAGATCTTTAATCCATTTTGATCTGACTTTTGTGCATGGTGTTAGGTAAAAGTCTGAGCCCATTTTTTTGCATGTTGCTGCCCAGTTTTGCCAGCACCATTTGTTAAAGAGGCTTTCTTTGCTCCACTTCACATTTGTTGCTCCCTTATCAATGATTAGATGATCGTATATTTGAGGGTGTGTGTAAGGATATTCTACCCTGTTTCATTGATCTGCCACTCTGCCTTTGTTCCAGTACCATGCCTTTTTAATTATAACTGCTGACAACGCTTACTTCTCTCTCTCCTTACCCCAACACACTAGCTGATTTTAGGCAAGTATTGATAGTCAAAACTAAATCATTGCTTTCTAGTAGTGTGTCATCCTATTTTAGAATTTGGAAGCCTCATTCATTGTCCAGTTTTTTGATTACATATTCTTCTAATGCCATGAGGGATGCTTACTATTAAGTCTCCCTCAAGAGTCAATTTTCTTCTCTCCTCTACTGGTAAGACAATGGCCACCATGACACAAGATTTGAGTTTTCCAAGCTCTGTGGAGGAGCTTAAAGGAAGGACAAAGACTGTCTTTCTCCTTCTCAAGTCTGGGTGAGCTCTCCAAGGGCACTCTTTGGTCCACAGTTACATACAAAGGCATCATTTTTTTCTGAAGATGGCAAGGTTAAGACTGGGGCTGTAGGGGCCGGAGCGATAGCACAGTGGGTAGGGCATTAGCCTTGCATGCAGCCGACCCGGGTTCAATCCCCGGCATCCCATATGGTCCCCCAAGCACCGCCAGGAGTAATTCCTGAGTGCAAAGCCAGGAATAACCCCTGAGCATCGCTGGGTGTGACCCAAAAAGCAAAAAAAAAAAAAAAAAAAAAGACTGGGGCTGTAATGAGAGCTTGTTTGAATTTCTCTGCTGCTTGAATTTCCTCTAGGACCATGTGAATGACATGTAAAGTTCTTATAGTAACTTGAGGTTGTATAGACTATGAGCATATGAATCAATCATTAACCAATTAATCCTAAGAACTTTCTGAGCTCCTTCTTAGTTCTAGATAGATGCAGAACCACTTTGTCTGATATCCTTTCTGGGTTTATTAGCCTTTTCCCTTCACTGATTATGTGCCCTAAATATTTAACTTGTTTTCTACAACAGTTGGAGAAAATAATTTATTCTTGGAGAAATGATAAACAAACTCTTGGTTTCTTGTAGGATATCATTGGTTTGTCCTTTCTCCCTTGCCACAGAGTTTGGGCTTATCTGGTAATAATCTCTAAACAATTCTAGACTACATTGGTAGTCCTGCTCCCCTTGCCACTAGGATCTTAGGTATATTAGTCACACCCATCAAAGTGCTCCCTAGTCACTTCCATTCCTTTGTTTATCTGTAACCACTTCTACCAGCTTATCTGCTCTTCCTCTAATCAAACTCTTAATTTGTAAGGTCAGACCTTGCTAGGACAGTGTACTTGTATTGTAAGTTAATATTGCCTTTCTCCACTCCTTATGTCTTTTGAATAGTTTACTTTAAAACAATATCCTTTTTGTATGGACAAAGGAAGACAGTGGTTAATATGCTTTGGTAACATGGGATTTAATTGGCTTCAAATATTATTCACTCCCAGGCATCTGCTTTCTCGACTTAAGCCTCAGCTGCCCTTACTTCCTAGCACCCCCAAAGGTAGGGTCCCGACGAGGGACGGGAAGGACCCAGTGCAAGCGGTGAGTTGTTTGCTACCCTGGCATCGAGATGGGCCTGGCCAAAGCGCCTAATGCTTAACTATAAGTTAAGAGCTTGGTCATGGACATGTCATGTCATGATCCAAAAGCAACAACAAGACTAGGACTCTGCTAGGGATAGGAAAGACTAATCTGGCCTGAGCACTGTAGTCTGAGATCAAGATGACCCCAGGAGAGCAATTCTATAAGCTTAATGCACCTCTTGCTATGTCCATACAAAATGATTAATAATATGGATACTTATATG
Source organism: Sorex araneus (assembly GCF_027595985.1). Classification (NCBI taxonomy): domain Eukaryota; kingdom Metazoa; phylum Chordata; class Mammalia; order Eulipotyphla; family Soricidae; genus Sorex; species Sorex araneus. The sequence goes on along the minus strand of NC_073302.1, from coordinate 78,566,084 downwards.
TTAGTTGGACAAGGAGAAGAGAAACACACCCATGGGATTCCACTCTTGGGCGGGTGTCCTGCTGAAAGAATATCTGTCCTAGAAGAAGCATCCCCTTGGGATAGAACTTTACCCCATTGATTGTGACCACAACTATGTGTGAGCCCCAAGCCCTCATTCTTGGGGATTTGACTAGGCTGAAAGAGTGGGCTGGGGTTGAGTCCCAGAGCTAGTTCCAGGGCCAGTCCTGGGGCCTGTCCCCTGCTAGTCCCGGTGCTAGTCCCAGAGCGAGATCTGGAGAAGCTAGATCAAGATCCAGATCCAGAGGAGAAGGAGAATGAAGTAGCAGGGGGAGGAAGAAGCAGGAGGAGAATCAGAGGAGAATGGAGATGGGAATGGAATAAACTGCAACTGAAACCAACCAGCCTGGCTTCGCCTGCCTCATCATTGCCATCAACCTCCCTGGTGTGGTGCCCGCGCCCGCTCTCTTTTTTTGTGTGTGTTTTTACACAACTGGCATCCCAGGGTGGGCATGAACCACCAACCTTTCGGTTAACAGCCGAACTGACCTGCAGTAGTTTTTCACACTTTGTTCCTATCCCTCCTAGATATTAGGTGGTCATTCAATTTTCATAGGCTAACTTGCTTAGAATTCCTCTAGAACTTGTTTTAGAACTTGGACAAATATGTTTGGAGCTTCTGTGACACGCTGTTCAATGCTACTGTTTTTTTCCCCTCCTGCTGTGGGATTTTCCTCATCCAAAGGAAAAATGGTCTCATTTTAGCATCTGGGGGAATGCTCATGGATATTTAGATCCACTATACTGAAGCCCTTGTGTTAAATTGAGATTTTGCTGAGGAGTGTATATGGATTGGGCACCAGAAGATTGATGGGCTGGGACTATAAGATTTATAGCTCTCAAAACATGTACTAGCCTACGTGATCTATTTATTTCTTAACTTTGAGGATTGGAGTATTGTATGCAGATTCCAGGAGTTGATCTTTAATTAGTTCCTACACAAGGAGAAATAGTTACTGGAAACAATATCCCATTCCTACTGAGGGAAGGAGAAACTGTAATAATATTGTCACCCATAAACTATTTCTCTTGGTTGATTTTAGTCTGATTTGTAATGGTGTGATCTTTAGGGCTTGCAAAGAGAAAAGATTTTGTTCCTCTTCTAATTAAGGGTCAAACTTCCTGTTATTTGTCCCTCCCATGTCCATAGGCCTAGATTGGTGTTTAGATCATGGCCTTGGATGTTGGTTCTAGCCCTCTGAAACATATAAGAATGATTCATCAATTGTTCTGATCCCAGGCAATCTTAAAAATAGGGACTTGGAATCCCTCTCCCTTTACCCCTGAGACAGTTAATCTGTCCTCAGAGAGTCTGTGTCCCTTGACTGATATATGAGAGAGGAACAGGAGTTCCAGCTTTGGCCAACAAGCCACCTCCTCTATCTCAAGTTCATAAAGTTTATCAAAGTTTTCTAGTTAGGCCAAGTAGAAGGAAATGCTGACTTTCCTAGTCCTTATAAAAAATCACTGTGAGGGCGAAACTGATGCCATGACAAGCTACAGCTAAAATTAAGTCTCAACTAGGACTCAGTTTCTGTTTCCCCAAAGCAGGACTTGCGGTTTCTGTTAAACTTGCAGTTGAGTAATGTGCCTGGATAAGGAACTGGGCAGTTGGGTCTGGCCAGTCATGAAGGATCACTGCACCCTCATTAGAAACTGTTATTAATCATTGCCTAATTGCCGACCACTGTTATAATAGGGCCAATGCTAACAAAGATCAGTGTAGAAACTGCTCTTAACTCTGAACCTTATATAATAACTGCTTGTGATTTGGAGTCAGGGTCTTTGTCAAGATTCCACTGCGTTGGATGAAACTTGGGCCCTAGCTTGAGCTACCGATGGCTCAGGCTAGTAATAAAGTTCCTTTGTTTTTGCATCATTGTATGTGGTACCTCGTCTCTCCACAACTGGGATCCAAAACTCGGGCATAACATCATGAGTACTGGGACCTCTTTTCTTCGTTTTTAAATTCTGGGCACTCCCTCTTGAAGCACTCTGGATTTCCACATTTAGGACCGCTATCTCTTAGTTTAGGATTTTCTCCAAGTCTTCCCATTTTATCCTCTTTTTGGAGTTTGCTATTTTCTTATTTCATATCAGCAGTGGTCTGATCCTGTATCTTCTTGATTACATCCTCCACAGTGGAAACCGTAATTCTTGCTTTTTATTTTAGTTTCTCTTCTAAAGACCTTTTAAGCTTACTCAAGCAGCTCCTCAACTAATTGTTCCATTCCATCCTTTTTGCCACTTCTTCCAACATTAGACCACCTTTTAGTCATAAAATTTAGCTTCAGGAGACTTAACCCAAGGGGCCAGAGACATACTCAAAGGGTAAGATGTTTGACTTGCACATAACAACCCAGATTTAATCCCTGATACTTCCAGGAGTGATCCTGAAAAACAAAATAAACAAAAGACCTAGTCCAAACCAGAATATTTCCTTGTCAGATTTCTGAGTATCTATAGGAACACAGAAGGTATTTCATCCTTTTCTTGTTGACTCTCAAAGTTATGTTTGTGACCTTTTACCTGGATTTCTCTGTTGTCTACTGTCTTTTATTCCCCATTTTTGTGGCATGTGTGGGGATGGAAGGCTGGCTAAGAGATCCCAGGGTTTTTCTCTGGGGCTTCTTTTCCATTTTACTTTAAAAGAGGAATGTGTCCTGGGCTGGAGCAATAGTACAGCGGGTAGGGCATTTGCCTTGCATGCGGCCGACCTGGGTTCGATTCCCAGCATCCCATATGGTCCCCTGAGCACCGCCAGGAGTGATTCCTGAATTCAGAGCCAGGAGTCAGCCCTGAGCATTGCTGGGTGTGACCCAGAAAGCCAAAAGAAAAAAATGAGGAATGTGCCCTTGTGGTCAGCAAAGTCTGTAATTCTCCTCCCCTGCCCAGGGATTTTTTTTTAAAATAACTACATTTTGGCAGACCCAATTTCATTTGGCCAAATTTGGGTCAAAAGGCAGAGATTTATGGATTGGATATTTAAGTCCTGCAGCTGGCAGTATTTTTTTAAATTTATTTTTTAATTAGTGATTCACAGTGAGGGTATAGTTACAGATTCGCACATTTTCGTGCTTGTTTTTCCCTCATGCAATGTTTAAGAGCCCATCCCTCCACCAGTGTCCATTTTCCACCACTCATGAACCCAATATCCCTCCCACCCCCCAATCCCATCCCCCCACCCCAACGCGCCTCTGTAGTGGGGCATTCCAATTTGATATCTATCTTTCCTTTTGGGTGTTGTGGTTCCAAATAAGGGTATTGAGTGGTCATCCTGTTCAGTCTCTAGTCTACTTTCAGCACGCATCTCCCTTCCCACGCAGGATCTCCAATCACATATTACTTGGTGTTCCCCTCCCTATCTGGGATGACTTTTCCCCAGCGTGTGAGGCCAGCTTCCAAGCTATGGAGCCAACATCCTGGTATTATAGGTTTTTTTTTTTTTTTTTTTTGGTTTTTGGGTCACACCTGGCGATGCACAGGGGTTACTCCTGGCTCTGCACTCAGGAATCACCCCTGGCGGTGCTCAGGGGACCATATGGGATGCTGGGATTTGAACCCGGGTCGGCCGCGTGCAAGGCAAACGCCCTACCCACTATGCTATCACTCCAGCCCTTCCTGGTATTATATACTACTATTCTTGGGTATTAGTCTCCTACTCTGTTGTTCTATATTCCACAGATGAGTGCAATCTTTCTATGTCTATCCCTCTCTTTCTGGCTCATGCAGCTGACAGTATTTGATACCTCTTGTTTCTCTTTGCGCTTGGTTCAAGAACTGTCTTCCCAAATTTTTAATATTATTCCTAAGAGATGATCAGAAGGAATATTCAGTAAAGCCTCCTTGGCTCTGTCTGTCTGATTTTCTAGGCCAGATTTCTTGTTTTCCAGTTTTGGTTTGTTCCCATGCCAAAAATTCCCTCAAGTTGTCTTGTGACTCAACATCCCACCCCCTGCTTCCAAATCCCAATGAAGGTTTCTTACATAGCCACACACTCACTTCCTTTGCCTCAGTCACTTTCCTCTCAGAAGAACAGAACAGAGGATCTGGACTCTGCATTCACTGCCTATCTAGGAGATGTCTCAGTCACGTACACTGGACTTCCAAGAATGCCCAGTCACCAGGGCAGTGCTTCATAGTCCAGTTTCTCTATATACTGCACAAGGTTGCCTGGTTACCCAAACAGTGCCTGCTTTCCTCCCATACTTCACCTCTGCTATCTTCCAAAAGACAGCTTTGGGTCACCTTTGCCTTCCAAGGGGAAGCAGGACACCTGTGGAGAGGACACTGGAATCAGGATGTGCCGTGCCCTCTAGGGCCCTCCTGCTTCACATGGGAAAAGGTCCTGGACAAACCTTTGGAAATTGCGAGAGACGCACTTCTCAGGACAAAAATTCAAAGACTGGACTAGAACATGAAGCAGAGAAACCGTGAGACTTTGTAGCCTAGCAAGATCGAGTTTGGTAGGCACACCCAAACTGGTTAGGACAAGCATTTTGCTGCCTAGAGTGCAAGTCGCTCCTCTGGCTCCTCATTGGCTAAGTACTATGAAATGTACAGTCTTTCTAGAGGTCACTGACTTTCATTGTGTTCTCCTTGATAATTTCAATGCATGCATGCCTTGAGCTTAGTTGGGGTTTTAGAAACACACTAATTATCATTGCCCTGACATCTCTCTTTGTTCTCTGGTGACAGGAAGGCTTTTTATGGGGTATGCATTTTCCAGCACTTTTGCCTTTGGTCCTCTTTCTTTCATCCTGTTTGTCCCCATACTCTGTTAGATCTCCAAGTCATTATGTAGGCATATTACCCATAATTTCCCATTCAGGGTTAAATGCTGTCTTGAATTATGGACCAACACTATTTCTACCATGTATAGAGATGAAAAATCCTCTATCCATTCATTTGTCACTAGGTGCTTGGGTTGTTTTTATTTCTTGACTTTTATAAATGATACTGCAATGGACATAAGTTTGAGTATATATATTCATGAATTCACTTTTAAAATACATCCTTTTATTACTGATGGTCACCTAGATTATTTTAATTTAGTTATTAAGAATACTACCCCTAATTATTTCACAGTTAGCTATCCATATACCTGAGGATCCGTTTCTGGGATCTCAATTCTATTCCATTGTCTGGGAGTCTGCCTTAATTCCAGTACCACACAGTTTGATTGCTATAGGTTTGAAGTATAACTTTAAGTTGGGGAAAGAAAAGACTTCCATATTCTTTTTTCCAGTAGGATTGTCTTACAAATTTAGTTAGTTGTTCCATTTACATTTTAGCAGGATTTGGTATATATTTTTTTAAAAACTACAATGAGATTTTTTATAAAGACTGCATTAAATATCTATAGTGCTTAAAATATAATGGTATTTTTAAAAACTGAATTTTAAAATTTTTATTTATTTATTTATTTATTTAATTGAATCACCATGTGGAAAGTTACAAAGCTTTCCACCATGTGGAAAGTTACAAAGGTTTCAGTTATATAATGCTCGAATACCCATCTCTTCACCAGTGCACATATTCCACTACCAAGAACCACAGTAAGCCTCCCCCACCCACCAACCCCCCAGCCCCCCACTTCACCTGTGTAGCTGATAAATTTCACTTTACTAAGTTTTTTGTTTGAATGTAATTAAAACTGATTTTTAAAAATTAAATGAAGTTCTGTGATTTATAATACTATTACTGATGGTTTCCCGGGCACATAGTTCCAACACAACATCCATTACCAGTATAGCCATCTCCCCCACGAACCCAAACACCATGCTCTTTTGACCTTCCTGCAGACACAGTTATGTGGATCAGTTCTCCTATTGTGTTGCCTTAGGCACTTTGTTACTATCTTGCTGTGCATCTTTAAGCCTCATATAGGAGAGAGAACATTTTACATCTATTCCATTCTTTCTGACTGACTCCACTTAGTATGATCTTCTAATTCCAGACACGTTCTGGCAAAATGCATGATTTTGTTCTTTCTTAAAGGAATGCAGTATTTCCATTAGGTATATATGCCACAATTTCTTCATCCATTTATTTGTAGTTAGGCATTTGGGCTGTTCCTATATCTTTGCTATTGAGCTTAGTGCTGTGAAGAACATAGAGGTGATTATATTCTTTTGAATAAATGATTTTGTGTTCGCCACTGGCCAAGCAAGTGAAAACAGAGATAAATAAATGGGACTATCTCAAACTAAGAAGTTTCTGCACCTCAAGAGAAACAGTGACCAAAGTACAAAGACAATCTACAGAATGGGAAAGGATATTTACGCAGTACCCATCCGATAAAGGGTTGATAACAAGGATATACAATGCACTGGTTGAACTCCACAAGAAGAAAACTGCCAACCCGATCAAAAAATGGGGTGATGAAATGAACAGAAACTTTCCTAAAGAAGAAATCCAAATGGCTCAGAGGCACATGAGAAAATGTTCAACATCACTAATCATCAGGGAAATGCAGATCAAAACAACCATGAGATATCATCTCACACCACAGAGACTGGCCCACATCCCAAAAAACAAAAGCAACCGGTGTTGGCGTGGATACGGGGAGAAAGGGACTCTTCTTCACTGCTGGTGGGAATGCCAACTGGTTCAGCCCTTTTGGAAAACAATATGGACGATTCTCAAAAAATTAGAAATTGAGCTTCCATTTGACCCAGCAATACCACTCCTGAGAATATATCCCGGAGAGGCAAAAAGGTATAGTAGAAATGACATATGCATTTCTATGTTCATTGCAGCACTGTTTACAATAGCCAGAATCTGGAAAAAACCAGAGTGCCCCAAAACAGATGACTGGTTAAAGAAACTCTGGTTCATCTACACAATGGAATACTATGTAGCCGTCAGAAAACATGAAGTCATGAAATTTGCATATAAATGGATCAACATGGAAAGTATCATGTTGAGTGAAATGAGTCAAAAAGAAAAAGACAGACATAGAAAGATTGCACTCATATGTGGAAAATAATGTAACTGAGAAGTACAAGTTGGCAATGATGCAACTTCTGACAGATATCTCTCTGGACTTAGTTACTAAAATACTAAAATACAGAAACCCAAAACCGAGAGGCCGCTAAGTGTGGTCACTCGACCTCATACCTCTTCATCCTCAGCAATAGAAAACACATTATCTAATGCTTCCTTTTCAGCAGGTCTGACTTTAGGGGAGAGACTCTCCAAACAATAGTAGTGAGTTTTGTTGAAATATTGAATGTAATCAAAGTGAAAGTAAAGTGAAATTTATTAGTTACAGAGGCGGGGGGGCTAATGGTGGGGGGGCTAGGGGCATGGGGGGGTTAGGGATGTGGGGGTGCGGGGTGGAGCTATACTGGGATTCTTGGTGGTGGAATATGTGCACTGGTGAAGGGATGGGTATTCGAGCATTGTATAACTGAGATTCAAACCTGAAAACTTTGTAACTTTCCACATGGTGACTCAATAAAAAATTTAAAATTAAAAAAAAATAGATGATTTTGTGTTTGGGGAATAAATGCTAAAAGGTGGTATTGTTGGGTTGTATGGAAGTTCTAGTCATATTTTTATTTAAAAGATCTCCATACTGTTTTCCAGAGGAAGAAACAGATGACAATCCCATCTATAGTTTATGAGGGCTCTCTTCTCATCATAATCCCTCCAATACTGACTGTTTCCAGACGTTTTCATCTGTGCTGTTCTCACTGGTGTGAGGTGATATCTCAGTGCTGTTTTGATTGTATTCCCTAATCATGAGTGGTGATGAATATTTTTATATGCCTATTTTCTATCTATATGTCTTCCTTAGGGAAGTGTCTTTTAATATCTTTGTGCCTTTTTTGAATGGGACTGTTGAAGCTTTTTGATGCTGAGTTTTCTGAAGGTTCTCAAAACTTAGATATATGTCCTTTATATTTTTTAATAATAGCTTGAGTTTTTTTTTTCTGTGCAGAAGTCTTTTAATTTTATGTAGCTCTATTTGTTTATTTTTTTTCTTTGTACCTGTGGTCATGTTACTGCAGACACCTCTGTGGTCAGTTTCCTGTAAAGTTCTGCCAGTCTTTTCTTCAGTGCATTTTGTGGATTCTGATCTAACTTTGAAGTTTTTAGTCCACTTTGAATGAACTTTTGTGAATGGTGTGAAGTAAAGTTCTAATACAATGTTTTATATATGGCTATTGGGTTTTCCCAGCACCATTTGTTGAAGATTGTTTTATTTGTGTCACTTCATATACTAACTCCTTTTATTAACTGTTAATGAATCTGGAGGTTTAACTCAGAACTCTCAATTCTGTTACATTGGTTCACAGGTCTATCTTTATTTCAATATCATGCATGTTTGATCATAAATGGCTTTTTAGTATAGTTAAAAGTTGGGAAAGTAAATGCCTTCTGTTTTCTCTTGTTTACTTAAAATTGCTTTGGCTATATGTAGAGTTCTATGGTTTCACACACATCTTAGAATGTGTTCCATGGTTTTGAAAAATTTTAATAGATATTGCATTGTATCTTTACAATACTTTGGGTAGGGTAGTCATTTTAATGAAATTAATTCTTCCAGTCCATGAGTAGGGAATGTCTTTCCATTTCCTGATATCTTCTTCAGTTTCTCTTTTATTTCTTCCTGGTGGGCACATGAATGTTCCCCTCAATTCCCCTTTTCCCGTGGTCCCTTTTGTTCTGGTAGCTGGTGTCCTTATTCTCATTTGTTTCAAGGAATCATTTGATTTCTTCTTTAATTTTCTTTTTAATCCAAGTTCTACCAGGAGTACGTTGTTTACTTTCTAGGGCTCTACTTTTTTAAAAAAATTGTTTACTTTTCAAAGCCCTACTTTTGTGGCTTTTTGTTCTGAAAAGATGTTTGGCATGATTTTTATTTTAGTGATTTTGTGGAAGTTTGTGTTTTGTTCCAGCATGTGACCTATTATAGACAACATCCCAGGTGCAGTGGAGAAGATTGTGTACTCAATATTTTTTGGAGGGGAGGGGGTTCTGAATTTGTATATTAGACTCAATTCTTTCAAGCCTTTAATTTAGAGATCTTGCTTCTCTTTTTGTTTGGTTTTGGGCCAGCCGGTGGTGATCAGTGCTTATTCCTGGCTCTGCACTCAGGGATCATTCCTAGTGAGCTCAATAAATCATATGGGATGTGGAGGATCAAACTCCGATCAGCTGTGGACAAAGCAAACATCCTACCTGCTGAACTATGACTCTGCCTTACTCTTGCTTTTTTATTGATGTTTTGCCTAGTCCAGTGACAAGAGAGGAGTATTGATGTCTCCCACCATTATTGTGCTGCCATAAACGCATTTCCTCAGGTCTCTTAGATGCTGCTTTGTAAACTTTGCTACCTTTTTACTATGTGCATATATGTTGATACAAGAGATCCAAAGAGTAAACCAGAGTAAGCCCAAACAAAATGGCACCAAGACATTTTGTAATAAAAATAGCAAGAATCAAAGACAGATGCAGACAACTTACAGCTGTGTTGCGTGAACGTTCGTGCAATCGGAGGTGCTGAGATAGGAACGCGGAAGTAATGCATTGATTGGAGGACTAAGGCTCGCTCTGGCTCTTAGCAAAGGCAGAGGGCCTCGTGGACCTCCTTTTACTGATCATGGTACCTCTAAAGGGTGCAATATAGTGACGTCACCAAAGGCATCAAAAAATGTTACAGGGAGAACGTTGAGAAAATGGAAACATTGTTTCCTTGTATGGGTAGGCCTATAGCCTCGGGAAAAGAATACAGAACTGAGAAGGGAAAGATACAAAACCGAAACTGAAACCTTCTACAGGCACCTGGATTTACATCCCAAAGACAAAGCTGGGCCTGCACCTGAAATCTACAATTTACAATATCAAAGGTCAGGCCTGGCTAACACCATCTGCATGTCAAAGACCAGCCAGGCTTATGTGAGAGAAGGAAAAACTGCTCTTTTCAGTATTCTGAAATTATTTTTCTGAAGGCAGCTTGAAAGGGGGAAAATGTTCAGCTTCATCCAAACCAGTCAGGACACACGAGAAATCTCGCCCATTTTCATGGATCCCTATATTCCTGTCCGTAGTACGGTACAGTATACATGGGCTCGCCCTGATAGCTCAGTCCAGCCCCAACACAGCTGCAAGTCAGAAGCAAAGCTTCACATAAAAAGGGAAAAAATCAAATTCACAAATTAATCCAGTGAAAATATACAAACAAGAAAATAATGGAACGGTGTATACAAAGTTCTGAATAAAAAGAACTTCCAATCAAGACTCTTCTCCTCCTCTCTGATTGTCACTCAGGGTGGAAGAAGGGATAAAAACATTCTCAAGTAAATAGCAGTTAGGACACATTTGGAATCTATCCATGTCCTTCCAAGGACACATACATATAGAAAGGAAATGTCACATATTACAAACAACCAAACTCCACATATAGACATGGTAACAATACCCTTGTTAGGGTCGGCAGATCTCTGCCCGGGGGAGGCTCGGAGAGACAAAAGAACAAAACCAAGACAACTCTTTCTGCAAATGCATGGGGTTTATTTAAGCCAATATAGCTATATTGGGACCTTCAATTGTGCCTCAATAGCGTGGCATAACTGAAGGCCCCCCCCCCCCCCCCCCCCGAACTCAAAAAGCTAGCTGTTTTTATACCCTTTTGGGGGAGAAATGAAAATCTCACATATCAAAGGGAATCACATAGGTCATTTAATTTGAATATCTAAACATTTGTTGACAAATGAAAATCTCACATATTGGGGGAAAATTACATGTATTGAATCCAAGGAGAATCATACATATCAAAGAAAATCACAGGTATTGGATCAATAGGAAAACCATACAAAAGGGAAAACCACACTTATTTCACTTAATATGCTAATTTCAACATTTGTTGACCGTTCTGGTTCTGAGCAGATGTTTGTTTACAGTTCCTAGGGGCAGTTTGTTGGCCCATTTGGTGACAGAGTCCTGCCCAGCGGAAGGTCCTGAAGACATCTTTCAAAGCAGTCAAGTAGTTACAACAAAGGGCAACTTCAGCGGTTAACCCTTAACCTGCCCTTCAGTTCTTGACTCTTAACCTGCCCTCCTCTTCACCCTCATATCAATATTTCTCTAAATTCCAGTGGACTTTACTCCACCGTAAAGCAACACAGAGTAGCAGGATAAATAAAAAAAAAAATACCCAACTTCCTGTTGCTCACAGGAGATGCAGTGATGCTCTCACAATAAACATAGGCTGAGAGCAATGGTTAGAAGACAATTGTCGAGGCCAATAGTAGAGAGATAAAAGTAGGACAGGACCCTCTGCTCCTAAAGATCCAAGAGGTCTCCTAACCCATTTTGGCACCCAGAACGGCTTCTTACAGAAATGCATCTAGACTGTGAGCTGTACTATGACTATGTGCCACCCGAGGGATTTTCCCTCTCCACCCTGTTTTTCTGTGCAGAAAATGGCAGCGGCGGCATCATCCACGTGGCGAGAGCCACCGCCTAAGACTTCCACCCAGAAGTAGGAACTTTGCAATGTTGTGGTTCATAGGCGATCATGGAAAGAGGGCGGTACGGGCACGCCCTTGGCCCAGATAGGATCTGGAGCTGCTGCCCTCGAAACAGACCCTCTGCTCCAAAAGACTATGATCCAAGAGGTCTTCTAACCCATTTTGGCACCCAGAGCGGCTTCTTACAGAAATGCATCTAGACTGAACTGAACTAAAATATCAGAAATCTAAAACCATGCGGCCGCGACAGCTCATAGAATCTTCATTCTCAGCAATGAAAAGAAATGATTAAATGATGCCTTTTCAGCAGGCCTGATTGTTGGAGGGAAATTCCAAACAATAATAGTGAGTTCTCTATTGAAATATTGAATGTATTCAAAGTATAGAGAATAAAATGAAGATCATTAGCTACTTAGGTGGGGGCTGGGTAGGAGGGGGGTATATTGGGGTTCTTGGTGGTGGAACATGTGCACAGGTGGAGGGATGGGGGTTTAATCAGTATATGACTGAGACTTATACCTGTAGTGCAGTTTAAAGTTGGGGAAGTTGGTGCCACCCATCTTATTTTTCCCGAGGATTGCTTTAGCTATTTGTGGGGTTTTATTTTATTTGCAAAATTAAAGAAAATAGTATCTCACAGTGACATGGCTCAATGAACCAGAGTTCATGCTTTGCATTTGGTGTCACTAGTTTGATTCCCAGAAACTCATTGTTCACTGAGCATTAGGAACATCAGGAACAATTTCTTTCTTTCTTTTTTTTTTTTTTTTTTTGCTTTTTGGGTCACACCTGGCTCTGCACAGGGGTTACTCCTGGCTCTGCACTCAGGAACCATCCCTGGCGGTGCTCAGGGGACCATATGGGATGCTGGGAATCGAACCCGGGTCGGCCACGTGCAAGGCAAACGCCCCACCCGCTGTGCTATCGCTCCAGCCCCCATCAGGAACAATTTCTGAGCATAGTTGTATAAGGCTCCCCAGCGCACACATACCCAAACATCTCTGGATAGGATAATTTGTTTTTTTTCCCTGCAGCTTATACATAGGGTTATACAGCCTCTGTATTTGGTATTGTTCCATACAAAAAGTTGTCACTTTAATAATGTTGAGATAGGGTTACTCCTCATTTTATAAATGAGAAAAGTCATCTCTATAGGTATTAAAAATTACCAAACAATAAAGATAGACCAAGTCACTTTCACATCTCATCTTTTCTAAATCTATTTTTTCTTTTCCACATAAGTTTACGACATTTTGAATTTTTGGGGGGATCACACCCGGCTATACACAGGGGTTGCTCTTGGCTCTGCACTCAGGAATTACTCCTGGTGGTGCTCGGGGGACCATATGGGATGCTGGGAATCGAACCTAGGTCAGCCGTGTGCAAGGTGAACACTTTGCCCACTGGTACTATCGCTCCAGCCCCTGAATTTTTTTGATGTTATGTATTTTTTTTATTTTAAATGAATCACCGTGAGGTACTGTTACAGACTTACAAACAAACTTTCATGCTTATGTTTCAGTCATACAGTGATTGAGTACCCATCCCTCCACCAGTGCCCGTTCTCCACCACCAATGATCCCAGAATCCCTCCCACATCCCCATCCCCCCACCCTACCCCACCTCTGTGGCAGGGTATTTCCCTTTTGCTCTCTCTCTGTCTCCTTTTGGGTGTTGTAGTTTGCAATATAGGTATTGAGTGGCCATCATGTTCGGTCTATAGTCTACTTTCAGCTCACATCTCCCATCCTGAATGGGCCCTCCAAGCACCCTTTACTTAGTGGTCCCTTTTCTATCTGAGCTGCCTTTTGCCCCAGCATGTGAAAGCCCCTGAATTTTTAATATGTGTAAATACGTGTATGTGTATGTGTGTGTCTGTGTGTGTGCATACATATTTTTGGCTTTTGGGCCATATTCAGCAGTGCTCAGGGGCTATTCCTCCACAGTGCTTGGGTTGTTTCTGGTAACGTATGTATATATTCTTTATTTTCTAATTTATATTTTGCACTGTTTTATTGCGCACACCAAGTGATGCTTAGGCTTGACAGTATTTAGGCCTGACCGTGCTTGGGGGCCAGCAGAACAACACCAAGCAGTTCTGAGAATGGGGGCTCTTGTGCTGTTTGGGATCAGACTTCGTGCTTTGCACATGCAAGACTTATGCACCACCATTCAAGCCCCATCCTTGGCTCCTATTATTATAATATGGCAGCTCAAACATAAATCCTGAATGTAGTCACACCCCACTCCAGCTTTCATCTGCTTAAGGACTTTGGTGTGTTCTTGAGGCATTATCTCCTCTGCCCCACAAAGAAATAAGAAAGGAGAGTTGGCAAAACAATGGGGATCCCATGACTTATTTCTTTCAATCTCTCCCCCACTCTCTCTCCCACTCCAGAGCATCATGAGCATCTCACCCAAGCAGAATGATGTTAGGGTAGCTTTTCCTGGTGTGCCATAGGTGCTCTCCTTCTCCAAGCACAGTGACTTTGGCATTTCTGAAATAGAAAAGAGTCTTGAGTAGACTAATGTCAACAAAATAATAATGTTGATTTTGGGGTCACTTCATTACCAGTCGACTAACTGAAGAGTTATCAGTGGGAGAAGCACAAAGATATGCTTCAGAACAGGACGAGGGGCCATAACAGAGAGTAATAGCACTCTTTTGCCTAATCTACCACAAGGTTTCAGGTGATGTGAATACTTGGGAAAATCGAGCTGATGAAAGTTTGTATTATCTCCTAGCACTGTAGCACTGTCATCTCATTCATTGATTTACTCGAGCGAGCACCAGTAATGTCTCCATTGTGACACTTGTTACTGTTTTTGGCATATCGAATATGCTACGAGTAGCTTTCCAGGCTCTGCCATGTGGGCAGGATACCTCTGATAATGTGCCTGGCTCTCCAAGAGGGACTGAGGAATCGAACCCAGGCCTGCCACGTGCAATACAAACACCCTATCCGCTGTGCTATTGCTCCAGTACTTCTGCACAGTATAGACATGAAAATCCTGACATTCTCACTATAAGAACCCACCAAATTTTGGTAGAATCCACTTGATTTCCGTGGTGTGGAAGCTGGACCCTCCCATCCATTTTTTTTTCTTCTTGGGTTACACACAGCAATGCACAGGGGTTACTCCTGGCTCTGCATCCAGGAATTACCCCTGGCGGTGCTCAGGGGACCATATGGAATGCTGGGAATCGATCCCGGGTCAGCCGCATGCAAGGCAAACACCCTACCTGCTGTGCTATCACTCTATAGCCCTCCCATCCATTTTTTTTTACTTTTTTAAAAAAATTTTTATTATATCACCATGTGGAAAGTTACGAAGTTTTCAGGTTTATGTCTCAGTATACAATATTCAAACACCATCCCTTCACCACTGCCCATATTCCACCACCAAAATCCCCAGTATACCCCCTGCCCCACCCCCCACCCCCAACTGTATAACTGATGAATTTCACTTCATTTTCTCTTTACCTTTATTACGTTCCATATTGCAAAACAAAACTCACTATTGTTGGAGTTTCCCCCCAAGAAAGACAGCCCTACTAAGGAAGCATTTGATAATTGGTTTTCCATTAAAAAATTGTATGCTTTCAGTTTTTAGAAAAGGTCGCGCGGCCGCTAATGTGTTTGGATGTGTTCCAGTCCCGCAACCCGGAGCCGTGTTAGTTGCTGCTCAGTGTCGCCAGGGCTCCATCTGGAGAAGGTGTACCGGCTGTACCTCCTCCGTCTGGATCCCCGGTGTTGCTGGCCCGGTTTCGGGTCCGGAGCATTTCTCCGGCTGAGTTGCCTACCAGACTGCCTGGCCTCTTCTCTGTTGAATGTGGCAAGATGGCGCCGAGGGTCCTCCCATCCATTTTTGATGGCCTGTGATTCTCAGGCTAAAGCAAGGTTATGCTCTTTGTGGGAAAATGGAGTTAGTCCTGGCCTAGTATTTTTTTTTTAAATACATTTACTTTCTATTTTCACAGGAAGGAATATCAGGAAGCATAAAAGAGGAGAAAGAGAGGGGAGAGCCCCTAAAGAAAAGTTGGGGTGTGTGGGTAAACCCAATATGGACTTGTAAGAGTTGATTTTGCCGAATTTCACATTTTTCCCCACAACTGCCTTGGTTTTGGTCTCTTTGTGTAGATTAGAATTCATTACCAAGTTGTTGTCAAGGGAAAATAACTTCTGGAATAGACTTTTTCATTCGAGTCTATCAGGGCCTTTGTTCATGGTGAATCATTCCCCGAGGGGTGCAGCCTTCCAATTGGGGTAGATGTTGGAAAACCACCCGAGCCCCTTGAGATGGTGACCGCAGGCTGAACTCAGGTCTGAGAATTGACTGTGGAGGTGCTGTCACTGAGCACAATAAATGCCTTGTGCCTCCCTGACCTAGGAACAGGCCCGGTCTTGGGTCTCTAGGCTGGCACCTTGATGCATTATGGTAGTTAGTTAGCTAACTAATAAGTGATTGTATGTGATTAATGATAAAGGAGGAAATGTGTTATGTGATTTACTATAATAGGACAATTGCCTTTATTATTAGTAGTGAATTGTTTTTCTGATTATGGAAAGTGATGATTTGGAATAAGCTGCTGCATGCTGGATGTGTAGTCATCTGTCCCTTTCTGAGCACACTGCATTGTCCCAGGTCTTGTATCGTCTTGAGACGCCAACAGGTTGACTCCTCAGTTGTGGCCATGGACTCATGGCAAAACAGAGTAACATCTTTCCAGATCACACACCAACTTTTGAATTTCAAAAATTCATTGCCGGAGGCCAACTTTCTGACTTACTACTTCAATATCACATACTAAAAGTAAACATGAATAATACAGTTCGTTTTGTTGTATGAGGATGATATAATCTTTGGTCAAGTTTGAGGGATGTCCAGTGTTCTGGCCAGTGTTTGGGGAGTGACTGGAGAAGGGTGGAGTGAGATAAAGTGGAGTGAAGAATGGCTTTCTCATTCTTACTCAAACACTTTCCTTTCACAGTTGCCGGAGCATTGGTACTCTATACTTTCCAGCCAGTACCTTATCTCCCTATTTCTACCCTCAGACAAAACGACAAAAATAACGGCATTCTAAGAGCTTCTCTCAAGGTCCTTGGGACAAATTAAGATTCAAAACAGACTGTTCTAATTTAAGGCTTGGGCAAGTTCAAGGAGAGAGACTTTTGTGCTATTTTCCTATCACAATCATTGAGTGTATCTGCACTTCCTAAGGTGTTTATGTCATCCTCTGTTCTTTCAGATTTTGTTGCATTTTTCTCCCAATGCTACCTCATACAAGTACTTCCCATGACATAACTTTAAACTTTGAGGCTTTTTACTATTTCATGGCCCACAGCCACAGTGCTCCAGGCTACTCCCAGTTCTGTACTTGAAAATTCCTGCCAGGGGTGCTGGGGAACCGTGCACGGAGTCAGGGACTGAGCAAGGGCACTTGGCATGGAAGTCAGCGTCTTATCCACTGTGCTATCTTTCTGACCACGTGTTTCATGTTTTCATGCCTGCTCTTGAAAACTTCAGTTTTATCTTACACCATCTTTTTTGTTTTGTTTTGGGTCACACCCATCTCTGCTTTGGGATGACTCTTGGCTTTGCACTCAGGGATCACTCTGGTGGTGCTCAGAGGATATATATGGTGCTGGAGATCAAACCTGGGTCCACCAATTGCAAAGCAAACACCGTAATTGCTGTGCTATCTCTCCAGCTCCTATATCAGATGTTTTATCCCTTTAGTTACATAAAATCAACAACAATAAATTTCTATCTCTTTCCACTGCAAAGAGATCAGCACTTCTGTTTGCATGATGGCAGCTGGACTGTGGCAGTGACACACCCCATCTTATCTACTTAAACCTTTCCAGGACTGAATCAGCCATGTAGACTTGGATTTAAGAATTAGGTTTCTGTCCTTACGTGGAAATGAAGAGCAGAGTCCAAACTCAGACTTACACGTACCTGAGTCTAAATGCCAGATTACTTGCCATGGCCCGTGGAGGAAGGGAGAGATCAATAGATGTATTTGCATATATGCTTATGTCAGCAGGCATGTCGAGACTCTGTATGAACAGAAAAAATTTCCTTTAGGAGTCACAGAAAATAAGGCAATGATTCCTAAAACTCCATTGGTGAACTTGATCATTGGTGAACTAGCTCTTGTGTTCACTTATCAAAGATTTTTTCTTCCTTTCTTCCTTCCTTCCTTCCTTCTTCTTCTTCTTCTTCTTCTTCTTCTTCTTCTTCTTCTTCTTCTTCTTCTTCTTCTTCTTCTTCTTCTTCTTCTTCTTCTTCTTCTTCTTCTTCTTCTTCTTCTTCTTCTCGTTCTTCTTGTTCTTCTTGTTCTTCTTCTTCTTGTTCTTCTTCTTGTTCTTCTTGTTCTTCTTGTTCTTGTTCTTCTTGTTCTTGTTCTTGTTC
The DNA here is from genome assembly GCF_027595985.1 of Sorex araneus. Taxonomy (NCBI): domain Eukaryota; kingdom Metazoa; phylum Chordata; class Mammalia; order Eulipotyphla; family Soricidae; genus Sorex; species Sorex araneus. The sequence goes on along the minus strand of NC_073302.1, from coordinate 78,548,122 downwards.
TTCTCCTCCTCCTCCTCCTCCTCCTCCTCCTCCTCCTCCTCCTCCTCTTCCTCTTCCTCCTCCTCCTCCTCCTTCTTCTCCTTCTTCTTCTTTCTTTTCTCTTTCTTTATCTCTTTCTCTCTAAGTTTGGGCCACACCTGGCAATGCTCAAGGATTACTCCTGGCTCTGGACACAGTAATTGCTCTTGGAAGTGCTCAAGGGACCATATGGAATGGCATGGATTGAACTTGTGGAGGCCCTGTGCAAGGAAATCACTATACCCACTGTTCTGTCAACCCAGCCCCTCAACATTTAAAAATTTTGGCCATCATCTCTATGTATTCATCAATCACCCCCACCCCCTTTGAAATAACTGTTGCTATTATTTTCTAGACCCTCTTGCCCACACGCCTGGCTGTCTTCCCCGGGGCCTCTCGGAGGGGATGGGCTCCAGCTTCCCTCCCCACCCCAAGCAGAGCTCCCGGTGGCCGAAGACCACCGGAACTTAGCTGCAGTCATGCTGGAGGCTCCTCTCTACACGTTCGGACAGGCCTCATGCATGAAGGTACTGGCAGAGGAAACCAGGTGTGTGTAATCCCATCAACGGTCAACATCCAGAGACTTAAAAGCAAGCTCTCAGAAGCCTTTAGCCTGCTTCTCCCTTTGGGAGAAACTGGCAGACTTCTGAGAGTTTCCTGCCCACATGGAACAGCCTTGCAAGCTTCCCATGGTGTATTTATATGCAAAATCCAGTAACAAGCTGGATCTCATTCCTGTGACCCTGAAGAGCCCCCAGTGCAACATTGTTGGGAGGGCCAAGTCCAGATGGACTTCTAACATCTCAGGGAAAGGATGAAATGAGATGTTACTGGGCCTGCCCGAGAAATCGGTGTTTAACGGGCTATCCTGATCGTGATCGTGATAATTTTCTAGAATAAAATCAAACAAAATGTAACCCTTCCACCAAAAACAATGTGCTTAAATGTGTTTTATTCCAAGCCTGAGAGAGGAAAAAGGCAGGCACAGAAGATTTAGGTTCACATTCTTTTTCAGTCACCACTACCACCATCACCACACAGCAAACGTGCTCACACACGCACACACACATTGCATGTGGTGGTCAATAATTAATTGAAAGGATTTCAAAATATATTGAGCTTTTGTGAGAGCAGAGAGGGGTCAGTTTCAGTCTTTGGACAGGACACACTGTGCATAATTTCTGGTTGGACTCGTAAAAACACAAAGGTTTATATTGCAGGAGGATGTAATGATTCCTCCCTGCTAGAAAATGGAGTGACTCAATGCAGATGTCCTCCTACTCCTGCATTTGCATTATGAGTTCGTGACACTTTCTAGGGACACTCTGAGGGACTCTCTGAATCATCTGTTCTTCTATTTTCTCATACTCCTATTTGTTCCAGAACAATCTACTACATGGCAGCTGAAAATATTCCAGTTACTTACAAAGAGAGTGACTTTTTATGTGGAGGTGGAGACACAGAATTCTTTCACTCCCTCTATACTTGGGGGAGATAGTATCGAGAGTGAACTGGTAATTCTTAGAGAAATACATGAACTTTGATGAATGCAAGTACCTGGAGAACATCAAGAGGTGAAGGCCTTTTAGTACAACTCAATTTTATTCCTGAACTATATGAAATGAAGAATACACAGTAATTTCATGTTAAAAAATGACACAAAAGAAGAGATGAACTAGAGAAACTGAATTTGTGGGAAGCCTCATAAAGTAAAAGCACACTGGGTAAATCGTGCAAAGTCATTTTTGGTAAGGTATGCCCTAGGGATATATCACTCCTGGGTTTTGTTCCCCCCCCCCCCATCTGACTCTGAGTGCCTTATGTGTGGGCAGAACCTGAATCAGATAGATGGAATGTCAGGTCAGATGAGTTCCTAGATTGCCCTAGAATAAGAGGAAAGCTTTTTCATAAAAGGCCTGTTTTTTTCTGGAGTCTGTTGTTGTACATGTATTCTATAAGGCACAAGCCTGGTTTCTACCTAAGTCTTATTTAAATCCTGAGATTCTGGGAGGAGTGGAATGAGCAGATGAAGGAGCATTAGCATCTCAGAATTTTAGAGAAAAACTGCTCTAAAGGAACACTCTTTGAATGTTTCTCAAATGCAGCTTCAGAAACTGGCAACAGTTAGGAAATTTTCATCAATTTGGACAAAATAAAATAGATAACAATAAGGGGTTGAGTTTTATGTAAAGCAGAATAAATCTTAAAAGAATGTCTACCCAGTTTTTCTTAAAAAGTCTTTTTGTGCCGATCCTCATCCAATAGCTAATCTGCAGAAAGCCCAGATATGTGGGATTTGTGACTGAAAACTCCATGTACAAGGAAACTGGGAATGGGTGTCCACTGCCCATGCCCCGCTTCCCCACGTTTCCCACAACTCGACAGTCATACCCACAAGCCACCTCTGGCTGGCACCAGATAATCTCATCAACAGCCATGATTCAGAGACTCATTGTCCTTCTCTCTTGGAAGAGAGCATAATATGACACACGCCATAGCCATGCCACTGGACCCCGTGCCAGGCTGTTTCATTCGGGATACCCCAGAGGGCAGTGGGGTGAGACTCCTCCCTGCCCCAAGGGATCCAGCCCTGGCAGCTGAAATCTCATACCTCACACCATTCATATTTTAAGGGTAGTGCACCACATTAATGGGGTTTAATTTAACAACATATTAGTAATCTCTTGTAGAAGGGCTTAATAGCCTGTGTGTGAAATACAATAATCTCCACACACTCTCCCCTAAAGATAGACTTTTGGAGTGTTTTCAGCAGCTTATTTACAACAAACAATACAAAATAAATTATTTCAGTTCTGCTTTGGGGCAGGGGTTGGGGTTCAGGATGGAAACACCCAAAATATGCTCATGGAAGGTGTAGTAGTGGTAAGATTGGTGTTCAAATGTTAAGTGTAATAAAATATTGTGAACTACTTAAAAAATAAAATAAACAAAAAAATAGAAATTTGGGGAGTCCAATGTGATGATGTAAGTTGAATAGCACCTGCTTCACATTTGTAAGTTCCTGAATTCAACCCTGGATGCCACATTCCTCAAGAATCACTGTGTGTGGCCCCTAAAAATAAAGAATAAAAGCTTTAAGTTTCAATAAAAATATTTTAATGCCTGAGCAATATTAACACTTTTTTGAGCACAGAGCCAGGGAGTAGAAGAATACATGTGACAAATTACACATGACATGATAACAAACATAAAGAAGTCCAAATCCAGCTAGAAATCAATTTATAAGTTCAGTAAAGTGACTAGATACAAAATCAATGTTCATAAATCCATTTTGAGTTGTAAGTTATATTTGAATATAAGTAATGAACTGGGAGAAAGGAAAATTATGAAATCAATCCCATTTATAAAGATGTGAAAGACATACACTGAAAAGTATAAATTATAAAAGTATAAAGGGATCAGAAGACACAAAGAAATGGAAAGATATCTTGCGCTCATATGCTGAACTGAAAGAAGAAATATCAAAAAGATCAACTTTTTAAAAACAGTTGATAGATTTAACTCAACCCCTACCAAATTACCAATCAAGTTTTAAGAGGAAACAGAGTGAACATTTCTACAATTTACAGGGAATCACAAAAGATCCCAGGTAACCAAAGGAATTCTGAGAAAAAAGAAGAAAAACACAGTTATAATGGTTCCATATAGCAATAAAAAAGAAGTGTGGTATTTTAACAAAAAAAGACAATATGCTAATGAAATAGAATAGAGAATCCAGAAATAAATTCAAATACAAATGGACATTTTCTCTATAGTAAAAGAGCAAAGTTCATTCAATGGAGACAAGAAAGCTTCTTCATCAAATGATACAAGTAAGATGGAACTGTCACACACACACACATGATGAACATTGATTTAATACAATGTACAAAAGTACTAAATGGATTACAGACATAGACATCAAACCTTAAATAATAAAATACATAAAAGAAAAGTTGGTGGTATATTTATAGATACAATTCCTATATCCAAGGAAACAAACTTGATACAAAACAACTTAGAATATATCAAAATAAAACACTCTTACTGGAGAGATTGTATAGCAGGTTCAGGTGTTTTCCTTTAATTGACACAGATTCAATCCCTGGAGTGCAGAGCCAGGAATAAACGCTGAGCACTGTCAAGTGTCATCTCTAAACCAGAAAAAAAAAACCTTTTACACAGCAAAAATCCAAACAAAACAACACAAACAACACCCTCCCCTCCACACCACAAAAAAGAAAGGCAGTCTAGCAAGTGGAGAAGATATCTACATATGTGACAAGGGGTTAATATCCAAAATATGTCAGGAATTCATAAATTTCATTTATCAATGAAGCTACCAAAACATGGGCAAAAAACATAAACAGATACATCTTCAGAAACACATGCTCCATAGACACATGGGAAAATGTTCAAAGTTGCTTATTACTAGAGAAAGCAAATCCAAACCATAGTGAAATTCTCATGATAATTTGTAAGATGTATTATATAAAGTGATTAGAAGCAGCGAATATTATAGATACTGTGGAGAAAAAGAAACTGTTTCACTGTTGATGGGAATGAAAATCAGTGCAGTGGCTATGGAAAATGGTTTGGAAATTCTTTAAAAAATATAAAGGGAGCGTCTCAACAGGTCTGTGAATTCCTTTGCACTCCCCCTCCCTGGCCACCCTCAATGCCAGCCACCAGGACCAGCCCTGGGGGCACTTACCTCGACTTCCGCAGCCAGCACCTGCCCAACTATCTGCCACTTTTCTAAACAGGTCTGTGAATCTCCATGCGCGGCACCTTCCTGTCCAGCACTGAGCCCCGCAACACTGGCCACTGGGACCAGCCCTCGGGGCACTTGCCTTGACTTCTACTGCCAGCACCTACCCAACTACCTCCCCCTCTTCTCAACAGGTCTGTGGACCAGGGGATTAGCATCCAAACCGGATGGGGTGTGTCCTACACTGTGTGGGGCGTGGCCTCCTCAAAGTGGGCGTGGCCTTGTGCGTGGCCATGGTCCGCTCACACAGCCACAGTTATTTTTCTCATTCCCAGCACTCTCGACTCACATCCCAACCTTTATTACCTAATTCTCTGGAAAAAGTCCTGGCCACCTCAAACACAATACAACAATAATCCACTGGCCAACTCTAATTCCACTAAAAGACCAGTGTCACAAGAAGCTGTACAAAGCCCAATATAAAAAGAACAACTCCTCCAATGCTTCACTAGATGCCTATCATAAGTTGCAGAATAATTTCTGAGAGGAAGGACACACTTTAAAAGGGGAATGGTTGACTACCACCAACCGAGCTTATTCAGAATCCTTTTCAGCAATAAGAGAGAACAGTGCTAGTGTACTTGCAGGTTGTACTCTATACAACCATAACAGCATGAAGAAACAGCACAAATCTCCACTACGAGGAGAGGATGAAGAAAAGAGTCCTGAATACTCAACAGGGGTTACCCACAAATATGATCTCTCCGACAAAGAATTCCGAGATGAAATGCTGAGGATGTTCAAGGAACTCAAGAATCCATGGAGCAGACATCCAGAAAATTAAAGGAAGAAATGAAAGAAACAGTGAAACAGATAGCCGAGAAAATACAGGAAGAAATAGGAGCAGAAATAAGAAAGGTACAAAAAGAAAAGTAACAAATAAAGAATTCGGTAGATGAAATTAAAAACTCAGTAGGTGTCCTCAACAGTAGAATGTCTACAGCCAAAGACAAATCAGTGAACTTGAAGATGAGCAGCAGAAATCGTACAGGCAACAACAAACAATGGGAAAAGATCTGAAAATTTAGGCACATCAGAGACCTAGGGGATGACTCCAAGAGGAATAATATTAGAATCATCGGAGAACCAGAAGGACAGGGAAAAAACCCCAATGATAAGCCACAGTTAAAGAAATCATTGCTGAAAAGTTCACAGAGTTAGAGAATGCAGGTATCCAGACTCAAGGGGTCAGAAGGGTGCCAGCTAGAAGAGACCCTAATAAAAACACTCCAAAGCATATCAGAGTCAGAATGGTAGATGTCGCAGATAGAGACACAATGCTGCAAGCAGCAAGATCAAAGAAGAAAATCACATACAAAGGAGCATCTCTTAGATTCACAGCAGACTTATCAGAGAAAACCCTTCAAGCCTGAAGCAATGGTGGGATATAGTGCAAAAACTCAATGAAACGAGCGCCTCACCAAGAATAATCTATCCAGCTAAACTCTCACTCAAACTCGATGGAATGATACACCATTTTATAGATGAACAAAAGCTCAGGAACTTCATAGACTCAAAACCAAACTTAAAAGAAGGACTAAAGAGCTCCTGTAAGACAAGAAAGAAAACACCCATAAGTGCAACAAACCCTTAAAGAAAGTTAGCACAAAACCCCATGACAATAATCTTTCTCAATGTCAATGATCTAAATGGACCTATAAAGAGACACAGAGTAGCAAAATGAATCTAGAAACTGAAACCAACTTTCTGCTGTCTATAAGAAACACATCTGAACAATCAGAACACAGACTCAAAGTCAAAGGATGGAAAACAAACTTGCAAGCAAACAACTCCCTCAAAAAAGCTGGGGTGGCCATACTAGAATCCAACAACATAGACTTCAGGTTGAAAAAGTTTAGAAGGGAAGGTGAAGGCCATTTTGTATTTATCAAGGGATAGGTACAACAGGAAGAAATCATACTCTTATATGTATATGCACCTAATGAGGGACCAGCTAATTACTTAAAACAACTGCAAACAGATGTAAGGAGGACATTGCTATTAGTACAATAGTCGGAGATTTCAACACTGCCTTGTCACCTCTGGAGAGATCAACAAGAACAAAATTCAGTAAGAAAACACCAGCTCTGAAGGAATAAATAGAAGAGAGAGAGAGCTAACAGACATTTACAGAGCTTTACACCCCCAAAAGAAAGTGTAAAGAATGTATTTACATGTATGCACAAAGAACATTTTCTAAAATAGACCACAAAACATACCTCGATAGAATCAAGAAGATAGAAATTGTATCAACTATCTTTTGAGACCACGATACACTGAATATAGAATTTAATCGCACACAGATGCAGTGAACCAAATCAAACACCTGGAAATTAAACAATTCAATGTCGAACAATGAGTGGGTCAGGAAGGAAGTTAAGGAAGAAATGAAAAGAAACCTGGAAACAAATGAGAATGAAGACATGAGCTCCCAAAACCTAAGGGATGCAGCTAAAGCTGTGTAAGAGGAAAATTTATAGCTTTGCAAGCATTCCTCAGGAAGGAAGAAAGGGCCTACATAGATAGCTTGACTTAGCAGCTCAAGATCTTAGAAAAAGATCAACAAAAGGAACCCAAACCCGCTGAAGGAAAGAAATAATAAAACTTAGAGCAGAAATTGATGACATGGAAACACCACCCCCAAAATCTGAAAGGTCAATGAAACAAAGAGCTGGTTCTTTGAGAAAATAAACAAGATTGAGAAAGAGAGAGAACACTAATAAACTGAATCAGAAATGAAAAAGGGGACATAACAACAGAAACTAATGAAATTCAAAGATCATCAGAGATCATTTTGAGAGTCTGTATGCCATGAAACAAGAGAACCTAGAAGAAATGGATAAATTCCTGGACTCCTATTATCTCCCAAGACTGAACCAAGAAGACTTGGAATAATTTAATAGACTCATTAATATCAAGAAAATGAAACTGTAATCAAAAGTCCTCCCCCAAACAAAAGCCCAGGCCCAGATTATTCACTAGCGAATTCTTCCAATCATTTAAAGATGACCTGTTTCGACTTCTCCTCAAGCTTTTCCAGGAAATTGAAGAAACAAAAACTCTCCCAAACAGTTTCTGTGAGGCACATATCTCACTAATTCCAAAAGCAAACAAAGACACCACTAACAAGGAAAACTACAGGCCAATATCCCTGATGAACACAGATGTGAAGATCCTCAACAAAATATTAGCAAAGTGAATCTAACAACTCATCAAAAAGATCATATGCCACGACCAAGTAGGATTCATCCCGGGGATGCAAGGATGGTTTAACATTTGGAAATGAATCAACATAATCCATCATATCAAAAAAAGCAAATAAAAAATCATATGAACATTTCAATATATGCAGAGAAAGCATTTGACAAGATACAACACCCATTTCTGATGAAAACTCTCATTAAAATGGGTTTTGAAGGAGCTTTCCTCAAGATAGTCAAAGCCATCTACCACAAACCCTTGGCAACCATTATCCTCAATGGAAAAAAACTAAGGGCCTTCCCTCTAAGATCAGGGACAAGACAAGGATGCCCACTCTCACCACTTCTGTTCAACATAGTACTGGAAGTACTTGCAAAAGCGATTAGGCAAGAAAAAGATATTAAGGACATACAGATAGGAATGGAAGAAATCAAGCTCTCACTATTCGCAGATGATATGATACTATATCTAGAGAATCCTAAAACGTCTACCAAGAAACTCCTAGAAACAATAGACTTGTACAGTAAAGTCGCAGTCTATAAAATCAATACCAAAAAATCCATGGCTTTCCTATATGCAACTAACAAGACAGAGGAAAATTTTAAAAAGCCCATTCACCATTGTGCCCCAGAAAATCAAATACCTTGGAATCAGCCTAACTAAGGAGGTAAAGGATCTCTACAAAGAAAACTACAAAGAGCTACTCCACGAAATAAAAGAGGATCGAGGAAATGGAAACATATTGCCTGCTCGTGGATAAGAAGAATTAACATTGTCAAAATGGCAATGCTCTCCAAAGCACTGTACAGATTCAATGCAATCCCTATAAAGATACCCTTGAAATTCTTCATAGAAATGGATCAAGCACTCCTTAAATTCACAACAAACACCTACGAAAAGCTAAAGAAATTTTTAGTTTGTTTCGTGGAACAACAAACACCCATGAAAAGCTAAAGAAATTTTTGTGGAAAAGATGATGGAAGACATCACCCTCCCCAACCTCATACTCTACTACAAAGCAGTAACAATTAAAACAGCAGGGTACTGGAACAAATGCAGAGCTGAAGATCAATGGAACAGGGTGGAATATCCCTACACACAACCCTAAATGTATGAACATCTAATCTTTGATAAAGGAGCAAGAAACAGATGTGGAGCAAAGAAAGCCTCTTTAACAAATGGTGCTGATAAAACTGGACAACCACATGCAAAAAAGTGAGCTGTCACCTCGACTTCACACCATGCACAAAAATCAGATCACAATGGATTGAAGATCTCAACATCAGACCAGAATCCATAAGGTATATTGAAGACAAGGTTGGGAAAACCCTCCACAACATTGAAGCTAATGGTGTATTCAAAGATGACATGCCACTGACCTACCAAGTGGAAACATAGATTAACAAATAGGACTATATTAAACTAAGAAGCTTCTGCACTGCAAAAATACAGTGACCAAAATACAATGACAATCTACAGAATGGGAAAGAATATTCACCCAATTCCCATCTGATAAAGGGTTGATATCAAGGATATACAAGGCACTGGTTGGAATCTGCGAGAAAAAAAATACAACACCATCAAAAATGGGGCAATGAAGTAAACAGAAACTTTCTCAAGGAAGAAATATGAAGGCAAAAAGGCACACAAAAAATGTTCTTCCAAAAGCAGAACTGCAGACCAATGGAACAGGGTGGAATATCCCCACACACAACCTCAAATGTATGATCATCTAATCTTTGATAGAGGTGCAAGAGATGTGAAGTGGAGCAAGGGAAGTCTCTTTAACAAATGGTGCTGGCACAACTGGACAACCACATGCAAAAAAATGGGCTTAGAACTCGACCTGACACCATGCACAAAAGTCAGATCAAAATGGATTAAAGACCTCAACATCAGACCACAAACCATAAGGTACATTGAAGACAAGGTAGGCAAAACCCTCCACGATATTGAAGATAAAGGTATCTTCAAAGATGACACGGAACTAAGCAATCTAGTAAAAACAGAGATCAACAAATGGGACTACATTAAACTAAAAAGCTTCTGCACCGCAAAAGATACAGTGACCAGAATACAAAGACTATCTACAGAATGGGAAAGGATATTTACACAATACCCATCAGATAAGGGGTTGATATCAATGGCATATAAAGCATTGGTTGAACTCTACAAGAAGAAAACATCCAACCCCATCAAAAAATGGGGCGAAGAAATGAACAGAAACTTTACCAAGGAAGAGATACGAATGGCCAAAAGGCACATGAAAAAGTGCTCTATATCACTAATCATCAGAGAGATGCAGATGAAAACAACCACGAGATACCACCTCACACCACAGAGGCTAGCACACATCCAAAAGAACAAAAGCAACTGCAGTTGGAGAGGATGTGGGGAGAAAGGGACCCTTCTATACTGCTGGTGGGAATGCCGGCTAGTTCAGCCCTTTTGGAAAACAATATGGACGATTCTCAAAAAACTAGAGGTTGAGCTCCCATTTGACCCAGCAATACCACTTCTGGGAATATATCCCAGAAAAGCCAAAGAGTATAGTCGAAATGACATCTGCACTTATATGTTCACCGCAGCACTGTTTACAATAGCCAGAATCTGGAAAAAACCCAAGTGCCCTAGAACAGATGACTGGTTGAAGAAACTTTGGTACATCTATACAATGGAATACTATGCAGCTGTTAGAAAGAATGAGGTCATGACTTTTGCATATAAGTGGATCAGCATGGAAAGTATTATGCTAAGTGAAATGAGTCAGAAAGAGAGAGACAGACATAGAAAGATTGCACTCATCTGTGGAATATAGAATAATAGACTATAAGACTAACACCCAAGAATAGTAGAAATAAGTACCAGGAGGTTGTCTCCATTGCTTGGAGGCTGGTCTCTCATTCTGGGCAACTCAGAGAAGGGAACACCAAGTAAAATGTGGTTAGAGGTCATGTGGGGGAAAGATGATGCGGGCCAAATATAGACTAGAGACTGAACACAATGGCCACTCAACACCTTTATTGCAAACCACAACACCTAATCGAGAGAGAGAACAAAAGGGAATAACCTGCCATAGTGGCAGTGTGAGGTGGGGGGAAACGGGACTGGGGAGGGGAGGAGGGATGTTGGGTTTACTGGTGGGGGAGAATGGGAACTGGTGAAGGGATGGGTTATCAAACTTTTTAAGGGAGAAACATGAGCACAAAAATGTATAAATCTGTAACTGTACCCTCACGTTGATTCACTAATTAAAAATAAACTATTAATTAAAAAATGTTCTTCATCACTAATCATCAGAGAGATGCAGATCAAAACAGCTATGAGATACCACCTCACACCACAGAGACTGTCACACATCCAAAAGGACAAAAGCAACTGCTGTTGGCATGGATGTGGGGATGCCAACTGGTTCAGCCCTTTTGGAAAACAGTATGCATGATTCTCAAAAATTTAGAAATTGAACTCCCTTTTGACCCAGCAATACAACTCCTTTGAATATATCCTGGAGTTACAAAAAAGTATAGTTGAAATGACATCTGCACTGTAATGTTCATTGCAGCACTGTTTTCAATAGCCAGAATCTGGAAAAAAACCCGAGATGCCAGAGAACAGATGACTGTTTAAAGAAACTTTGGTACATCTACACAGTGGAATACTATGCAGCTGTTAGAAAAGATGAAGTCATGACATTTGCATATAAGTGCATCAACACGGAAATTATCATGCTAAGTGAAACGAGTCAAAAAGAGAGAGACAGACATAGAAAGATTGTACTCATCTGTGTAATACAAAGTAACAGAATGGGAGAGTAGCACCCAAGAATAGTAGAGATAAGTACAAGAAGGTTGGCTCTATGGCTTGAAAACTGGCCTCACATGGTGGAGGAAAAGGCAGTTCCGATAGAGAAGGGAACACCAGGTAATGTGTGGTTCAATGACCCCCTGGGAATGGGAGATGTACACTGAAAATAGACTATAGATCAAACACGATGGCCACTCTATACTTTCATTGCAAACTACAACACTGAAAAGGAGGGAGAGAACAAAAGGGAATAGCCTGCACAGAGGTAGTGTGGGGTGCAGGGGGTGGCATGAGGTGGTGGATGGGATACTGGAATAATTGGTGGTGGAGAATGGGCACGGGTGGAGGGATGGGTACTTGAGCATTGTATGACTGAAACACATCACGAAAAGTTGTAATTTTGTAACTGTACCTCACAATGATTTGCTAATAAAAAACTTAAAAAATGTAAAGGGAAATTCCTTATGGTCCAATAATTATTCAAGACTTTTATTTGAGAGATATGAAAACATTAATTCAAATTGATATTTGTACCCTTGTGTTCAAAGTAACCAAAACCTAAATATCCACTAACAGATGACTGGCTAAGTAATGAACTGCTACTACACTGTTAAATCACTGTATCACTGGCATCTCACTGCTCATCAGTTTGCTTGAGCAGGTGCCAGTAACGTCTCCATTCGTTCCTGTCATGTTCAGGGTCAGAGGAATGTTACTGTTTATGTCATATCAAATACAGCACGTATTCATAGCTTGCCAGGTTCTGCCTTCGAGATTCTTGCATTGCTCTCTTCTGGGAGCTTTGTTTTATAATCTCTGGGTCTTGGTAGTTGATGAGAGTACATGGCATGGCACGGAGGGTGGGGTGTGTGTGAGGAGTTTGTGGGTGTGACTGCCAAGCTACTGGAAAACTGGGGATCTGGTGGAGGAGGCCCAGTCTCGATCCAAGCAGGCTTGGAGATCTCAGCCACGGGTCCCACATACCTTGGTTCCTTTGTTGGTTACTTTATACGTGAGGCTCGTTCGAGCATGTAGTAAAAGCCGCTATTAAAACTAGATGAAATTGGGGCTGGAGCAATAGCAGAGCGGGTAGGGCGTTTGCCTTGTACGCGGCCGACCCAGGTTCAAATCCCAGCATCCCATATGGTCCCCTGAGCACCGCTAGGGGTGATTCCTGAGTGCAGAGCCAGGAGTAACCCCTGTGCATCGCCAGGTGTGACCCAAAAAGCAAAAAAAAAAACTAGATGAAATTGTGTATTTTTAGAAATAAGTAAATGGAATTTTCAGTAATTCTGTTGAGTAAAATAAGGATTCAAAACAATTTTTGTATGATTTAATTCATGTGAACTGTGAATTACTTAAACAAACCAGTTGAAAATGAACATTAAAATGAATTGCTTCTTTCAATTAGAACTCAGTGAAAACCAGAGGGAAAGGGAGGGAGGACTCGGCAGAGTCCATTGTAGTGGTGGGATGGCACGGGGATTTTGGTGCTAGGAGTGGTGATGGCTATACATGGATAGAAATATGTTTGTTAGATTTTTGGGTCTCCATCTGATGGAACTGAGGGCTACTCCTATCTATGCAGTGGTTGGGGGACTATGTGATATCAGGCATAGAACCCAGGGATAGTATCTTCATTGTTCAAGATTATACTCATTGTCAGAGTCCAGAAATCAGTTATCATTTTATCTTTTAGCAAGAGAGTGAAAAGATATGAAGACATCTAGTATAAATTCAAGGAGAAAAACATAGAAAAAAGATTTCAAATAGTGGTATTAAGTAGAAATAAAACAAAAAACATGCATATTCTTCTCTCCTGGAAGGGAGTATAACATAACACTTGTCATAACCATGCTGCTGGATCCTGTGCCAGGCTGTTTCACTCGGGGCGCCCCTGAGGGAGAGGGTGAGCACACTTCCCACCCCAAGGAACCCAGCTCTTGCAGCCTATAACCTCCAGAAATCAACCACCACCATGCTCAGGCTGCTCTCCACATGCTCAGGCCGAGCCTCACCCAAGAGTGAACCTATTCCTGGACCGCATTGCTGCACTTGCAGCCGCGTGACACTTCATACTGCACACCCTACTCCTACTCCAGGAGTACTGCACCACATTTGATGGAGTTCAAATAGGAGGCAACCAATTTTAGAGGGAAATATTTTTTTACAGATTAGTGATCTCTTATAGAAGGGCTTAATGGCCCGTGGGTGAAATACAACAGTCTTTACCCTATTTCCTCCAAGGATACTTTTTTGTAGCAATTTCAGTGTTTTTTCATAACAAACAATACAAAATATATTGTTTCAGTTTGCTTTGAGACAGGGATTGGGGTTTGGGATGGAAACACCTTGAAATATGGGGGTGGGAAGGTGTAATGGTGGTGGGATTGGTGTTTGAATATTAAATGTAATAAAATGTAGTGAACTACTTTATAAAATTAAAAATTATTAAAAAACTTTAACAACTTGCTTTCCTTATCCCAGAACATATTTTTTCAATATTATTTTGAGCCAAGAAAGTATCTTTAGCTTGCTTAATGGATTTAGAAAAGTGATTTTCTTTTAGTATTGCATGGTTCTTTGCTTTTGGGCCATTCCTGGGGGTGCCAGGGAACTACTTGAGCTTGCTGTGATGCTTGGGGGACAACCAGCTTGGGGTGGTGGTGGAGGTGGGTATGGTTTGGTCTAGCATGGGCCTTCCACTGGTCAAGCACTGACCCTTTGAGATGTCTTCCTGGTTACAGAGCTCCTTTCAATATTAGTTTTTAATTTGATATCAGAATTCAGTTTAATGAAGCAATGTGGTTTGAATATACATATAATCAGTGATTGCATTTTTTTCTTTTTCTTTTTGGATTTTTTTTCTTTGTGGGTCACACTTGGTGATGCACAGGGGTTACTCTCCTGGCTCTGCATTCAGGAATTACTCCTGGTGGTGCTCAGGGGACCATATGGGATGCTGGGAATTGAACCCGGGTCAGCTGCGTGCAAGGCAAACGCCCTACCCACTGTGCTATCACTCCAGCCCTCTTTTTTTGATTTATGGGTCACACCTGGTAGTGTCAGGAGTGATTCTTGGTTCAATTAGGAGAGCCCCCAGGTGGTGCTCTGGAGACTTTGCAGTGCTGGGAATTGTATGAGATTCTCGACCAAGTGTAAAAATTTATTTCTGAGTTAGTGGGTTCTTGAGTATTGTATGAAAGATTTGCATACAAAACTCAGATGCTCAAGAAGTTAAAGTTTATTGTACAGTTAAAGTAATTTAGTCTGGCTGTCTCCTCAATGTCCAGGCCTCTCCAAAGTCCAGACATCACTGGTACAATCCTGGTACCTGGAGCTGTTCCTACCTCCAGTGCATGATGGTCAGCTCCTGGTGCTGTTCTCTGCACAGGACACAGTTCCTGCTGGGACCTGCAGCTGGAGCCCCATGCCAGTGCCACCTGGCTGCAGCCTCTTGCTCTATCATCTGTCTGGGCCTCTTGAGGGCTGTCCCCTAGCGGGTCCCTAGCCTTTTGACTGTCCTTGGTCTCAAGTACATGCATATGAAACCTCTGTTGTCCCATTCTCCATCTGGACATAGGTGAGGGGGTAAGAAGGTCCCACCTCATCTCATTCCTGAAGTGTTACCCTTCAGTTCTCCACTTAGTCAGTATGTATTTGTTAAGGGCATATCATAGACACCACACTGGACATCAGACACTTGGGACATATCAGTCAACAACACAGAAACACAAGCAAGACGTCTCCTATCTGGAGCTTCCATTCCATTGTGGTGTACTACGAACACCTCAGATAAACTGATCCCTCTATAGTAAAAGAAAGAGGGAAAGAACAGAGCAATCTAGGAGGGCAGGGTCTTATAAATAAAGGGGTTGGCTATGGTGCAGGTGTTTGAATATATCTGAATTATACAAAATGGGTGCATGGTCCCTTCTGAGGTGAATCAATAAACAACATTTGCCACCTCTGTTAGTTTCTTTTCCTCTTCTGACTTTGAATCCTTCATAATTCCCCCTATCATTTCTGTTTTTCAGGCTTCTGAACACAATATTCTAAAATTGCATGGTTCCCTTCACTCTTTTATTTATCACTCACTATTTAGTCTCTTTTTTGGTCTTTATTATTGTTGTTACATCCTTCTCTCATTGAGCCTATTTCATCCTTTTCCTCTTTTCTTTGACTTTCACAATTGTTCCCATTTTATTCTCCTCCTTTGCTACTTATTACAACAATGTAAGGAAAATAATCATGCTAGAGACCTGAATATATGGTTGGAATGAAAATCAATGGCAACTGAGGCCAAACAGGGCAAATGGTGACAGGGGAAATCAAGCCTCATTGCCTGACTATATTTCTGCATACTGTGAAATAAGACTTATTTTTGAAGTATGATTTAATTCTTAAAAGTTTTACTTAATCTAACGAAAAGAAGACAGCCATGGTGGTTATAGTTTCTAAGAGTTTATTCCATAATAAAATAGACGTTTAACAGAGTTGAGTAAGCAAATGATGCATTCACATTCTTTTGCATAGACCCCAGCATTCTTTCCCCTTCACACTAGATGGCAGGAGTGTAAAGGAAAATCATCCAAAGCAGTTTGGGTTTTTCTCCACCAAGCAGGGATGAGAATGAAAAATAGCAAAATCTTAATCAAGGGGAAGACACTGTGTTTATTTGGTTGTTGCTTTTGAGTTTTGTCTGTGATTTATTTATTTCAAATATTAGCCCTTTATGTTTTATGCATAACCATGGAGAGAGGTTAAGATGCTTCCCTAAAAAAGACAAAAGATGGCCAAAAGTAATATAAAAGAGATAAAAGAAAAAGTGTTCATCTCACTTATTATTAGGAAAATGGAAATCAAAACAATACAGAGGTACTCTTATGCCAGTGGGAATGGCAGATATCAAAAAGACTGTCTGGAAACAGTGTCATCAACGATGTGGTGAAAAAGAAATCCTCATTCACTCTTGGTTGGAATGTTGCCTGGTTAGACTCTCTGGAATGAAGTTTGGAGATCTTCATTCAAATCTTACTTCATTCAAAGTAAGACTACAACCACCAGATGATTCAGTGATTCCTTAGCATTGATCTCCAAAATACAAAATCATATATTTGAAGAGATGTATTCACATCTTTGTTTGTTGAAGCCCTTAATACATAGCAGAGAAATGGAAGCAACCCAACTATCCAGTGGCAGATGCATAAAGAACCTATGGTGTATATACACAATGGATTACTACATGGCTATAAGACCACAAGAAATCATGCAGTTTGGTGGAACATGGATGAAACTGAAAATTATCATATCAAGTGAAACAAGTCGAAAGGAGAAGGAAAAATACCAGATGATCCAATGCATCTGTGGAATACAGAGAGAAAAGGCAAAGGAATATGCAGTTGTGGACTACCAAGTTGAGATGACCAAGCAGTAGGGGAAAGAACAGTGAGGAATGAAGAGGAATGAAGGGAAGTCACATAGGAATGTTGTGGAGGGTCATTGGTACTTTGTTGTTGGGTGAAGCAATTTTGTTCATCAATAGCATAAACCTTAATACTATTATACCATGTTACTTAAACTAGAAAAGTGAGAAAGTTAAGTCACAACTGAGATATAGCATGACACTCTAACAAGTGTCATATTCATTTCAGCAAAATGTGTTTGGGGTACTCTTTTACTCTACCCATGTTTGTAAGTAAATTATAGGTAAAATGCAAGAAATTTATTGAATCTTATTTAACAAGAAAGATGAAGCTTTTACTTTAAACTTAAAAATAGTTTCCTGTGTGATAATACAGTGGGTAGTGTTTGCCTTGCACGAGGCTGACCGGGGTTCAATTCCCAGAATCCATACGGTCCCTTGAGCACTGCCAGGAATAATTCCTGAGTGCAGAGCCAGGAGTAATTCCGGACCATCACCGGGTGTGACCCAAAAAGAAAAAATAAAGAAACTCTAAAAGAAAGTCAGTACATTGTTGTGCAGAATTAGAAATTCCTACTTGGCTTCTGAAAATGTTTGAATATTTTTTTCTTTTTGTAGTTGTAAAAGTTAATTGAAAAAACAATGAGGGTCTAAACACAAGTAAATTTGGAGATTTTATCTTAAACAATGAACTTCAAAACAAACAGCTGCTAGCATTACTCTGGAATACTTTAATTCATGATGTAATAAGAAACAAGTGAGTCAACACTCATAAAACAAATGTTTCTGGTAACCAAAGTCATCAAGATATGTTTATCTGCAAAAAGTGTGTTGTAACAGAATATCAGTCATCAAATAAAGGAGTTGACTTTTCACATCAGCATGTATAATAAATATTTTAATGTCAATATATTTAAAAAATCTGAAAGTAAAAAAAAAATAGTTTCCTGCTTTGTTAAAAGTTTTTCAATATTTCTCTGCCACTCAAGATCAGTTAGGAATTTGGTACACTTAGTGTGAAAATTACAAATCCTGGAGAAATCAGTTATTCCATAGCTTCCAAATATCTTTACCAATAAATTTAAGAATAATGCCAAGATTCTCAGAATAATTATGAAATAATAAGTGAATTGGAAAGAGAAATTGCTGACTATTTGTATACCTGGGTGAAAGACATATAGGAGTCATAGGTTTTACTCTGGTAACTTTTCAAAACTCTGAATTTTTTTTCAAGAGGAAAGAAAGCTGTGCTGTCTCTTGCAGCTTCACCCACACTCCACACCGTTCTCTTGCTTGCTCATTCCCTAGGTGAGGTTGACCTTCTGGCTGATGTACCCTTGACCTTTTGGGAACTGAACGTCTCATCACTTATGTCCTATACAGCAGCTACATGGCATCTCACACACACTTATTCCTCCTATGCTGAAATGACAGACTCAGGTGTAGATCTGGTTGCCTCTGAGGGCTTTGTGCTATTAATATCTTGTTCTTAACTCTTTCCACCTATCCCATAGAGATTCCCTCACAAGGCAGTGGTGATAGTGAGAAATCATAGAGCCTTAAATCACAGCAAGAGGAGAGTCAGGATCAAGATGTCTTTGAAAGTAGCTCTTGAATCCATACTGGCTTCAAAATCACAGACAAGAAATAGAAAAACCGTTTCTGGGAGAGGGAAGGAAAAGAGCAACACTCAGTTTAATTTCCCAGGAAGCTCCACTGGAGGCGAATGACAAAGATTCATACTCAGAACACAGCAGACAGTGGGGAAACCTGGTGGAAACCTGCCAAAGTCAGTGCACGAGTACTGCCAACAGCACACAGGCTCCACCAGCAATGACTCACTCTGTGACATCAATGAAGATGCTTAATGAGCTCAAAGAAACTATAGTACAGGTAGTCAGTAAAGCACAAGCAAGCATAAGAGTGGAAATAAGAAAGTTCTGAACAGAAGTGGCAGAATCTAAGTGAAAAGTAAACAAAAGAAGGCTACAGAAGCTGAGTGACAAAAGCTGAGAAAAAAAGTCTTCCATATTCTGTTCTAAAAAAGAACAGAATATGGAAGAATTCTGAAAATAAACAAAAAGGACACCAGACCACTAAGTTAGAGGGGAAAAAAAGAACCTTTAGAATTACAGAGAAAAGAGCAGGGCAAATTTAATGAAGAATCACTAATCAAAAAATCAGATAGGGGGTATAGTACCGCCAACAGGTCAATCTGTATCTACAGGGCGAGAGTATCCGCAGCCTGATGGTGCCTTCAGGCTTCCGGATACCCCAAAATTGCCACTGTGCCTTTGGCTGAACCCAACAACTTGGGGCCATGTTTACCAAGAAATTAAACAGCCAAAAGTTAGATATGTGGGAGTCAGGTCCACAAACCACCTCTGCCTCAGCTATACAAGCTCATTTATTGGCCTTATTTCAGAGACCCATAGATAAATCTTGAAAGAGATCAAAAGCCACAGTTAATCTTGGACTCAAGCATGGCTGAACAGACTGGGGTAAATTGGGGGGCACAGGTTGGCCTATGCCTGCCCAAGCAGAGTCCCCAGCAGCCGCTTACTTCCACAATGCAAAATTGCTGCCATACCCCAGGCCTGACTCCACCATCTCTGGATGGACTTCACCAAGATATAATCTGCTGAAAATTCTGGTATGCGGGTTTTGTGACTGAAATCTCCAGGCTTTCACAGAGTTGGGATGGGCTACCTCTCCCCACTTCCCAATACACATGGAAGCACTGGCAGTCACCCCCACGAACCAACTCCAGCGCCACCCTGCAAACTGGCCTTGCTTCAGAGACCCATAAATAAATCTTGCAAGGATCAAAAGCCGGAGACACAGCAGCGAGTCCTGGAAGACACCACAGGACCGGAGATATCTTTGGTCCCCATACCAACCCAGGCACCCCAGATGGAGCAGGTACACTCTCCCCCACCTACTCCAGAAGAACACTGGTGACCAAGAACATCCACAGGCAAGGTTCCAGGTATGTGGGTTCCGGGACGAAATCTCCATGCTGCATGACAGCAGAGGGGCCAGGCTGTCCCTTCCCGGCTCCCCACTTGCTGTCAGCCTGGCTCTCACACCCATGATGTGTCTCTGGGCACCATCTTAGCATACCAACAGCCCAGGTCCAGAGACGCCCAATTGAATCCCAAAATTGATTAGTGCCCTACAGAAATGTCTCTGGAACCCAACCATTTACAATCTAGGATTCTAGAAGTATGTAATCTCTGGGCGACCAATGGAGGCCTCAGCAGCTCTTCCTCTCACCACCCGGGTTCAGGGGGTCTCAGGCTACTTGCTTAGCCAGGGCGACCCGAGTCACGGGGCAGATGAAGGAGAAAACATCTTAATATTAGTTGTTTTTGTATGGACACAGTAAGAGATACATTGAGACTTGTAGGGCAGCTCTCCTGGGAACATCTTGGCAAGACTCAGTTTACAGTGCTCAGGCCAGATTAATCACTCCTAACCCTAGCAGGGTCCGAATCTAGTTATTACTTTTTGAATCATGACAGAATTTGTCCATGACCATGCTCTTAACTTTTAGTTAAGCATTATGGCACTTTGGCCAGGCCCATCTCGATGCCAGTGTAGCATATAGCTCAGCACTTGCCCTGGGTCCATCCAGTCCCTCGTCAGGACCTTGCTTTTTGGGGTGCTAGGAAGTTAGGCCAACTGAGGCTTAAGCTGAGAGAACAGATGCCCAGGAAGTAAATATCATTGAGATTCCATTAACTCCCAAGTTACAAAAGGATAGCATTGTCTTCTTGTGCCCATGCAAAAAGGACATTGATCTGAATTTACTATGTGAAGGACTTAAGGAGAAGAGAAAAATAATATTTACAAGTTAACAGAGCACAAAGAAAGAAGTTACAAATAAACACAGAGAAATGGGAGCACCTTGATGGGAGTAATCTAATAAACCCAAGCTTTCTGTGGCAAGGAGGAAAGAACAAGCCCGTATTATCCTACAAAGAAGTGCACAGCCACAGCACCCAAAATATTTAAAATGAGCAATGAACAATAAATGATCTGGTGTCTGCCTCTGGCAGGCAGGCTTGAATGGTGGTGGGAAAATTCAAGCAAAACATAATACCCCAAAGTAGAGAGAGTATTGGGGAAATTGCCTGCCATGGAGTCAGGGTAAAGACTAGGATGGGGGGAGGCATATACTCGGAACACTGGTAGTGGAGAGTGTGCACTGGTGGAGGGTTGGGTGTTCAATCATTGTATAGCTGAACCTGGAACATGAAAAACAGTTCAAGAAGACAGAACAAGAAGACAGTTAATGCTATGCTTTTGTAACCTGGGAGTTAATGGACTCTCAATGTTATTTACCTCCTGGGCATCTGTTCTCTCAACTTAAGCCTCAGTTGCCCTAACTTCCTAGCACCCCCCAAAGCAGGGTCCCGACAAGGGACTTTGTAACTGTATCTCATGGTGATTCAATTTAAAAAAAAATGTGGATCTCATGCCCAATTCAATCGGCTTAATCAATGGCTGAATAAGTAGCAATAAGCCTACATTTAAAAAATTATAGATAAGAATTTCCTAGAAGTGTATATATTCACATTTAAGAGTCATGAAGGATTCCAGTGAAAATATCCAAATAGAAAATCTCTAAGACTCATTAAAATTAAAATGGCAGAAGATACGGTATTGAAAATAGCAAATTCAACGAAGAAATTGTCAGCAAATTACAGAAATATGAGCCAAAATGGAATTATAATCAGAAATGACAGAATGTATTGTAGGAAAACTCAGTAGAAAGTCTGAGCAGCAATTCAGGAAAGATCGAGGACTAAAAAATGAGATGAAAGAAACCTTTAACAACAGAAGGTGGGGAAAAAAGTCTCAATAGAAATGAAGAGCACATCAGAGAACTATGGGACAAGCTCGAGAAGAACAGTATAAGATTCACTGGAGTCTCTGAGGACCAGAATGGCAAATATGATGAAGAATCAATAGTTAAAGAAATCATAAATAATAACTTCTCAGAGTTAAAAAATACAGACAATCAAGTATAAGAGGTATAAGTAGTCTCAGTGAAAATAAATTTGGCTAGAAAAACTATGAGACACATTGCGCCCAGAATGACAAAAACAAAATATAGAGACAAAGTTTTGAAACCAGTAACACAAAAAACAGAAAATTACATACAAAGGAAAGTCCATAAGATTCACAGATGACCCATCAAATGAGACTATGAGGCAGAAGACAATACAAGAAAATAGTACAAAATCTCGATGAAATGAACATGAGAATATTATATCTAACCAGATTGTCAGTCAGATTCGAAGGAACCATTCTGAGCTTCAAGGACAGACAATAGCTTTCAAAGTTCAAAGCCTTGACACCAGTTTTTTAAGAAGCAATAAAAGAACTTCTATAAAGGACAGGACAAATTTCTTAGCAAGTGGTATTGAGTATGGTCTCACTCATGATGCTTCTTTTTGACCTCTACTAGATTCAGAAAGATATGTGTGTTCTTAGTTTTCTAAGGGATTTTACACATTTTAAATAACTAAATAAAGTCTCATTTATGTTAAAGTTTACATATGATTAGATTATTTTTAAATTTACATCCACAGAAGTTTTTATTAAAATACTTATTAATTCAGACACAAGCAGTATATGTAATTTAATATTTTTTTAAAAAAATTTATTGAATCACCATGCGGAAAGTTACAAAGTTCTCAGGTTTATGTCTCCATTATACAATATTCAAACACCCATCCCTTCACCAGTGCCCATATTCCACCACCAAAAACACGAGTATACCCCCTGCCCCCCCATCCCCAACTGTATAACTGATGAATTTCACTTCATTTCTCTTTACCTTGATTACGTTCCATATTTCAACACAAAACTCACTATTGTTGTTGGAGTTTACCCCCAAGAAAGACAGCCCTACTACCAAGGAAGCATTTGATGATTAGTTTTCCATTGCTGAGAATGAAGAGATATGTAGCCCCACTGCTCCAAGTACATAACTCTTTTTTTTCTTTTTTTTCCCCCTCACATCCCTTCCCACGCCTCATAGTATGGTGGACGGCACGCCGTGTTTCTCCCTGAAAATGGGAAACAACCGGGAAAGAGGGATATTCCCTCTTCTCAGCAGGCGTGGGGCTGTTGCTTAGTTCACAGTCCAGAGAAATGGCTGCTACTTTAATAACCTTCAATATTTCAACAAAATCTCACTGTTTTTATTTGGAGTTTCCCACCCCCAAGTCAGACCTGTTAAAAAGGAACCGTTTCACATTGCTGACAATTATAGATGTTAAGTCCAAAACAGCGTCCGCGCGGTTTTGGATTTCTGTATAAAGTCCAGGGAAAATTCTGCCAGAAATTGCATAGCCCAGCTCACAGTCCCAGTGCATTGCTGTAAGAAGTCTCTGGAATCAAAGTCTTTAGGCGCAGAGGGTCTGTTTCACTCTCAGCAGCTCTGAATTTATCTGGGCCGAGGGCATGCCAGTTACACCCACTTCCCATGGTTCTCTAGGAGCCCCAAGTATAAAAATCGTATACCTCTGGGTTAGGAGTCTTAGAAGATGGCTCCTGCCATGTGGATGTTGCTGCCACCGCCATTTTCCATGCAGGAAGATGGAGTGGGGAGGAAAGACCCGGGCAGCACGGAGTTGTAGCCCAGTTCACAGTCCCAGTGCATTGCTATAAGAAGCTGCGCTGGATGCCTGAATGTGTTAGGTTTCTGGAATCAAAGTCTTTAGGTGCAGAGGGTCCATAATTTAATATTTTTATATGAATCCAATGGTCCTTTTCTGTGATAAAACACACTTTTACTTTATTTCAAATTTTTTTCTGCTTGTGCAGTAGAATTTTTTTTTTTATTTGACTATCAGTGGTTTGAGGTCTTCCTTTATAGCTTCTCTGCACAGCTTTTCGAGCTCGGACATTAGCTTGTGATTGTCTGAGGCTTGTGCCAAACCACATTGGCATATGAGCTTGAGAGTTTCCGAAGACAGGCGTCTGTTTATGGCTTTCCCACTCAGGATTCCTTGCACCGTCATGGAAGTGCTGAACTAGTCGATTGTATTTCTCGTCAATGTTGTCAACGATGGCATCTTCCCACGTTGCTGCAATAGTGCCAAAGAGCTCCCAGTTGGTGGTCATTCTGGGAGTTCTCTTCTTAAAACTAAACTTTGCAGACCTTTCTCCCTGCTCTGAGAAGTAGAGTTTTGCATGATGGAGATGGTGGTCCGATCCCATTTGGAATTTTGGGACAACAGCGACATTGGTCAAGCAAAACCATCGATTGAATATGATGTAGTCAGTTTCATTGTGGAACTGTTCACCAGGAGACTCCCATGCCCAACATTTAGATTTGGCCTTCTGAAACTGTGAATTACCATGGATGGTCTTGGTCTACATGATGAACTCACACAAAGTGAGAAGAGCAGCAGTGTTGGCTGATGTGGCAGACACCGGAAAAAGTATTTGTAATGCTCGCCTGTCCTTCACCAACTACAAGACCAAGATGACTGCCCACTGACGTCCTGATGGATCTATCACATCTTCCTGAAGGGCAATGGAGAGGATTATTCACAACTTCTACCTGGATCTCTTCAATAGCCACATCCATCTGCCAACGTACCAAATTCCACAGGATGGATATGTTGCTCCCAACGTTCTCTCTATAATCACTCACCTCCAGTTCCACTCATTTTATCCCCACGAGCATGACGTTGTTGCTTTTAGTGGCAGCATATATATTTTATAGAGTACACAGACCACAGCTCTTTTATCCAGTCATTGGTAGATGGGTATTTTGGTGGCGTCCATGTTTGAGCCACTAAGAATAATGCTGTTAAGATGCTGTTATAGAAGTAACTATCTTTGAATTAGTGATTTCATGTTGATTGTATAGATGCCTAAGCGTTGCTGAATCAAAAGGAATATCCAGGATCATTTTTGTGCTCAAGCTACCACGGGTAGCTTGCCAGGCTCTGCCAGGCAGGAGGGATACTCTTGGTAGCTTGCCAGGCTCTTCGAGAGGGACAGAGGAATCAAACCCGGGTCAGCCACGTGCATGGCAAACACCCTACCCACTGTGCTATCACTCCAGTCCAAGGGTCAAGAAACATGCCTCCAAAAATAAAGAAGATAGAAATAGTATCAACTATCACCTAAGACAATGATGTTTTGAGAATGGGAATTAATCACAAATATAAATAGGGGGGCCTCAAATACTTAGAAATGAAACAAAAATAAATTTAAAAGAATGTTCTGAGTTTTAAAAGACGATTAAAAAAGAATATCTTTTAAAAAAGACACATGGAAAGGGAACAACAAATGACCATAGGCAACAGGAAAATGATCATAGAGTTGGTCTACAAAACTGAGCTTACCTGGAATAGTGGTGGTGGTATTGGAAGGTTCCGTGGAACATAGGTGGGGGAAAACAGGCACTGTTGTTGAAGGGCTGGTTTTGGAATAATGTGTGCATAAAACTATGATTTACACTATTAATAATAATAATAGTAAATAATAATAATAAATAATAGTATCTCAAAAATATAGGAAAATAAATATAGGGTCATACCCTAAGTAAAATTATGTTAAAACATACAATTATATTTCTGTTACAAGAGAAAAATGTAATCACAAGTTAGGTGACATAATTCATATACATAACTGTAGAAGGAATTGTAGTATAATAAAAACTACAGCAAATATACCAAATACATCAATCTATGATGTCTTCGGTGAGACCTATATTTTTTCTAGAAATCAAATCCAAGTTTTAAAAGTATTCATTTACAGACTGAAACAGGAATTTATTCATTTAGGCATTCAACAAATATTTTTTGAATAGCTCCTAAGAGGAGAACACAGAAAATAGTGAATATTATAGTCTTTATTCTACTAAAACGTGCCTCCAAGTGTGTATAAGTGTGTGTGTGTGTGTGTGTGTGTGTGTTTGAGAGAGAGAGGTGAAAGGGAGAAAAAGAGGGAGAAAGGGAGGTGTGGGGGATAAAGAGAGAGAGAAAGAGAGAGAAACATATGATATAAGTTGTGCAGTGAGCACCAGAAGTTAATTATATGACAACAGTGTATGGTTTCCTTGGTAGGGTTGTCAGTGCAGTCTGTGCTGTCTGAAGATGTAGCACTGGAGCAGACACCTGAGTTAGTGAGGTGAGGAACCTGTAAGTTTCTAGGAAAGGGCATTACAGGCAGAAAGGGTCACATCTTGGGGCTGGAGCGATAGCACAGCGGGTGGGGCGTTTGCCTTGCACGCGGCCGACCCGGGTTCGATTCCCAGCATCCCATGTGGTCCCCTGAGCACCGCCAGGGATAATTCCTGAGTGCAGAGCCAGGAGTAACCCCTGTGCAGAGCCAGGTGTGACCCAAAAAGCAAAAAAAAAAAAAAAGAAATGGTCACATCTTTCAGAGACTAGCAACTATGAGTGTGATATGGTTGAAATAAGGGATAGGAACCAAGTGGAAGATAGAGTAACAGGTACCAGGGTGAGATCAGATCTGGCCTCATAGGTTAGCAAGTCAACAGCCAATGAGAGGAAAAAAATCATTAGTACTCAATGTCTATTAAATATCTTTGTTTAAAAATTATTTTTCCCTCATAAAGTTAAACACACGCCTATTGTGCTATCCCACAATTCACTTACAGAGATACATTTGCCCAATGGAAGATTCAGGGACTAGAGGTTGAGATGCTTCTCTGCTCTCACATAGTTGAAAGTCCTGGATGCAACTTTTGACACCCCCCAAACTTAACTGCCACTGACTAGAAACATTATCAATGACAAAAATATATGCCTATTCACACATATATTATTTTACATTTACTATATACTTTATTCTTACAGAAGATTAAGCAAGAGAGGAGAAAATAGTATAAAAACATCTTAATAAAATACATTTACTGCTCTGTATTCTGTTTATCAATGCCATAAATTTGTTTTCTGTTATTAAGACTGTGTATAATTGGATCCATGTAATTCAAACTCATATTGTCAAAGATTAATTATATGTTCAATATAATAGAACTCAGAACTGAAACAGATAAGAACTTAAAACCCCATTTTCTAATATCATTAGTCACAGTACACAATAGTTGTACAAACAACTCAAGTGTTCTCTGAGGAATGGAAATGTAATCAAAATGTCTATTCATAAAATGAAATATTTTTGAATCTTACAATGAAATAAAAATTGATATATGCAATATCTCGAATATCAATAATATTATGTTTAATGAAAACAGACAAAAGTACAAAACCTTTTATTACTTCACTTGTGATGAGTTGTCTGGAATATAAAAGTCCACGGAGACAGAAAATACAGTAGATATTAACAGGAGCTAAAGGAAAGTACTAATGAGGAGAACTGTTTTTTGGCATATCGAATATGCCATGAGTGTCTTGTGAGGCTCTCCCGTGTGGGTGAGATACTCTTGGTAGCTTGCCAGGCTCTCTGAGAGGGACGGAGGAATAGAATCTGCATCAGCCACATTCAAGGCAAACACCCTACCCACTGTTCTATTACTTTTGTTTGGTGTGATGAAAAATTTGTGAAAGTGGATTTTGATGCTAGCTTCATAAGATTCTGAATATGCTTAATGTCATTAAACTGCATATTTAAAAATGGTTAACAGGGGTTACTCTTGGCTCATACACTCAGAAATTACTGCTGAGGATGCTCAGGGGACCATATGGGATGCTGGGAATTGAACCTGGGTCAGCCGCGTGCAAGGCAAAGGCCCTACCCGCTGTGCTATCACTCTATAAAGTAATTGTTTTTAAATGTAAATTTTACTAAGAAAAACACTTTGTCAACTTTTCTTATTTCATTGATAATTCATTTGTGTTTTAATTATTCAAAAACAAAAATAGAATTACTCATATATAATTCAAATTATAGTAATCAATTCGAGGTAACTAAGTTATAAGGTTTTTTAATATCTTCCTGCAGCATTAATAATAAATTATTATCATCTGCTTTTATTCTCTGTCATAAAAAATAAAAATATACTCACAACAGAATAATTTTCTTTACGTGCATTATCAGAAGGGTGTCTTGTTTTATTTATTGTTTAAAGTAAATCAGATTGACATCTTCAACTCCTGTCCATTAGGGGTCTAGCAGGGATTCCTCACAGAGAATGAGGCAGACAAACAGGAGTCAGACAAGGTTGCCTGGACAACCCTCTGTGATTGCCCCAGAGGCAGGCTGGCAGGCTGGTGAGGTGGAGGAGGTGGTTGGAGGGAAACTGGGATCTTTGTTGGTGGGAGACATGCACTTGTGGAGGGATAGGTGTTGGAACATTGTATGGCTGAAACACAATCATAAACAGCCTTGCACATGTAAGGACAAAACTGATGACATGGCAGGTGGCAGAAATCGGCAAAATCATCAAGGCCTCAGGTTCAGTTCTTGGAACTGAGACACTCGATTTCCAGCAATGAAACAATGTGTAACTAGCTAACTTGAACCCACCTGGGAAGTTCCTGGGTCAAATAAATGGGCTCAATAAATCATCATGTATCAGTTAAAATGCCTAGAAATTATCTTTTGTTAACTGAAAGGAATGAATAGCTTATGTAAACTTATAAAGTAGTTTGTTTTTGTTTTAGTTTTTGTATTTTTAAAAAATTTTATTGAGTCACCGTGAGATAGTTACAAGCTTTCATGTTTGGGTTACAATCACACAATGATCAAACACCCATCCCTCCACCAGTGCACATTCCCCACCACCAATATCCCCGGTATACCCACCTTGGTATAACTTCTCCCCCTGCCTCCATGGCAGACAATATTCCCCATACTCTCTCTCTACTTTTGGGTCTGCTTTATGTTATGTTATTTTATACTCCACAAATGAGTGCTGTCCTTCTATGTCTGTCCCTCTCTTTCTGACTCATTTCACTTAGCATGATACTCTCCATGTGCATCTTTTGCATCCTCGGGATATGTTCCCAGAAGTGGTATTGCAGGGTCATATGGAAGCTCAATTTCTAGTTTTTGAAGGACTGTCTATATTGTTTTACAGAAAGGCTGGACCAGTTGGCATTCCCACCAACAGTGAAAGAGCATATCTTTTTGCCCCACATCCACACCATCTCTGATTGCTTTTGTTCTTTTGAATGTGTGCCAGTCTTTGTGGTGTGAGATGATATCTCATTGTTGGTTTGATTTGCAACTTCCTGATAACTGGTGATGTGGAGCCTATTTTCATGTGCCTTTCAGCCATTTGTATTTCTTTTTTTGAGGAAATTTCTGTTCATTTCTTCTCCCCATTTTTTTGATGGGGTTGGAGGTTTTATTCTTGTACAACTCTACTAGTGTTAATATCCTGGATATTAATCTTTTATCAGATGGGTATTGGTAAATATTCTTTCCCATTCTGGGGATTCTTTCTGTATTTTTGTCACTGTTTCTTTTGAAATGCAGAAGCTTCTTAGTTCGATCTAGTCCCATTTGTTTATTTTGCTTCCACTTGCATGGTCAGTGCTGTTTCATCCTTAACGATGCTCTTAGTTTCAATGCCATGGAGAGTTCTGCCTACGTTTTCCTCTATGTACCTTATGAATTCAGGTCTGATATTGAGGTCTTTAATCCACTTTAATCTGATTTTTGTGCCTGGCATTAGACAAATGTCAGAGTTCATTTTTTTGCAGGTAGCTACCCATTTTCCCAGTACGACTTGTTGAAGAAGCCTTCCTTGTTCCACTTCACATTTCTTGCTCTTTTGTCAAAAATTAAGTGGTCATATATTTGGGGGTTTGTGACAGAATATTCAACTCTGTTCCATTTGTCTGCAAATCTGTTTCTAGCCCAATACCATGCTATTTCAACTACGACTGATTTGTAGTAGAGTTTGAAGTTGGGGAAGGTGATGCCACCCATCTTCTTTTTCTCAAGTATTGTTTTAGCTATTCGTAACCATAAACTGTTACTGGAAATTATTGTTTAACTATTGCCTGACCACTATTACCTGTTATGTAGACACTTGCCAAAACACCTTTGTTTGGTAACTAAGTAAGATATTTTTCTGAAACAATAAGCCATGTACTGCTTATGTTACCAGGCCCTATATAAACTGCTTGATGCTTGAAGTAGGGGTTGCTATCAAAAGACCACTCTGTGGGTGAAATAATTGACTACTGTATACTGGAATAAAACTCCTTCTTCTTTTGCATTATTGAGTTAGTGTCTCTGTCCGTCTCCCCACTTGGGAACCCAGAGTCCTGAGCTTAACACAACCATGTAACTTATGTGATTCAATAAAAAAAAAAGGAAAAGAAAATGGAGGGATAGCACAGCGGGTAGGGCGTTTGTCTTGCATGTGGCCAACCCGGGTTTGATTCCTCTGTCCCTGTCGGAGAGCCTGGTAAGCTACCAAGAGTATCCTGCCCACACAGCAGGGCCTGGCAAGCTACCTGTGTGTATTCGATATTCCAAAAACAGTAACAACATGTCGCACAATGGAGATATTACTGGGGTCCACTCGAGCAAATCGATGAAAAATGGAACGACAGTGCTACAGTACTACTGTGCAAAGAGAAAAAACAATATATGTAAGGGAACTTTGAAACAGTGGTGTAGGGAGGGATATGGACATCCTGGTGTTGGGTGTGGTGTAGTAGCTTTAAAAGTATAAAAATGTTGACTTGGTGTCCCAGCGAGTGCTTGCAGCCATGTCTCCAGACTGTGAACTAAGCTTTTGCCCCACGCTGGCTAATGAGGGAAATATCCTTCTTCCTTGGTTTTTCTTCCCTGTGGGAGGAAGCAGCGTGGTGTCCACCATATTTTGGAACTTTTAAACAGGTATGAGCTTGGTGGCGCGGGAAAAAAAAATGTTTTGAACTTGAAACAGCGGGACGCTTGGGCAGTCTCGGGCCGGGGCTGGTGCCGGCTTGAGCTCCACCAAGATTCAACCCGGGTGGCCATGCCTTTGCACAGCTGCTTTGCTGTAGAATGACCAGGATTCAGAGACAGCTATATTACTTGGGGTCCCAGCGAGTGCTTGCAGCCATGTCTCCAGATTGTGAACTAAGCTTTTGCTCCAAGTTGCCCCAGGAAGGGAAATGATGCAATTTCCCACTTAAATCTCCATGGACTTAATTACTAAAATATATAAATCCTAAATCAACTTTATATCTCTTCATTCTCATCAGTGGAAAACTAATTATCAAATATTTCCTTGTCAATAGGGCCGTATTCTTGGGGGATAAACTCCAACAATAATAGTGAGTTCTGTGTTGAAACTCCAACAATAATAGTGAGTTTTGTGTTGAAATATGGAATGTAATCAAGGTAAAGAGAAAAGAAAGTGAAATTTATCAGTTATGCGGGAGGTGTGGGGGGTTGGGGGGTGGGGAGTGGGAGGTATACTGGGTTTTTCTTTTTTTTTGGTGGTGGAATATGGACACTGGTGAAAGGCTGGGTGTTTGAGCATTGTATAACTGAGACATACGCCTGAGAACTTTGTAACTTTCCACATGGTGATTCAATAAAATAAATTTTAAAAAAGTATAAAAATGTTATTAATACTGCTGTATGTGATGATACCTTAGTATAAGTAACTTATAAATATTATGAATACGTAACTCTAGTAACAGAGTAATAGATTTGTAACTTACATTTTAACTATGTTAGAATACTGAAACTGAGATGTTTATATAAACCTTTTTTAAAAAAACTTAATATATGATATTTACCAAACAAAACATAAGGACTGGCTTAAAATTTTGAATGGATTTTGAGAGAAGGCTACTTTTTCTTTTGGAAATCTTGTTTTTGCAAAATTTTCATTTTTTTTGCGGTATGTGAATCATGTGTTGGAATCACCTAATTTAGTTGCTGTATAACAGCTTGAAAGGTTTATGAGGACACTGAGTTTTAAAAATTCCCTACCACCAATCATGGATATGGGTATATGAGATTATGTCTTGAAAAAAAGTTTTTGTTGTGCAAGGCCACTCTCTACATGCTCAGACGAGCCTCACCCAAAGGGGACAGACCTCCCCCAAGATGGGATGAACCTCACTGGAGAGTGGGCCAGCAGAAAAACTAGGTATGTGGGAACCCGTGACTGAGATCTCCAAGCCCCCTCAGATTGGGACTGGGCCTCCTCCCTCCAGATCCCCAGTTTTCCAGAAGCTTAGTAGTCACACCCACAAACTTCCTCGGGTGCCATGTAATCTCATCAACAACCAAGACCCAGAGACTATAAACTAAAGCTCCCAGAAGAGAATTACACAGAATTTCCTGGACATTATATTCTATCCATAACATGCAATACAAAACAAATCGTCTAACATTGCCTTTTTGGCAGGTTTGAGTGGTGGTGAAACTGGTGTTAAAATAATGAATGTGGCTCGGCATTCTGATCTCATCCCGATCTCATCCCAGCATCCAGGCAGGGCAGCCTGCCCTCAGCAGCCACCACAGACCCGCACGCTTCCTCAATTTTCATCCAGGTGTGCCAGCATACCTGACCTAGAGCGACTAGGAGGGGGTGTGGCAGTGTGACTTCTGCGGTAGTGGGCGTGGCCTTCATTGCAGGGGGGTGGTCTCCAGTGGCAGCAGCCACTAGTGTGGCTGCAGTTATTTTTCCCTCTCCCAGTACACTGGACTCATATCTCAATCCCCATTACCTAACTGTCTAGAGAGCTGTCTGGTTATCTCAAACATAATAGGCCAAGAGGCCACTAGCTTATTCCAATTTCACCAAAATACTGATGAGCACAAAAAGCTGTACAAGTCCAGTGTAAAAACACAGTAACAAATCTCACAATGGAGATGTTACTGGTGCCTGCTCGAGCCAATCGGTGAGCAACGGGATGACAGTGATAAGTGATGACAGTGATAAAACATGATAAATGTATATGCACCTAATGAGGGACCAGCTAAATACTTAAAAACAACTTCTAACAGATTTTATGGAGGACATTGCTAGCAACACTAGAGTTGTTGGAGACTTCAACAACTGTCTTATTACCACTGCATAGATTAGCAATATTAAAACTCAACAAGGAAACACTGCCTTGAAGGAAGAAATAGAAGAGAGTGCACTAAAAGATCTATACAGGGCATTGGATCCCCATAAAAAAGAATAAAGATTCTTTTCCAGTGCACATGGAACATTCTCCAAAATAGATCACATGCTGGTCCACAAAGCATACCTCAATAGAATCAGGAAGATAGAAATTGTATCAACTATCTTCTCAGACCATGATGCACTGAAGATAGAAGTTAATCATGCACAGATGCAGAGAACCAAAACAAACACCTGGAAATTAAACAACTCAATGTTGAACAATGAGTGGGTCAGGGGGGAAATCAAGGAAGAAATCAAAAGATATCTGGAAACAAACGAGAATGAAGACATGAGCTACCAGAACCTGTGGGACACAGCTAAAGCCATCTTAAGGGGAAAATTTATAGCTCTGCAAGGAAGAAAGGGCCCACATAAATAACTTGACCTCACAGCTCAAGACCTTAAAAAAGGACCAACAAACAGAGCCCAAACCGGGCAGAAGGAAGGAAATAATAAAACTTAGAGCAGAAATCCATGACATGGAAACCTGAAAAACAATCCGAAAGATCAATGAAACTAAGAGCTGGTTGAGAAAATAAATAAGATTGATAAATTACCAGCAAGACTCACAAAAAAGAGAGAGAGAACCTTAATGAAATGAATCAAAAACGAAAAGGGAACATCACAACGGAAATCAAAGATACTTAAAAGATCAGCAGAGAATACTTTGAAAATTTATATGTACAAAACAAGAGAATCTAGAAGAAATGGATAAATTCCTGGTTTCCTATAACCTCCTAAGACTGAACCAAGATAATTTAGGGTGCCTGAATAGACCCATTACTATCAAGGAAATTGAAAATGCAATCAAAAGTTTCCCCAGAAACAAAAGTCCAGGTCCAAATGGATTCACTAGGGAATTATTCCAAACATTTAAAGAGGACCTATTGCCATTACTTTTCAAGCTTTTCCAGGAAATCGATAAAACAGTAAAATTCCCAGTTTCTATGAGGCACATATCACCCTAATATCAAAAGCAAACAGAGACACCACAAAAAAATAAAACTACAGGCCAATATCTCTGATGAATACAGATGCAAAGATCCTCAACAAAATATTAGCAAATAGAATCCAACAACTCACCAAAAAGATCATACACCATGACCAAGTGGGATTCATCCCAGGGATGCAAGGATGGCTTAACATTTGGAAGTCAATCAACATAATCCATTATATCAACAAAAGATATATATAAAAAAAAGAGTCTCTTGCCTGCATGCCTGGCTGTCTTCCCCGGGGCTCCTTGGAGGGGATGGTCTCCAGCTTCCCTCCCTACCCCAAACAGAGCTCCCGGCAGCCGAAGACCACTGGAACCTAGACACAGCCATGCTCAAGGCCCCTCTCCACATGTTTGGACAAGCCTCATGCATGAAGGTACTGGCAGAGAAACCCAGGCGTGTGTAATCCTATCAATGGCCAACATCCAGAGACTTAAAAGCAAGCTCCCAAAAGCAGGTGGCCACACAGTGGCTGTGCGATATCTTATAACCTACTTTTCCCTCTGGGAGAAACTAGCAAGCTGCTGAGAGCTTCCTGCCCACATGGGACAGCCTCGCAAGCTTCCCATGGTGTATTCATATGCCAAAGCCAGTAACCAACTGAATTTCATTCCCCTGACCCTGAAAGAGCCTCCAATGTGGCATCATTGGGAATGCCGAGAAGAGAGAGGCTTATAAAATCTCAGGGATAGGACGAATGTAGAGGTTACTGAGACCGCTCGAGCAACTCGATGATCAACGGGATTTCATGATTTGTGTGATTCATGATCAATAAAAGAAAAGAAAAAAATTATATGATCATATCAGTACATACAGAGAAAGCATTTGATAAGATCCAGCACCTGTTCATGATGAAAACTCTCACCAAAATGGGTACTGAAGGGACTTTCCTCAATATAGCCAAAACTATCTACCACAAGCCTAATCCTTGCTATAGAAAAACTAAGGGCCTTTCCTCTAAGATCAGGGACAAGACAAGGATGCCCATTCTTCCACTTCTGTTCAATATAGTACTAGAAGTACTTGCAATAGCAATTAGGCAAGAAAAAGACATTAAGACCATCCAGATATGAGAAGAAGAAATCAAGCTCTCACTATTCGCAGATGATATGATACTATATTTCTAAAACCCTAAAGCCTGCACCAAGAAACTCCTAGAAACAATAGACTTGTATAGTAACGTCGCAGGCTATCAAGTTAATACCCAAAAGTCCATGGCTTTCCTATATGCAAATAATGAGAGAGAAGAAAATGATATGAAAAAAGCAATCCCTTTCACAATTATGCCTCAGCAAATCAAGTACTCAAAATCAGCTTAACTAAGGAGGTGAAGGACCTGTACAGAGAAACTATAAAACTTTATTTCACCAAATAAAAGAGGATACGAGGAAATGGAAACACATCCCCCGCTCATGGATCAAGAAAAATTAACATTGTCAAAATGGCAATACTCCCCAAAGAATTATACAAATTCAATGTGATCTCTATAAGGATACCCATAACATTCTTCAAGGAAGTGGACCAAACACTCCTGAAATTCATATGGGACAACAAACCCCACAAGTAGCTAAAGCAATTCTTGGGAAAAAGAAGATGGGAGGCATCACCTTTCCCAACCTCAAATTCTACTACAAAGCCGGTAACAATTAAAACAGCATGTACTGAACAAAGGCAGAGCTGCAGACCAATGGAACAGGGTTTAATATCCTTACACACACCCTCAAATATATGACCACGTAATCTTTGATGAGGGAGCAAGAATTGTGATGTGGAGCAGGAAAGCCTCTTTAACAAGTGGTGCTAGCAAAACCGGACAGGTACCTGGAAAAAAATGGGCTCAGACCTCGACCTAAAACCATGCTCAAAAGTCAGATAAAAATATATTAAAGACCTCAACATCAGACCAGAATTCATAAGGTACATTGAAGACCAGGTCAATAAAACCCTCCAGGTATTGAACC
Source organism: Sorex araneus (assembly GCF_027595985.1). Lineage (NCBI taxonomy): Eukaryota > Metazoa > Chordata > Mammalia > Eulipotyphla > Soricidae > Sorex > Sorex araneus. Next base: position 78,511,854 of record NC_073302.1, on the reverse strand, counting down.
TACAGGTATCTTTAAAGATGACACACCCCTGACCAAGCAAGTGAAAACAGAGATAAACAAATGGGACTATCTTAAACTAAGAAGCTTCTGCACCTCAAAAGAGACAGTGACCAAAATACAAAGACAGTCCACAGAATGTGAAAGGATGTTCACCCTATACCCATCTGATATGGGGTTGATATCAAGGATATACAAGGCACTGGTTGAACTCCACAAGAAGAAAACATTCAACCCCATCAAAAAATGGGGTGATGAAATGAACAGAAACTTTCTCAAAGAAGAAATCTGAAAGAGGCACATGAGAAAAATGCTCTACCTCACTGATCTTCAGGGAGATGCAGATCAAAACAATGAGATCATCTCACACCACAAAGACTGGCCCACATCCAAAAGAACAAAAGCAACTGGTGTTGGCGGGGATGTGGGGAGAAAGGGTCTCTCTGACACTGCTTGTGGAAATGCCAACTGGTTCAGCCCCTTTGGAAAACAGTATGGAAGCTTCTCAAAAAATTAGAAATTGAGCTCCCTTTTGACCCAGTAATACCACATCTGGGAATATATCCCACATCTGGGAATATACCCCTGAGAGGCAAATAAGTATAGTAGAAATGACATCTGTACTTGTATGTTCATCGCTGTACTTTTTAAAAAATAGCCAAAACTGGAAAAAACTGGAATGCCAAAGAAGAGAGGACTGATTAAAGAAACTTTGGTACATCTACACAATGGAATACTATGTAGCTGTTAGAAAAAATGAAGTCATGAAATTTGCATATAAGTGGATCAACATGGAAAGTATCATGCTAAGTGAAATGAATCAGAAAGAGAGGGACAGACATAGAAAGATTGCACTCATCTGTGGAACATAAAGTAACAGAATTGGAGACTAACACCCTAGAGTAGTAAAGATAAGGACTAGGAGGTTGCCCTATGGGTTGGAAGCCTGCTTCACACGCTAGGGAAAAAGACAGCTCAAACAGAGAAGGGAACACTAAGTAAAGGGGCCTGGGAGGACCCACTTAGGGTGGGAGCTGCCAAAAATAGACTGAACACGATGGCCACTCAATAATTCTATTGCAAACCACAACACCCAAAAGGAGAGAGAGAACAAAAAGGGAATGCCCTGCCACAGAGGCGGTTTGGGGAGGGGGGTGGGGTGAAGGTAGGTGGGAAGGATACTGGGATCATCGGTGATAGAGAATGGGCACTGGTGTAGGGATAGGTACCTGGTCACTGTATGACTAAAACACAAACGCAAAAGTTTGTAAGTATGTACAGTACCCCATGGTGATTCACTAAAAAAAAATTCTGTTATACAACCTTGATGTGCACAGAATGGCTAGAGTATGTCATGTAATGATTATTTGTTTATTTCCATGATGGAAAAAAATGGACTTAGCAAATGAAATATAAGGCCTAAGAATGTCAATCTTAACATGGAGCTCTCGGTACTCTCTTGAAGATATCTCTCATCCATACTCCAAATAGTGACCAAAAAGCAAGCAGAGTGTTGATCTGAGTAAAATATTTTTTTCTTGTTATTGTAGTTGATATTGTATGGTTACAATTAGATTAATGTTTTTGATTAATTTTGGTGTACAAAGTTTCTGCACTTTTACCTCCAGTAAAGTGTCAAAGACAAAAAAAAGAGTGTAACCAAAGTAGAGAAAGAGTATAGGGGAAACTGTCTGCCACACAGGCAGGGGAGGGGTTGGAACAGGGTGGGGGTGGGGAATACTGGAAATTTTGGTCATGGAAAATGTGCACTGGTGAAGGGATGGGCGTTTGATGACTGTGTGGCTGAAGCTCAAACATGAAAGTTTTTAAATTGTCACTGGTCTCTGGTCACTCTCACTGTCATCCCATTGCTCATCGATTTGCTCGAGAAGGCACCACTAACGTCTCCATCTTGAGACTTGTTGCTACTGTTTTTGGCATATTGAATATGCCAAAGGTATTGCCAGGCTCTGCCATTCAGGAGAGATACTGTTGGTAGCTTGCTGGGCTCTCCGAGAGGGGCGGAGGAATCGAACCCGGGTTGGCTGAGTGCAAGGCAATCGCCCTACTGCTGTGCTATCGCTCCAGCCCTTTGTAACTGTAAATTTAAAAAAAGGACTTTCGCCATAGTTGATATATTAGTATTTTTAGGTATCTAAATATAAAACTGAAAAGAAAAAAGTTTTTTCTGTCTCTAAGAGATGGAATTCTTTAAACCATGTACTTTTTAGCTCATCTTTGTTCTGTTTGAGGCATTAATCATTAATGTTCTGTCTGCTGTTACAATAGGATGGATAAGGACCTGGTTTTGAATCCTTAGTAGCAGGATTCAAAATAAGGCAGATTAAGGCAGAAATGCTTAGTAGCACTGTAGCATGACAGTATGTGATGTATTTCACATTTCACAGGATTTAAAATAAGGCAGATTAGGAAAAATAAAATAGCAAGGTGCTATTAAAGTTAGTTAATGTGTATGTGTTGTGCTCCAGCTAATTAATGTAAAACGTTACCGGGAAGGATGAGACAAAGTTCAAATAACTAAACAAAAACCAAAAAAAAAACCCTTATAGTTAAAATGAATTTAGTTATAATTAGAAAATCTATAGTAAGTAAGCACATATACTTTCCAGGAAGAAAGGGTTAAATTTAAATTATTCAGTTTTCTAAACAATGCCTTATATTGAGGACTCTTGATGGAAGTAAGATTTTTATGCAAAATATTTATATTTGGAGTTTTCTTTTTTTTGGGGGGTCACACCCAGCGATGCTGAGGGGTTATTCCTGGCTTTGCACTCAGGAATTACTCCTGGTGGTGCTTGGGGGACCATCGGGAATGCCAGGGATCAAACCCAGGTTTCCCGCGTGCACAAGGCAAACACGCTACCCATTGAACTATTGCTCCAGGACCAAGGAGTTTTCCTTTTTATCAACACTCCCTCCTACCCCACTCCTCTGCTCCAAACAAGCATCTTTGTGTGTACCTACAATATTGTTAACCTCTGGTTTTAATGTGAACAGTTACTGCACCTTTGCCAGCAGCAAAGTGGCCAAGACTCTCCATTAAGTATGTTATTTCTTTTTATTTCTTAAATTTAAAAAATTTAAAATTTTTATATTGTATTTATGTTACTTCTAGTACAATTGCTCACCCCATACATTGCTTATAATATCAGTTTTGTAATTCAAGGCCAAGGGTTTGTCATTGTTCTATTTTCTTATTTTGTTTATACACAGCGTAGGAGTGAGTCTATCTGATATTTGTTCTTACCCTCTTATTTTCTTCAACAAGGTAATCTCTAATTCTATCCATATTTCAGTTCTATCCAAACTACAAGATTTTGTCTTTATTCCATTATGTGAAACAATACACACTCCCTGCTTTGTTTTGAATGTACCATTGTCTTGGATGGTTGTTCTCCAACCTTTCATTCTAGCTGCTTTCTCATGAGAGGTCACGTGTGTCTCATGAGCAGCAGAAGGCTGCTTCTCGATGCACTGTGTGCTTTTGATAGGGTTCAGTTGAGTAGCTTCTATAATAATACATTCTTGATATCAATATAAAATTCTTTGGAAATTATTGATATTAATTATTGATATGAAGAGATGTGTTACATTTTTCTTTGTAAGCATTTTGATTCTTTTTTCCCTTTGACATTTGATTTTTTTAATTTCTTTTATTAATTCACCATGTGGAAAGTTACAAAGCTTTCAGGTTTAAGTCTCAGTTATACAATGCTCAAACACCCGTCCCTTCACCAGTGCACATATTCCACCACCAAGAATCATAATATACCTTCCCCCTTCCCCCCACCTCCCCAGCCCCCCACCTCGCATGTGTAACTGGTAAATTTCACTTTACTTTCACTCTACTTTGATTACATTCAATATTTCAATAAAAAATTCACTATTATTGATTTGGAGTTTCTCCCCCCTAAAGTCGATCTGCTGAAAAGAAAGCATTCGGTAATTTGTTTTCCATTGCTGAGAATGAAGAGATATGAGGTCAGGAGGCCGCACTAGCAGCAGCATAGTTTTGGATTTCTGTATTTTAGTAACTAAGTCTAGTGAAATGTCTGCCAGGAATCACAACATTGTAAGCTTGTACCTTTCAGCTACTTTATATTCCACATACGAGTGCAATCTTTCTATGTCTGTCTCTTTCTTTCTGACTCATTTCACTCAGCATGAAACTTTCCATGTTGATCCACTTATATGCAAATTTCATGACTTCATGTTTTCTGACAGCTACATAGTATTCCATTGTGTAAATATACCAGAGTTTCTTTAGCCAATCATCTGTTTTCGGGCACTCTGTGACATTTGATTTTTATAGGAAGTCTTTCAATATTCCTTGCAGAGCTGGATGAAGTGTGCATTTTTAACTGTTTATGTGAGAGTTTTTAGCATTCCTAAGAATCTGAGTAATAAACTCACATAGTAGCGGATTATTGGTTAGGTACTTCTCAGTTAGTACTTTGAATATATCCTTTTATTCACTTCTGATCATAAAGTTCCATTTGAGAATTCTCTAAGATGTGAATTTAATGATGTATCCTTTGCATTTGAGGCTTTGCATATCTCTTGTTGCTTTTAGGTGTCTATCTGTTTGGGTTAGCATTTTTATTACAGTGTGTCTGGTGTTATTCTGCTTGAATTTATTTTGTTTGGCATTTTTAGGGTCCCTGGGTCATGGTTCGTGCTCTGGCCCAGGGCTCACAGTTGTGGTATCTTTCAGCTGTTGTGGCATCACAAATCACAGTGACTAGAAACTTTGGTTATGGGTACAAAATCATGGCTGAAAATCAAGCTGATATTTGTAACTACAAGAGGGATTTTTTCATGTGCTACTACCAGTTTGGGGATATATACTCTGACTGATGAGTGGGATGTCTTGTACTTGCTGTCATCTCTGGGGTGCAGCTACCAGTTGTTTTCTTAGGAACAGCTGCTTCCATTTATGGACTGGAGCAACTGTTCTGTGTCTGTGCTGGGGACTCCCAGTTCCCACTGATTTTCAGGCACTCTGGGTTTAGACACAAACCTGAATTTTTTGGATCCTTTATGCTTGGCATCCTCTGATATAGATTGTAGATTTACTCTGGTAAATCTCCACATTGAAGAGCTTTTGATTCTGGGTCGGCTGTGGCAACAAGCCAGTCAGATTTTACAGCAGCTGAAACCTGAAGTGTGAGATCTGCTGGGGTGGAACCAAAGTTTTGAGCTTGTTTGGGCAAGACCAGGACTAGGACTATGAGTTTGTTAGGGCTGGAAAAATGGAGACCAGAATCCTGATGGGTGGTGCTCACCTTGGGGATCACTGCTACTAGTATGGGTCATGTTGGTGAAAAGAATTTATAAAAGCTGAATGGAGCACGGGAAATATTGGGAAATATGGGAAATATTGATGAAAGTAATCACTAGAGACAACAGCTATCAGCTCAGGGGAACACAACCCTGTGGAAGACAAAGCTATGGGCATTCATTTAGGAATCCTTCCCCCTGAGCTACCATTCCCAGGTTGAACCACACACATCTTTGTCCAACAGGCTGGCCTCCAGAGCAGCCCTCTCCCAACCACTAGCAGGCAGATTCAAGTTGAAAGATTTAACTATTCATAGAAGTCATGTCTCTGTTGTCATTAAGTTAATATCATTAAGTTCAAGTTGCAGTAATTCTTCATACATTTTCAATACCATTTTTTATTGAAATAGATTTAAATTGTACTCTTTTACATTTAAACATTATGATTCACAAAATTGCTCATAATATAGTTGTTTTAAGTATTCAATGTTCCAATACCAGTCCCATCACCAGTGTGACCTTCCCTTCACCAATGACTCGTTTCCCACCCACCCTCCAAGCCTTCTTCCTGAGCAGGTACATAGCAAATCTACTTCAGAATGCTTGTTACAACAAAATGAAAAATGAAATTATCAGTTACTAAATGACTAAAAGTCAGTTGTGATCATTGTCATACCTCATAAGGGTGTTACTGACGTCATTATCTGAGGAGTTACTGAGCTAGTTGGTTCTGGTTGAGTTTTCTGTGTTATTGTTTTCCAGGCTTTCATGAAGTTGGGGATGGGTTATGTCATCCTATCTCCCTGTTCTTCCAGGAGCCTGTCAGGCATGACCATGAACTGCCTCTGGCACCAAATAAACTCATTAACTGTCCATGATCTACAGACTCATAAATAAATCTCAAAAGAGATCACCTAGCTGCAGAGATGCTTTCTGGACCCCAAAGTCACCATCCAGTTAAAAATTTAACTCCAGCTGTATTCAAAATTTTAGAATTCCTGGAGTGTGCTCAGCTGTGCAACGCTTTAAACTCCACACTACTGATATAACAGGAATAGCACACCGTATTGGATGGGACGTAAAATAGAAGGCAACATGTGCACTGGTGAAGGGATGGGTGTTCGAGCATTGTATCACTGGGACTTAAACCTGAAAACTTTATAACTTTCCACATGGTGATTCAATAAAAGAATAAATTAAAAAAATATTGACACAAGACTTAACCTATAACAATATGCTAGTAATCCTTATACATAACTTAATGACTCCATGGTGAGACATAACAATCTTCACACACTTTTCCTAAGGAAAAATCTTTTTTTTTGTTTTTTGGGTCACACCCAGCGATGCACAGGGGTTACTCCTGGCTTTGCACTCAGGAATTACTCCTGGCGGTGCTTGGGGGACCATATGGGATGCCGGGGATCGAACCCAGGTCGGCCGCGTGCAAGGCAAACGCCCTACCCGCTGTGCTATCGCTCCGGCCCCCTAAGGAAAAATCTTTTGATCATTTTTAGATAATTATTCACAACAAGCAATATAAAAAATTGTTTAGATTCTGCTACGGGGGCAGTCTTGAGTGGTGGTTAGGAAAATAGGAAAATAGGTGGTAGAAAGGTGAAATGTTGGTGGGATTGGTGTTGGAATATTGAATGTAACAAATCATCATGAAAATTCATTGCAAGACTGTTCAAAATAGCCAAAATATGGAAACAACCCAAGTGCTCTAGAGCAGATGTCTGGTTAAAGAAACTGTGGTACATCTACACAATGGAATACTATGCAGCTGTATTCCATTGTGTAGGAAAGATGAAGTCATGAAATTTGCTTATAAATAGATAGACATGGAGAGTATCATGCTAAGTGAAATGACTCAGAAAGAGAAGGACAGACATAGAAGGAGTGAACTCATTTGTGGAGTATAGAATAACATCACATGAGGCTGACACCCAAGGACAGTAGATACAAGGGCCAGGGGGATTGCCCCATAGCTGGAAGCCTACTTTATGAGTGGAGGGTAGAAGGCAGATGGAATAGAGAAGGGATCACTAAGAAAGTGAGGGCTGGAGAAATCAGTTGGAATGGGAGATGTGTGCCGAAAGTAGATAATGAACCAAACATGATGAACTCTCAGTGTCTGTGTTGCAAGCCATAATGCCCCCAAATAGAGAGAGAGTATGGGGAATATTGTCTGCCACGGAGGCAGGGGGAGGATGGGACAGGGGGGTATACTGGGGATATTGGTGGTGGGGAATGTGCACTGGTGGAGGGATGGGTGTTTGATCATTGTGTGATTGTAACCCAAACATGAAAGCTTGTAACTATCTCACAGTGATTCAATAAAATTTTTTTTAAAAAGAAAAATTATATAAAATTAAATAAATAATTATAAAAACGAACTGTTTGTGAGGGAAGAAGGGGAAAGAATTATCCAGGAATACGAAGAGCCTCAAGCCGTTCATTCAGGGTTTTGACGAAGAAGTCTGACCATCTCATAGGTGGGTGGCCACACTGTCTTTTGACGTCCAGTGGAATCCAGTTGGTAATAGTGGTCATTTCTAAATCTCATTATGTGTCCGGCTCATCTGATTTTCAACGCCTTGGCAAACGAGACAGCGTCCCTGATTTTTGATCGTCGATGGAGGTAAAAAGTCCTGATTCCTTCTCTCACTTGAGTGAAATGTGATATTCCAAGCATAGCTCTTTCAATTCCTCTTTGGGATACATGAATAGTGTTCTCTTTCTGTTTTTGTCGGACCCAGATCTCTGAGGCGTCTGTTGGTGCAGGAAGAGGGGTGGAGTCGAAGAGATGTGCTTGGTGCCAGAGGTTATTTGCCCTCTTAACAACTTCTTCAATGCTCTTGAAGGCATTCCACATACACTCTTCCTCCTGCTCAGTTCTGGCACCAAGTCGTTCCTCATGTGTTCTTGACCCAGGTACAGATAGGGGTTGCATTAACAAATGGAACACCAGGGACTAGTTCGTTTTTCATGAACATTGTCTTGGTGAGATTCAGCTGCAGTCTGACCTTTCTACACTTGCGGTCGCTTAGCTAATGTTTGGTGTTGTTAAAACGATGTCATCAGTGAAGTGGAGGTGGTGTAGTTGCCAACCGTCTATCCTCACTCCTATTTCTTCCCATTCCAGTCATCGCATGATGTTCTTGAGGGTTGCACTAAAGAGTTTCCGTGAAATGGTATCATCCTGCTAAACCTCTCTCTTTACGTCGATGCTTACTTCCTTGTAGAATGGTGAGATCCTGGTGGTGAATCTGTAATACAGCTCGAGGAAGGTCCTGAGTTTGAATGCCCTGTTTGGCTAGGGCTTCGATGACCGCTTCACTCTCAACAGAATCAAAGGCCTTCTTTAAATCAATGAATGTTAGACTGAGTGGCGTTTTGAATTCTTGTGAAACTTCAATGAGCTTGGTCACTGTGTAGATATGGTCAATTGTGCTGAATCCTTTTCGGAACCCAGCTTGCTCTCATGGTTTTCCTTTGTCTAGATTCTGCCTATTCTATTCAGGATGACTCAAGTGAACAAGGGAACTACTGTATAAAAATAAAATTAAATTAAAAAATAAGGAGTCAATAAATATTTATATACAAATGAGCAATAATTTGTTTTTAAGTAGGTCTGTTTTCTCGATCATTGACAGTTTGGAGGTTGTTCTTTTTTTTCTTTTTGGATCACACCCGGTAATGCACAGGGGTTACTCCTGGCTCTGCACTCAGGAATTACCCCTGGTGGTGCTCAGGAAACTATATGGGATGCTGGGAATTGAAACCTGGTTGTCTGCGTGCAAGGCAAATGCCCTACCCACTGTGCTATCTCCCCAGCCCTGATAGTTTGGAGTTTTAAAGTTCTAAATAAATTTCTTGCTGAAGCATGAAAAAAAGAAAAATAAGTAAAGCCTCAGAGATCAGGAAACAAGATAAGGCTCACATGATACTTCAAAAAATCCGTAAATATTGAGAATATTGAATGATAGGTTCAAAGTATTAAATGAAAAGACCATTAACCAAAGTCCTCTAGCCTGAGAGTTTACCACTCAGATTTGAGAGAGGAAATAAAAACAACACAACCAAAGACATTTGCTGTACCTAAATCAGCTAAACTAAATAGCCTATTAAAAACAAATATGAAATTGTGAATAAAACCAAAATTCTTGTATAAAAATTATAATTGATTCTTTTTTAACGTAGGAGCATTGCTATTTATTCAGCCATTGATTGAGCTGATTGAATTTGGCATAAACTTCACTAACTTTTTAAAAAAATATTTTAGTTTTATAAGTTAGTTCACACTGTTTGATTACATTCAATATTCAAACACCAATCCCACCACCATTACACCTTCCCAGCACCAAATTCGGGATGTTTCCATCCCAAGCCCCAATTCCTGTCCCAAAACACAATCGAAATAGTATATTTCGTATTGTCTGTTATGAAAAACTGCTGAATATGCTTACAAAAAAGTGTTCAGATAGGAAACAGTGTGAAGATTGTTCTATTTTGGCAGGATCCACTAAGACATCCTATAGGCTATCACTAACGCATTAATGTTTGGGTGTTGTGAGCTTTGGTATATATATCTGAAAATATGTATATATATATATTTCCCTCTATGATTTGTTGCCTACCATCTGAACCCCATCAGATGTGGTATGGTTTTTATGAAGAATGGGTAGGGAGTGTTTTATGATGTGTCGTGTGGCTGCAAAAGCAGTCATGTGGTCCAGGAAAATGTTTACTCATATGTGAGGCTCAGCATGAGCGCATGGGGAGCGGCCTTGAGTGTGGCGGCGATTGGGTTATGGGGGTTGTCGGCTGCTGGGGCTGAGTCCCTTGGAGTGGGAAGGGATCTCAGCCACCCCCCTCTGGGGTGTCCCAGGTGAAACAGCCTGACACGGAATCCGGTGGAGTGGTTATGGGGGCCTCATGTTATGCTCCCTTTCGGGAGAAGCAATCGTGGCATCTGGATGGTGGCTGATGATGAGATTATCTGGTGCCAGCATGAGGTGCCTTATAGGCGTGACCCCTGGGTCACAGGAGACTGGGGAAAGTGGACAGAGGATATCCATGCCTGGTCCTGTTGAGTCCAAAGTCCAAGGTCACAAAGTTCCATGTTACCTGTGTTCCGTAGGACTTCACTAATGCGTGAGGCTGGGCCTGAATGCATGGGGAGCAGCCTTAAATGTGGCGATGGTTGGGTTATGGAGGTTTTTGACTGCCAGAGCTGGGTTCACTGGGGCAGGGAGGGCTCTCACCCGTCCCCCTCTGGGGTGCCTCATGTGAAAGAGCCTGGTGTGGAGTCTGGTGGCATGGTTATGGGGGCCTCATGTTATGATCCATTTTGGGAGAAGCAGCCATGGGATCTGGATGGTGGCTGATCTCCACATTACTTTTTTAAAAATTCTATTCTGAATGTTAATTTTATTTAATTATTTTGTTATTATTTCCCCCTTTATTTAGATTCATCGTGAGATACAGTTACAAAGCTTTCATGTTTGAGCTTTAGTCATACGATCATCAAACACCCATCCCTTCACCAGTGTACATTTTCCACTACCAAAATACCCAGTATTTCCTGTCCTCTACCCCCGTTCCAACCTGCTTGTGTTGAGCTTATATGGCTGAACTGGAGGTGGTTTGTGGGTGTGTCTCCCACATACCTATCTTTCGGCCATTTAATTTCTTGGGAAACTTGGTCCCAAGTTGTTGGGGTCCAATTCTCTGCATTGCATATGGTCCTCAAGTCCCACCAAGAGTAATCACAGCGCAGAGAGTCAGGAATAATGCCTGAGCACAGCCAGATGTGACCCAAAAATGAAAAAATAGCAACTAATCAAACAAAATAGTTTCAAGTATCTTGCAGACCATATTACCATGATGATAGAAGCTAATCATAAAGAGAAAAGCTACATTTGAAACAATAGGATGGAAAATGCTACAACATTAAAAAATTTAGAAATATATTGTTAAATAACTATAAGAAAATAAAAGAAGAATCAAAATTTTCTTAAAAAATTAATGAAAATGAGTCACAAACTATCAGATCTTATGGAAAGCAAAACAGAAATACAAAATGTCTACAAGATAGACCATATTCTGGGCCACAAAACACACCTTCATAAAATTAAGAAGATAGAGATTGTTTTTTTTATTAATTTTAAAAATTTTATTGAATCAATAAAACTTATAGCAGAAATCAACAAGATGGAAGCCCAAAAAAAAAAGCGGGAAGGATCGATGAAACCAAGAGATTTGGTTCTCTGAGAAAATAAACAAACCTCTAGCAAAACTCACAATGCTCAGAGTTACAAGCTTTCATGTTTGGGTTACAATCTCATAATGATCAAACACCCATCCCTCCACCAGTGCACATTCCCCCCATTTTCCCTATGCGGGAAAGTTTGTCTTGGATTGAAAGGTTGAAAACAATCATATATACTAATGATACACTGAATCCAATGACTCATCAAAAAGATCATACACCAGGACCAAGTAGGATTCATCCCAGAGATGCAAGGACGGTTTAACATGGGCGAATCAATCAGCATAATCCATCATATCAATAAAAGGAAAGATAATAACCAAATGATCATATAAATAAATGCAGAGAAAGCATTTGACAAGATCCAGCGCCCATTTATGATGAAAACTCTCAGCAAAATGAGCATTGAAGGAACTTTCCTCAATATAGTCAAAGCCATCTACCACATGTATCATTCTCAATGGGGAGAAACTAAAAGGCTTTTCTCTAAGATTGGGTACACTCCTATTCGATATAGTACTGGAAGTTCTGGACAAGAGAAAAATATCAAGGGGATACAGGTAGGAAAGGAAGAAGTCAAGCTATCACTATTTGCATACTATATGATACTACACTTAGAAAATCTTAAGATCTCTACAGAAAATTTCCTAAAACAGTAGGTTTGTATAGTAAAGTGGCAGACTACAAAGTCAACTTTATATAGGAAAGTTCGTGACTTTCCTATATACAAATAATGAAAGAAAAGAAAGAGATGTTATAAAACAATCCTGCTCACAACAGTACCTCAGAAAATAAAATACCTTGGAATCAGCTTAACTAAGATGTGAAGAAACTTATTCAAGGAAAATTACAAGATACTACCTCAAGAAATGCAAGAGCACACTAGGAAATGGAGACACATCCCTGTTCATTCATAGAGAGGATTAACATTATCAAAATGGCAATACTCCCCAAAGTACTATACACATTTAATGAGGTCCCTATCAGGATACCCATGACATTTTTAAGAGAAATAGACAAAACACTCCTGAAATTCATATGCAACAATAACCCCTCCTTCCACCCATGAATAGCTAAAGCAATGCTTGGGAAAAACAAGATGGGTTGCATGGTATTGGGCTAGAAACACATATTCAGACCAATGGAACAAAGTTGAATATTCTGTCATAGACTCTTAAATATATGATCACTTAATCTTTGATAAAGGAGCAAGAAATGTGAAGTGGAACAAGGAAAGCCTCTTCAACAAGTGGTGCAGGGAAAACTGGACAACTACCAGCAAAAAAATGAACTCTGATCTCTGTTTAAAACCAGGCACAAAAGTCAGAACAAAGTGGTTAAAGACTTCAATATCAGACCTGAATCCATAAGGTACATGAAGGAAAATGTAGGCAGAACCCTCATGATGTTCTGGTGTCTTTAAGCTAAAGGTATCTTTAAGGATAAAATCTTTAAGGATGATGATCAAGCGAGTGGAAACAAAAATAAACAAGTGGACCTACATTAAACTAAGAAGCTTCTGCACCACAAAAGAAACAGTGACCAAATTACAGAGAGAGATCACGGAATGGGAAAGAATATTTACCCAATACCAATCTGATTAGGGATTAATATCTAGGATATACATGACACTAGTAGAACTGTACAAGAAAAAAACCTTCAACCCCATCATAAAACAAGGAGAAGAAATGAACAGAAGCTTGTTAAAAAAGGAATACAAGAGGCCAAAAGGCACATGAAAAAAATGCTCCACATCGCTAATCATCAGGGAGATGCAAATCAAAACAACAATGGGATATCAAATCTATGACTTAAGTATTTTGCCAGTCCTTTGTTAGGTGTATATACATTTAGAAGTGTAAATTCATCCTGATGTGTGTATCCCTGGGTCAACAAAAAATGACCTTCACTGTCTCTTGTGACTTTCTTCAGTCTGAAGTCAATGTGGTCTGAGATTATAATGGCCACCCCAGCGTTTTTGAGGGAGATGTTTGCCTGTAGAATTGTTTTCTAGTCTTTGACTTTGAATCTGTTGCTCTGACTATTCAGATGTGTTTCTTGCAGGCAGAAAAATGTTGGGTTCAATTTTCTGATTGATCCTGCCACTCTGTCTTTTAATTAATGTGTTTAGCCCATTGACATTGAGATTATTGTCATGGGGTTTTGTACCATCTTTCTGCCAAAGTTTGGTGTATTTGAGGGGCTTGTCTTATCTTAAAGTAGCCCGTTTAGTTGTTCTTTTAACCATGGTTTTGAGTCTATGAAGTTTCTGAATTGTTTTTCTGTGAAACTGTATGTTGTTCCTTCTGTTATGAATGAGAGTCTAGCTGGGTAAAGTATTTTTGGTGAGGCACTTATTTCATTAAGAATTTTCACTATATACCACCACTTTGTACGGGCTCTGAGGGTTTCATCAGATAAGTCAGCCGAAAATTTTAAGTATGCTCCTTTATAGGCAGTTTCTTTCTTGATCTTGCTGCTTTCAGAATTTTGTCTCTATCTATGGTTTTCATCATTCTTATAAGGATGTGTCTTGGAGTATTTTTATTTGAATTTTTTCTAGCTGGTACCCTTAAGGCCTCCTGAATCTGGTAGCATGTGCTCTTCAGTTCTGGGAGCAGCTTAGCAATGATGTCTTTGACAGTTTCCCCTTCATCAGTGTTTTCTTCTTGTCCCTCTGGAACTCCAATGATTCATTCTTGTTATTCCTCTTGGCTTCATCCCAATTTTCTCTTGACATCTGTTGGTTCATTTTGAGGCTCTTTTCCATTTTCTGCTTTTGTCTGGAGATTTCTGTATCTCATCTTGGAGCTCACTGATTTCATCCTCAGCAGCTGTTACTCTGCTGCTGAGGCCTTCCACTGAGTTTTTCAATGCACCAACCTTTTCAGATCCATCATTTCTGTTTGTAATTTTGTTTGCATTTTCCACATTTCTGTTCTCAAATCCTCTTCTATTTTGTTTGTCCTGCATTTCATTGTTTTCCTTTTTTTAGCTCCCTGTGTATCCCCAGTAGCTCTCTTCTAAATTACTTTTCAGAGAGTTTGTCTAGCACTTCATTACTGGTTGGGTCTTCTGTACTAGTTTCTTTACTCTCTGTTTGTTGGGCTTCTGCGTCACTTTACCATTGTGACCAGTGTGGTTTAGGTTTTCATGCTCATTGTTACTGCTTTGTTTTGGTGTAATATTAATTGATGTGGGGCAAATGAATTATTGGCGTAATGTGTTTTTGGTCAATGGACTGCCCTGGTGAAAGTTACATCTAAGAGGCTAATTTCTGGTTCTTCTGGGATATGTACTGGAGCGATAGTACAGCGGGTAGGACATTTGCCTTGCACATGGCCGACCCTGATTTGATTCCTCTGTCCCTCTTAGAGAGTCCAGCAAGCTGCCAAGAGTATCCCACTCGCATGTCAAGCTACCCGTGGCATATTTGATATGCCAAAAACAGTAACAACTAGTCTCACAATGAAGATGTTGAACAGTAACAACAAGTCTCACAATGGTGCCCACTCGAGCAAATTGATGAACAACAGGAGGACAGTGCTACCGGATATAGAGGGGGAGAATCACTTGCGGTCAATTTACTGGCTGGCCATGGTTCTGGACGCCATCCTTACTGGACCTGTATCTGGGTTGGGGAGATTGAGTGAGTCCTTGAAAATTGGCTGCTAGAGGTCCGGCCCTCCTGGGTTCCCATTCCTGGAGATATAGGACTTCAAACTGGCTCTGCCAAAGCCCAGACGTGTGCCCCCGGATGCCACCCCCACCTGGATAACAAAAGTGTAAATTTTTAAAATCTTTCAACCTTGTAAGATTAAGTCAGGAGAAAGTAGAAAACCCAAATAAACCAACGACAGGAAGGAAAATTGAAATGGTAATTTAAAATCTCCCCCAAACAAACACCCTCATGTATATGAAATTACAAGTGAATTCTACCCAATCTTTAGCGAAAACTTACTGCTTAAACTCTTAAAGTCCCCCTCAAATATCGCAGAGATAGGAATCTTTCCTAATAGCGTCTATGAAACCAGTATTACCCTACTACCAAAATTATATATAACTAAAGATCACAGATTGATATCTTTGAAGAACACAGATCCTTAACAAAATCTTATCAAAGTGAACCCAATGATCAATCAAAATGATCACACACTACAATCAAGTGTGAGTAACTTGGAAATGCAAAGATAGTTCAATGAGTGTAGATCAATTAATTGTAATACACCATATCAACAAAAAGAAAGATGTTATATGATGATATAAATATATGTAGCAAAAGATTTTGATGATGATCAACATCCATTCATCATAAAAACTGATTAGAGTCAGTGAGAGAGGGATACAGAATTCATATAGAGACATAAAGATCTATAGTCATGGGATCAATTATACCCAAAGTTAATTTAATGTGAATTTATGACCTTGAGATAATGTCAGAATATATAAAATATATTTAGGAAAACATAGGAAAAATCTCCAGGATATGGAGACTTCATCTTTGAGGTGAGACATCTGAGGTGTATCTTCAATGATTTAACTCAGAGGGAAAGGAAAGCAACAAAAATATACAGAAGGGATGCCATCAAATAAACTAGTGTTTGTATGGCAAAAGAAAAGCTCATGCTTAAAAAGACATTGTGATGAAGAGGAAAGCATGTTTGCATACCACACATCAGAAAAAGTTCTAATGCCTGAGATACATAAAGTACTTAACAAAAGTACCAATTATGTTGTCCAAAAACGGGAAGAAGAAGAAGATATAAGCAAAATGAGCAAGTATAAGAATCATAACTTATTAGGGAAATGCAAATCAAAATGACAATGAGATGACAGAATATACCAGTGAGAATTACAAATATGAAAAAGACTGGGAACAACCACTGTTGACAGGACTGTGGTGAAAAGGGAATTCTCATTCACTGTTGGTGGGAATGCTGTTGGGTTCAATTTCTTGGAAAAACAGTATAAAATTTTTTTTTAAATGTAATAATAGAGTTCCCATATGACTTAGTGATTCCACTTCTTGGCATCTACACCCCAAACAAAAAAGCATTAATACAAATATTCAAAAATATACTTATGCTCATTGCAGTGCTTAGTAAAGTAGACAGGATATGGAAATAACTGAAATATCTAACAAAAGATAAATGTATCAAGAAGCTGTGGCATATATCATTATGATATGTGCATATATTATGAAATATTATAAGGAAAGATGAAATCTTGCAATTCATAGCAACATGAATGCATCTGGAAAGTCCCATGTTAAGCAAAATAAGTCAGAAGGAGAACAAATATCATCTCACCTGTGGAATAGAGAGCAAGAAAGAATGTCTAGATTTCATGGAAAAGCTCTTGGCCTTGGATTAAATTTATCAACAAACAGATTTGTGGGGTAATGAAAATATGAACCAGAGGTAAAATAATGACAGTGTTGGAGTATTATGGGTACTTTGATGGTGGTTGTGTACAAAAAGTTTGTATATTAATTCTATAAACTGAAATTCTAATTGTAACCTTATTACCTACACTATAATAATAAAAAAGTGTTCTGAAAACCTGCAACTCCTGTATTCGAGTGCAAAACTAAATTCTGGAGGAGTCAAAAGACTTAGCATCTGAGCAGGTACTTGTAGATCACACCAGCTTAGTTGGTGAGACTGTCATGGGTGATGACATTGCAACCCCACTGGAATGGGTTCTTCTCCAGAATGGGTTCTTCTCTTGCACTGGGAGCAGTTGCTCACTGAATTGACTTCTAGATGCTCCAAGCTTGCTTATGTATTAGTGCTCATATAAAATTTATGTTTTGTGGGCCCTTTGAATTCATTCTGCTCCCTCCCATCCCAAGTTCATGTTTTTCTGGACAGTATTCACTTGCCAGACTTAGTGTTCCCTTTTTTTCTTTCAGCCTATTTTTCTTTCCTCACACCTCACAGAAGAAGTTTTGCACTGCCTGCAGTTCTTTGTTCCCTGGAATTAAGGGTCGCTGAGGTGATGGCTCTTGCTGCCAGTAGATTTCCTCAGTGAGGCTTCTTGTATGGTGCTATGCTCCACTCACATGCTGTGCATCCTTTGCACTGGTGCTGCAGGAGCTATACAGAATCCTTTCTTTTTGGCCATCTTATATCTACCCTCTCATTTTTGTTGTATTTTATTTGGCAGCTGTGAAGGTCAAGCCCATGTCTTTCATATGCGTGCATGCGTTTTACCACTAAACCATATAGCTAGCATTCTGGCTAACATTAGGTTTGGGGAGTGGGACACCTTTAGTACTTGAGGTCTATTTCCTACTTGGGGATATTTCCTGGAGATGTTTGTGAGAATTTGAAATGCCAGGGATCAGAACAGGGTTGACTGCATACAAGGCAAGTGCTTAACCCTTGTACAGTCTCTTTGGCCCTCTTGTGCATTAAAAAAGTAGAACTTGTCATGATTTTTACTTAGTAAGAAGAAATTAATTATATGAAATTTATAAAAGATGAGGCAGGAATGAGAGTACAGAGGGCAGGATGCTTGTCTTGCATGTAACTGACCTGGGTCTGATCCCCAGCATCCCACATAGTTTCCAAGCCCCCTGCAAATGTGATCCCTGGGGCCAAAGCCAAAAGCAAGCCCTGAAAAGTTATGGGTGCAACCCCCACCAAAAATATCTCTGAAAATTTTGAAAAAATCTTGAAAAGAGTTATAGTGAGTCCTTGAAAACACTCATGAATAAAAAAGTGATATTATTATATTTTTTGCAAACATAAAACAGATTTTTTTGCTTCTGATTAATCATTTATTAGACAGCCTCCATACATCAAAGATACTTGACTATTGGTAAAAAACAGATTTTAATGTGTTCATAAGAAACAGAAAAAGTTATTAATTTTTCAAGTTTTAAATTCACTGCTGCTAGAGATGCTTGAATTCCTAATAAATACTCATTCTCCCAGAAAATGTCAGAAAATTTTCTTCTAAGTAATAAATGTGCATTAATTTCTCTTTTATTTTAATATATTCTATCTTGTTTTTTTAAATTTCTGACCATACTGCATAATCTTGTATTTCTTCATTATACCAAAGTTTACTATATTTATAGACCTGTTTTGTTTCATGTATGTTTGTAAAATACCTTAAAAAACTTGTTGATGCTAGTTTTCTCAGCATATGTCTTTCTTCACTTCCTCTTTCTTCATAAATCTATTAACTACCTACCACAGTTGGTTCTTATTATTCAAGCACTTACATTCTACAAAATCACCACAATACTGGAACTTCTCAGGGGAAATATTGGGTGATATTCTTAATTGTCATTAGTCAGAATGATTTTATAAATCAATCAGTACATAAACTGATTCTTGCATGCTTTTATTTAGGACACTTACTAATATGCATTATTGATTCACAAACAATGAACTTATAATACTATAACTCATGCCAAGAGAATCTTATCTAGCACATATTATTTCTCTCTCTAGCACACCACAGCCTTCTTGCATTTGGGAATATTGGACATTGTTTCAATGCTCCTCTAGGATTTATTTTATATAGAAAAGTCACCAAAAATCCCCACAAAAATGTGGAAAACAAGGCATAGCACAGAACTGTGAAGGAAACATTTACTTCTGGTAAAAAAAGCTGAAGGACTGAAGGAAGTCCAAGAGAAGAACCTTGATGCTGAACCTCAGCTTGAATATGTGTGATGTGACTCATTTTTCGTCTCACCTTTGTGTGTTCACAAAAGTGTTTCTAATGTTAGTTTAAATATAAATCAGGCTCAAATATAGAATGGCTAATGAGTGTCTTTTCAATTGTTCTAAATTCTAGAGATTTAAAGATGAATTTGATAAATCTCTAAATCAATTGTGGGGGCTAGATGTGAACCCAACTATTATGCTCTGTGATAACCACAGTGTAATCCAAAAGATGGTATTAGAGGCTTAAAGTAAAAAAAGATATTTTCTTAGGACTCATTATGGAACAGTGAAAATAAAATTAGCTTTGGAATCAGACCTGGTCAACAGCTCTGGCTTTTTTCTGAATAGCCGTGTGACTATAATAAAGTTTTTTTAAAATTGTGCTTCAGTCTCCTCAATGAAGAACGAGGATGGCAATACCTGCCTTCTTGAAGAGTTGCAGAAAAAAATCTAGTCCTGTGTTAGAAAACAGCATCGCTGTCCATCTACCTACCTATCTAAAGATATACACATGGTGCAGGAACCCTGACTCAGGGACCTGCACCTGTGAGTCATGTGTTCTGCCACTGAGTCACATCCTTGATCAAGCTGATAAACACTGACAGGTTGCCTCATTGAGTGAGTAAAGAAGAAAGGTTTATTTTCCCCTTATGTTTGGTATTTGTCACATGAGTAAGCCACCTATTTCATTACAGTACATTTTTTTTGTACTCCATACACCAATATTTAGAGAGTTAGGCTGTAGTAATTGAACAAGAGAAGGTGCATATTTTATCTAGGACTTCCATACTTACAAATTCATTTTGAATAAATATGTGATTGGAAAATAAATGACAAGGAAGAACAAACATAGTGAGCATACATATCTGTGTGTGTTTATGGGACATGAGAGAGATACAGGGCAATGATATAGATAGGTATTGTTAATAAAGTCTTAAGTGAAACAGTAATTCCCCAAGTAATGGATGGACCAGCCCTGCTTCTCCCTGCTGTGCACGATGGAAACTCCTAAGGGAAAGCTGATTCTACCTGTAGCAGTGGAGGACGCTCCGATCCTGGGCAGTCAGGAGGGGATGCACCATTAGCATTCTGGGAACATATCTAGCAGATGAACTTGCCTTAATGGATGTGTTGGAAGATAAATTCAAAAGAGATATGGGGGACGTCAATAAGGGAGCCTGCCTCTTTAGACTCCTAAAATCATGGTCTACAAAGATTATCATGTGACTGCCAATTCTGAGATCATAGTGGTAGTGGTCCTACTGTAGTCTTCCAGCAGGAAAGGGAGAGCAAATGTCAATGAATGTCAATGTCTTCAAGTTTATTATCCCTCAGATGACAAGGTGCAACCCCCACTGTGTCATCGTTGTGCTCTCCAACGCAATGAATAATCTCACAGATCCTGGAAACTAAGTGGGTTTCCCAAGCTCTGCAAGATTGGATTCAGGTGTAATCTGTGTTCTACTAAATTTCTCTATTTCATTGCTGAAAACTTTGACATTCACCCAATAGCTGCTATTGGAATGATTCTGGGAGAACATGGAAACTCAAGAATGGCAATGTGGAGTGAATGTGGCAGGCATTACTCCCCAGGAACTGAACCCAGAAATCAACACAAACCATGACAGTAAAAATTGGAAGGAAATTCATAAGACGGTGGTTGAAAGTGCTTACAGTCATCAAGCTAAAAGGATACACCAATAAGGCCAATGAATTAAGTGTGGCTTATTTTGCTCAGGACTAGGACAAATGGGGATGTTACTGAGACCACCTGAGAAAATTGATGATCAATGGAGGATGATATCTTGCTGAAATCCTGTTCACTCATGTCAGCAATAGTGAAGGGAATATGTGACTGAAGTCTTACTGAATCTTCCATAGATCCTGAATGCTTGTGGATTGACCAGGGTTAGCAATCAGAAGCTGAACAATGATGAAATCTCTCAACTCAAGAAAAATGCTGATACCCCGTGGAAGCTCCAAAACAACCTCAAATGCCTGTGACTGCTGTCTTCCAGTTGTAGAAGTGTACAGTCATATCCATGACAGACTAGGAGCCTTTAGTGCATCCATGTACATGCACTTCAGTCTGCTTTTATCTTTCCAAATATATGAAATTGGGATACTCAAAAATCAAAGCCTACTCTGGCTTAATGCTTAGAATATGGGATTTTAGAAAATAAATTACCGATCATAATGTACTTTTAAAAATTGTTAGGGCTATAAGAGATGGTTCAAAGGACTGGCAAACCCTAGTCCCTGAATGAAATCCCTGGCACTGTGTGGTTTCCTGAGCCCTGCCTGGTGGTGACTCAGAGGCCCCAGCACTGCTAAATCTGAGCAGTGTCATATAATTGATCCAAGCATTGAATCAATAGACTGCACAATCTTGCAGTGGCTCCTGCTCCTCCCACCACTGAACTGCTTCGGAGGCTTTCTCCCACTCAACAAAAAGAAGATTTCAAAGAACTAATCCTGACACAACAGAAGAACTGATCACAATTTGGCTGGTGGAGGGTGGGGAGTCGAAAGGATGGAACACTGGACCCTTTTCACAGATGATGGGTGTGGTGTATGGGAAACCATCAATAACAGTTTTGGGAACCTTATAACTTTAGTCAATAAAAATAAATTTAAATAAGCTCTGCATGGAGGTCAAAGGAAATGGAGCACTCTAGTAATGGCTATTGGAGGTAGTGATTAAGTGATGGAGCAGTGCCATCTTCTCTGTGGGATTAAGTGATGGAGCAATGCCATCCACTCTGGAATTAAGTGAGGGAGCAGCTCCATCTGCTCTGTGGCCTCCATGCTTACCCCCTCAATAATATACTCAGTGTGACACATACCAGGACAGTAGCCACCCTGTGTGACTCTTAGGGCAATGTCTTCTAGCTGCCTACACCCCAGAATCCCAACCAACTCTCTGCCCTTGGCATGTTTTCCCACTAGCTCTTCAGTGGCACAGCCTGTGGATGAAGGTATTCTGCTAGGTACCCCCACATACAAGGACTGATGAGCTTCACCTTTCTCATGGGCAGTACCAACTGTCTCTTGAGTCACCTGCATATCTCACCTCTTCCAGATTATTCCAAATCCTGAAAACTTGCCTCCAACAAGAAAGGATGCCTGTTCATTGCTCTTTCCACCACAATTATGCTTCAGCAAAAGCTGAGGATAACATCTCATTTCTCTTTGACAAATCCAGTTCCTCTATTTTCTTCATAGTACAACGAGCATGGGCTCTGAAGTCAGGCCAACAGGAGCTAAGATCTCAGCCTCACCTTCAGTGCTGACATTCTATTTTTTTATGTGTGTCTGCCTGATTTATTAGGTAAACAGCCTATTCTCATTCAAATTATATTGTTTAAGATATACAAATACCAATGTTTTATGTACTTAATTATATGTATACATTTTAATCTTATTGAATAACTGTGAGATAGTTACAAGCTCTCATGTGTGGGTTACAATAACACAATTATCAAACACCCATCCCTCCACCAGTGCACATTCCCCACCACCAGTATCCCAGGTATACGCCCCTTTCTCACCCTTCCCCTGCCTCCATGGCAGGCAGTATTCCCCATACTCTCTCTACTTTTGGGCATTATGGCTTGCAACACACTGAAAGGTCATCATGTTTGGTCCTTTATCTACTTTTGGCACACATCTCCCATCCTGACTGATTCCTCCAGCCATCATTTTCTTAGTGATCCCTTCTCTATTTCATCTGCCTTCTCCCCTCCACTCATGAAGCAGGCTTCCAGCTATGGGGCATTTATCCTGGGCCTTGTATCTACTGTCCTTGAGTGTCAGCCTCATGTGATGTTATTCTATACTCCACAAATGAGTAAGTCCTTCTATATCTATCCCTCTCTTTCTGACTCATTTCACTTAGCATGATACTCTCCATGTCTATCCATTTATAAGCAAACTTCAACACATTATCTCTCCTGACAGCTGCATAGTATTCCACTGTGTAGATGTATCGAAGTTTCTTTAACCAGTCATCTGTTCTAGGGCATTTGGGTTGTTTCCAGATTTTGGCTATTGTGAACAGTGCTGCATTGAACATATAGGTACAGATGTCATTTCTACTGTGCTTTTTTGCATCCTTGGGATATATTCCCAGAAGTGGTATTGCAGGGTCATATGGAAGCTCAATTTCTAGTTTTTGAAGGACTGTCCATATTGTTTTCCAGAAAGGCTGGACCAGTCGGCATTCCCACCAACAGTGAAAGACTGTTCCTTTTTCCCCACATCCACGCCAAAGTGCCGACATTCTTGATCTCTCTCAGGTTCTGTCTGAAGAGAGACACTTGCTTTCTTAGAGTGAATTTAGGACATGTGGGTTCAGTCACACAGTTGGTGCTTACAAAGCCTTCTTCCTTCATCCTTCCCTCTGCTCACTTTCCAAATTGGACAGATGTAGCATGTCATGAGGAATAAAAATGCCAGCACTCTCAAATATCCCCTTTCAGTTGTCACACCAATTATTCTAAGACAGAATTTGTAAAATATTCTTATATTCAAATTATTTTTCTTATACACTAACTTTTTTTTCTTTTTATGTCACACCCAGAGATGCACAAGGGTTACTCCTGGCCCATACACTAAGGAATTGCTCCTGGTGGTGCTCGGGGGACCATATGAGATTCTGGGAATCGAACCCTGGGTTGGCCACATGCAAGGAAAATGCCCTACCTGCTGTGCTATCACTCCAGCCTCCAATCCACTAACTTCTGACAGTGTATTCCACAGCTTTCTTTAGAAACATTATCCTCACTGGAAGTTCCCTCTATACCCAGAGCTATTCTCAGATGCTTTTCAAGTGCAGTTCAGTACCCATAATGTTTTTTTAGTAAATCTGTCTCTCTGCTGAAATTGTATCCCTGTGGTTTTCTCTGCTCTCACCAGTTTAACTTCTATCCTAGGAACACTATGTGCTTTTTCTATGGTCTAGTGTATCCAAAGATCCTGTAGATTCACATCATGCTATTCACTCTGCTGGAAATCCTGTTCCCTGTGAGTTTCAAAACAAGGGCCAGGACACTCTCTAACAGCTGTAACTAGAGTGTTCTATCCTCTAAATTTCAGTGCATCTTTGATTTTGTTAAACCCTTTACATGCTTTTACTTGTCTAGATTTGTTCAGTATAATATTTTCTATAGGAAGTTCTGTTAAACCACTCTCCTACTTTTGGTCATTGGAGAAAGGAATCTAGCTAAGGGTCTAAGAGGTTACATGCATCTTTTATTGCAATTATAAAACCAATAGAGGGAGCAGGATACCTACCCTTTGATTTTCAAGATGAAAATAGTGTATAGCTTGGATGCTACTTGCATATCATGGAAAAGCAAGACTTCATTTTATCTCGAAAAAAGAGTCTGAGCTTATTATTTGGGTTTTTCGAAATAGTGAATTTATGTTAAAGAATTATTTTTATTACTGTTGAAGAAAGTGAAGACGATGTTTTCATAAACATGGATCTTTAGTTTTGCTTCCTTTGGAAAAAGTCATTGTACATACATTTTGTATCAAGTCTACACAAAGATGACCTGAATAAACTCATCAACTGGATTAGATTCTGGGTATCCACCTAAGGAGTACTAAAGCAATCAGTTGGGCATTTTTGAAAACTTTAATGTGGTGCAGAGAAGACTGGGGTACATTCTTCTTCCTTGTCTCATCAGAATCCCATCTATGGGTCTCTAATAACTGTCTCACACTAACCCTACAACTTAGTTAAAGATAGGAGTCTTGGGCTGGAGCAATAGCATATCGGGTAGGGCTGTTGCCTTGTACGCAGCTGACTTGGGGTTCAATTCCCAGCATCCCATATGGTCCCCAGAGCACCGCCAGGAGTAATTCCTGACTGCAGAGCCAGGAGTATCCCCTGTGCATTGCCAGGTGTGACCCAAAAAGCAAAAAAAAGATAGGAGTCTCCCCGTCCTGTTCTCCCCTATCATCCAGAACTTATCCTCAGTATTTTTCCTTAGCAGCAGAGCCTTTGGCTGAGGGCATGAAGGAGCATCCAGACTCTTATACCCTCTTTTGAAACTTCTAGTTCACATGACATTTGACTCATTTTGTCTCATTGCATTCTCACTATTTCCAATTAAGCGTTCAAAGAAACTCACAGGGAACTATTTTCTTAGCTTTGTTTTTATTTTGGCATTTAAATGCCAAATGCTTTCATAATATTATTAACCATACTTTTAGCATTTATTTTCAATATAATTCTGCCTTGCCCTGTTGGTTTTGGATTTCTTTAGCACACAAGAAACAAACAGCACATGTTTCTGATTTTGCCTCCTGTCTCCAGCTAGAATATCAACTGATATCTGTGAACAAAAAGAAACTATTTTGACCTAGTTTCCTGGGGCTCCACAGAAAACAAGTTCTTTCTCATTTGACAAAAATGTTTTAGTGAAAAAAATACATTCGGTAACAATTAGCAATTTCATTAGTTACCATTTGAGATAAAAAACGATAAAAAATAAGTATTTGAGATTCAACTTACTCTTTCTCTACTCTTTTAGGTAAATGTTTAGCTTTAATAAAATGATAATAGTTTCAAGGTTTCAAAAAGTAAGCAAAATTTTCTTTTCTTTGCTCATTTTCACTGTCATCATCAGGCCTATTTGTTTCCTTCTAACAAGCCAGAATCTGTCTTTTTGGCTTCAGGTCAGTTTTCTCTGAAGAGACTTCCAGCCCAGGCTCAGTTTCTGGTCTCTCAGGTGCCTTGTCTTGTGAGACAAACTGTTTGTCATGAAGAATAGATTTGACAATAACTCATTAGAAATGCCTTTGGTCATTATATTAGAAAATATCTAAATTATGTTTATGTTTTAGTATCTAATATGTGTATAATATATCTAAATATAAAATATAAATATACAAAGTTTTTATTGGCTGCTACATCTAGAGATGTTTGGGACTCCTAAACAATGTTTGGGGGACCATGAAATGCCAGGTTCAAACAAGGGCCAGCCATATGCAAGCAAGTATCTTAACCATGTATTATCTCTCTTGTCCAAGAATTTGGGAATTTTTAAATTGCAGAAAGCATGACCATTTGCTTAACTCTTATCATTGCAATTTGTTAGAGATCAGGAAGGGGAGTGAATCCACTTAGTGGTGTCTCTCAAAACTCTAATGCCAGGAGGAGATGGTAGGCAAAAGGAGATACTAAGGACTTGTTCAGCAGGCTTTCCTCCCATTGCACTCACAATTTTGATAATACTTATTTGAAAGGAATGTTTGCTGGCATGAGTGGTCCAGACTAGGAGTTCATTTCCTTTTATCAATGAATTATCTTCTGAAAGAAGGAGATGGTTACTAGGAAGTCAGTCATCATATTATTGTCTCTTTTTTTACCTTTCGTCTCTTTTTTTCTTTCATGTCTGAGTTGATTTTCATTATTGTGTTTCTAGAACATATGCGTAATTTATTAAATACCATAATCTGAGGCATCTCTTGTCAAAATTGAAGTGCCTGGTACACTGGGTCTAGAGAGGTAGCAGAGCATGTAAGATGCTTGCTTTGCTTGCGGCCAACACTAGTTTGATCGGCAACATGGCATATATTCCTTGGCAATGCTAGGAGTGATCCCTGAGCCAGGAGTAAAATCTGAGCACAGTTAGGTAAAGCCACCAAATCAACAACCAAAGAACCAAAACAGCTCCTAACACATCACTGTCACTGTCACTGTCATCCTGTTGCTCATTGATTTGGTCGAGCGGGCACCAGTAACGTCTTTTTTGGTGAGACTTATAGTTACTGTTTTTGGCGTATTGAATACACCATGTAGCTTGCCAAGCTCTGCCGTGCGGGCATGATACTCTCGGTAGCTTGCCGGGCTCTCTGAGAGGGGCGGAGGAATCAAACACGGGTTGGCCGCATGAAGGCGAATGCCCTACCACTGTGCTATCGCTCCAGCCCCCCAACACATCATATTTTAAAATACCTTCTCTTATTTATTATTGTTAATAATTTCATGTGCAACTATTTTTAGCATACGTTTTCACTCAAAATTCTTTACACTGCCAGAAGCAGTATAGTGGTGAGATACTTGCATTCGCACTGCTGACCCAGGTTTGATTTTTGGCACAGCACAGAGTCTCCCCAGCACTTCCAGAAGCCTGAGAACAGACTGAGTCATGAACACCACCAAGTGTGGCACTTCAAAAAATCTTTATACTAAGTCTTATGAATTGTTAACATAAACCCTATGAGAGTCACCAAATTGTAAGGAAGTCACTTAATTCTTAGGAGAGTTCCTCTACCCCTTTTTTGTTTTTGTTTTCAGACCACATTCAACTATGCTCATAGTTAATTCTTGGCTTTGTCCTCAGGGATAAATCTCGGTAATTCTCAGGGCACTACAATTAATTTATGTTATCTTTTATCTTTTGGTATACAATATTATTAATAATGGTTTCTTATGGACATAATTCCAACACAACAACCATTACCATTGTACCCATTTCTCTTCCCCAAGGACCCCAAACTCCCCCTTCTTTCTCACTGCCCCACATCTGTTGCTTCCTTGCTGTGCAACTTTAAATTCCTCATATGAGAGAGATCATTTTTCCTCTGACAGTCTTCATTTAGCATGATATCCACTAGTTGAATCCATGTTGCTATAAATTGCATGACTTTATTCTTTCTTAGAGCTGCATAATAGTTCACTATTGATAAATTAATTTGTATTTGGCATTTGCATTGTTTCCACATGTTGGATTTGTGCTAGGTATATTAATGAACATAGATATGCACACATCCTTTCTAACTAATTTTGTGTCTTGGAAATAGATGCCAAGATGTGTTATAGCTGGAACATATGGGAGTTCTTCTATTCCTATTTTCATTTGAGAAATCTCCAAATTGCTTTCATTAGAGGTTGAACTACACAACATTCCCATTAACAATGATGAAGGTACCTCTCTCACCACAACCCCAGCAACACTGGCTTTTTCCAGATTTTGTAATATATGTCATGGTCACAGGTGTGAGATTGTATCTCCCTGTTATTTTGATTTGCAATTTTCTAGTCATGAGTGATGATGAGAATTTTTTCATGTGAATGTTGGCCATCTGTATGTCTTCTTTGAGTATCTGTTTATCTCTTCACCCCATTTATGATGGGGTCAATGAATTTTTTTGTTGATAAGTTTAGTGAGTGGCTTATAGATCTTGGATATCAACCTTAATCAAAAGAATTGTGTGCAAATATTTTCTCCCTGAGTGGGAGGAAATTATACAAATATAATTTCTAATATAGGACATAATATAAATGCATTTTGGGGAAGGAGAGGGGTTTGTGGGTCACACCCAGAAGTGCTCAGGGCTTATTCCTGACTCCCCACTCAGGGATCACTCCTGGAAACCTTAGGGACCTTATGGGACTCCAAGGATTGAATCTGGGTCAACCACATGCAAGGCAAGTAGCCTACCAGCTGTAAGATCTTCCCACCCCCAAAATGTGCACTTTTTCTAATGAAAAATGGAAACCTCAATTAAGGACAAATTAGAGTAAAATTATTTTATTAAAAACAGATTACGAAATTATCTTATTTAAAACAGGTAATGCGGAACTTTGTGATCTTAGACTCTGGGCTCAATGGGATCCAGGAGCAGAGATCCTCTGCCTGCTTCCCCCAGTCTCTGGTGACCCAGAGGTCACACCCATAAACCACCTCCTGCCAGTCTCAGATAATCTTCTCATTGGCTACCCTTCAGATCTCACAGCTACTTCTCCCGGAAGGGCACATAAGGGTTGTGGAGTCTCCCACAACCATGCCA
The DNA here is from genome assembly GCF_027595985.1 of Sorex araneus. Lineage (NCBI taxonomy): Eukaryota > Metazoa > Chordata > Mammalia > Eulipotyphla > Soricidae > Sorex > Sorex araneus. The sequence goes on along the minus strand of NC_073302.1, from coordinate 78,482,787 downwards.
CCGGGCTCCGCTCCAGGCTTTTTCCACTCAGGGCGCCCCAGAGAGGGGCAGATGAGAGCCCTCCCCACCCTAACGGACCCAGACCCAGCAGCTGACCTGCACTACCCAACCACCACTATGCTCCAGGCTGCTTTTCACACGCTCGGGCCAAGTGTAATGCATGAGTGAACATATTCCTGACCGCATGGCATTAAGACACTAACTAACCATTTTCCATAAAATCATAGAGGAAAAAAAAATATATATGCCTTTTAGAGAGTCCAGCAAGCTACCGAGAGTATCCTGCCTGCACGGCAAAGCCTTGCAAGCTCCCTGTGGCGTACTCAATATGCTAAAACAGTAAGAATAACAGGTCTCATCCTCCTGACTCTAAAAGAGCCTCCAATTGTTGGGAAAGACGAGTAAGGAGAGGCTGCAAAAATCTCAGGGCTAGGATGGATGGAGACGTTACTGGCGCATGCTCAAGTAAATCGGTGAACAATGGGATGACAGTGATACATTGCTACAGAAAAACAGGATAAACCAAATGCTGTCTTAATGTCAGCCAAAATGTCAAGAATTTTATTATTCTTTGGGTTTTTTTTTTTTTTTGGTCACAGTTTGCGATTTTCAGGGGTTACTCCTGGCTCTACACTCAGGAATCACTCCTGGCAGGCTCAGGGGACTGTATAGTATGCTTGGGTCAGGCGTTTGCAAGACAAGCATCTTTCCAACTACACTATCTCTTCAGCCCTCCCAAATTTTAATAATTTTTAATAGTAAAATTATTTAATATAATTTGTGACTACAGGGTAAGGTTTATACAGCTTTAAAATAATTATATTTTCTTAGTTTATTCTTCCTTTTATCAATTAATTATAATGCTCTTATCTATAAGAATAGTTTTGGGGAATTGTAAAGCTTATCTATCTAAAGTTTCTTTTATTTCTTTCCTTCCATCCTTCCTCTCCTATTCTCCTTTTTATTCTTCTAATTTGTGGGGTAGCGGGGACTCCCAAGTGGTGCTCTAGGCTATCTGGGGCCACTCCAGGGGACACTTGTTCAACAGAACCGGATAGCTCAAAGGTTGTCCAGCAATACATGGGGCCTCTTGGGCTCAGATATGCCCAGGGCCATCTTGCTAGTGCTGGGTTCATTTTTCTTTATATTTTCCTGGTCCATCCTTGACCTTTCTGAATTGTTGGTATCTTAATTGAAAGTTGTAAGCTGGTCTGCTATTTGAAAACCTGTGGAGAATTTGCCCTTTAATAGATACTGTACCTTTACCCATTAATGTTCACTTAGATTGCAATTTTTGTCATCTCACTTAATGCTTCTATTTATCATGATAAAAAAACACTACTTTCACTTTCTCCTTTCCTAAATTTTCTTGGAAAGATTAAGCTTTTAAAATTCCTATTTCCTATTCCAATCACCAATTTATAATTTCTGTATTTTTTTCTGGGATTTTGGTAATTCACTTTCAAGTTTCAATATCAATGCAATTATTAATACAACTAAATATTAGTAGTCTTAGTCTCATATTCCAATATATATATGTTAGCTCTCTTAGCCCATTCTAAATTTCACTGTTTATTTTATTACTCTTAAAATAACATTTCTGGTGGTGGAGTAATAGCACAGTGGGTAAATTGCTTGCCTTTCATGTGGTTAGCTCAGGTTCAATCCCCAGCACCACATATGGTCCTCTGAGCATACCAGGAGTGATCTCTGAGCACAGAGCCAGTAGTAAACCCTGAGCACACTTGATTTGGCCCAGAGAAAAATAACCAAAAGTAACTTTATTTTTTGTGAATGGACTCCCAAGCTATGCTCAAAGGATCTTGGGGGCCACTCCCAGTGATTCTCTGTCAACTGGACAGGACAGGTAAGACAAGGAGCTGGGCTGCACCCAAAACAGTCATGGCGTTATGAAGTTCCAAAATGTAACTCGGGTCAGGAGGCTAACCACTGTACTATCTCTCTGCAACTCCTAAAATAACACCTATATATAAATCAGTGCTTATGTAGATTTATACAATTACTTATTGCTTCTTACATTGTCTATTTTTCTACTGAATTTATTTTTCTTTTCCCTAAGCACATAAGTGCTTTCGTCTTAGGTCTAATGTTTAAAAAATGTATTTATGCATTTATTTATAGAGTAATGTGATTTATAGTATTGTTAATAGTAGTTTCCAGTGCACAGTATCACAACATCACATCTGTCAATAGGGTATCCACATCCCTCCCCCAAGTTTCTGAGCAGAAACTTTATACACTTCGCTGATGTTTGGTGTGCAAAGGTTGATGACAGTAATTATTTCTCTTTTCTCCCCCAGGACTTTGTAATTGAATCACTGTGACATAGACCCTTACAAAACCGTTCATGATTAGGGTTCAGCCATACAGTGTTCCAACACCCATCCCTCCACCAATGTATGTTTCCCAGCATCAGTGTCCCCAGTTTCCCTCCCATCACCCCCATCACCCTCAGCCTGCCCCTATAGCAGGCACTTTCTCTCTCTGTCTCTCTCTTTCTGTCTCTCTCCCCAGTCCCCCATTTTGGACATTGTAGCTTGCAATACAGATACTGAAATGTTATCAGGTATATCCCTTTAACTACTTTTAACACTCAATTCTTGTTCAGCATGCTCATTTTCAGCTATTATTGCCCCTTATCTATCTTATCTATCCTCTGCCCCCCACACACTTGTGGTTGATTTAAATCATTGACCAGTCCTTATAGCTCCTGTTTTCCCTGGTCTTGAATATTAGTCTTTAACTGTATATATGTCTACATATATTATATTTCACAAATGAATGCAGTCATTCTATATCTGTCCCTCTCCTTCTGACCCAGCATGATATTCACATGGACCTCCATGTATAGGCAAATTTTATGACTTCATTTTTTTAACAGTTTCATAGTATCCTATTGTGTAGATGTACCATAGTTTCTTCATCCATTTATTTGTTCTCAGGAACTCGGTTGTTTCCAGATTCTGGCTACTGTAAATAGTGTTGCAATGAACATCAGAGAACAGATGGTGTTTCTGCTGTGTGTTTTTGGGCTTCCAGGTATATTCCCAGTGATATTGATATGATATTGCTGTGTCCGATGGGAGCTCAATTTCTAGATTTTGAGGAATGTCCATATTGCTTTTCAAAAAGGCTAGACCAGTTCACATTCCTACCAATAGAGAAGGAGAGTTCCTTTCTCATTGCATATGCATCATCACAGGTTGTTCTTGTACTTTTGGATTTATGCCAGTCTCTGTAGTGTGAGATAACATCTCATTGTTGTTTTGATTTGCATCTCCATGAAGCCTGCTGATAAAGAATAGTTTTTTATGTGTATTTTGGCCATTTGTGATTTTTTTTTATTAGTGAATCACCATGAAGGTACGGTTACAGATTTACACATTTTCGTGCTTGTGTTTCCGTCATACAGTGTTCGAGAACCCATCCCTCCATCAGTGCCCATTCTCCACCACCAATGAACCTAGTATCCCTCCCACCCCCCAATCCCATCCCCCAACCCCATCCCTCCTCTGTGGCAGGGCATTCCATTTTGTTCTTTCTCTCCTTTTGGGTGTTGTTGTTTGCAATAGGGGTATTGAGTGGCCATAGTGTTCAATCTATAGTCTACTTTCAAAATGCATCTCCATTCCCTAGTGGGTTCTCCAACCACATTTTACTTGGTGTTCCCTTCTCTATCTGAGCTGCCTTTTCCCGCAGCATGTGAGACCCGCTTCCAAGCCATGGATCCAACCTCCTGGTACTTATTTCTACTATTCCTGGGTGTTGGTCTCCTATTCTGTTATTTTATATTCCACAGATGAGTGCAATCTTTCTATGTCTGTCTCTCTCTTTCTGACTCATTTCACTTAGCATGATACTTTCCATGTTGACACACTTATAAGCAAAGTTCATGCCTTTGTCTTTTCTAACTGCATAGTATTCCATGGTGTATATGTACCAAAGTTTCTTTAACCAGTCATTTGTTCTCAGGCACTTGGATTTTTTTTACCAGATTATGGATATTGTAAACAGTGCTGCTATGAACATATAAGTGCAGATGTCATTTTGACTATAATTTTTTGCTACTCCAGAATATATTCCCAGTAGTGGTATCACTGGGTCAAATGGGAGCTCAATTTCTAATTTTTTGAGCAGTGTCCATATTATTTTCCAAAAGGGCTGAACCAGTTGGCATTCCCACCACCAGTGTAGAAGGGTCCCTTTCTCCTTACATCCATGCCAAAAGCAGTTGCTTTTCTTCTTTTGGATATGTGCCAGTCTCTGTGGTGTGAGGTGGTATCTCATAGTTGTTTTGATCTGCATCTCCCTGATGATTAGTGATGAACAGCATTTTTTCATGTGCCTTTTGGCCATTCATATCTCTTCCTTGGGAAAGTTTCTGTTCATTTCTTCGGCCCATTTTCTGATGGGGTTGGATGTTTTCTTCTTGTAGAGTTCAATCAGTGCCTTATATACCCTTGATATCAACCCCTTATCAGATGGGTATTGGGTGAATATCCTTTCCAGTTCTGTAGATTGTCTTTGTATTCTGGTCACTGAATCTTTTGCGGTGCAGATGCTTCTTAGTTTAATATAGTCCCCTTTGTTTATATCATTTTCCATTTGATCGATCAGTTGCATGTCATCTTTGAAGATACCTTTAGCTTCAATATCTTGGAGGGTTTTGCTGACCTTGTCTTCAATGTACCTTATGGATTGTTGTCTGATGTTGAGGTCTTTAATCCATTTTGATCTGACTTTTGTGCATGGTGTCAGGTCGATGTGTAAGCCCATTCTTTTGCATGTGGTTGTCCAGTTATGCCAGCACTCTTTGTTAAAGAGGCTTTCCTTGCTCCACTTCACATTTCTTGCTCCCTTATCAAAGATTAGGTGGTCAAACATTTGGGGTTGTGTGTTGGGGTATTCCACTCTGTTCCATTGGTCTGTGGCTCTGCCTTTGTTCCAGTGTCATGCTTTTTTTTTTTATTGTTACCGCTTTGTAGTAAATGTATTTCTTCTTTGAGGAAGTTTTGTTCATTTCTTCTCCCCATTTTTTGATGGGGTTGGGTGTTTTTTTCTTGTTATAATTTAACCAGTGCCTTATATATCTTGGATACTAATTCCTTATCTGAAGGGTATTGGGTGAATTACCTTTTGAATTCTGTAGGTTGTCTTTTTATCTTAGTCACTGTTTCTTTTGAGGTGCAGAAGCTTCTTAGTTTAGTTTAGTCCCATTTGTTTATTTTTGCTTCCATTTGTTGGTCAGTGGCATTTCCTCTTTGAAGATACCTTTTGCTTCAGTATCGTTGAGGGTTTTGCCTACATTTTCTTCCATGAACTTATGGATTTGGGTCTGATGTTGAGGTCTTTAATGCATTTTGATTTGACTGTTGTGCATAGCGGTAGATAGATGAAGACAGTATTCTTTATTCTTTTTGGGTCACACCTGGTAATGCACAGCGGTTACTCCTAGCTCATGCACTCAGGAATTATTGTTTGTGGTGCTTGGGGGACCATATGGGATGCTGGGAATCTAACCCGGGTCTGCTGCATGCAAGGCAAACACTACTCGCTGTACTATAACTCCAGCCCTGAAGACAGTAATTCTTGATCTATCGTTCCCTTGACTAATAAGTAGTGTTCATCATTGTCTCTAATTACTTTCTTTGAAAAGTAGCCAGAATCCTTCCTAAAGGATCCAAATGCTCTTCCTCCTCAACCACCCTGTGAATCAGTTTTGTAGATTAGTTCTTTCATTGTGTTGGTTTTGGACCTTTTTTGTTCCTTTGCTGTGTTTAAATCCCATAATGGAGAGAGATGAATCTGTACACTTTGTGTACCTGGGAACAGTTTACAAATGTGCTCATGGCTTTGAGGAGTCCAGAGCCTGTTCTTCAAGAGAGTATGCTTGGAAATTTGTGCTTTTGTGCTCTTCTGCCAGCTACCTGCAAAAGTCCAACTCCTACCATTTACTCTTTGTTTAATTTTTAATTTATTTTTCTTTTCATTTTATAATTAATTTTTAAATTGCTTTTTACTTTTTATCTTTCTTTTTGAGTTACATAGGCGATGCTCAGGGGTTACTCCTGGCTCTGCACTCAGGAATTACTCCTGGCGATGCTCAGGGGACCATATGGGATGCTGAGTACTGAACCCGACTTGGCTGAGTGCAAGGCGAATGCCCTACCCGCTGTTACTATTGTTCCAGTCCAATTAGTATTTATGTTTTAATTTATTTTAATTTTACTTCATATCACCATGAGATACAGAGTTACAAAATTGATTATGGTTGGGTTTCAGTCATAGAGTGTTCCAACACACATCCCTCCACTAGTGTACATTTCCCACCACCAACCTCTTCAGTTTCTCTCCCACTACCCTCCCTCCAGCCTGCCTCTGTGGCATGCACCTTCCTTCTCTCTCTCTCTCTCTCTCTCTCTCTCTCTCTTTATTTCTCTGTCTCTCTCTTCCTTTGGGGCATTATAGTTTGCAATTTAGGTACTGGGAGGTCATCATGTTTATTTCTTCACCTGTTTTCAGCATGCAGCTCTTATCCAAAGTGATAATTTTCAACTATCTTTTTCATGATGGTCCCTTCTCTATCTGAATTCCCTTCTTCCCCAGAACCTGAGGCAGGCTTTCAACCCTGGACCAATCATCCTGGCCCTTGTTTCTACTGTCCTTGGGTATTAGTCCCATACTATGTTTAATATCTTGGACAAGTGATTCCAATCATTCTTTTTTTTTAATAATGTAGGAGTACTGCTATTTATTCAGCCGTTGATTAAGCCGATTGAATTGGGCATGCACTCCACATTATTTTTTTTTAAATTCTATTCTGAATGTTAAGTTTATTTTATTATTATTTTTCTCTCCTTTTATTTGATTCACCGTGAGATACAGCTACAAAGCTTTCATGTTGGAGCTTTGGTCATATAATCATCAGACACCCATCCCTTCACCAGTGCACTTTCCACCACCAAAATCCCCAGTATTCCCCCCCTCCATTCAAACCCTTCCCCTGCTTGTGTGGCAGACAATTTCCCCCATACTCTCTCTCTACTTTGGTTACATTCAATATTTCGACAGCAGACTCACCACCAGTCAAACCTGCTGAAAAGGTAATGCTAGATGATTTGTTTTGTATTGCTTGTTTTGGATAGAATATAATGTCCAGGAAATTCTGTGTCATTCTCTTGAGAGCTTTAGTTTATAGTCTCTGGGTCTTGGCTGATGATGAGGTTACATGGCATCAAGGGCAGTTTGTGGGTGTGACTATCAACGTTCTGGAAAACTGGGGACCTAGAAGGAGGAGGCCCAGTCCCAATACAAGCAGGCTTGGAGATCTCAGTCATGGGTTCCTGCACATCTGGGTTTTCCTGCAGGTCCGCTCTCTGGTGAGGTTCATCCCATGTTGGGTGAGGCTCATCCGACCATGACGAGAGTGTCCTTGCACATGCTGGCGGTAGGGTTCTGGAGGTTTTCAGCTGCCGGGATTTTGCTTGGGGCAGGGAGGGAAACTCAACCTGCCTCAATCCAGATCCCCTGGTGAAGACAGCCTGGCATGGGGTCAGGGCATTCTGTGGTGCTCTCTTCTAGGAGCTTTAGTTTATAGTATCTGGGCCTTGGCCATTAATGAGATTACGTGGTACCAGGGGCAGTTTGTGGGTGTGACTGCCAAGCTATTGAAAAATTGAGGACCTGGGGGGAGGAGGCCAAGTCCTATACAGGCAAGCCTGGGGCTCTTATTCATGGGTTCCCACCTATCTCTGCGCTGCAGGTCCCTAATTGAATCTTTTGATCTGAATTTTGATAAATTTAAAGATTTATGCGTCTCTGAAATAAGGCCAATAAATAAGCCTATATAGCTGAGCCGAAGGTGGTTTGTGGGTGTGTCTCCCACATATCTAACTTTTGGCCATTTAATTCTTGGTAAACTTGGCCCCATGTTGTTGGGATCTGGCTAAAGGCACAGCAGCAAATTTGGGGTATCTGGAAATCTGAAGGCATAATCAAGATGCTGACACATTCACCCCACGGGTACAGGTTTACCTGCTGGCGGCACCATACTACTGAACCCAATCGTTCTATGTCTATCCCTCTCCTTCTGACTCACTTCACTTTCACTCAGCATGATACTCTCCATTTATAAGCAAATTTCATGACTTCATTTGTTCTAACAGCTGCATACTATTCCATTGTTTAAAAAAAAAGCACAATTTCTTTAACCAGTCATTTGTGCACTTGGGTTGTTCCCAGATTCTGGCTATTGTGAATAGTGCTGTAATGAATGTAAAAGTGCAGATAACATTTCTGCTGTGTGTTTTTGAGCCTCAAGGGTATATTACCAGAAGTGATATTGCTGGGTTGTATGGAAGCTCAATTTCTAATTTTTTGAGGAATGTTTGTACCGTTTTCCAAAAAGGTTGGACCAGCCGGCATTCCCACAACAATGAGGAGAAGTCTCTTTCTCCCCATGTCCATGCCAACACTGGTTGTTCTTGTTCTTTATGATGTGTGCCAATCTCTGTGGTGTGAGATGATATCTCATTGTCGTTTTGATTTGAATCTCCCTGATGATTAGCGACATGGAGCATTTTTCATGTGTCTTTTGACCATTTGTATGTTGTCTTTGAGAAAGTCTTTGTTTATTTCTTCTCTCCATTTTTTGGTTGCTGTTGTTTGAAACAGAGCTCTCACCTTTGCTCTGAGCCCAGTTCTGAAACATGAGTTCAGCTGAGTCTAGGAGTGTAATTAAAACTGTTTTCCACTTCTCAAGGTATGCTGCTTGTTTTTTTTTCATGGAAATTTCCACAACAGTCTAACTGCTACTAATTTATAATATCCTTTCTGTTTTTTGGTTTCCTAGCCAGTGTTTCAAGGACACAGTTCCTTTCTGGATGAGCTATTCAAGATGATGGCATCAGGATTTGGTTCTGCTAGAGCTCTGTGGTGCCAGAGATTGTCCAGGCCTCCAGAACTGCACCTAACAGGAAGTGCTCAAAGACCGTGTGGTGCAGGAGATAGAATCGAGATGGAATCGATATTGGCCATGTACAAGGCAAGTACTTGTAAAGTCTTTCTAGTACCTACGGATAATGTCTTTTGTAAAGGAAACTTTGAAGTTTCTGTAACAAAGCTGCATGCAGATATTTTTATTTGTATTTAACTTCAGTGAACTAGTTCTTTTCTTATAGATAGTTCTTTACCTCTCCTAAAATTAGCCTGTTGTTTCTAAAATTGTGACTGATCTCTCCTTTAGATATTTTTTGCTATTCTTGTAACATTGCTTTGAAAACTTAATAAGTAGAGTACTTGGTACTTTTTTAGAAGCAGAGGAATTGCAATTTTGGAAAGCAAACCATGGCAAATAAAAGTTAAGTCCAAAGAGAAGGCTAGTTTTCATTAGGATCTAAGGGAAAATGTGTGAGAATGCATTAAATTAATAATTACTTTTTGACTTTGGACTATACCTAATGGTGCTGGGGGCTACTTCCTTGGCTCTGTACTGGAGAGTTATTCCTTGAGGTGCCAGGAGACCATGTAGAGTTTGGAACAAAACTCAGAATCTGCAAGTGCTCATCCCAATGAGGAAGTGCTATTTTATTTATTTATTTTTTGTTTTTTAGGTCACACTAGGCAGTATTCAGGGCTTACTCCTGGTCTGTGCTTAGTGGACCATATGAATGCCAAGGATTGAACCCAGGTCAGCATGTTCAACACAAGTGCCTATTTGCTGTACTATCTTTCCAGCCACTGACATTAATCTTAAATAATCTTGTTTGTAATATATTTCATAGCTTATATCATCTAGATTTGAATAATCTAAATTTTTTCTTGACTATATTTTCTAGCTTTCCCTTGAAATGGTTTGATTTCTCATTAAGTTTGTAAATTATTTTCAGCTATTCATTCCTCAGCCTTCATCCCAATGTCCTGGGATTTTCTTAAATTTTGTTTTTAGGAATCTTGAAAGAATGGTTTCACACTGTATAGGATGTTGAGTGGTTTTAAAACCACTGGTCTTTACATGTTTGTGTTTCACATACTTGAATTTTACACTTATGCGTGGGGGTACCTGGAGTAATGATTTCTCACTAGGAATTAATTTCTAACTATCGGACTTGAAAAGGTGGTAACTTTTTTTTTCAGCATAGCTTCTTTTATTTCTCTTTTTTAAATAAGAATTTTATTTTATTGAATCACCATGTGGAAAATTACAATGCTTTCGGGCTTAAGTCTCAGTTATACAATGCTGAAACAACCACCCCTTCACCAGTGCCCATATCTCACCACCAAAAAAAAAAAAAACAAAACCCACACAGTACACCTCCCATCCCGCCCCTTCCCCCGCACTCTCTCCCCCCCTTGTAACTGATAAGTTTCACTTTACTTTCTGTTTACTTAGGTTACATTCAATATTTCAACACAAACCTTGCTATTATTGTTAGGAGTACCCCACTAGTGTCAGACCTGTTGTGAAGAGAAATGAGGTCAGTTTTGGATTTCTGTGCTTTAGCAACTAAGTCCAGGGAGATTTCTTCCAGATATTGGATCATTGCAAGCTTGTAAACCCCATCTGTGGTCATCATAATATGGCGGTCACCACGGCCTTCACCCCCGGCAAGGAAGAGGTGAGAGAAAGAAATACCTTTCCCCTCCTGGGCGGGCATGGGGCCGCGGCTTAGTTCTCAAGGCTGAAGACATTCTGCGAGGGGCTGCCCATACGGAAAGTAGTTTAGCTGGGTCTGGATTCACGCTCATGCAACTGGGGAGAGGCCGCACACACGTGCAGCCCCCGGGATCACATCTCAGCGGCGGAGGGGCCGGTGCCACCCACTTCCCAGGAGCACCCTTGCGTCCTTTTGCTGCAGTTTGTTATAAACCCCATCTGTGGTCGTCATAATATGGCAGTCAGAAAAGGTGGTCACTTCTGATACGCTTTTACAATCAGGAGCTATTTTAGTGTTCCCTGGAAATTTTTTTTTCTTTTTGGGTCACACCCAGCGATGCTCAGGGATTACTCCTGGCTCTGAACTCAGGAATTACTCCTGGTGGTGCTCAGGAGACCATATGGGATGCTGGGAATTGAACCCGAGTCGGCCGTATGCATACCTGCAGTGCTATGACTCCAACCCCACATTATAGTTCTTTTTCAAAATTTTATAGAATCACTGTAAGAGAGTTACAAGCTCTCATGTTTGGGTTACAATCACACAATGATCAAACACCCACCCCATCCACCAGTGCACATTCCCCACCACCAATATCTCTGGTACACCCCCCACCCCTTTCCCACCTTCCTTTCCTCTGTGGAAGACAATATTCCTCATACTCTCTCTCTACTTTTGGGCATTATGTTTTGCAATACAGACACTGAGAGGTCATCATGTTCGGTCTATTATCTACTTTCGGCAGACATCGCATCCCGACTGATTCCTCCAGCCATCATTTTCTTAGTGATCCCTTCTCTATTCCATCTACCTTCTCCCCTCAGCTCATGAAGCAGGCTTCCAGCTATGGATAAATCCTCCTGGCCCTTGTATCTACTGTCCTTGGGTGTCAGCCACATGTGATGTTATTCTATATTCCACAAATGAGTGCAGTCTTTCTATGTCTGTCCCTCTCTTTCTGACTCATTTCACTTAGCATGATACTCTCCATGTCTATCCATTTATAAGCAAACTTCAACACTTTATCTCTCCTGACAGCTGCATAGTATTCCACTGTGTAGATGTATCGAAGTTTCTTTAACCAGTCATCTGTTCTAGGGCATTTGGGTTGTTTCCAGATTTTGGCTATTGTGAACAGTGCTGCAATGAACATATAGGTACAGATGTCATTTCTACTGTGCTTTTTTGCATCCTTGGGATATATTCCCAGAAGTGGTATTGCAGGGTCATATGGAAGCTCAATTTCTAGTTTTTGAAGTTCAGACTGTCCATATTGTTTTCCAGAAAGGCTGGACCAGATTGCATTCCCACCAACAGTGAAAGAGCGTCCCTATTTCTGCACATCCACACCAGCACTGGATGCTTTAGTTCATTTGAATGTGTGCCAGTCTCTGTGGTGTGTGATGATATCTCATTATTGTTTTGATTTGCATCTTCTTAATGACTAAGGATGTGGAGCATTTTTTTTTTTCATGTGCCTTTTGGCCATTTGTGTTTCTTTTTTGAGGAAACTTCTGTTCATTTCCTCTCCCCAGTTTTTTTATGGAATTGTAGGTTTTTTTCTTATACAATTCTACTAGTGTCTTGTATATCCTGGGTATTAACCCCTTATCAGATGGGTATTGGGTAAATATTATTTCCCATTCTGGGGGCTCTTTCTGTATTTTAGTTACTGTTTCTTTTGAAGTGCAGAAGCTTTTAGTTTGTTGTAGTCCCATTTGTTTATGTTTACTTCCACTTGCATGGTCAGTGCTGTTTCATCCTTAAAGATGATTTTAGCTTTAATATCACGGAGAGTTCTACCTACATTTTCCTCTATGTACCTTATAGATTCAGGTCTGATATTGAGGTCTTTAATCCACTTTGATCTGACTTTTGTGACTGGCATTAGACAGAGGTCAGAGTTCATTTTTTTGCAAGTAGCTATCCAGTTTTCCTAGCACCACTTGTTGAAGAGGCTTTCCTTATTCTATTTCACATTTCTTGCTCCTTTGTCAAAGATTAAGTTGCCATATATTTGGGGGTCTGTGACAGGATATTCAACTCTGTTTCATTGGTCTGCAGGTCTGTTTTTTAGCCCAATACTATGCTGTTTTAATTACTACTGCCTTGTAGTATAGTTTGAATTTGGGAAGGCGATGCCATCCATCTTCATTTTCCCAAGGATTGTTTTAGCTATTTGTGGGGTTTATTGTTCCATATGAATTTCCGGAGTGTTTTGTCTATTTCTTTGAAAAATGTCATGGGTATCCTGAGAGGGACTGCATTAAATTTGTAGAGTGCTTTGGGCAATATTGCCATTTTGATAATGGCAATTCTCCCTTTCCATGAGCAGGGGATGTGTCTCCATTTCCTAGTGTCCTCTTTTATTTCTTGAAGTAGTGTTTTGTAATTTTCCTTGTGGAGGTCCTACACCTCTTTGGTTAAGCTGATTCCAAGGTACTTGATTTTCTGAGATATTATTGTGAACGTGATTGTTTTTTTAAATGTCTCTTCTCTTTCATTATTTGTATATAAGAAAGCCATGAACTTTTGGGTTTTGATTTTGTAGCCTTCCACTTTACTATATTGACCTATTGTTTCTAGGAGTTTTTCTGTAGAGTCTTAGGGTTTTCTAAGTATAGTGCCATATCGTCTGCAAATAGTAATAACTTGACTTCTTCCTTTCCTATCTGTATGCCCTTAATATCTTTTTCTTGTCTAACTGCTATGGTCAGGACTTCCAGTACTATATTGAATAGGAGTGACGGGAACGGGCAACCTTGTCTTTTGCCCGATCTTAGAGGGAAGGCTTTTAGTTTTCCCCCATTGAGAATGATACTTGCTGTGGGCATGTGGTAAATGGCTTTGACTATATTGAGGAAACTTCCTTCGATGCCCATTTTGCTGAGAGTTTTCATCATAAATGGGTACTGGATCTTGTCAAATGCTTTCTCTGCATCTATTGATATGATCACATGGTTTTTATTATTTATTTTGATATGATGAATTATGTTGATTGACTTGCGAATATTAAACCATCCCTGCATCCCTGGGATGAATCCTACTTTTGTATCAGTATTATATTTGCTTCATACAAACTGTTTGGAAGTATTTTTGATACTTTAATTTCCTGAAAAAGCTTAAAGAGGATTGGGAATAAGTCCTCTTTAAAGGTTTGGAAGAATTCACTATTGAATCCATCTGGGCCAGGACTTTTGTGCTTGGGGAGGCATTTTATTACCATTTCAGTTTCCTTGATGGTGATAGATCTGTTCAGGTATTCCAGTCTTCTTTATTCAGCCTTGAGAGGCTATAGGTATCTAGGAATTTATCTATTTCCTCTAAGTTTTCTTGTTTTGTGGCATAAAGATTCTCAAAATAATCTCTCAGAATACTTTGAATTTCTGTAGTTTCTGTTGTAATGTCTCTCCTTTCAGTTCTGATTCGGTTTATTAAGGTTTTCTGTCTCCCTTTTGTTGTGAGTCTTATTAGAGATTTATCCATTTTTATTTTCTGAAAGAATCAGCTCTTGGTTTCATTGATCTTTCAGATTGTTTTTTGGGCTTCCGTGTCATTAATTTCTGCTCTGAGTTTTTTTATTTCCTTCCTCCTGTTAAATTTGGCTCCTTTTGTTGGTCAATCACCAAACTTTTAAGCTGTGAGGTTGGTTACTTATGTGGGATCTCTCCTCCTTCCTGAAGAATGTTGTAGAGCTATAAACTTTCCTCTTCATGCAGCTTTTGCTGTTTCCCATAAGTTTTCGTAACTCATGTCCTCATTTTCATTCATTTCCAGGAATCTTCTGATTTCTTTTCTAAGCAACTCATTGTCTAATAGTGAGCTGTTGAATTTCCAGGTGTTTGATTTAGTTTTTTTGTGTGTGATTTATTTCTAATTTCATCGTCACATTATAGTTCTTAATATATTTTAATATCTTACATCATTTGCTCGGGATGGCACCTAGGTTTTATTTTTGGCATACTTTTGCTTTTAACGTTGATGAGCCTATGTGCTTTAGCTGGAACACAGGACAAAAGAGCACATTCAAAATTCTTGATTTATTTACTTCCTTGCTTGGAGTGGAAAAATGAACTGGGGGTTTTCAAAGTCCAAGGATTCTTGTCATCCTCTAGGACCAAGTAGCAGCCTGAAGTCCTATGCCACTGTTTAGACCTGTTTAGTACCAAGAATTTACAAAAGCCCAGTGCAGAGGTTCCATCTTAGAGAAAGCTCTCTCCTGGTCTGCACGTCTGAACTCCTCCCACTCCAGTGTCCATGTGATAGACTCTGTGGGGTATAACGTTACTGCATCAGGTTTAAGTCTCAGTCATACAATGATCAAATCCCCATCCCTTCACCAGTTTACCTGTTCCCCCTCCAAGAACCCCAATATACCCCCCTCCCACGCCCACCCCTGCACCTGAATGGCTAATGATCTTCACTTTATTCTCTCTATACTTTGAATACCTTGAATATTTCAACAGAGAGCTCACTATTATTATTTGGAATTATCGCCCAACAATCAAACCTGTTGAAAAGGCATCATTTGATAATTTGTTTTCCATTGCTGAAAATGAAGATTATATGAGCTCGCATGACCGCTGTTGCGGCCAATCCAATCTGTTGGATTTCTGTTATTTTAGCTCAGTTCACAGTCTAGATGCATTTCTATAAGAAGCTGCTGGGTGCCAAAATGGGTTAGTAGACCTGTAGGATCATAGTCTTTTTTTTTTAATTTTTTATTGTGGAAAGTTACAAAGTTACAAATTTTTCAGGTTTAAATCTCAGTTATACAATGCTCGAATACCCATCACTTCACCAGTGCTCATATTCCACCACCAAGAATCCCAGTATAGTTCCACCCCGCCCCCTAACACCCCAAACCCCCCCACGCCCCTAGCCCCCCCACCCTAAGCCCCCCCCGCCTGTGTAACTAATAAATTTCACTTTACTTTCACTTTGATTGCATACAATATTTCAACAAAACTCACTATTATTGTTTGGAGAGTCTCTCCCCTAAAGTCAGACCTGCTGAAAAGGAAGCATTAGATAATTTGTTTTCCATTGCTGAGGATGAAGAGGTATGAGGTCGAGTGACCACACTTAGCGGCCTCTCAGTTTTGGGTTTCTGTAATTTAGTATTTTAGTAACTAAGACCAGAGAGATATCTGCCAGAAGTTGCATCGTTGCCAACTTGTACTTCTCAGTTACATTATATTCCACATATGAGTGCAATCTTTCTATGTCTGTCTCTTTCTTTCTGACTCATTTCACTCAACATGAGACTTTCCATGTTGATCCACTTGTATGCAAATTTCATGACTTCATGTTTCCTGACAGCTACATAGTATTCCATTGTGTAAATATACCAGAGTTTCTTTAGCCAATCATCTGTTTTAGGGCACTCTGGTTTTTTCCATATTGTGGCTATTGTGAACAGAGCGGCAATGAACATGGAAATGCAGATGTCATCTCTACTATACCTTTTTGCCTCTCCGGGATATATTCCCAGGAGTGGTATTGCTGGGTCAAATGGGAGCTCAATTTCTAACTTTTTGAGAATCGTCCATATTGTTTTCCAAAAGGGCTGAACCAGTCGGCATTCCCACCAGCAGTGAAGGAGAGTCCCTTTCTCCCCACATCCACGCCAACACCGGTTGCTTTTGTTTTTGGGGATGTGGGCCAGTCTCTGTGGTGTGAGATGATATCTCATTGTTGTTTTGATCTGCATCTCCCTGATGATTAGTGATGTTGAACATTTTCTCATGTGCTTCTTAGCCATTCGGATTTCTTCTTTGGAAAAATTTCTGTTCATTTCATCAGCCCATTTTTTGATCGGGGTTGGCAGTTTTCTTCTTGTGGAGTTCAACCAGTGCATTGTATATCCTTGTTATCAATCCTTTATCGGATGGGTATTGCATAAATATCCTTTACCATTCTGTAGACTGTCTTTGTATTTTGGTTACTGTTTCTTTTGAGTTGCAGAAGCTTCTTAGTTTGAGATAGTCCCATTTATTTATCTTTGTTTTCACTAGCTTAGCCAGTGGCGTGTCAGCTTTGAAGATACCTTTGGCTTCAATGTCGTGGAGGGTTTTGCCGACCTTATCTTCAATGTACCTTAGGGATTCTGGTCTGATGTTGAGGTCTTTAATCCAGTTTGATCTGATTTTTGTACATGGTGATAGATGGAGGTCTAAGCCCATTTTTTTGCATGTAGCCGTCCAGTTTTGCCAGCACAATTTGTTAAACATGCTTTCCTTGCTCCACTTCACATTTCTTGCTCCCTTATCAAAGATTAGATGATCATATATTTGGGGGTGTATGTCGGAGTATTCAACCCTGTTCCATTGGTCTGCTGCTCTGCCTTTGTTCCAGTACCATGCTGTTTTAATGACTACCGCTTTGTAGTAGAGTTGGAAGTTGGGGAGGTTGATTCCTCCCATTTTCTTTTTCCCAAGGATTGCTTTAGCTATTCGTGGGGGCTTATTGTTCCATATGAATTTCAGGAGCGCTTGCTCCATTTCTTTGAAGAATGTCAAGGGTATCCCTATAGGGATCACATTGAATTTGTACAATGCTTTGGGGAGAATTGCCATTTTGACAATATTAATTCTTCCAATCCATGAGCAGGGGATGTCTTTCCATTTCCTCGTGTCCTCTTTTATTTCCTGAAGTAGTGTTTTATAGTTTTCATTATACAAGTCCTTTACCTCCTTTGTTAAGCTGATTCCGAGGTATTTGATTTTTTGAGGCGCAATTGTGAATGGGATTGCTTTTCTCAGGTCACTTTCTTCTCTCTCATTATTTGCATATAGGAAAGCCATGGACTTTTGGGTATTGATTTTATAGCCTGCGACTTTACTATACAAGTCTATTGTTTTGAGCAGTTTCTTGGTAGAGGCTTTGGGGTTCTCTAAAAATGATATTATGTCATCTGTGAATAGTGAGAGCTTGACTTTTTCCTTTCCTATCTGGATGCCCTTAATGTCTTTTTCTTGCCTAATCGCTATTGCAAGTACTTCCAGTACTATATTGAACAGAAGTAGTGAGATGGGCATACTTGCCTTGTCCCTGATCTTAGAGGGAAGGCCCTTAGTTTTTCCCCATTGAGATAATACTTGCTATAGGCTTGTGGTAGATGGCTTTGACTATATTGCGGAAGTTCCCTTCTATACCCATTTTGGTGAGAGTTTCATCATGAACGGGTGCTGGATCTTGTCAAATGCTTTCTCTGCATCTATTGGTATGATCATATGGTTTTATCTTTTCTTTTGTTGATAGGGTGGATTATGTTGATTGATTTCCGGATGTTAAACCATTCTTGCATCCCCGGGATGAATCCCACTTGGTCGTGGTGTATGATCTTTTTGATGAGTTGTTGAATTCTATTTGCTAATATTTTGTTGAGAATTTTTGCATCTGTGTTCATCAGGGATATTGGCCTGTAGTTTTCTTTTTTTGTGGTGTCTTTGTTTGCTTTTGGTATTAGGGAGATATGAGCCTCATAGAAACTGTTAGGGAGGGTTTCTGTTTCTTCAATTTCCTGGAAGAGCTTGAGAAGGACTGGCAAAAGGTCCTCTTTAAATGTTTGGAAGAACTCACTAGTGAATCCGTCTGGACCTGGGCTTTTGTTTTTGGGGAGACTTTTGATTACCATTTCAATTTCCTTGATGTTAATTGGACTATTCAGGTACTCCAGGTCTTCTTGGTTCAGCCTTGGGAGATTATATGAGTCGAGGAATTTATCCATTTCTTCTAGATTCTCTTGTTTCGTGGCATAGAGATTTTCAAAGTAGTCTCTGATGATCTTTTGAATTTCATTGGTTTCTGTTGTGATGTCCCCCTTTTCATTTCTGATTCGGCTTATAAGGGTTCTCTCTCTCTCTCTTTCTTTGTGAGTCTTGCTAGTGGTTTATCAATCTTGTTTATTTTCTCAAAGAACCAGCTCTTGGTTTCATTGATCTTCCGGATTGTCTTTTGGGTTTCCATGTCATTAATTTCTGCTCTAAGTTTTATTATCTCTTTCCTTCTGCCTGGTTTTGGCTCCTTTTGTTGGTCCTTTTCTAAGGTATGGAGCTGTGAAGTCAAGTTATTTATGTGGGCCCTTTCTTCCTTCCTGAGATATGCTTGCAGAGTTATAAATTTTCCCCTTAAAACGGCTTTAGCTGCGTCCCACAGGTTCTGGTAGCTCGTGTCTTCATTCTCATTTGTTTCTAGGTACCGTTTGATTTCTTCCTTGATTTCCTTCCTGACCCACTCATTGTTCAATATCGAGCTATTTAATTTCCAGGTGTTTGATTTGGTTTTCTGCATCTGTCCACAGTTAAGTTTTATCTTCAGTGCATCATGGTCTGAAAAGATAGCTGGTACAATGTCTATCTTGTTGATTCTGTTGAGGTATGTTGTGTGGCCCAGCGCATGGTCTATTCTGGAAAATGTTCCATGTGCACTGGAAAAGAATGTGTATTCCTTTTTTTGGGGATATAAAGCCCTGTATAGATCTATTAGCCCTCTCTCTTCTATTTCTTCCTTCAAAGCCAGTATTTCATTGGTGAGTTTTAATCTTCTAGATCTGTCCAGAGGAGACAGTGCGGTGTTGAAGTCTCCAACTACTATTGTGTTGCTCGAGATGTCCTTCTCGAGGTCTCTTAGCAGCTGTTGTAGGTATTTAGCTGGTCCCTCATTGGGTGCGTAGACATTTAGGAGTGTGATTTCTTCCTGATGTACACATCCCTTGATTAATAAAAAGTGGCCTTCACTATCCCTTCTAATCTTTTTCAACCTGAAGTCTATGTTGTTCGATACTAGTAAAGCCACCCCGGCTTTCTTGAGGGAGTTGTTTGCTTGCAGGATTGTTTTCCATCCTTTGACTTTGAGTCTGTGTTTGTTCTGGCTATTCAGATGTGTTTCTTGCAGGCAACAGAATGTTGGGTTGAGTCTCTGAATCCATTTTGCCAGTCTGTGTCTCTTAATTGGTGAATTCAGACCATTGACATTAAGGGAGATTATTGTTATGGGATTTTGTGCCATCTTTGTGCAAGGGTTTGTTGTGCTTGTAGGGGTTGTTCTTGTCTTACAATAGCCCCTTTAGTGCTTCTTTTAGGTTTGGTTTTGAGTCTATGAAGTTCCTGAGCTGTTGTTTATCCCCAAAGTAGTGCATGATTCCTTCTAGTTTGAATGAGAGTTTAGCCGGATAAAGTATTCTTGGTGAAGCGTTGATTTCATTGAGTTTTTTCACTATATCCCACCATTGCCTTCGAGCTTGGAGGGTTTCCTCTGATAGATCTGCTGTGAGCCTAAGGGGTGCTCCTTTGTATGCGATTTCCTTCTTGGACCTTGCTGCTTGGAGTATTGTGTCTCTCTGGAAGATGTCCATCATTGTAACTATGATATGTCTTGGGGTTTTTCTGTTAGGATCTCTTTTAGCTGGCACTCTTCGGGCCCCTTGAATCTGGATGCCCGCATTGTCCAGCTGTGGGAAGTTTTCCGCAATGATTTGTTTGACTGTGTCTTTTTCGTTGGGGTTGGTTCCCTGTGGTTCTGGTAGTCCAATGATTCTAATGTTGTTCCTCTTGAATTCATCCCCTAGGACTCTGATTCTGGCTAGAGCTATTTTGAGGTCTCTTGCCATGGTTTGATGTTGCCTGTAGGCCTCTTGCAGCTCATCTTCAAGCATACTGATTCTGTCTTCGGCTGCAGTCATCCTATTGTTGAGGGAAGCCAGAGAGTTTTTGATTTCATGTACGGAATCCTTCATTTCTTTTTGAAGGTTTTTTATTTCTGCTCTCATTTCTTCCCGTATTTTGTCGGCTGTCTGTTGTATTGTTTCCGCCAGGTCTTCCTTGAAGTTGTCCATCTTTGCATTGAGTTCATTGAACATGTTGAGGATTTCAAGTCTGAATTTTTTCTCAGAGAGGTCAAGTTTGTAGGAAGCGCCCATTGAGGTTTCCGGACTCCTTTGATCGTCCTCTGGTTGCAATGGGGATTTTCGCTGTTTCTTCATGTTGTTTGTGGTGATATGAAAGAGGGCCCTTGATGATGAGTGTCCCTGTTTCCTTTTGTTGCGAAAAAGGATTGTGGATAGGCTCAGTTAATAGTGGTTGGCTTTTTATTTGCCGGTTGCAGAACCTGGTCTCCTACTGAGATGTTTCCTTCAGTTCTTATGTGAAGTCTTGTGTTTTATTGTCCTACTGCTTGCGAATAGCTAGGATGTTAGTCTTGGATAGGATGTGGAGGAAACTACTTGCCGCTGTGTTAGCGGCGGCCGCCGGCAATGACGCCACGCCCACTTTTCTTAGGCCACGCCCCCTGGTGGTTAGGCCACGCCCATTTCCCACAACCCGACAGTGGTCAACGTGCTGGGGGTGGCGTGCCGGCCACTCGGCCGGCAGTCTGGAGGGGAGGGAAGCCCGGGGTGCTCAGGGCCGTGGAGCAGGCTGGGTCTGGAAGGGCGGGTCGAGGGAGTGTCACAGACCTTTGCCGGAAGACAGGACGGCAGCGGCGCTTGGGGTTGGCGTGCCGGGCCACTCGGCTGGCAGTCCGGAGGGGAGGGAAGCCTGGGGTGCTCCGGATCATAGTCTTTAAGGAGCAGAGGGGCTGTGTCATGCGCAGCTGCTCCAGATCTCATCTGGGCGGAGAGTGTGCCGGTAGCACCCCCATCCCATGATCTCTTGCGTGCCATATGACTGTAAGCTCATACCTCTGGGTTGTGAGTTCTAGAAGATGGTGGACGCCACATGCGCGCTGCTGCTGCTGTTGCTACCTCCCCTGTAGAAAGAAAGCATTGAGAGAGAAAATCCTTCCCCCTCCCCGGGTGGCATGGGGTTGTAACTCGGTTTACAGTGTAGATGCATTTCTATAAGAAGCCACTGGGTGCCAAAATGGGCTAGTAGACCTCCTGGATCTTAGTCTTTAAGGAGCAGAGGGGCCATGTCGTGCGCGGCTGCTCCGGATCTCATGTGGCGGCAATAATTAGTTATTTTATTCATTTAGTAATTATTTAAAATAAATGTTTTGAGTTGAATGTGTTTGTTCTTTGCAGCTCATATGTTGAAGTCCTAACCCACAACATGGCAGTATTAGAGATGATATCTTTGGAAATTGGCCTAGGTGAGGCAGTGAGAGTAAAGAATTGATTGTGATATCAATATCCTTTTTTAAAAATATTTTTTTATTTTATGAAGTACTTCACAATATTTAATTATATTTGATATTCAAACACCAATCCTACCACCATTACACCTTCCCACCACCATATTTTGGGTGTTTCTATCCTGAACCCTGTACTCTGTCCCAAAGCAGAACTGAAATAATACAATATTTCCCTCTAAGGTTGGTTGCTTGCTACTTTGAATTCTGTCATATGTCATATGTGGTGCAGTACTCTTGGAGTATGGACGGGGTGTGTCCTATGGAGTGTCCAGGAAAAGGTTCACTCATGGGTGAGGCTCAGCCTGAGCCTGTGGAAAGCAGCAGTGAGCAGGGCAGTGGTTTAATTCTGGAGGTTTTCGGCTGCTGGGGCTGGATCCACTGGGGCAGGGAGGGGTCTCACCCACCCCCGTCTGGGGCTCACAGTGAAACAGCCTGGCACAGGGTCTGGCGTTATGGTTATGGCAAGTGTCATGTTGTTGCCTTCTGGGAGAGAAGGACATGTGATCTGGATGGTGGCCGATACGAGATTATCTGGCGCCAGCCAGGGTGGCTTATGGCCATGACTGCTGAGTTGCTAGAGATGGAGTGTAGGGGGAGCGGCATGGGCTGTGGGCATAGGATCTCTGTTCCCCATTCCATTGAACCCAGAGTTCTCAGTCACAAAGTCCCGCATACCTGGGTTTTCTGAGGCTTCACTTGTGGGTGAGGCTCGGCCGGAGTGTGGGGAGAGCGGCTTTGAGCCTGGCTGCAGTTAAGTTCTGGAGGTTTTTGGATGCTGAGGTTGGGCCAATATCCTTTTAGAAAGAGGAAAAAGACACGAGAATTTTCTCTTCTTTATTCAAACAAAATATTAGCAGCAAGATGATTTTCACTTACGATCAAAACTAAAAGGCAGGCCTTAGAGTGTAACCTGATTGATCTTAGATTGTCCAGACCTCATAAGTGTTAGAAATAAATTAATCTTATTAATGTTATCAAGACTTCAAGACTGTGGAATATTGTTATGGCAATTTGAGCTAGAAAATTAAATCAGCAATTACGTTGAATAAGAGGTCTTTTTTTAGGCAACTTTTTTTGTTGCTTTCAGTTGAAACACTATTATACTTAGGACAATATGTTTTAACAATTTAGTATAAAATGAATGCCCTCTATAGATCTTAACATTTCTTTGATCCAAATGCCTCTGCTTAGCACTTCTGTTAGGTTTTTATTCTTGTAGTTGTGAAAAATCGAATTTGTTGACAATTATCCATCTCAAGATACAGAACTTTACCAAAGTAGGAACACCTACCTTTTTCTACATTTTTAATATTTTTAAAATTAAAACAATTATACTCTAAATAATAAACAGTATACAGCGCTTGAAATAATATTTAATTTATCCTTTGATTTCTTCATTGTCCAAAGAGTTATATAGCATTATACTGTTTAGTTTTGCGTGTTTTGTGCATATTCTGCCCTTTGATAGTTGATTTCTAGTCTTATGCCATTGTGATTAGAAAAGATAATCTATATGATTTAGATCTTCTCATACTTACTGAAACTTAAATTTTGTCCCAGTGTGTGTTTTATCTTGGATAATGTTTCAAAGTGCACTTGAGAAGAATGTGTATTTATTTCTTTGGGTGTGGAAATTTCTATGTTCCAATTAAATTGCACTTAAGCACATTATTTTTATTATTGTGATTTGTTTTAAATAGCATGTTTAAAATGCCTCAAAATAATTGTGGTGAGGGTCAGAAAATTACTACAATGGTAAGGAACTTGCCTTACACGTGGCCAACTAGTTCTATCCCTGACACCCATATGATCCCCCAAATCCTGAGTGATCTCTGAGTGCAGAGAAAGAGGTTATCCCTGAGCACTGTCATGTGTTGCCCCCAAACAAATTGTTCAGGATATTAAATACCTTATTGAGTACCTTTACATTGATAGCAAACCCATCACCACTATCATCTCCTGAATTAATTTTCTTTTTTGGGTTGTGGAGTGCAGTTGGATCACATTTGGCACTTCTCAGGGTATGCTCCTGGCTTTGTGCTCAGGGGTCACTCCTAGTGTTTTTTGGAGAATCAGATGTGGTGTCATGGATTAAATTGAGGGTGGAAGCAAGCAAGACAAGCACCTAACTCTTGACTATCTCTCTGTCTCCCAGAACTTTTCATTCGTGCAACTAAATTGATTTGCCCAAAAAACAATAACTCTCTGTTATCCCCTCACTCAATAAATTTTCTCCTTGTTGACATTTGTCTACACAGTTACCATCTGGACTTTATATCTGCTTATCATTGTTCTTAGGGTACAAAATATGGAAAAATGAACAAAATGAATTATGAATTTTCTTTAGTTTATTTTGTTCATTTTCTTTTGTGAGGGGCCACACCTGGCTGTGCTCAGGGGTTACTCCTGGCTTTGCACTCAGGAAGTTTTCTGGCAGTGATCAAGGGACTATATAGGATGTTGGGGATTAAATCCAGGTTAGTTGCATGCAAGGAAAGCTCTTATAGGCTGTACTATCTCTCTGGACCTTATTTATTTTTTCTTGAACTATATTTATTTAAAAAATCTGCCATCAGTCTATTCATATATATTTTGTGGGTTTCCAGCAAGGGGTACTCAGAGGGCCATTCTCTGTGGTGCTTTGGGGATTCAGCAATGGTGGAGCTCCTGTGTGCAAAGAATTTGTTTCAGGATCTTGAGACCTTTACCCAGGCTTTACCTTAGACTCTTATATCCCTCGTCACTCAAATACTTTCTGACTTTTATTTACTGTGGGATAGGGACATAGATTGTAAAGGTTCCTAAATTATGGCCTCACTGGTTATTATTGTGTATCTCCCTTGTTTTTGTTTGTTTGTTTTGATTTTGGGGTCACACCAGGCAATTTTCAGGGCTAGTTCCTG
Organism: Sorex araneus; assembly: GCF_027595985.1. Taxonomy (NCBI): domain Eukaryota; kingdom Metazoa; phylum Chordata; class Mammalia; order Eulipotyphla; family Soricidae; genus Sorex; species Sorex araneus. The sequence continues at coordinate 78,458,075 of NC_073302.1, read as the reverse complement.
GTTGTGTCCTCAGAGATCACTCCGGATGCATTCAGGTTCCCATATGTGTGTCAGGGATTGAACTGTGGTTGACTGATCACAAGCCAAGAATCTTAACCCCTACATTATCTCGTTATCTCTTGGTTTGACCTTGAATTATGCTTTTGGGGAATTTTGGAAAAGATTTTTGTAATTAGAGGACCTTATACTTGGTTTGTGGATAAAAGTTAAAATAATTCTGTAAGCAACTTGACTCCCTCTTGACATTTGAATTTGTAGTCTTGACAATATGATACATATATATATACACACATATGTATATATATGTATATGTATTTTTCTTCAGTGATTATGTGGTGAAGTAGGATATCATCAAGTCCAGGGATTGTGTGCCTCAGAAGCATGTGGAAGTGCAGCCTTGGATAATGGCTTAGCCTGACATTTCCCAAACATAGGTTCTTCCAAGTACAGGGAGATAAGGATGTCCTTGGAGCTTTTGTTATCAGGCACATACTCCTGAAGGGTCCATTTAGTTCAATCTTGAGAAACTGATCTCCTTCTAACTTTACATTAAAAGGAACAAAGTTTTGTATTGAATGAAATATGAAATTTCTATTGATTTTCAAAAGAAATCACTGTATCACTGTCATCTCATTGTTCATTGATTTGTTTGAGTGGGCGCCAGTAATGTCTTCATTTGTCCCTGTTGCATGCTAGTGTAGCCCAATGGCATCTGCTCACTTCAGGAATATGAAAAGCACGTTGTTGTTATGTTTTTGGCATATCAAATATGTCAAGGGTAGCTTGCCAGGCTCTGCCGTGTTCAAAATAAATATTGTTTATTAAAATCGCTCCAGTGTCTGAATATTCTCTATTTGTTTTCTAAATCTCTGGGAATTTGAATCTAGTCTGTCATTTTAGATTTCCTTGGAAAATGTGTAAAAGTTCAGTATTTTTTGATTACATATATTCTTTAATTTTTTTAAATTTTTAATGAAACACCATGAGATACAGTTACAGACTTACAAACTTTTGTGATTACTTTTCAGTCATACATACAATGGTCAAGTACCCATCCCTCCATCAGTACCCATTCTCCACCACCAGTGTTCCCTCCCGCCAGCCCACCCCATCCCCCCTGCATCTGTAAAACCCAGTATTGAATACTTCTTGGTCTTATTCTCTTGTGAAAATGAACCAATTTTCTGTCTCTTTGACTTTGAGTGTTCCTGACTTTGACCTGTAGAATGCATTTATATTTTTATGCTTTTGACACTGGAATAGCACACCAATTCTAAAATCTAAGATGTTTGGATCCCTTTCTTCTGGCATTTGGCAAAGTGTAAAAAACATACAGAGGTATTGGAGACATAGTACAGGGGGCAGGGCAGGCACTTGCCTTGCATGTGGCTGACATGTGTTCTATCCTTGGTATTTCATATGGTTTCTCCACCCCCCTGCCCCCAACAACATTACAAGGAGTAATTCTTGAGTGCAGATCCAGGAGTAAGCCCTGAGAATTGTCAGTTATGATCCCCAAACTAAAAATAAATAAATAAACTCAGAGTTTTAGGTTTCTTAGACATCATTTCCTTGTAACTGTTACTCTTCACTTAGATAATCTCTGTGCCATTATTTTAAATAATATTTTGCAGTCAACCTCTCTTTTCTAAAACATGAAAAATATTTTTTCTTTGTAAATGAAGTTATTTCTTTTATAATTGTAGTTTAGATAATAGGATTATAATAGTGTTTATGTTCAGAGTATTTACGTGAAAAATTACTGCACATCCCTGTCACTGACCCTCCTTCCCCATCCCTATGTCACCTCCAGTTTGACCTTCATTCTTTCCCATCCATCCCCCCAATATTTACTGACTGACAGTTATGGCTTTGCAGCATTCTCTTATTTCTATTGGCCAATACCATGTGCTGTAGACTCTCCACATATGTTCCTATGTTACTTCCAGTCTACCTAATGGTTCCTCCAATTCTGGCAGGTTCTCCCCATCCTGGCACTCTTGGTTTTGTATTCTAATGTCCAAGGTTGCATATAGGCTGACATTGTTTATACCCTTGACATGTTTCTCTATATACCACAGATTAATGAAATCACTTTGCATTTGTTCTCTAACTCTGGCTTATTTTGTTCAACATGATACCTTCCAGTTACATCCAAATTGCACAACTTTATTTTTTTCTAGCTGTATAGTACTTAATTGTGTGTATATAACTATGATTCTTTATCTATTCTTCTGTTGCTGGGCATCTGGGTTACGTCTGTGTTTTAGCTATTGTACTAGGAGCTTCAATAAATATAGGTGTGCAGACATTTCTATGGACATATAGATAACATCAAGGAAACACAAATCAAAACAATTATGAGGTATTACCTTGCCCTTATGTGAATTATATATACATATATATGTATATATACATATATGTGTGTGTGTATATATATATATATATATATATATATATATATATATATGGACTGGAGTGATAGGGCATTCGCCTTGCACGTGACTGACCCATGTTCGATTCCTCCACCCCTCTCAGAGAGCCCGGCAAGCTACCAAGAGTATCCCGCCCACATGGCAGAGCCTGGCAAGCTACCCGTGGTGTATTCAATATGTCAAAAACAGTAACAACAAGTCTCACAATGGAGACGTTACTGCTGCCTGCTCAAGCAAATAGATGAGCAATGGGATGACAGTGTGACAGTGTGATATATACACACACATATGTGTGTATACATATATATATACATATATATATCATGGCAGAACCTGGCAAGCTACCCATGACGTATTTAATATGCTAAAAAAAAACAGTAGTAACAACAATGTGCTCTTCGTGTTCCTGGAGCGAGCAGATGCCATTGAGCTACACTAGCACACAACAGGGACAAATGAAGACGTTACTGGCACCTGCTTGAGCAAGTCAATGAACAATGAGATGGCCGTGATGACATGATATATCACTGTCATCACTGTAGCTTTTCTCGGTAGCTTGCCAGGCTCTTCAAGAGGGGCGGAGGAATCAAATCCGGGTCTTCCCCGTGCAAGGCAAACGCCCTACCTGCTGGGCTATCGCTCCAGCCCTATAGTGATATATATATATATATATATATATATATATCACTGTATCATTGTCATCCCGTTGTTCATCGATTTACTTGAGTGGGCACCAGTAACGTCTCTATTACACTCAGCCTTGAGATTTTAGCAGCCTCTCCTTACTCATCTTTCCTAGCAATTGGAGGCTCTTTCAGGGTCAGGGAATGAGACCTATCGTTACTGTTTTTGACATATCGAATACGCCACGGGAAGCTTGCCAGGCTCTGCTGTGCAGGCGGGATACTCTCAGTAGCTTGCCAGGCTCTCCGAGAGGTATGTATGTATCTTTTACTGTATTTGGGATATGAATACGCCATGGGGAGCTTGCAAGGCTCTCTCATGCGGCCAATTGACTCTTGGTTGCTTGTCAGATTCTTCAAGAGGGAGAACAAGGCTATTAGATGTTGTGTGGCTGTTTGATTGGCAGTGGGCGAAGGTGGCCAAAAAACAAATAAGCTTTTCTTGCAAGTGATTTGCTGGCACTGTGGTAACCAATTTTTTAAAAATAATAAGATTCCTTGTTTCCCTTCCATTTTTCTAAACCTTTGAATTAAATTTCTAGAAATGCCAAACCACTTATTTTGTCTAAACAAAATTGTTGTTTGGGAAGGCTTCTTCCTACTGCAAAATCAGCATGAATTTTTATTTTTAAGGAAAAAGGAAAGCAATGCAACAATATGAGCCTTTGGCAGAAACCATTACTTTCCCAGTATTCTCATAAAATTCCAACTTTCCACTCCCCAAAAGTAAATCAGTAGCTAAACTTTTAATTTTTTCTTTGCTTCAAAGTTTTTAAAATTGAATAACAGTGATAAATACACCTCTAAAGTTGTTCATGAATGGAATTCTGTCCTCACCAGTGCACACTTTCCCCACTACCAATGGTCCCTGTTTCCCTCCCGCCCTCCATGCCTGTCACTATGGCAAGCACTTTCCTTTTCTCCCCTCTCTCTCTCTTTCTCTCTCTCTCTCTCTCATTTTTTCCTTTCTCTCTCTTCCCTCACTCTCAATTTGGGCCTTATGGTTTGCAATACAGATAATGAAAGATTATCAGGTATATCGCTTTACCTATTTCAGTACTCAGTTCGTGTCCAAAATGGTCATTTTCAATTATTGTCATGTTGATCCCTTCTCTATCCTAACTGCCCTTTGCTTGCAAATTATTTTTTTATTCTTAGAAACATACTTCAACAAATGCAGTTAATTTTGGAGACAGATCTTCCTCTAGGCAAGACAAGCTGTTTAATTCCTGCATTTCTCATGCAGCCATTGGAAAAGTTCACAAATGTTAGGGAGTGCTTTTCAAAATAGATCTGTGAAGGGAAAGAAATAATTACTTCTGTGTGATTCAAATCTGGGCACCATCCAAGTTCTCTCAATTAGCTTTAAGAACAGTGCCTGCTATTGTGTCTCAGATTCACCCTGAATTCTCAAAAAAAAAATCCCTACTTTTCTTATCACTAAGAATGTTAGCAGGGTCCTATGATTCTTGTCTTATTGTCAAATTGGTCCATATGATTACCAGAATGGCTAAGAAATGAACAATTACTGGAAAAATTTTATTGTCAGAGATTAGAAGCAGGATGGGTGTAATTTTTAATATATATTTTGTTTTTAGAAAGATAGAAACTTCTGAATTATGAGGGTTTATTGAATAAAGATACAAGGTATGGGGGAATGATGGGAGTTATAATTTTTTTCTCTATTCTATGGTTTTGTATTTAAGTGTAACTTGTATTTATGTTTGTTTTGGTTTGGGAGTGACAATTAGCAGTGCTCAGGCTCTGTGCCCAAAGGTCAGTCCTGCCAGTGTTCTTTGTGCCTTAATGGGTATGGAGGGAGATTGAACTGGGGCCAGTCACATGTAATGCAGGATCATTAATTCTGTACAATCTCTCAAGTCTTGAAATTTGTATTTCTGAACTCACTCTTGCATAGGGCTAATATCAGATGAAATTAAGTCATAACATAGAATTTCTTTGACCTTCACCAGTTTTAGAAAGTCAAAATTCTTTTTTTTTCTATTTCTTTTTTATTTATTTATTTTTTAATTTTAATTTAATCACCATGTGCAAAGCTACAAAGTTTTCAGGTTTATGTCTCAGTTATACAATATTCAAACACCAGCCCTTCACCAGTGCCCACATTCTACCACCAAAATCCCCAGTATACCCACCGCCCCCGCCCCCACCCCAAACTGTATAACTGAAGAATTTCACTTCATTTTCTCTTTACCTTGATTACGTTCCATATTGCAACACAAAACTCACTATTGTTGTTGGAGTTTCCCCCAAAGAAAGACAGCCCTACTAAGGAAGCATTTGATAATTGGTTTTCCATTAAAAGATTGCATGTTTTCAGTTTTTAGAAAAGGTCGCATGGCCGCGTTGCTCGGATGTGTCCCAGTCCCGCAAGCCGGAGCCGTGTTAGTTGCTGCTCAGTCTTGCCAGGGCTCCATCTGGAGAAGGTGTCGTGGCTGTACCTCCTCCGTCCGGCTCCCCGGTGTTGTTGGCCCGGTTTCGGGTCTGGAGCAAGAAAGTCAAAATTCTTACTCTTAAGTATTGGGAGTGTATAGGAATAACTTTCCTTATCCTCCTTGGGTACAATGTGGCATACCATCCTGGGAAAGACAATCAAGAGAGAATGAAGCTAATAGAGAAAGCTTATTTTTAGTTATTTATTTTAATTTAAAAAATTTATTTATTGAATTACTGTGAGAGCAGTTACAAGGCTTTAGTGTTTAAGACTCAGTCATACAATGATGAAACACCTGTCCCTTCACCAGTGCACATTTCCCACACCCACCCCCACCCATTCCATACCCTCCCCCTACCCGTGTGGCATTACTCTTTCTCTACTTTGATTACATTCAATATTTTGACACCAGCCCCACCATTGTTATTTGAGATTTTTTTCCCAACACTTGGATCTGTTAAAAAGGCAACATTAGACACTTTGTTTTCTATTGCTGATGATAAATAGCATATGATGTTGAGTGGCTGCGGCCATGTGATTTTTGAATTCTAGAATTTTAATAATTAAATCTGGAGGGACTTCTGCCAAAAGCTGCTTGGTTCCGAGATTTGTTTCTGAATATTTGGGATCATGGCTGTTCAGCAACTTGATCAGGAGCCAGAGAGGCCCTTCGTGGGCGGTGACTCAGGGTTTTGTTCGGGTGGGGGAGGAAAGGGCTGGCCCCACCCTCATCCCATGAGACCCTGTGTGCCTCTTCACTGCGGGCCCAAACCTGTCTGTCCATTGGCCTCTGGAAGATGGCGAACCTCGAGCTGCCAGGGGGAAAAGGAGGTGGATCAGCACCTTTTTCCACCTGGGGTGGCCTGGGGCCAAAAACCTAATTCGGAGTCCAGAAAGAAAGCTTTATTAGTAAAAAGCTGGCAGGGTTGAACATGGTGAAATCATATCCTAGAAAGCCTTGAATTAAAGAAAAATTTAAGAAAAATATGACCAGGCATATAAAAGTGTAAAATTTTGTTTTGTCCTAAAAAAGGAATGTTGGCTTTACATTAGAAATATAATGTTTAATTGAGCTCCTAGGCAAGAGGGGATACCTGCCTCCTTAGAAGTGTACTGGAAGGGAGACTATAATTGTAACCCAGGATCTGTGCCAAGGCTTGGCCCGTCGTCCCCCAGATACGCTAGCACTGGGGAGCAGAACCTTTCGGCAGTGGTCTCCCCTCTCCTAATGCAGTGGACACATATCTCAGCCTCCTTTACCTAATTCTGCAGTGGGCTGCCTGTCTACCCCAACCACATTAGGCCAAAAGTCCACTAGCTTATCCCAATCAAAATACCCCCAAACTTACTAAAATAATGGTGAACACAGAATATGTACATCCCCAATCTAAAAGAACACTACCCCCTGAATAAGCAGTAGAGGTCCCACACAAATCACATAGGCATACCAAAGAGGAAGATAACATTGTTGAAGGGGAAAGTGCCCATTTTCCACCACCAATGGTCCCAGCATCCCTCCCATCACCCCCACCCCGCCTCTGTGGCAGGACAAAAGGACATTCCCTTTTGCTCTCTCTCTCTCTCTCTCTCTCACTCTCTCTTTCTGGGTTTTTTGGTTTGCAATAGAGCTATTAAGTGGCCATTATGTTCAGGCTTCTAAGCTGTGAAATAATCCTCCTGGTACTTATCTCTACTATTCTTGGGTGTTAGTCTTCCATTCTGTTACTTTATATTCCACAAGTGAGTGTAGTATTTCTGTGTCTGTCCCTCTCTCTCTGACTCATTTCACTTAACATGATACTTTCCATGACTACACTTATTTGTGGTATTATATATATGTGTATATATATAGTCTTCATCTATGTGTGTATATGTGTGTATATATATGTGTGTGTATATATATACATATATATATATATATATATATGAAGGCTATACCCATGGCAACGGAAAAGAGGGATCTAGGAGGACTGGTCAATGGTTGGAACCAACCACAAGTGTGTGTGGGATGCAGGGTAGTTAAGATCGAGAATGAACTACTATGACACTAATAGTTGGACAAGAACTGAGTGTGAAAGTAGCTAAAGGAATATAACTGAAAACCTTTCAGTATCTGTATTGCAAAGCCATTTGCCCAAAAGGGGGGAGGGAGAGAGAGATTAAGAGATAGATAGATAGATAGATAGATAGATAGAGAGAGAGAGAGATAGAGATAGAGAGAGAAAGCCCCTGCCATAGAGGCAGTCTTGGGTGGAGGGTAGTTTGTGGGTGGGGGGCTATGGGAGGGAAACTGGGGACACTGGTGGAGGGAAGGGTGTTGGAACACTGTGTGACTGAAACCTAACTACGAACTGTTTTGTAAGGTTCTATTTCATAGTTATAAAAATACTGGCTGCTGTTTTTCATCTGGAAGATCCTCTTTTGAAAAGGGAAACACTTTAAATAAAAGAGAAAGCAGATGTTCTTGGAAGCTGGCTTGTTTTCCTATATTAATCCCATCCATTGTGGAGCGATTGAATTCCCAGCACAATATAAGTAATCTAAATAGACCCTGGGCTTGATTCTTCATGAAATAGTGCAGTGAATAGAGAGAAAGAAAATACTTAGATTTCTAAGTCCTCTGCAAAATACCTTGAGAATTCTGAGCATTTAGCAATTATGTTGCAGAAAAACATATTTGGATTTTCTAGATTTGTTCACTTAATATTTGGTTGGTAGTTACAAAATAGCCAGTTTTTAAAATTATTTATTATTATTATTATTTTAAAGAATCACCATGATTCAGTTATAGACTTACAAACTTTCGTGCTTACGTTTCAGTCATACAATGATCAAGTACCCATCCCTCCACCAGTGCCCATTTTCCTACATCGTTGTTCCCAGTATGCCTCCCACCCTCCCAATCCCCCGCCAGCCTCTGTGGCAGGTGCATTCCCTTTTACTCTCTCTTCTTTTGGGTCTTGTGGTTTGCAATACAGGCATCAAGTGGTCATCATGTTCAGTCTATAGTCCACCTTCTCCACACATCTCCCATCCTGAGCAGGCTCTCCAAGCACCCTTTACTTGGTGGTACCTTCTCTATCTTACCTGCCTTTACCCCAGCATGTGAGACTGGATTCTAAGCCGTGGAGCAATCCTCATAATCCTTATCTCTACTTGGGTATTAGTCTTCCATTCTGTTACTTTATGTTCCACAAATGAGTACAGTCCTTCTATGTCTGTTCCTCTCTTTCTGACTCATTTCATTTAACATGATACTCTCCATGTTGATCCACTTTTATGCAAATTTCATGACTTCATCTTTTTAATAGCTACATAATATTCTATTGTGTAGATATACCAAAGTTTCTTTAACCAGTCATCTGTTCTCGGACACTCGGTTTTTTCCCCAAATTTTGGCTATTGTAAACAGTGCTGCAATGAACATACATGTGAAGATGTCATTTCTACTGTACTTTTCTGCCTCTCCAGGATATATTCCTAGAAGTGGTATTGCTATGTCAAATGGAAGCTTAATATCTAATTTTTTTGAGAAATGTCAATACTGTTTTCCAAAATGGCTGAACCAGTTGGCATTCCCACCAGCAGTGAAGGAGAGTCTTCTTCTCCCCACATCCATTCCAACACTGGTTGCTTTTGCTCTTTTGGATGTGTGCCAGTCTCTGTGGTGTGAGATGATATCTCACTGTTGTTTTGATCTGCATCACCCTAATGATTAGTGATGAAGAACATCTTTTCATGTGCCTTTTGGCCATTCTGATTTCTTCGTTTAGAAACTTTCTGCCCCATTTTCTGATGGGATTGGATGTTTTCTTCTTGTAGAGTACAACCTGGTTCTGTGGAACTTCACTCAGGCGTGAGGTCTCCCGAAGAACTCCACATCGGGACCCACGGCTTAGAACAAAACGAACAGTGGGTGAGAGACTGAGTTCATCATGTTGACCAAAACCATTTCATGGTAACTCACAGTTCCAGAAGGCTGAATATAAACACTGGACATGGGAGTCTCCCGGTGGACAGTTCCACAACGAAATTGACCAATCATATTCAATTGAAGGTTTGCCTGACCGATTTCACTGTTGTCCCAAAATACCAAACAGGATCAGACTACCGTCTCCTTCATGCAAAATTTTACTTCACGGAGCAGGGAGAAAGGGCTGCAAAGTTTAAGAAGTGAACTCCCAGTACGACCATGAACTGGGAGCTCTTTGGCACTATTGTAGCAATATGGGAAGATGCCATCATTGACAACATCGATGAGGAATACGATTGACTGGTTCAGCACCTCCATGATTATGTGAGGAATGCAGAGAGAGAGAAAGCCACAAAAAGTAGCCTGTCTTCAGAAACTCGAGCTAATTTGCCAATGTGGTCTGGCAATCACAAGCTAAGGTCTGAGCTCCCAAATCTCTGCAGAGAAGCAATAAAGGAAGACCTCAAAGAGAGAAGAGCAGCAGTGTTGGCCGATGTGGCAGAAGCTGGGAAAAGTATTCACAATGCTCACCTGTCCTTCGCCAACTGTAAGACCAAGATGACTGCCCTCTGATATCCTGATGGATCTAGCACATCTTCCAGAAGGGCAATGGAAAAAGTTTTCCACAACTTCTATTCACATCTCTTTGATGGCCATGTCTTCCTGCCCACATACCAAATTCCGCAGGATGGATATGTCGTTCCCAGCATTCTTTCTTCTGAAATCTGAAATGCCATTTTGTCTGTAAAAAAAAGTACATCGCCCGGTCCAGACATGCTCAGACCCAAATATCTGAAGAATCTGCTGCTAGTACTTGTTAATATACTGGCTCAGCTTTTCACACACTACCTCTCTGAATGCAAAGTTCTGCCCAAATGGAAAAACAGCAGGAACATTCTGTTGTACAAGCAAGGAGACATCACAACCTCAGCAACTATCGCCCCATCTACTGTTGTCTGTCATCTACAAGTTATTCACTCAAGTCATCCTAAACAGTATTGGCAGAACACTAGATGAAGGGCAACCATGCAAGCAAGCTGGGTTCGAAAAAGGATTCAGCACAATCAACAATATCCACACGATGACCAAGCTCATTAAGGTTTCACAAGAGTTCAAGATGCCGCTCTGTCTAATGTTCATTGATTTAAAGAAGGCCTCTGATTCTGTTAAGACTGAGCACTTATTGAAGCCCTAGCCAAACAGGGTGCTTAAACTCAGTACAATAGGATCCTCCGTGAGCCGTATTATGGATTCACCACCAGGATCTACCCATTCTACAAAGAAGTGATCATCTACGTAAAGAGAGGGGTTTGGCAGGGCAGCACCATTTCACCGACTCTTAAATGCCACCCTTGAGAATCTCATGCAATGACTGGAATGGGAAGGAATGGAAGTTAAGTTAGACGGTTGGCAACTACACCACCTCTGCTTCACTTATGACATTGTTCTCATAACACCAAATATCAGCCAAAAGGCACTAATGCTGGCTGACTTCGACCATGAGTGTGCAAAGGTCAGACTGGAGCCGAATTTCACAAAAACAATATTCATGAGAAATGGACTAGTTGCTGATGTTCCATTTGCTCTCAACGGAATGAACATCTCTAAATGTAGCAGTTATGTGTACCCAGGTCGAGAACTCAATATAACGAATGACCTGGCACCTGAACTGCGCAGGAGGAAGACAGTGGCGTGTATCGCCTTCAAAAGCATGGAAGAAGTGGTTAAGAGGATGAAGAACCTCTGGCCCCCAGCACATCTTTTCGACTCCACCATTATTCCTCCACTAACATATGCTTCAGAGACCTCAGGGCCCTATGAAAACAGGATGAGAATGCTATTCGGGGATCCCAAAGAGGAATCGAAAAAGCTATGTTTGGAATATCATGTTTCAATCAAGTGAGAGAAGGAATCCGGAGTTCTGACCTCTGTCAACAATCCAGAATCAGGGATGCTGTCTCGTTTGCCAAGGTGTCAAAAATTGGGCCAGACACGTAATACGATTTAGAGATGAACGCTGGACTAGAGCTGTTACCAACTGGATTTCACGGGACATCAAATGAACGTGTGGCTGCCCAACTACGAGATGGTCAGACTTCTTCGTCAATATCCTAAATGAACGGTTTGAGGTTCTTTGTGTTCCTGAAGCAAGCAGACCCCATTGAGCTACACTAGCACGTGACAGGGATGAATGGAGACATTATTGGTTCTGGCTTGAGCAAATCAATGAACAATGGGATGACAAGTGATACAAGTGAAGTTTCAGTCACATTTTATAATAATTTTAACCCTTGTGGTTTTGATAAAGAAGAGTTACTTTATTTCATTACTTATTATACTCCTCATAGTCCTCAAACTCCTCAAATATCCAAGACCTTCCGCCAGTAACTTTAAAATTAGTTATTATTCACCTCCTCATTCCCCACAATCCATTGCATCTCTCCTCTTTACTTCATATTTTCATCTATAACCCAGGCCCAAGGGTCTGTTGTGATATCTTCCATTTCCATTTCTTGCATATATATATATATATATATATATCAGATGAATAGGATCATCTGGCATTTGTTACTCTTCCACTGACTTTCTTTGCTTAATACCCTTCATTCCATCAAGTTGCATTTAAACATATTATTTCTTCTATTCTTATATATGCATAGTATTTCATTACATTTATCTCTGCATCTTTTGGACACTTGTTTCCATATTCTGTTTATTGATTTAAGTAACATAAGTTTGAATTAATACTTTTGTCTTTTGAAGTAACTGCCAAGAAGTGGTATTGCTGAGTCATATGGAAGCTCTACTTTCATGTTTTGTGAAATCTCCATACTATTTTTTCATATTTTAGATTTTAGAAAATATTTTCAAAAACTATGAATGAAGTCCCTTTATTACCACTTTCCCACCAACACTGATTCTTTCTAGTTATTTTGATACAAACCATTCTTACTGGTTTGTGAGGATACCTATAGTTCTTTGGGTGGCATATCCTTAAAAGTAAGTGATGATGAACACTTTTTCATGTGTCTATTGGTCGTCATATATATATACATATATATGCATATATATGTATATGCATATGTATATTTCAGAGAGCCTGGCAAGCTACCGAAAGTATCCCACCCTCATGGGCAGAGCCTGGCAAACTACCTGTGGCATATTTGATATGCCAAAAACATTAATGTTAGGTCTCATTACCTTGACCCTGAAAGAGCCTCCAATTGTTGGGAAAGATGAGTAAGTAGAAGCTGCTAAAATCTCAGGGCTGGGAAGAATAGAGATGTTACTGGTGCTCATTTGAATAAATCGATGAACAATGGGATGACAGTGATACAGTGATACAATGATTGGCCATCTGGATGTCCTTTTCATAAAAATTTCCATCTCCTTAAACTATTTTGATGTGGTAATTAGCTCTTTTTTGTTGCTGATATTTGTGACTGCTTTATGTATTTTGAAAATGTTCTTTGATGTACTGTGTGGAAATGTTTTTTTTTACCTTTCAGTTGGGTGTTTTTTAAAAAATTTATTCTGAGTTTATTCTGCCTTGTAAAACCTTTTAATTGAATGTAATCGCATATATTAATTTTTGTTAAAATCTTCGTCAGTGGAATAAATTTACTGAAAATAACTTAGGGTTTCATTTCCTGTAGGATATTGCCAACATTCCCATTAGTATATTCTACTCTAATCTTTAAGTCTTAAATCTACTTTGAATTAACTTCTGTGAATTATGTGAGAATTTGAATAACTTTCTTCTATACTTTTTTTCATTTGCTATGTAGTTTTCCCAGCACCCTCAAGATTCCACCCATTTTTCTAAAAAACAATTCAAAAAACCCAGTCATGTAAGACATGAAGTAGAAGAGAAAGAAGTAAAAGTAAATTCTATTTAAAATGATATAAAAGTCTTCAAAGACCTAGATATAAATGTAACAAAAGAGGTGAAAGGAGTCATAGATTGTTAGGAAGAATTCTTGTTCCTTCAGTATTTCAGAAGAGCTTGAGTTGTATGGGCAGTTAGTCTTCCCTGAAGGTTTGTTAGAACTCAGGTTTGGTGAACCTGTCTGGATCTGGGCTCTTGTCTTTGGGACAATTTTAAATCACTATTTCAATTTTTTTACTAGTAATTGGTCTGTCAGGTTTTCTCTCTCCTCCCAACTCAGCCTTGGGAGTATATATGATTCTAAGAATTCATTTCGTCTTTTAGATTAGGAAGAAATAATTATAGATTAGGAAGAAAAATGCCTTCTCCAGTTTATTGGCACAGACAACTTCTCATATTCTTTATAATAACTTATTATATATATATTGTATTTCTGAGTGGTGAGTTGTAATTCCCTCCCCACCCTTTCCCTCTAATCACCTTTATTTGGATTTTCTTTTATTTGTGATTCTGACTAGGTTTTAAAAATCATTTTTGTTCTCACCCTTCCCATTTTTATTGAGGTCTCATCATTTACATTTGTTTTTTTGGGTCACACCCGGCATGCTCAGGGGTTACTCCTGACTCTGCACTCAAGTATCACTCCTGGAGGTGTGCAGGGGACCACATGGAATGCTGGGAATCGAACCCGGGTCGGCCGCGTGCAAGGCAAATGCTCTACCCACTGAGCTATCACTCCAGCCCCTTACAATACTTTTAATGAAATTTTAATGCGCATATTGTTCCAACACCATATCCACCACCCTAGTGTTAGCTTCCTTCCACCAGAGTCCGAGAGACCCTTCCTATTCACCCCTCTACTCCACAAGGTAAGCTCTTTTCTGTAGACCAGTTCTAAGATTCTATTGCTTCTACCATTTGTTTCTCCCCTTGTATGTTTCTTTGTATCTCACACTTGAGAGATCTTTTTTGTATTACTCTGTTCTTCATGCTGATTTAACTCAACATGGTATCTTCTTGATACATATACCTAGTGGAGAATTACATGTTTTATTTTTTGTAATTTATAGCTGCATAGTATTCTATTATGTTTATGTGATATAACTTCCTTTTTTTCCCCCTGAGGTGTTTCTCTTGGGCTACTCCTGGCTGTACTCGGTAATCACTCCTGGAAATGTTTGTGGGAACATACGTGATGTTACGAATTGAGCCAGACATCACCTTCCCCAACTTCAAACTCTACTACAAAGCAGTAATAATTAAAACAGTATAATATTGGGCTAGAAACAGACCTGCAGACCAATGGAACAGAGTTGAATATATTGTCACAGACCCCCAAATATATGGCCACTTAATCTTTGGCAAAGGAGCAAGAAATGTGAAGTGGAACAAGGAAAGCCTCTTCAACAAGTGGTGCTGGGAAAACTGGATAGCTACATCTAAAAAATGAACTCTGACCTCTGTCTAAAGCTAGGCACAAAAGTCTGAGCAAAGTGGATTAAAGACTTCAATACCAGACATGAATATATAAGGTACATAGAGGAAAATGTATGATGACATTGAAGCTAAAAGCATCTTTAAGGATGAAATAGCACTGACCATGCAATTGGAAGCAAACATAAGCAAATGGGACTACATCAAACTAAGAAGCTTCTGCACTTCAAAAGAATTAGTGACCAAAATACAGAGAGAGCACACAGAATGGGAAAAAAATATTTACCCAATACCCACCTGATAAAGGGTTAATATCCAGGATATACAAGGCATTTGCAGAATTGTATTAGAAAAAATCCTCCAATCCCATCAAAAACTGGGGAGAAGAAATGAACAGAAGTTTCCTCAAAAAAGAAATACATAGCCCTTTGCCACCCTCCAGCGCCGCCACGCCGATTCACTCCCTCTTGCAGGTTAGTGGACCGATATGGGTGCCATCTCCTCTGCGCCTGAACCTCCCTACCCCCTGCGCCGTCTCCTCTCCAACTCTGACTCCCACCCTGCCTGAGCACCACCCATCTAGCCCTTCACCACCGTCCAGCTCTGCCACGCTCCCTCTGCGGGCACCCAGCCACATTGTGGTAGTGGGTGTGGCCTCAACAAATGTGGGTGTGGCCTCCTTTTGAGCCGGCCACTGCTCATGCGGCCACACATATTTTCCAAATACCATGCAATTTGTCACCACATCTCAGTGTTCATCACCTATGTCTCCGAGTATCATCTTAGCTATCCCAAAAATAGTTTGCCAATAGGTTGCTAGCTAATTCCAATTTCTCAAAAGTACCAATGAATATAAGCAGCTCTTTAAGCCAAAGATAAAGGAGCCCATTCTCAGAAAGCATCACTTGAAGTCTCACGTAAAGAATAGAGGAACATGAGAGAAGGACATATTCTAGAGGGGGTACAGAAGAAATTGATCATCACTGACCAAGCCCATACAGAATCCTTTTTTGCAACCAGAGGTGAACTTGAAGGTCCCTCTTCCATACCACCACAACAATATGAAGAAACAGCGCAGATCCCCACCACAAGGAGAGGATAATGAAAGGAGTCCAGAAGCCTCAATAGACATTTCCTACAAACTTGAGCTCTCCGATAAAGAATTCAGAGTTGAAATCCTGAAAATGTTCAATGAACTCAATGGAAAGATTGACAAGTTAAAGGAGGACCTGACAGAAATGATACAACAGACAGCCGAGAAATTATGGGAAGAAATGAGAGCAGAAATAAAAAACCTACAAAAGGAAATGTCACAAATAAAGAATTTGGTAGATGAATTAAAAAACTCAGTGTGTGCCCTCAACAATCGAATGGGTACAGCCAAAGACAGAATCAGTGAGCTCGAAGATGAGCTGCAGGAAGCCTACAGGCAACAACAAACAATGGGGAGAGACCTCAAAGTGGCTCTAGGGAGAGTCAGAGTCGTAGGGGATTATTTCAAGAGGAACAACATTAGAATCATCTGAGTACCAGAAGGACAGGGAACCAACCCCAATGAAAAAGCAACAGTCAAAAAAATCATTGCTGAAAAGTTTCCAGAGCTGGAGAATGCAGAATCCAGATTCAAGGAGCCATAAAGATGCCAGCTAAAAGAGACCCTAACAGAAAAACTCCAAGACATATCATGGTTAGGATGATGGATGTCATGGATAGAGACACAATACTGCAAGCAGCAAGGTCAAAGAAGGAAATCACATTCAAAGGAGCACCCCTTAGAATCACAGAAGACCTATCAGAGGAAACCCTCCAAGCCCAAAGGCAGTGGTGGGATATCGTGAAAAAACTCACTAAAATGAACGTTTCAACAAGAATACTTAATTCGGCCAAACTCTCATTCAAACTTGAAGGAACAATACTATTTTGCGGATAAACAACAACTCAGGAACTTCATAGACTCTAAACCAAACCTAAAAGAAGGACTAAAGGGGCTACTGTAAGACAAGAAAAACCCCTAAAGCACGACAAATCCTTACAGAAAGATGGCACAAAAGCCCATGACAATAATCTCTCTAAATGTCAATGGTCTTTTTATTTATTTTTTATTTTTTAAAAATTTTGTATTAATTAGTGAGTCACCATGAGGGTACAGTAACAGATTTACACATTTTCATACTTGTGTTTTCCTCATACAATGTTCGAGCACCCCTTCCTCTACCAGTGTCCATATTCCCCCACCAATGAACCCAGTATATCCCTCCCACCTACAAATCCCTTCCCCCCGTCGCCCCCACCCCCCACCTTTGTGGCAGGGCATACCCTTTTGTTCTCTCTCTCTCTCTCTCTCTCTCTCTCTCTCTCTCTCTCTCTCTCTCTCCTTTTGCGTGTTGTGGTCCGCAATAGGGCAATAGGGATATTGAGTGGCAATCGTTTTCAATCTATAGTCTACTTTCAGCACTCCCGAGCGGGTCCCCCAATCAGAGCTTACTTTATGTTCCCTTCTCTATCTGAACTGCCTTTTCCCCCAGCACGTGAGGCTAGATTCCAAGCCATGGAGCCAACCTCCTGGTACTATTTTCTACTATTCTTGGATGTTAGTCTCCTATTCTGTCATTTTATATTCCACAGATGAGCGCAATCTTTCTATGTCTGTCTCTCTCTTTCTAACTCATTTCGCTTAGCATGATACTTTCCACGTTGATCCATTTATATGCAAAATTCATGACTTCATCTTTTCTAACAGCTGCATAGTATTCCATTGTGTAGATGTACCAAAGTTTCTTTAACCAGTCATCTGTTCTCGGGCACTCAGGTTTTTTCCGGATTCTGGCTATTGTAAACAGTGCTGCAATGAACATATAAGTGCAAATGTTATTTCAACTATACTTTTTTTATTTCTCCGGGATATATTCCCAGAAGTGGTACTGCTGGGTCAAATGGGAGCTCAATTTCTAATTTTTTGAGCAGCATCCATATTGTTTTCCAGAAGGGCTGAATAAGTCGTCATTCCCACCAGCATTGTAGAAGGGTCCCTTTCTCCCCACATCCTCTCCAACTGCGGTTGCTTTTGTTCTTTTGGATGTGTGCCATTCTCTGTGGTGTGAGGTGGTATCTCATAGTTGTTTTGATCTGCATCTCCCTCATGATTAGTGATGCAGAGCATTTTTTTCATGTGCCTTTTGGCCATTCATATCTCTTCTTTGGAAAAGTTTCTGTTCATTTCTTCACCCCATTTTCTGATTTGGTTCAATGTGATCCCTATAAAGATACCCATGAAATTCTTCAAAGAAATGGATCAAGCTATCCTGAAATTCATATGGAACAACAAACTCCCACGAACAGCTAAAACAATTCTCGGGAAAATGATGATGGGAGACATCACCCTCCCCAACCTTAAACTTTACTATAAAGCGGTAACAATTAAAACAGCATGGTACTGGAATAAAGGCAGAGATGCAGACCAATGGAACAGGGTGGAATATCCCTACACACAACCCCAAAATGTATGATCATCTAATCTTTGATAAGGGAGCAAGAACTGTTAAGTGAAGCAAGGAAAGCCTCTTTAACAAATGGTGATGGCACAACTGGGCAAGCACATGCAAAAGAATGGGCTTAGATCTCGAGCTGCCACCATGCACAAAAGTCAGATCAAAATGGATTAAAGACCTCAACATCAGACCACAAACCATAAGGTACATTGAAGACAAAGTCAGCCAAACCCTCCACGATATTGAAGTTAATGGTATCTTCAAAGATGACACACAACTGATCAACCAAATGGAAACAGAGATAAACAAATGGGACTATATTAAACTAAGAAGCTTCTGCATCAAAAAAGTTACAGTGACCAGAGTACAAAGACAATATACAGAATGGGAAAGGTTATTCACCCAATACCCATCTGATAAGGGGTTGATATTAAGGGTATATAAAACACTGGTTGAACTCTAGAAGAAGAAAAAAATGTCAATGGTCTTAATTCACCAATTAAGATACACAGAGTGGCAAAATGGATTCAGAGACTGAACCCAACATTCTGCTGCCTGCAAGAAACAAATCTGAATTGCCAGAACAAAAACAGACTCAAAGTCAAAGGATGGAAAACAATCATGCAAGCAAACAACTCCCTCAAAAAACCTAGGGTGGCCATACTAGTATCAGACATCATAGACCTCAGGTTGAAAAAGATTAGAAGGCATAGTTAAGGCCATTTTTATTAATCAAGGGATATGTACAGCTGGAAGAAATCACACCCTTAAACATGTACGCACCCAATGAGGGCCAGCTAACTACCTACAACAGCCGCTAACAGACCTTAAGTAGGACATCGCGAGCAACACAATAGTAGTTGAAGACTTCAACACTGCTCTATCACCTCTGGACAGATCAAGAAGATTAAAACTCACCAAGGAACACTGGATTAGAAGGAAGAAATAGAAGAGAGAGGACTAATATATCTACACAGGGCTTTATATCCCCCCAAAAAGGAATACAGATTCTGTTCTAGTGCACATGGACCATTTTCCAGAATAGACCATGCGCTGGGCCACACAACATACCTCAACAGAATCAGCAAGATAGTCATTGTACCAGATATCTTTTAAGACCATGATGCACTGAAGATAGAAGTTAATCATGTACAGATGCAGAAAACCAAATCAAACACCTGGAAATTAAACAACTCGATGTTGAAAAATGAGTGGGTCAGGAAGGAAATCAAGGAAGAAATAAAAAGGTACATGGAAACAAAGAGAATGAAGACACAAGATACCAGAACCTGTGAGATGCAGCTAAAGCCGTATTAGGGAGAAAATTTATAGCTTGCAAGCATTTCTCAGGAAGGAAGGGCTCACATAAATAACTTGACTTTACAGCTCAAGAACTTAGAAAAGGACCAACAAAAGGAGCCCAAACCAGGCAGAAGTAAAGAGATAATAAAATTTAAAGCAGAAATCAACGACATGGAGACCCAAAAGACAATCCAAAAAATCAATGAAAAAAAGAGTTGGTTCTTCGAGAAAAAAACCAAGATTGATAAACCACTAGCTAGACTCACAAAGAAAGAGAGAGAGAGAACCCTTATAAGCCGAATCAGAAATGAAAAGGGGGATATCACAACAGAAACCAAAGAGTTCAAGAGATCATCAGAGATTACTTTGAAAATCTGTATGCCACGAAACAAGAGAACCTAGAAGAAATGGATAAATTTCTGAATTCCTATACTCTCCCAAGGCTGAACCAAAAAGACCTGGAATACCTAAATAGTCCTATTAATATCACGGAAATTGAAACTGTAATCAAAAGTCTTCCCCAAAACAGAAGCCCAGGCCCAGACGGATTCACTAGCGAATGCTTCCAAACATTTAAAGAGGACCTCTTGCCGGTTCTTCTCAAGCTTTTCCAGGAAATTAAAGAAACAGAAACCCTCCCAAACAGTTTCTATGAGGCTCATATCTCCCTAATACCAAAAGCAAACAAAGACACCACAAAAAAGAAAGAAAAATACCAGCCAATATCCCTGATGAACACAGATGCGAAGATTCTCAACAAAATATTAGCAAATAGAATTCAACAACTCATCAAAAAGATCATACACCACGACCAAGTGGGATTCATCCCGGGGATGCAAGGATGGTTTAACATCTGGAAATCAATCAACATAATCCATCATATCAACAAAAGAAAGATAAAAATCATATAATCATATCAATAGATGCAGAGAAAGCATTTGACAAGATCTAACACCAGTTTATGATGAAAACTCTGGCCAAAATGGTTATAGAAGGGACTTTCCTCAATATAGTCAAAGGCATTTGTCACAAGCCTAAGAACAGGACAAGGATGCCCACTCTCTCCACTTCTATTCAATATAGTACTGGAAGTACTTGCAATCGCGATTAGGCAAGAAAAAGATTTTAAGGGCATTCAGGTAGGAAAGGAAGAAATCAAGCTCTCACTATTCGCAGATGATATGATACTATACTTAGAGAACCCTAAAACCTCTACTAAGAAACTCCTAGAAACAGGAGACTCATATAATAAGTTGCAGGCTATAAAATCAATACCCAAAAGTCCATGGTTTTCCTATACACAAATAATGAGAGAGAAGAAAGAGACTTGAAAAAAGCAATCCTGTTCACAATTGTGCCTCAAAAAATCAAGTACCTCAGAATCAGCTTAACTAAGGAGGTAAAGGACTTGTACAATGAAAACTACAAAACACTACTTCAGGAAATAAAAGAGGACACAAGGAAATGGAAAGATATCCCCTGCTCATGGATTGGAAGAATTAATATTGTCAAAATGGCAATACACCCCAAAGCATTGTACAAATTCAATGTGATCCCTATAAGGATTCTTCAAAGAAATGGAGTAAGCACTCCTGAAATTCATATGGAACAATAAGCCCCCACGAATAGCTAAAGCAGTTCTTGGGAAAAAGAAAATGTGAGGAATCAACCTCCCCAACTTCAAACTCTACTACAAAGCAGTAGTAATTAAAACAGCATGGTACTGGAACAAAGGCAGAGCTGCAGACCAATTGAACAGTGTTGAATACTCTGACACAACCCCCAAATATATGATCATCTAATCTTTGATAAGGGAGCAAGAACTGTGAAGTGGAGCAAGAAAAGCATGTTTAACAAATTGTGTTGGCAAAACTGGACAGCTACATACAAAAGAATGGGCTTAGATCTCCACCTATCAACATGTACAAAAGTCAGATCAAAATGGATTAAAGACCTCAACATCAGACCTGAATACCTAAGGTACATTGAAGACAAGGCCGGCAAAACCCTCCACGGTATTGAAGCCAGCGGTATCTTCAAAGATGACACGCCACTGGCCAAGCAAGTTAAAACAGAGGTAAATAAATGGTACTATCTCAAACTAAGAACCTATTTAATCTCAAAAGAAACAGTGACCAAAATATAAAGACAGTTTACAGAATGGGAAAGGATATTTACGCAGTACCCATCTGATAAAGGATTGATATCAAGGATATACAAGACACTGGTTGAACTCCACAAGAAGAAAACTGCACACCCGATCAAAAAAAGGGTGATGAAATGAACAGAAACTTTCCCAACAAAGAAATCCAAATGGCTGAGAGGCGCATGAAAAAATGCTCTACATCACTAATCATCAGGGAGATACAGATCAAAACAACAAAGATATCATCTCACACCACAGAGACTGGCCTTTATCCCAAAACACAAAAGCAACCGGTGTTGGCATGGATGTGGGGAGAAAGGGACTCTCCTTTACTGCTAGTGGTAATGCTAACTGGTTCAGCCCCTTTTGGAAAACAATATGAACAATCTCAAAAAATTAGAAATTGAGCTTCCATTTGAACCAGCAATACCACTCCTGAGAATATATCCTGTAGAGGCAGAAAGGTATAGTAGAAATGATATCTGCATTTCTATGTTCATTGCAGCACTGTTTACAGTAGCCAAAATCTGGAAATAAACAGAGTGCCCCAAAACAGATGACTGGTTAAAGAAACTTTGGTACACAATGGAATACTATGCAGCTGTCAGAAAAGATGAAGTCATGAAATTTGCATAAAAGTGGATCAACATGGAAAGTATCTTGTTGAGTGAAATGAGTCAGAAAGAAAGAGACAGACATAGAAAGATTGCACTCATATGTGGAATATAAAGTAGCAGAGAGGTACAAGTTTGCAATGATGCAATTTCTGGCAGAAATTTCTCTGGACTTAGTTACTAAAATACCAAAATACAGAAATCCTAAACCGTGAGTATGCTATTTCGGCCGATCAACCTCATATCTCTTCATTCTCAGCAATGGAAAACAAATTATCAAATGCTTCCTTTTCAGCAGGTTCGACTTTGAGGGGAGAAACTACAAACAATAATAGTGAGTTTTTTGTTGAAATATTGAATGTAATCAAAGTAAAGTGAAAGTAAAGTGAAATTTATCAGTTACACAGGCGGTGTGAGTGGCTGGGGAGGTGGGATTGGGTGGGAAGTTTGCTGTAATTCTTGGTGGTGGAATATGTGCACTGGTGAAGGGATAGGTCTTCAGGCATTGTATAACTGAGACTTAAACCTGAAAGGTTTGTAACTTTCCACATGGTGATTCAATAAAAAAAAAATGAAATGAAATAAAAAAAAGAAATGCAAGTGGCCAGAAGGCACATCAAAAAATGCTCCATATCACTAGTCGTCAGGGAGATGCAAATCTAAACAACAATGAGGTATCATCTCACACCACAGAGACTGGCACACATTCAAAAGAACAAAAGTAACCAGTGCTGGTGTGGATATGGGGAAATTGGGATGCTCTTTCACTGTTGGTGGGAATGCCGACTGATCCAGCCTTTCTGGAAAACCATATGGACAGTCCTTTAAAAACAGAAATTGAGCATCCATATGACCCCACAATATCACTTCTGGGAATATATCCCGAGGACTCAAATAAGCACAGTAGAAATGACATCTGTACCTATATGTTCATTGCAGCATTGTTCACAATAGCCAAAATATGGAAACAACCCGTGCCCTAAAACAGATACTGGTAAAAGAAACTTTGGTACATCTACACAATGGAATACTATGCAGCTGTTAGGAGAGATGAAGTCATGAAACATGCTTATAAATGGATAGACATGGAGAGTATCATGCTAAGTGAAATAAGTCAGAAAGAGAGGGACAGATATAGAAGGACTACACTCATTTGTGGAGTACATAATATCATCTCATGAGGCTGACACCCAAAGACAGTAGAGACAAGGGCCAGGAGGATTGCCCCATAGTTGGAAGCCTGCTTCATGAGCGGAGGGGAGAAAGCAGATGGAATAGAGAAGGGATCACTAAAAAAATGATGGCTGGAGGAATCAGTCGGGACGGGAGATGTGTGCTGAATGTAGATAATGGACCAAACATGATGACCTCTCAGTGCCTGTGTTGCAAGCCATAATGCCCAAAAGTAGAGAGAGACTATCAGGAATATTTTCTTCCATGGAGGCAGGGGTAGAAGGGAGAGGTGGGGGCTGGGTACACCGGGGATATTGATGGTGGGGAATGTGCACTGGAGGAGGGATGGGTGTTTGATAATTGTGTGATTGTAACCCAAACATGAAAGATTGTAACTATCTCACAGTGATTCAATAAAATTTGAAAAACAAATAAACAATTAAAAGAATTCAGCCAGAATTGGCCAGAAGCAAGGCAAATACTTTACCCCCTGTAATAGCTCTCCAGCTCCAATACTAAAATTTATTTTTCAAATTTTATTTTTGGTCAATGAAATAGTACAGCTGATAGCCCCCTGCAGGAGTGACACCTGTCTGTAGATCCAGGAATAGCCCTGAGTATCACTGGGTGTGGTCCCTAAACAATAAATAAATAAATAAATAAATAAATAAATAAGTTAAATAAGAAAAATAGTGATCAAAATTCTTCCTCAAAACAAAATCCCTGGCACAGTTGGATTTACTAGTTAGTTCTTCCAAGCTCAGCTGAGTGTGGCCCAAATACTGAAAGATATGGCCATATAACCCAAAGTATCTTACAGAATAAATGGTATTCCTATCAACATTATATGGCATTCTGTAAGGTTTTGGAACAGACTCTATTAAAATTTATATGAAATCATAAAACTAATTAAGAATCTATTCTGGGAAAATTATGAGAGGCATTGCATTTCTTTACTTCATATTATACTATAAAGCTTTAGTATAAAGGCAGATTTTCAGGCCAATAGAATACAATGGAAACTCCAGAGATAAGCCCTCCAATATACAGACAGTTTCTTTGACAAAGGAGCTGGGTGCATCTGAAAAATTAAGATACATATTTAAGCTTAAGGTAAAGTTTAGGATTATTTCTTCCTATATAATGCTTTAATAATCTTTAGTGACCCAGGTGTCACACCCATAAGCCACCTCCTGCTGGTGCCAGATCATCTCCTCATGGGTCACCCTCCAGAACTCATCACTGCCTCTTCTGGAAGGGAGCATAAAATGAAGTGTCCATACCATGCCACCAGACTCCTCACCAGGGTTGCCCCAGAGAGGGACAGATGAGAGCCCTCCCTTCCCCAAGGGACCCAGCCCTGCAGCTGACCTGCACTACACCACTGCCGCCATGCTCCAGGCTGCTTTCCACATGCTCTGGCCGAGCCTCATGCATAAGTGAACATATTCCTGGACACATTATCATAAAGAAAAAATATATATGCCTCTCAGAGAGCCCAGCAAGCTACTGAGATTATCCTGCCTGCATGGAAGAGCCTGGCAAGCTCCCTGTGGTGTATTCAATATGCCAAATACAGTAACCTAAATAAAGCCCAACGACTGGAGGCTCTTTCAGGGTCAGGAGAATAAGACCTATCATTACTATTTTTGGCATATTGAATACGCCACAGGGAGCTTGCCAGGCTCTGCCCTTGCGGGCAGGATACTCTCAGTAGTTTGCCCGGCTCTCTGAGAGGTATATGTATATGTGTATATATCACTGTATCACTATCATTCTGTTGTTCGTCGATTTACTCGAGCGGGCACCAGTAATGTCTCTATTACAATCAGCCCTGAGATTTAAGCAGCCTCTCCTTACTCATCTTTCCCAACAATTGGAGGCTCTTTCAGGTTCAGGGGAATAAGACCTATCGTTACTGTTTTTGGCATATCGAGTACGCCACAGGTAGCTTGCCAGGCTCTGCTGTGCAAGCAGGATACTCTCAGTAGCTTGCCGGGCTCTCTGAGAGGTATGTATATATCTTTTACTGCATCTGGGATATGACTACACCATGGGAAGTTTGCAAGGCTCTCTCATGCAGGCAATAGACTCTTGGTAGCTTCTCAGGTTCTCCAAGAGGGAGAACAAGGCTATTAGATGTCACACGGCCACAAAGGCCGCAAACCTTCTGGGAGCTTGGTCTTATAGTTTCTGGATGTTTGACGTTGGTGGAATTACATGGCACTGGGGGCAGTTTGTGGGTGTGGCTGCCAAGCTACTGAAAAATGGGGGGTCTGGGTGGAGAAGGCCCAGTCCCAATCCGAGCAGGCTTGGAGATCTCAGCCCCGGGTCCCGCGCATCTGGGTTCCTCTGCTGGTCCCTTCATGAGTGAGGCTTGTCTGAAGTTATATATATATATATATATATATATATATATATATATATATATTACTCTCTATGATTTGTTGCCTACTGTCTGAACTTCATCAAATATGGTATGATAATTATGGGAAATGGATAGGAAGTGTCTTATAATGTGTCCGCACTGTCTGGAAAGTAGCCTGGAGCGTGGTGGCAGTTCGGTAGTGGAGGTCGGCTGCCGAGGCTCGGTCCCTTGGGGTGGGGAGGGTTCTCACCTGCTCCCCTCCCGGGTGCCCCGAGTGAAAACAGCCTGGCGCGGAGTCTGGTGGCATGGCTATGGGGGCCTCATTTTATACTCCAATCTGGGAGGAGCAGCTGTTGAGATCTGGAGGGTGGCCGATGAGAAGATTATCTGGTGCCAGCAGGGTGTAGCAGGGTGTGGCTTATGGATGTGATCCCTGGATCACTGGAGATTGGGGGATAGCAGGCAGAGGATCTCTGCTTCTGGGACCCATTGAGTCTAGAGTCCAAGGTCACAAAGTTCCGCATTATCTGGGTTCTGCATTACCTGACTTCATTCATGTGTGAGGCTCAGCTGGAGCATCTAGAAAGTGGCCTGTAGTGTGGAGGCAGTTGGGTAGTGGAGGTCGGTTGCTGGGGCTGGGTCCTTTGGGATGGGGAGGGCTCCCATCCGCCACCCTCTGGGGCACCCCAGTGAAAACAGCCTGGTGCAGAGTAACAATAACAGGTCTCATCCCCCTGACTCTGGAAAGAGCCTCCAATCATTGGGAAAAACGAGTAAGGAGAGGCTGTTAAAATCTCAGGGCTGGGATGAATGGAGATGTTACTGATGCTCGCTTGAGTAAATCGATGAGCAATGGGATGACAGTGATACAGGGATAAATAATGTTTTGAATTCATTAAACCAAGAATTTGACTTTATTTGTTTCTACACTGAACGATTTTTATAGCTTGAATAGAATGGTTGGAAACAATAATTTGTAGATTTTATTGCAGATATTACATTAAGAATCTATTTTATTTTCCAATCTGCTATTTTTGTCAACTTAATTTTTCTTACTTTACTCCTACTTCTGGAAATTCTCACCCGTTAGATAATGATTTGAATACCTGAATCTGGTTGCTGAGAAATATTGGGAAAAAATGTGATCTCGTTTCCATTTCTTAAGCTTCAAGTTTCTGCTTTGTGTCATGCATTTTTTTCCTTCCCAATATTCATGCGTTTATATTCCCAGGTTCCCAAGAATTCTAAGTGAGCTTCCTTTTCTTCCCTTTCTCCTATCTTCAATTTTATTATTATTATTACTATTATTATTATTATTTTGCTTTTTGTGTCACACCCAGTGATACTCAGGGGTTACTCCTTGCTCTGTGCTCAGGAATTACTCCTGGCAGTGCTGGGGAGACCATATGGGATGCCAGGGATTGAACTCGGGTTGGGTACGTGCAAGGCAAACGCCCTACCCGCTGTACTATCAGTCGGGCCCCCCCATCTTCAACTTTAATTGAGAAGCAGTTTTGCTTGTTCATGTAAATGGAAATTGCTATGAAAAATCACAACCTTGGTTAGAATCAATACTTTCTTTC